>NC_133621.1:192757422-193414922 GCF_048593235.1 Sminthopsis crassicaudata
GGGATCCTTCCCATATATAGGAATTCATTAAAATGAACTCAATATGAACATGTACCATATCACATATTCACACTAGTGTTCTCTGCCTCCCCAGCACTCTCTATTAGCTAACTCTAATTAGTTAGTCCTTCCCAAAGATAATTTTCACTTACCATTTGAGCTAAAATCATCCACGAGGATGAGCTCTTTCAGCAGGTGAGAAGGGGTCCTATGGATGATACTGGTAATGGCCCGCTGTAAAATGGACAGAGCTTCATCCATAAATGTGATAACAACACTGAGGGTTGGAAGTTGTTGGGGATACTTCTTTTCAAGACACCTGTTAAGAAACCTTGTAATTTTTATGTAATTTGGGAGAGAGTTTGAAGACACCTCCAAAAGTCATCTAATTCACCTCCCTCAATTAAAAGGCATAATTGAATAGTACACCTCAGTCATACAAGTACAATTTCTATGCATTTCTAGATAAAAAATTCAAACAGTGACAAACAGGAATTTTTCTTTTCTTTTCTTTTCTATACTAATCTAAATCTCTCTGGTCATGAGGGAGAGATTATTTATATTTCAGTGGATGTTTTCTTTTCTTTCTTTTTTTTAACATATTTCCACATTAGTCATGTTGTGAAAAGAAACAGAACACATGAAAGAAAAAACAACAACAAATGAAAATATTATGCTTCAGTCTGCTCAGTTTCAGAGATCTTAACTAATCTAAAATCTCTATCACTTTATGAATTTTCTTTATTTTTCCACCTTCTGTATAATTCTGAATGGGTCATTGAACTTCTGTAAATCTCCATTACTCCTCTCTAAAATAGGAAGCAGAATAGTGCTGGGATAACCAGAGGCCACTCTCTACTACTCTACTTGTTCTTCAGACCATCTTCTCTACTCCCCTAAAAATTTAGCCCCTAATTAAAAAGAGGCTGCTTAGAGGTAGGTAAACCAATACCATTTCTACTGTACCTGAGAGGACGAGTGTCTGGAATGGATCGATTAAATGGCAAGTGGTCACTGAGGTAAGCATTGTAACCATATAGGGAGAAGAGTATGAAGGCTTGGATCTGCTGGGCATTGGTCAAGTTATCGCCCCACTTTTTGAAAAGAGCAGAATCTGGGAAAAGTTTCCTCTGGAGTTTTCTATGTGTTCTGGCTTTCACAAATGCTGAAACAACACTCCTTCTAGTCTCCACCTTCAATGGAGACTTGTTCACAGCTTTGGCCCGTATCACGTTTTCATATATCATAGCTTTTCTCACGGAGTTTCCAGCTGATGAATAGGAAGAAAAACAAAACATTCAGGTGAACCACCTCCTGAGGAAATGAAATATTCCTTAAAACTGCCTGGATCCATAACCAAACCTGCTCTGATTTGTATGTCATCCTTAGAGGGAATCTATTAGATGTCTAGCCTTTATCTAGCAAGGAAAATCACATTAACGAATGTTAGTATGAATCAGCTAGGAAAATTTTTACCTGGACAAAGGCAAAAGTCAACTCACTTGAAGTTCAATCTTGGGCAGAGAAACAATGCCAGAGATGCAAGCTGAATAAAATATAGCTTCAGACTGAAAGGCGTATGAAAGAGAACTGAGGAGTGGAAGAGTTGAGGAAGTATTCCAGGAAGGTTCTCTCAGCAGAAACCTAAATTCATTATCTAAGGCTCATAAACTTTTAAATACATTTTTATAACTGTGATTCAAAAAAGAGTTTTCCTTTATGAAGCTACATTCCTTATGTATTTAAAAACATTATTTTAAGAAGGGGTCCCATAGGCTTTCCTAGAATGCCAAAGAGGGTACAACAGGAGGTTAAGGATTAGATTTAAATTTGCTGCCCTGGGCCCAAATCCTACTATACAAAGAGCTCCACTGTGTGGAATTTGTGCCCATTTGCATGCTTTTGTTTATGCCATCATTTACACTTGGAATGCATTTACCTCTTAGCTCTCTGTCAGTTGAAACCTTACTTATACTTCAAGATTCAGTTCAAATTCTATTAAATAATTTCAAGATGCTGCGGCCCCTTACACTAGTCAGAAATAAAAATAACAATTCCATACATCTAGGTAACATTTTCCTCACGATAACCCTATGGCAATAGATGTATTATAATATTGAGATAAAGAAAGGGAGAGAGATAAACAGACAGACAGAAAGAAGCAGAGATAGAGAAAGAGAAACAGATAAACAGACAGACAGTAACAGAGAGAGGAGAGAGAGAAAGAAATGGAGAGGAGAAAAAGACAAAGAGGAGAGACAGAGACGAGAAGAGAAAGAGGTCTATACACACACATAATATAAACATATACACATACTTCCACTTACATGTGTGTATACACATAAACACACACATATACAGAGGAGAAAACTAAGGGAAACTACTACCTCCTAAATCTTACTATTTTACTATTAAATCAATCTAATTGTTAAGAAATAGCAATTAGATGACACAATGGTTATAGTGCCAGGACAGGAGTCAAGAAGACTCATCTTTGTGAGTTCAAATCCAGCCTCAGATACTTCCTAGATATGTGTTCCTGAGCAAGTCACTTAACCCTTCATGTCTCAGTTTCTTCATCTGTAAAATGAACTGAAAATGGAAATAGTCAACTACTCCAAATCTCTGCCAAGAAAACACTAATGGGATCACAAGGACTTGAACATTATTAAAAAAAACATCTGAACAACAACAGTAAAACTGTTAGGAAGTTTTCTTTATATCAAACTAAAAATATGTCTTCTCTGCAACTACTCCTAGTTGTATCTTCTGAAACCAAAAGAAGCATGTATCTACTGTCCCTTTTCCACTGACACGCTTTCAAATATTTGAAGACTTTTATCTTGTCCTCCCTAAACCTTTTGTTCTCTAGGTAAAATGTTCCAAGTTTCTTTCAATCAATCATCATATAGCATAGTACCTACATCCCTTATCAGTCAGACCCCTTATATGAATCCACTTTAGTTTGTAAATATCTTTCTTAAAAATGTGGCACTTAATTAATATTGTCTTATTTATACTTCACATAAGTTACCAGTCCCCTTTCATAAGAACCACTGAGTTCCCATGACTCCTTCATGTCCCACTTGACCCTAAAAAAATTTGGGATCTACATATGCAAAAATGTTTGTAGCAGTCCTTTTTTGTAGAGGCAAGGAACTGGAAACTGAGTGGATGCCTGTCAGCTGGAGAATGGCTGAATAAGTTAGGTATATGAATGCTATGGAATGTCATTGTTCTATAAGAAATGATAAGCAAGCTGCTTTCAGAAAAGCCTGAAAAGACTTACATGTACTAACTAAAGTCAGCACCACTAAGAGAACATTGGACATAGTAATAGCAAGATTATACAATGATCAATTGTGATGAATTTGGCTTTTTTCAACAATGAGGTGAGTAAAGGAAATTCCAAAATTCCAAAATTCATGAAAAATGCTACCCACATCCAGAAAGAAAAATATGGAAACTGAATGTGAATTATAGCATAGTATTTTCACCTTTTTGTTGCTGTTGTTTGTTTCTCATTTTCTTTTTTGTTTTGTTCTGATTTTTCTTGTGCAGCATATCAAATATGGAAATATGTTTAGATGAATTGCACATGTTTAATCTGTATCCAATTATTTGCTGTCTTGAAGAGAGGGAGAAAAATTTAAAACACAAGATTTTGCAAAGGTGAATGTTGAAAAGTATCCTAGCATGTATTTGAAAAAATAAAATATGATTAAGAAGCAAAATAAAATTTTATATAAATAAAATTTTAAAAAAGAAATAAAAATGAAGCAAATAGATAAGTGGGTTCAAGATACAAGGAGTTATGTCAGGTATAGATCAGACTCTGTCAAACTACAACAGAATGGATGGTCACCAAAAGGCAATCTATCATTACAAACATAAGAAACAATCTGAAAGAATTAAGACAATGAGGTCAGGATAAGAACAGAAAACGGGAAAACTGAATCTTGAAAGGATCAGAAAGCCTGTGTCTGGAAATATAGTCAAAATGTAAATGGTGGATTGTAAAACTAGCTAAGCAAACGCAAGGAACTCTGACTAGGGAGTGCAAAAATCCAGAAACCTTGACCAGAAAGGTGAACTGCAAGCCCATTTTAGCAAGGAAATCTCTTTCCTTTTCCTTTATTGATAATGAAAGATACAGATAAGTCTGTAGCATACAAACTGTAAACAAGGCTTTATATAGATTAGTTTTTAAAACCTTCCAATGTGGGGAACCCTTTACCTCCCAAATTACTCCTTTTCCACTTTAATATAGCTCTAGATTTGAATCTTCACAACTTCTTCTAGATCTTCCTCTTGAGTTAAAAAAGAACAGGTCTATTTCTCTTCCAGTTGATGTCTTACTAAATACTTAATAGTAACTATAACTAGCATCTGCTTCATGCCAAATATTATGCTAATTGCCTTACAAATATTATATGTTCAATGTTTACAACCACCCTGGGAGGTAAGGTATTATTATGACCTCATCTTATAATTGAAAAAAATCTAGGCAAACAAGGCAAAGTAGCTTGCTCAGGGTCATATTGGGCTAAGCATCTGGGGCTGAACTTGAACTCAGGTCTTCTTGACCCCAGACCCACTTTATCCACTGTGCCACCTACTAGGTACCCTCTAAATCTTATTTTCCACATGCTAAAGCCAGCTTTTTCAACTATTTTTATGTAATGTGATCTCAACACTATTAACCCAGTAGCTTCTCTGGAATCTATCAATATCTTCCCTAAAATGTTGGAATCAAAAACAATGACAATATTGTATATATCAGAGCAGAGCAGTAGAACTTTCAATCTTTAGTTCTGGACACTATATTTCCTTTTAATACAGTCTAACATCACAATATCTCTTTTAATACACTATCAACTCACACTCAGTTTGTAGTCCACTGAAATGCCAGATTTTTTTGAATGGGAAAATGAGTGAATGAACTGTAGCTTGTACTTAAGAAACTGACTTTTTAAACATTTATCTCAGTTAAATTTTACCTTATTAGATTCAGCCAAAATAGTGTCAAGTTGACTTTTGAGATCTTTTTTGCATCCTGACTCTGTCATTCAAAGTGATAGGTATGCCTTCCAGCTGCATCTTCTGAAAATTTACAAGCACAGCATTTAGAGGCAACCAGGTGGTGCAGTAGATAGAGTACTGAGTCTGGAGTCAGTCAGGAACACCTGATTTCAGATATGGTCTAAACTTTAGATACTTACTAGTTGTGTGAATCTAGGTGAGTGACAATCTCTCAGCCTTAGATTTCTCAACTGTAAAATGTGGATAATAACAGCATTTACCTCACAGGACACTTAGCACAATGCCTGAAACATAATAGGCACTATATAACTACTTAGTCCCTTCCCACTTATAATCTTTGTTCAAATCATTGGAGGGAAAAAATGGAAGAAATTGAAGAAAAAAAATTCAAATTATAAAAAACCAACCACCTGGATCAGCTCAACAGAACTCCCTCCACAAGGTGGTATACAACCATTAATTAACAAATTACTTTTTGGTTCTGGCCATTCGATCTTATTCAAATCCATGTAATTTTGCCCATGTCTAGACCCTCTCTCTTCAACTTCTCCCCAAGAATATCATGAAAAACTGTGAGGTGATTTGTTAAGAATTGTAGAGAAGTTCCCTATAGTCTACTTGAGGATAAAGATCCAGAAGAGATCTTAGAGGTCATCTAGGCAAGGGACTGCTTAAACTTTTTCCATCCATGATCCCCTTAAACCCAAGAAATTTCTACATTTTTATATATTTTTACAGCATGAATATACAAATCAAACATTTAATGATAATAAGTCATAATTTTATAATCCCCACATTTAGTTACAAGACCCCAAATGGGGTTGCAACCTACAATTTAAAAAGCTTTGATCTAGTCCATCTCCCTCATTTTACAAATGAGGAAACTAAGACTTTGGGAAGTAAATAGTGGAGCTAGGATTCGAATCCCAGGTCTTCAGACTCCAAATCCAGACTGCTTTCCATTGTTCCATGTTACTTCACCAAAGATAGAAAATAACCCCAAGGTCAGAACACTCTGCAGGATAACGATGCCCTAAGCAAATACAGCAATGTTTATAGCAAGTTTAAGAAAGTCATCTTATTAGTTTATTTTGTACTGGGCTTGTTTAATGGGACATCCGAATAGAAGTGTCCAACAGACTGTTAAGAGATCTAGGAATGGAAATGGATTCAGACTAACTAATGTTTAGGAGACATCTGTATGCAGATAATTAGATGCATGTGAGTTTATGAGATTACCAAAAGAATATAGAGAGGAGAGACATAGACTTGGGTGACCCCCATGCTTAGGGGGAGAGAAACAATAGATGAGGCTTACAAAGATAAAGAAAGGCAGGAGGAAAACCAGAGTCACAGAAGTCAAAGGAGAACAGGGTATTCAAATTTTCTCAGTTGCTAGGTGCTTTCTACCTCACCCAAATTAATTTGTTCATATTATGAATTTATTTCTCTGCATGTAGATTCTTTTCCCTGAAAAAATGTAAGCTCTTTGAGGACAGATATTGTCTTATGTTTTTGTATCTCCAGTGCATATAGCATAGTAGCCAGCGTCTAATAGATGCTAAATGATTGCTCATTTAATGAATGAATGAATTGGGAAGACTGCAGACCTTATTTAGGAACCCCCCTAGAAATCTGGAAATTCCCCAATTGAGATATTCCTACCTGAAGTATCTACCCATAATCTAGCTCTGGGAACCCCAGGAGGATGAATATAGATCAAGCATCCTTCTATACAAAGTATAGACAAGGTCAGCAGAATATGAGCATAGAAGCCATTAGAAATCACAATTCTCTGAACAATTACCACACAATGGTTACCACTAACCCATCTTCCTGCAGCTTCTTTCCACTAGTTTTGGGTTCCTTAGACCCCAATTTGAGTTACCTTGAGGATGATTCCCACACTTTGCTATCCCGGATACAAACAGTATACTAAAAGGAGGATGAGGAATTGATCAATTGGATGTGTTCCATACCCTCTCTTCTAATCTTCCCATATATTCTATTCGACAAACTGCAGTAGTTGCCCATTTCCTCCAAAATAAAATATCAAATCCATGTCATTCAAAGCCCTTTATAGTCTCACTTCATCCTAAGTTTCTAGTCTTTTTTACACTTTACTTTCCACAACAATTGCCATATACTTTCTGCAATCCAGTGACCTGTCTTCTTACTAGCTCTCACACAAAATATTTCAAACTTTGGTCATTTTTTTACTAGTTGTCTTCATGCCTAAAATTTTCTCCCCTGTAATAACCATTTCTTGGCTTCCTTTGAGCCCCAGTTAAAATCTTACCTTCTGTGAGAAGCTTTTCTTGGTAATCCTTAATGGTAAAAACCTTCCTTTTATTGATTCTGCCCAATTTATTTCTTATTTTTATAGTTATTTTGTCGACCCTAGGAATTAGGCTAAGGAATCCTTGAAAGCAAGAGATTTTTTCTTTCTTTGCATCCTCAGCATAGTGTCTGATACACTGTAGGCATGTAACAAATCTTGTAGAATGATTGATTAGTAATTGAAGCATTTGTATATAGTACTTTTTACATTTTCATATAGTACAATTTGTATTTGAGCAACTAGAGACCAAAAATCCATCTTTAGGCACATTTTAAAGTATATTCCATGACTGCCAATGACCTCAGTAAAAATCCTAACCACAGAAACGCTAGACATACCCTCTATTTGTTTCTTTCCCATAGTCTGTGATTCAAATAAGTCCAAACCTACCCAAATCACCTAATATCATCCACTGAGATTGAAGTTTCATTGTTGAATTGTCCCTAGAAGGTAGATAGGTCTTCTCTTCCCTTCCAGGTATGTGAATCATTAGCTTTTGGATAAACTCCTTGTTAAAAAGGAAGAAGATGACATGTAGAATAAAGAGCAGAGCCAGCCCCAGAAGGAAGATCTTTAGAAGCCTCCCCAGAAACATCTTCTGCCTACCTTCCCTTGCTGGCTCAGCTCCCTTGTCCTTCAGAGAGCAGGGGTAAAAGGAAGGATCAAAAAGGGGTGGGGTTCTGCCCCAGGACTTCTTCAGCAAAACCCCAGTCTTGTCAAGTGTTATATTACTGCACCACCAAGAGTTTCTTGCTCAGTGAAGTCATTTGAATTTCTTAGGACAGCTTCAAATTTTTGGAATGGGCTTGAATGGCTTTCCAAGCATTACTGAGTCAGTCAGGCATATCTTTAAAAGCTTCACAAATAATATTAGATCTCATGCGTCCAAGTAGAGTAGTCTATGAGACTTACAATGAAATGTATCACAGAATGTGAGTCCTACTAAGTGTATGTGCAAAGAAAGGAAAAACAGGGTAAAAAAGAACTCCAGGGATATCTTTACAAAAAAATAAGAAGCCCCCAGAAAACAGTGATGTGCACAGATTCTATCCCTAAACATCATGTTCATTCGAGCCAGTGGGAAATCGGATGAAATATGACCTAATAAAAGAAGTGCTTCAGTAGGATTTCCAACATTCATTTGTATTTCTATCTTCATTGTAACCAAATCATGGCATGACTTTGATAAGAACATTAAATTTTTTTTCAAACACTTACAATGTACAGAGTATTCTAAGGGTGTAAAAGGGAAGGAAAAAGGGGTAAATCAAAAGTTTAGATAATGTCTAATCTCTCTCTCCAAGGAGCTTACTACAGACTTGATAAGATAACATAGCCACAGGGAATATTAATATCTAAGATGACATGAGAATTAGGTAAAGTACAAACCAAATGATTGCTAAACAGAGATGACATAATAATAATAAGAATATCTAAAATTTGTACTCAATAAATACAAATCTGGATTCTAGATAAAGGCATGAATTCTAGTCATTTCTCACCTGCCTTCCCAAATGTCCTCCTAAGTCCAACTCATATCTTTGAGGCTAATCAATGAATCACTCTGTGCCTTGGATTTTACAAGTTTCTTTAAAAATAAGTAAAAGCTCCTATTGTCTACCAAATAAGGCTCTATCCCTGCATTCAAGACCTTTCTCCAATTTAACTTGGCTCCTCTTCTCTAGATTGTTTTTCTGCCAATATGTATTAGAGATCAATTGCTCTGAGGCATGAGTGGGCTGATGCAGATGGGCTTTCAGAACAACAGCTCACTAGTCAGTGACATTTACTTAAAGCAATGTGCACAAATCAGAGAACCAATGACAAAATATATGCCTATTTAAAAAAAGAGAAAAAAGGTAAGCTCTCTTCCTAGGAGAAAAGTGATATAGGATATTGTTTCCTAACATGTGGGCTGTTAACCTAGTTGGTCATTATGCTGATAAGGCTCCTTAAGTCTTTCAATGTTGATTGTTTTAAAATAATGTCATATTTTTGTAAATCTTCAATTTGTTTTATTTAGGATTAATTCCTCCCTTAATCTACTCTTCCTCTAATTTCCTTTTCTCCTTTTCCCCTCCCATTTCCCTATGAGTGTGCCCACCTGTGTGTGTATGTGTATGTATCCTTCCCTCCTTTGATCAGTTCAGGAAGGAGTGAATATGTCAGCCACTTCTCTCTCTCTCTCTCTCTCTCTCTCTCTCTCTCTCTCTCTCTCTCTCTCTCTCTCTCTCTCTCTCTCTCTCTCTCTCTCTCTCTCTCTCTCTCTCTCTCTCTCTTTCTCCTGCTTATTAACAGTTTAACAAATAACACAAGGCACATTTAAATATTTTAACAATATATCCCAATGAGAAAAATGACAGTCACATTTAATTATCAATTAAATGATTTCTCAATATGAGAAACACAGTCCCACCTTTCAACTCTCATGAAATAATAGTTTCTCAATTCTTTTCAGATATTTTCCACACAGCATATCTTTGCCATAGGTAAAAGTTAAACTTAATTTTCTCAGAAAATATCTCTTTGGGTTCTTTCTCCTTGATGGGTAAGAATCTTTAAAGAAAGATCTCTTAGGCATTTAATTTTGTTCTTAGTATTGCCTCAGTTAACAGTTATCAGATTCCAGAATGACAGTTAAACTATCTTACAAAATTCTATTCTCTTTTGAAGCCATAGTAATAATGCCCTTAATTTCCGTGGAATAGAAACATTGAGTCTGAAGTTATAATAAATGTCTTCCTTCTATATTCTGGTGTTCACTGAAAAATCTAGCTTTTTCCTGAAGTCCCCATAACTTATCACTCTCTAAAATTGACTTTAAAAAAATAAATTTTAAAAATTCATTTTAAACAAATTCAAAATGATAAAGGAAAAAAGAATATTGCCACATACATAGAAGAACATGAGAAGATTCAATATCTATCTAATAAAGGCTAGACACTGTTTTTGAAGATACATAGCTTTTTTTTTTTCTTGCAGATTTTTGTTCTCCTCTGTGCACTTTTTACTTTGAATGTAACTAGCATCTTTCCATATTTTTCTAAATCAAATAGCTCGTCATTTCCTAAACTGCAGCAATATTCCAACCTAATCATAATTTATCTGAGAGATTGACTATGAAAGCTTTTTTAGATTTTCTGTATTCCTTTTATTCTCTGCTACATTGAATTTATACCAGAAATTGTTTAATTTAAAGTCATTGAAACTATCTGTTTTATATATCAACAATGCTCTCACCTTATAATATACTTTAAGGTCT
This sequence comes from Sminthopsis crassicaudata, assembly GCF_048593235.1. Taxonomy (NCBI): domain Eukaryota; kingdom Metazoa; phylum Chordata; class Mammalia; order Dasyuromorphia; family Dasyuridae; genus Sminthopsis; species Sminthopsis crassicaudata. Next base: position 192,768,069 of record NC_133621.1, read on the forward strand.
AATATTGATAAATCTAATTCCTTACCATTTTCCCCTGGTTTATTTGAAATTCCTGACTTTTAGGGGCAGCTAGGTGGCTCAGTGGATAGAGCACCAGCCTTGAATTCAGGAGGACCCGAGTTCAAATCTGGTCTCAGACACTTAACACTTCCTAGCTGTGTGACCCTGGGCAAGTCACTTAACCCCAGCCTCAGGAAAATTAAAAAAGAAAAATTCCTGGCTTTTATTCTTCTAAATGCACTTTATTTTTTTCTAACTCAGTAAGATAATTTTTAATAACTTAATTGGGATGTATTGAATAGATTAATTGGGTAAAATTGTCATTTTAGATTATATCAATTTCACCTATCCTTGAACAATATTACTTTGATTATTTAGATAAGATTTTATTTGTATAAAAAGTGCTGTTTCATCTAGGCAAATGTACTGTCAGGTATTTTATTCTGTCTAGTTATTTTAAATGGTCTAAAACAATATTAAATAATATTGCTAACATATAGTGTTGCTTTCCTATTTTTCTCTTTTTATTAAATCTTATTTTAGCTTTAACTTTGAGATCACAATTAATACCCATTTTTAACATCAAAATTATCTATGTATCTCTCATTTTTATAACATTTCCTTAAGTATATTTAGAATCATAATCCACTCAATCAGGGGAGAAAGGCAAAAAAAGGGGGAAACAAAACCCTCAATTCAAATATGTGATTGTTTGAAAATTTGTTAACATTACCAAAAATTTGTTCAGCAGAAACTAGGGAGTAATATTCTTCTATCATTTTCTTGTTGCTGCTTTCCTACTTAGTTTTAGTATAATTTAGTAGAACAGTCTACTACTCCTAGAAAGTAGGAATAGTAAGTATATTCACTACACAGGGTATATACCCTGTATAATACAGGGAAGGTATTAAGATGATGCTTAGAAATATGGGATACCCTTTTTAAAGATGAAATATTATGTGAGTTCATATAAATTTTACCAGTTTTCTCTAAAATGATTTTTTTTAAATGTGTTCAATGAGGGAACATGTGAGGATAAAAAATGCTTGCTCATAGGAAAAAAAAATTCTAAAAAATCAGAATTATTTATAACATTAATGATACTTTTTCTTTTTCTTTTAATAGAAAGGACCAGATTTTGTGCTTGGAATGCTACTGGTTAGGCAAAGAATTGTCCACAATTCTTTTCTTCTGCCTTCCTCCCAAAATTATGTACAAATGAGACACATGATTTTGAAAATCATTCTCAGAGATTAGGAAGGACCTGAATTCCTGGTTTGCTTGAATCTTTCATAGTGTTGGTTCATTGCTTTCATTAAAAAGCATCTATTTACTCTTTGTCTCTAAGGTCACAGCTCAATTTGTTCTCACTGTGGGACTACATGTTCTCTATGTGACAAATTGTACTTTCAGCTAATCTTAAGGATCTGTATGACTCTACAGGAATTTTGCTTTTAAATTGGTATTGTGGTAATAAATATTTGTCTTGGAAACAGAAGGCTTTATTTTAGATTGTTAAGCATTTGTTGGGGAGTGTTCAGGTTAACAACAATTGACACTTATGAGATATTTTTTTTTAAAGTCTGAAAACATATCATTTGATCCTCCAACAAACCATAGAAGTTATCTCCTCCAATTTAGTTTATTCCAACATTTTTCGCAAGGTAATTTAGAGGTCACAAAGATATTAGACATCAGGGATTTCCTTTTGGCATAAGATCAGTAACAGAATCTTTGAATCAAAAATCAAGATCTTTGGTCCAGGTACAGTAATTTGCCTCTTATTTACACAATTTAAAATTGCTTTCCAAAATAGTTGCATTACATTGTAGCTCTACCAATGCATTTGTGTACCTATCTTCCCACAACCTCTCCAAAACTGACTAGGCTCATTTTTTTCATCTCTGCCAATTTGCTATTTTAACACATTTTTCTTATTAATGATTTCGAGTATCCTTTTAGATGTAGTTGCTAATAATTTGCAATTCTTTTCAGAACTCTTTGTTTATATACTTTTTTTCTGTTGGAGAATTTTTTTAAATTAATATCTTGATATAAAATATTTATTTGAATTTGGAACTATGCCCAAAGGGCTATCAAACTCTGCATACTCTTTGATCCAGCAGTGTCTCTACTGGGTCTGTATCCCAAAGAGATCTCAAAAGAGGGAAAGGGACCCACATGTGCAAAAATGTTTGTGGCAGCCCTTTTTTTGTAGTGGTAAGGAACTAGAAACTGAGTGGATGCTCATCAGTTGGAAAATGACTGAATAATTATGATATATGAATGCTATAGAATATTATTGTTCTATAAGAAATAATTAGCAGGATGATTTCAGAGAGGTCTAGAGAGACATCAACTGGTGCTAAGTGAAATGAGTAGAATTAAAAGAACATTGGACACAGCAACAAGATTATACGATAATCAATTGTGATGGATGTGGCTTTTTTCAACTGTGAGATACTTCAAGCCATTTCCATTGGCCTTGTGATGAAGAGAGCCATCTGTAACCAGAGAAAGAATTGTGTGTGTGTGGGGGGGGCTGAGTGTGGATCACAACATATTATTTTCACTTTATTATTTTTTTGCATGTTGTTTTCTCTCATTTTTTTTTCTTTTTTGATCATTATTTTCTTATGTAGCATGATAATTGTGGAAATGTGTATAGTAAAACTGTACGTGTTTAACATATATTGGATTACTTGCCATCTAGGGGAGAGGGTTAAGGAAAGGGAAAAAATTTGGTACATAAGATTCTGCAAGAGTGAATGTGGAAAATTAATTGAAAATAGAAAAAAAAATCCTTATTTGAGAAATCTGATACAAAGAATTTTTTTTTCCTATTTGAAGGGCACTAAGCCCCAAAGTCTGGTACACAGTAAGCACTGTCCAAATATGTATTTCCTTAATTATAATAATTCTTAACATTTACTTATAGTGTTCATTATGTATATGTTCTACTTGATCTTACTAAAATGAATTGAAACAAAGGAGGATATAAGCCCACATAAATTAACAGCTTTTGCATACTACAAAATTTAGCAGGGACAGAAAATATTCATTCAAAATATAGTTTGGGAATCTAGTACCAAGACACATTTATGTGTGTGATTATGTGATTACAAACATGAAATTTGAGAGAAAGCTGAATTGCGGTTGGGACTTTATTGGAATGATGCATTTTTAAAACAGGAAGATTTGGAGGCAAGCACAACAGTTTGAATCCAATATGCTCAATTGGGGTTTGGGGTGGTGTTTTTTTTTTAATAGGCAAACTATTTGTGGTCAAGATTGCCTGTTTTTTGTGTTGTTCTTTGTATACCTAAATATTTATATTTAGTGATGTTTGGTAAGTACAGAGAAATGAAAAATAAAGAAAAAATTCATCTTCAGGGTATGAGGTGTTTTATACATCCTGAACACACTTCCACTTGTTTCTAGTTGCTAAATGCTCACAGGTTTATTTCCATCCCTTGGAATGAGTGCAGGTCCCCCTCAAGACATGGGAATAGGAGCATAGGAACCAGAGGGTAAAAGGCTCCCTTGCCTTCTAAATTGTCCTTCCCCCACTTTAGTTAAGTTAGCCAACGGTTATTTTAACATCATTCTTATCAAACCCTGCTGACTAAAACCAAACAATCTGGGCCAGGCCTGCCCTAAGACTGAGGGTTCAGCTTCAGGAAGAGATGGGATAATCCCCCACCAACAGACAACAAAAGCAAGTTTGTTGTTGTGTCATGTCCAACTCTTTGTGACCCTGTAGGGAGTTTCCTTAACAAAGATGCTGGAGAGATTTGCCATTTCCTTCTTCATTGGATTAAGGCCAAAACAGAGGTTCCAGTCACACAGCTGCTACCTGAGGCTGGACGTGCACTTGGGTTCATCCTGACTCCAGACCCAATCCTCTAGTTAGCAATGCTCAATATTACTGCCTCAGTAGTAATATGGAAAGGATATTCAGAAAGGACACAGCATGGATTCAGGTGGATATAGCTTCTCTACCTCTTCATTTGCCACGATGGCCTGTGCTAGCTTAGGACTGTACTTAGGACAGCTTAGTGATGGAATCTGACTGCAGAATAAAGCATACTTTTTCTTTTTCTCTTTTTTAAAAAATGTTTTCTTTCACATGACTAATATGGAAATATAACTGCATATGGATAACCTATGCTTACCTTCTCAATGTGAGGGAGAATCTGGAACTCAAAAACATTTTTTTTAAATGTTAAAAAAAAATTTATATGCAATTGGAAAAAAAAAGCAAAATATTACATGAAAAAAATACTAGATTATGTAGGGATAGATGTTGCTTCCTTATCAGGGGGGATGGTATGGGAAAGGAAAAACCAGAAGTGAATGAGGTCAATTGTGGACCCAAGAGTTTGATATTTGAACAATCTTATGTTTGCCCTCTGGCTTTCTTATGAACTCAAAGTCAATGTGTCTATTTCAGACATTGGCAGGCTGGTTCATTCCTGTAAGGCTTTTCTGGAATTGTCACTTGAAACTATGACTGCTCGTTTATATTTAACTTAGTCCTATATTCAAGTCAGTCCTGGCTAACATGAGGTACAAACATTTATCATCAAGAGCAATCTTTGAAAAATTAATACCCATTAAGTAGATGATGGTAATTAAGGAGAAATAATGTATTCGTTTGCTTGTTTTATACTAAATTATTGTTTAAATGTTTGTCGGAAATAATATGGACACTGGGGAATCTGTCAAGGGATTTTTATGCTGTAAACAGATACTACAATGAGAGGATAGCCCTTAGAAATCCAAGGTACCTTTCTCCACATAGCTAGTATAATTTATCTAAGCAAATAATGCAATCTAGGAGACATGATTTGCTCATACAGCACTATGTTCTAGAACAATAATGAAGTTTTGACTGGAAAAAAAAGAAAAACACAAACGAGATTTGGTAACTTTAGTTCTACAAATTCACTTAGGAATGACGAGGAAAGCTGAGGTAAATAAAGATTAAATGACTTGCCTAAAGTCATATGTTTAGTAAGGGTTTAAGGACAGATTTGAATTCAGGTTTTCCAGACTCCAAGTCCAGCACTCCACTACCATCTATAATGAATGACTACTGATTGTAATGAATGATTCTAAGTTAAATTTCCTTTCAGGGCAATCTTTACAAACAAAATACATTTTCATCTGCCTGAAATGATTTTAGAAATACAGATGGGTATATTAGATGATTTTTCAAAATTCAGCAAATGTTCTATAAGCCAGGAAAGAAAATGCTGATGCTTCTAAAATTCATCTTAAAAATTTTAATTGAGGAATCTGCTCATCGGACACAGAATTTTCAGAAGAAAATCACTGGCTGGACAGGTGACCTTTTAAACAACATGGAAAACACAACGCGGCCTAGGGAACACTAAAATTAGTTGATTGTTTTGGCTGGCTTTGCATCTTCCAGTTCAGCAGACAACCATCGGTAAGTACGATGACGTCGAAGAACTTCAATGGCTTTGAGCTCTAAGGGAGTAGGCTCGATACCAAGGTCTTCTAAGCCAGGCAGGTGAGGCAATTTCTTGTCAGTGATGTGAATCTTTAAATACATAAGAAAACACAAAAGATCCATGAAAGTTAACCAACACCATAAAATTGCCCATCTTGTCCCCAGCAGGTAATCTGTTCATCTACACTCCTCCACTGTTAGTATGTGTAACAGTATCAAGACTTGTTTGACTTTGTAAAATCTGGAATGTTTTTTGCTTCCTGAAATTCAATGTTGCAAGGCAAGCATGGTAACAAGTTCAAAAGAGAGATCCTAAAATCTTCCCAACACAGACAATCTTTATAAAACAGATCAGTTCCATATCAGAAGAAGAAATGCAAGCTACCATCAACCATAAGAAAAAAAAATATTCCAAGTCACTAGTAATAAAAAGTGCTAATGAAAACAGCTCTTAGGTTTCATCTTATATCCATCAGACTGGTAAAGATGAAAAAATAAACCCAAAATGTTAGAGATGCTGTGAGAAGACAGACATATTAATGCTCTATTCAAAGAGCTATGAAATTATCCAACCATTCTAACAAAATAATTTGGAGTTATTCTAAGTAATGAAACCCTACATATACTTTGACTCAGGGATATCACTCTGAGGCAGGGCAAGGAGAGAGGAAAAGGTCTTTATTTAAACAAAAATTTCTATAGCTTTACATTTTTATATTAGCAAAATATAGAAGTTGGCTATCAATTGGGGAATGGCTGAGCAAAAGTGATATATGATTGTAATGGAACATTAATATACCATAGAAAATAGTAAATGAAGAATTTAGAGATACTAGGCAAAATTTGACGTGAAGCAGTAATGAAGAACCAGGAGAATACCTTATAACTAACTACACTAATGTAGAAAAAACACTGAAAGACTTCAGGACTCTGATCAATGACTTCAATCATGACTTGAAAAAGCTGTTAGTGAAATGTGCCTCCCACTTCTCATCAGAGAGGTGGTTTAAAAAAAAAAAGCTATAGAATGATATATATCTTTTCAGATATGAATAATATGTTGAAGTATTTTGTTTGTATTTATTTGTTACAATAAAGGATTTACATTATTGGGGGGAAGAGAGAGATGTGGTAGAAAGTCACTGAGAAGTGACAGATTGCTTGAAGAAAACCAAATTTTATAAGTGACAGTGATATGTAAAAAAAGAGAGAATAAAAGATTTTATAAGGCAAATAATCCCTATCCTCCAAAAAAAATTGGGAATTGAGAAGAAATAAAGGTTGCTCTATGTGCTATTCAGTCCTCTTTTTCCTGTACCTGGGTTGTACCTCTTCAATAGAATTTCTAGCTCAGCTCTCAGGCTATCAGAATTTATACAGAACTTGTTTCTCCCAAGCATTCATTCTACTGATCACTTCCTTACTCCAAGTATACTTCAATCTTTTAGTGGTCTGGAGAAGAAAAGTGTTGCCATCCTACTTAGAAACCAAAGGAAATGAATCAGGATCATAAAAGTATAGACTTAAGTCTATAAAGGACTTTAAAAGCTATCTAGTCCAACCTCCTTATTTTATAGTTAGAAAAACTCAAAAGTCCACAGATTGCCCATTGGCTGACTTAGCCAAGGTCACACAATTAGTAAATGTCAGAAGTGAAGTGGAATTAGGACTCTTGATACTTTCACTCCAATACCAACAATCATTCTACTAGATCCGGATTTAAAGCTTACTTCAGACACTCAAGAGCTGGGAGAACTGAGCAAATTACTTAACATCTTTTGAACTCAGACACTTCATAAGTAGGGGCTAGACTAATTCACTGGTCACTAAAGTCCCTTTCAAATCTATATCTAATTTCTGCATTTGTAAGGATTATGTGTCTGGAATGAGGGAGGTGAGGGCTTCAATCTGACCTGGTGTGATGATTTTAACCAATAGCACTATCATCAGTCCTGGGACAAATGCTCAGAAGCCAAAACACATTCAGAGAAAAGAGAGCAAGATGGGGAGGGGACTTGAAAATGGGTCTCTGCATCCAGAGAGACACTTATCAGGACCGAATATGGAGCACATATTGGTATTTTCACCTTTTTATTAATGTTGTTTGCTTGCTTGTTTAATTCTTTCTCATTTTTTCTCCTTTTTGATGTGGAAATGTTTAGAAGAATTGCACATATTTAACCTATATTGGATTATTTGTTGTCTGAGGAGGGGGCAGGGAAGAGGAAAAAGGGAGAAAAATTTAGAACACAAGGTTTTGCAAGGGTGAATCTTGAAAATTATTTTTATATGTACTTTGAAAAATAAGAAGCTACTTTTTAAAAAAAAAAGGAAAAAAAGAAAAGAAAATGGGTCACATAATGTACACTCAAAGGAACTATAGACAATTAATCCTGAAGAAGAAAAAAATCTGGTGGGTCATCTTATCTATCTTCAAATACCTGAAGGTCTACCATTTATAAAAGGAATCTGATTCAACCCCCTATATAATAAAATTATAGAGAAACACTGTTGTTTTGATACAAGGAAAAATTTCTTAACAATTAAAGTTGTTCAAAAACTAAATGAGTTGTCTTGGTTAATGCTATCTAACCTAATGGTACTCCTCCACTGCATTAAGGATTCATGCACAACCAGGATGATCACATAGAGACACTATAGAGCAGATTTTCTAAATTTAGTGCCTATAAACTGTTTTTTTTTTATTACTTTTATAAATGTATTTCAAAGTAGCTAGTTTCCTTTGTAATCCTATAAGGTTTTAAGAATTTTAAAATATTATTCTAAGAGGTCCAACACACAAAAAAGATTAAGGCCCCTTGTTATTGAAGAAATATTTTGAGTCTGGTTTTTAGATATCTTCCATAGCAGTAGACAGTATATAGTAGTAATTTAGTGACAGTGATTGATGATTACTTTTCTCCCAAAAGGTGAAATGCCTGGAACTTAGAGAATTTAACTTGGCTCACAGGTCTGTAGCTAAGTCAGGATTATAATAAAGTAAAAAAGAGTATGAGTCAACAACTTTTACAAGTCTCTGTCCAACAAAAAGGATATATGCAATGTTTGTTAATGCAAACTTACTCGCTCTATTTTGTCCCTTGTAGTCCAGGGTTCAAATGGACTCATCTCAAAGATTTTTCCCACCAATCTGGAAACAAACATGAGGTTAAATGAATGTTCCATCTCAGTGCAAAATCATTTTAGCTAGCTAAAAGAATCACATTGTGAGGTTGTTAATGTCTGACTAACAAATGTTTAAAAAAAAATTTTGAATCATACAAACATAAAACTCTACCTATCAGGTTCAATTTCTACTTCTGAAATTAATTATCTAACTTATCTAACTTCTCTGGGAATCAGTTACTTCATCTACAAAATGAGAGGAAGCTGGATTAATTGGTCCCTGAGGTTCTTTCCAGACCACTCTTCATCCTATCCAACCCAACACCAGAGTCTAGTCACCTTACTAAATGCCCTGCTGCCCATGTACACCTTCTGCTCTCCAATTCTATTTCTTCCTGAGGTAGTAATAACAAAATCAATTTTGCCAATGTTTTTGGAAAGGGCATATTAAGCTAAGCCTTCACTTAACAATTCCTATAGCTGTCTCAACCAGAAGTTCTTCACCTGAGGTCTGTGGATTTGTTTTATTAATATTTTGATAACTTTATTTCAATAATGTTTCCTTTGGAAGGCTATATATTTTGGTTTGTATATTATAAAGCATTTTGAGAAGAGGTCTATAGACTGCCAAAGAGGTCCATGTGACCAAAAGCAAACCAAAAAAAGGTTAGAAACCCTTGGCCCTGACTAAAGCTTCCTTTATCACTCCCTGATAAATGTTACACCCACCAAGTAGAAGATAATTTAAAACAGGGAATGTTTCAAGCTTCTTTACTAACAAAATCCAGTGCCTAGTATATTGCCGAGTACACACCAAACATTTAATAAATGCTTATTTGATTGATTAACTCTATCCCAAGTAAGCTGACTTCAGATCTACTTGGCCATGCCCTTCATATACATTTTCTCCACAAAATATGTCTTTTAAAATAAATCAAAACAAGCATTCAAATAGAACATACAAATGTAAACCCTGTAACATTTGAATCTGTTGTGTCAAGAGTTAATAAATACCCACATCATATTAAGTGTTATGCAAATATGAATATATATACAACTTATTCCAATGGCTCCTTCGGATCTATCATCATCAAAAATTCCTATACTTAGGTATCTTGAATGGACCTGAAAAGAGTCTGCCCTACACAGATGACAGATCTTAGTGTTCAGACAGGTAGAGTCCTGTCCCATTGTTACGCTTATAAACTAATCTCTTTTGTTTGGGTAAATTTATCAGGAAAGCCTAATAAAAATGACTAAAACAAAGTTATAAATCTTCATATCTAAAAAGTGAATCCTTGGGCAGAGATGCAAGGTATGGCACCTAGACTTTGAGCCCCTGATTCAGGGTGACTTCCAGGTGCTACATTTTAGCAAAGAGAATCTGAGAATCAAGGTGTCACTGAGATTACTATCAAACATCTGTTTATTTTCTTTGTACATAATTCAAACTTGTTTCCTGAATCTCTTCCTTTTGCAAACAATGGGCTAGGTTTTGGCACATCTAAGTTTTTGTCTCACTGAGAAGGGACCAGTTTCCTCTGCTTAAGGGTATATGAAATGATTAAGTAGTCTCACCTTCAGTTTTATACCTAACGTGAAAAATGAAATCATTCAATAACTCACACAATTGGCTCTGTTAATAGTAAAAACTCTAAAGTTTACAATTTTAATAGTTCAAATTATATGATTGGTTAAACTTGAAACTGCATATTGTTTTCCATTTCAATACTACCTCCAACTCTTTTTTCATATAATCCTTATATATAAAATGCTAACTGTAACATATCAATATGGCTATAAGAGATGGCAAATATAAGCATACCTGTATTAATTTCTTTCCAGAGAAGAATTCCAAGAAATATTTTACTTACTGATATGCAAAACGTGGCATGTAGTATGGAAGATATGGTCTGTGAGCCACAGCAAAGATATATTGCACGAAATCATATAAGAGGTAGCGATTCGGCCTACAAAAACAAAAACATTTGCTTTTGAATTGCTACTCCTAGCAATTTTTTTTTGGGGGGGAGGGGGAATCTTTAGTTAGAGAGGTTGATAGATGATCAGGATTAGTAATTCAGTAAGAACTCCAAAATTATTTGACATCATTTAAAAGTAGAGAAATGATTAGTAAAGACAAAATGGGACAAAGAGCCAAGCAAGTTTCTTCAAATTTATACATTTTACAATAGTATTTTAAATTCTCACTCTATTGTAAAATCATGCTATGGAAGTGATTCTGAGTTCTCAAAAATTATATCAGTAGATCTAAGCTGAAATTTCTACTGCAGATTCAGCAACTGTTATACAGTATGTCTATCTGTCCTGCTGAACAAAGTCTATTCTAGATAAGTGCAATGAAGTTCATTTCCACGAAGGTTAACCATAAGTGTTAGGACTTTTTCAACTTTAGAAACTCACTAAGACTGTCATCGAAGCACAGAGAGTCTAAAGTAGTGGCTGTGTGATTAGTGAGAAGTTCAACTGTGAGTGACTGGAAATAGTATATATGGAATAAGGGGAGAGATAGGAAGAAACAGACAGACAGACAGAGATAGAAGGAAGGAGAAATGGGAAGAATAAAGAAATAGAGGAGAGAACTTTGTGAATGATTTGCATGGAGATTACATTTAAACCCAATGGAGTGATGAGGTAACTGAGTTTAGAGAGAGAACTCCCCTCTCTTCAGTTAGATGGTATAATATGGAAGAAAAGCCAACATAGGACTGAAAAGGAATAAGCAAAGAGGAGGAGAACTAAGAGATAGGTGTCATAATAACCCAGAGAGAGAATTGAGAAGGGGCAGAAAAGTTAAGAAAAATGAAGACACAGAAATGATTATATAGACCATCATTAGATCTGTGTATAAACTTTTCCAGCTTGTGCTCAATTGGTACTGAACACAACATCACCTCCTTTAAGATTCAGTTCAAATTCTATATTCTACAAGAAGTCTTTCCTAGACCTCTTAGTTGCCAGTGCCTTCCCTTCTGAGATTATCCACCACCAACTATGTATCTTGTACATACCTATTCATTTACATGTTTTTTTCCCTTTCATTAGAATGTAAGCCCCTTGAAGTCAGGGACTGTTTATTCCTTGCTCTGTACTGTCAGCAATGCCTACCACACAGGCATACTATTAAATAAATGTCTGAGACTGACTGCATTCAACCTATGGACCATGACTAAGTCACCTAACTTGTCTGGACCTAAGATCTCTAAAGTTTTTTCCAGCTTTTAAAATTCTATGATTTTCATACCCTGCTGTCTTAACAAGTTTACAGTTTTTCATAAAGGCAACTGAGTAAATATTTTTGTGCATCTATATAGTCTATAACATTTGATCCAAATGAGAAGCAAGGACTTGGAATCTAAAGTAGCTGACTACAAGTTTTTTAACAGCTGGCAGACATGGAGGAAAAAAATACATACCTTTTTGCATCTAAAAAGAATGAATTATTTAACAAAAGCCAAAGTGAAGACTTTGATAGCTCTACAAATCCAAATACTGTTTTGTTTAAAAGTTACACTATGACATCTGGACCAGGAAGAAATATGACAGTGATCCTTGGAAAACTCTGAGGATATTTTTATTATTTAATAAGTCACACTGTTTCTCTAGAGTTCATCCCCTAAAATAGCCCATGGGGAAAGTGCTGAGCTTTTGTAGGTTTCTGTGTTATTAGCTTTAACTGTATGCCAGAACTTTCCTCTGATATGGAACTAAGAATTTGTTCATGGACCAAAAACATGAATAACTATTAAGGGCTTCCTATTAAAGATAATTGAATTAGCTGTCTGTTTCTGATACTTCCCTAGAAAGCTGATGAATCCTATTTATATTGCTGGCATCTCAAGCTGAGACTAAGAGAGTATATATCTCTCTTTTCTCTCTCCTTTTCACCCTCTTCTTCCCCCCTGCCCCCACACCTTTCCTTTCTTCTCTCTCCCTCAATCTCCCTTTTCCCCTAGTCTTCCTCCCATTTCCCAATCTACCACAACAGGTCTGGCTTAAGGCTGGGAAACTATAGTCTCCAGCTTCTTTAAAAATTAATATAATATAAAGAAAATATATTCAATATTGACTAGTAAATAATTCGGAATCATGTAACAGATCCTAACACCAGATAATCACTTAACCTTCAGTTACCTTCAGTTTTCTATTACCTTCCCTTCTTAATGTAGAACATATTTGACTTTACAACCACCAATCTACTAAAAATATTTTGTTAAGAATTTTGATACCTTTTGAGATGTAAGCATGTTGAATGAACTGTAGTGAAAACTGGATTTAGAACCTGAGCACTTGCGTCCGAATCTTAGTGCTGCCATTTAATGCCTATGCAACCTGGAACAAGTCCTTGATGAGAGGAAGGACTCTGGAGCACTTTTTTAAGTCTATAGTCCTTATGCTCTGCCATTGCAGATACTCTGGGCTGTCATAAAAACATATCCAAGAAACATGACATTGAACCTATTAATAAACGAGGACGTATGAAAGTGGAAATCTCTGAACTAGTTCTCTGAACAGAGGAATGACAGAAATAAATGACTCCTGATAACAGAGACCTGAGAGACACAATTTTCAAGACATCAGATTTTACCACACATTTTGTCCAATGATATTTGAAAAGTTTGCATTAAGAGTCACCTACCCAGTGAGGGCATAGGTCTTCCCTCGAGCATCTGGATCCTTAATTGCATTGATAATGGCTTTGGATACATCTACTACCTAGGGGAAAAAATTACTGTGTAAACAATTTGATTACAAAGATTAATGACAATTTGAAATGATCAAAATAAAGACATAACCTATTTTCAAAAGCTCTTTAAAAAGAACATTTTGCACATCTCACTTATCCTCATAATAGGTGTGCAGTTTTGTGGAAAGATCAATGACTTGGGGTTCAGAGGACCTGGCTTAGATCTGTCACTTACTACCCTGGGTAATGACTTCATCTTCACATTTCCTAAAATGAAAAATGAAGGGATTGATTTAGATGACAGCTAAGATCTCCTTTATAACACTAACTCTATGAATCCTGTAAAACAGGGAAAAAACAGGTCTCATCAGTTCCATGGTAGAATTACTTGCCAGAAGCATCAACCGAGGCAGGGAGGGGACATAAAGAAGAATAAGGAATGGCATAGTGAGTCAGAAAGCTGACAGCCATCATTCCACCATACATGGAACTAGAATATAGAACTAAAGCCTTTCTGCACAGTAATCCTCTCATTCTGATTGCAATTTATATTCATCTCAGACTGTAGGCTCATTATGGTCAGTATCTCATGTTTAGATGTATCTGTAATCACAATACAACTGATAACCCCTACTCCTCCAAAAGCTCTCATCCTTGGCAGTTCTTATTTATGTCCTCCTGAACATGTTCCATACAGGGAGCACCAACATACTTGGAAGCTTTCCTCTAGTACTCTTGATCCTGCATAAGTTAGAACAGAGTAGGCAGTCTGTCTACTGATTGATTATCCCTCATTCCTACCCGGTGACTTCTGGCCCATTGTCTTTTCCAGGCATGCACCTCTGATGACAACCAACATGTCACTTGTCTCACTCAATTCTTGGTTGGTAATCACCACAACCTTCTTGGGCCTAACATGCACCTCTCCATTGTTCTTGGGGTGGGGTGGGGGACCCACCCATCAAAAGAGGTGATTAGGATCATATCTTATTTAGTTTTGCATCTCTCTTAGGGGCTAGCATAATTTTGTTTTGAATGGGATTATGATTTTAGTGAAGTATGGAATTATCAGTGAGGAAACTTCCTTAACCGAAGCAGATTAGCAAGTGTTTTATAATTTATAGTCTTAGTCACAGAAAAGCATTGAGAAGGCAAGTTTCATTATACCATACTTTTTCTTCTGGTACCATATTACAAAAATTAGGTGTTTGTTAATTTAATTAATAAGGATTTTCTAAAGAAGGTTCCTTCCCATCTCACCAAGAATACTTACATAAACTGGTTGCTTCTCTGTTTTTTTACCCAATGAAATGAGAGGAACACCACCAAACCAACGGATATCTTGCAAAAAAGAATACAGATAATCATAAGAACATGTGATTAGTCATACAAAACTAGATAATGTACAATTGTACATATATGCATATGTACAATTATATACTACCAATAGTGTTGATACTAGAAGAACTATATAGAAGAACTTTCCCTTTGAAGAATCCAAAGAGAAAAAAAAATTTTTTCTAACATTTTTTTCTGCTTTTCTTCCAATTGTGGCTACATTGGTTTTATCTGTGTAAAAAAATCATACGTTTTACATCTTATAATACACTGATGATAAATCCTTCCCTTATCCATATACAGGACAGGCAAAGTATTCCAACCTCTCCTAATTTGGATATGGTATCACCATTTATGTCTAAATCATAGGTCCATTTTTACCTTAATTCTAACTCATTCTGAAGATCTCCCTGAATTAGGGAAAATATAACTTTTTCAGATGGGAAAGCTAAAGGGGCCAAAGAGCCAGGAAGAGACTTATCTCCTTATCTTATGTTATACATGCTCCAGTGCATAGTCTCCCAAAGTAACTGATCCACAACTTTCTTAGGAGGCACCCACAACTACAAATAAAGGAGCAATTCATAAATTTCCAGACTACCTCTAAAAAAGGTCAGGATCCTCATCCCACTGTGAGGACACACTAGAAGAAATAATAGAAATGAGTCGATGGAATCAAAAACTAAAGTCAGAGAGCCTAAGACCACTATCCTTCACCCTGACTACTATTCAAGTTGAATACTTCAAAAACATTGGAAATGCAACACTTCATTCTCTTTAGAAAATCAGTTTAGTCAAATCCTAACCAATTTTTAATGCCTTAGCCCTATGGTAGTTTCATAACACTCATGAACCTCTTTTCAGAATAAGTTTTTTTTTTAAATACATAAAATACAAAGGATTATAAAGGCAATCAATTATACTAAAATAGAGTTATCAAAATATTTCTTAAAAATAAGTTCATGAAGCCCAGGTTAAGAATAACAGCTGAAGCTGATTTTCTCTTGTGACATAAGTATCATGACTAAAAGAGCTTTGTGAGTCAGTATAAAATGTATCCTAACAAATGAAAGTGTTATCAAAAATAATTCATCAATAGTTCTTCAGTACAGGACTTATCTCCACTTAGTACCCACACCATCTCTATATCTCAGAAGATCATCTCAGGTCTACTTCTTATGAAGAAATGTATAAAACATTCTAAATTTGCATAATTTACCTCTGAAACATAAGATAAATCCTACTTCATAAAATTCTGTAATTGAACAGGTTCTTAGAAATAATTTAGTCAAAACCCTTTTATTGCTCTAGTAGAATATTCTCTAACATCACTGACAAATGATCAAGCAGATAACTCACAAAGCAGTCATATTTTTGGATAATCCTGTTAGAAAATTATTTTTTCTATTTAAGTGAAATCCGCTTCTCTCTAACTTTTACCCATCTGTCTTAGTTCCAGCCTTTGAAGCTATTCGGAGTTAATTCTAATCTCTCAATATGATATATATTCAAGAAGATACTAATCATGTCCCTTATTTAAAATAATCTTTCCTTCTTATTAAATATTTACATCTCCCTCTATTATTTCTTAGATGATACTGTTATAAGCCTCACTTATGATTCCCCATAAATACTTTGTAATTAGAAAGACCCCTGTTATCATTATACACTTCAATGATACTGTATGAGGATGTATTCTGATGGAAGTGGATATCTTCAACATAGAGAAGAGCTAATCCAATTCCAATTGATCAATGATGGACAGAATCAGCTACACCCAGAGAAGGAACACTGGGAAATGAATGTAAACTGAGAGCACTGGTTTTTGTTTTGTTTTGTTTTGTTTCTCTTCTCAGATTATTTTTACCTTGCGAATACAATCCTTCCTTTGCAACAACAAAATGCGGTTCTGCACATATATATTGTACCTAGGATATCCTATAAGATACTTAATATGTATGGGAATGCCTGCCATCTAGGGGAGGGGGTGGAGGAAAGGAGGGGAAAAACTCAGAACAGAAGGGAGTACAAGGGATAATGTTGTAAAAAAAAAAAAAAAAAATTTACCTATGCATATGTACTGTCAAAGAAAATGTTATAATTATAAAAATTATTAAAAAAAAAAAACTTAAAAAAAATAATTAAAAGACCTATGTCTGAAAAAAAAAAAGAAAGACCCCTGTTCCATATATATTTGCCATTATTTCTTTGTCCCATTCTCTTACTAATGATGTAATATGCATACTTATAAAATAGGAAATGTGAGCACAGAATGTTTTACATAATGTCAAACACCTTTGATGTCCTAGTTGGTTTTGCTAAACTGCTTCTTTCTTTCTTTTTTTTAAACTCTTTGTTACAAAGCAAAATAGATAGAGAAGAGGGCCATATTTACAAATGAATGTGATATAAAATTAAAAGGCATCAGTTTTTAAAATTCATTTTTAAAAGATAGAATGCATACTTGCAAAGTAATTGAGTAATCTATCCTCTCTTCCAAAAATGTCGGAGGGCTTCATAATGATGGCTTCAGGAAATACCTCTCTCACTGCTTTGTCCCCAACAGCCTGTCCAAAGTAAGGAATAAAAATAAATGAGTAAAGCTTCCACTCTATTTTGCTAGTAGGCTGGTAACTATCTTCCAAAGCCTTTAACTCCAAGTTATGTATTAATACATAAACTGTCAAAGAAAATTTGAAAACCTTGAACTTCAATGCCTTTACAAGGTCAAAATGCTGGCTGGCTGAGATGATAAAAAGGGTTTCAGCAACAAGAAGTTTAGTTCACATACTAAGAAGAGTAATAGACAAAAGAGTAGGCTCATAGATCAAATACTACCTATTCCCAGAACAGTCTGGAAAAGGCACAGACAGAATAAAACTAAATACCAACCAATCCCAGGAAAAATCCAAACACTTTTTAATCTTTTGTATCAGCAGGTACCGGATACTATCCTGGACTTTTCTGAGAATACTACAAACCAATATGGGTAAAACTTGGGAGCTGCCTTGATTTAGATCAAGCGCACTAAAATAGCCAGAACGAAGCTGGTTTGGAAGGCAAGAGGGTTAGATGCCATGAGAAGAGACATTCTAAGGCTCTCTTCTTGAATATTCCCATATCATGTAACCATATTCCAATTCCAAAGAATATTTTCTCCTCCACATCAGGACTCTAAATGTGGTCCAATGCCAGAGAAATATGACAATACAAAGTCCCTCAAAAAGGAAGCATTTCTTAACCCTATATAGAGGACACAAACAAGACACTGGCAAGGCCATTTGAAAGTGTGAAGAGTCCATTTAGTCAAGAACATTAGCCAGCTGAGATGTTTCAGCATTCTAAATGTATTTTCCCTTTAATGAAGGAAAAAAAGCTTAAAGAAAAGAATTCAGGAGCAGCTAGGTGGTGCAATGGATAAGAGCACCAGCCCTGAAGTCAGGAGGACCTGAGTTCAAACATGGCCTCAACACTTAACACTTCCTGGGTGTGTGACCCTGGGCAAGTCACTTAACCCCAATTGCCTCAGGAATAAATAAATAAATGAATGAATGAATGAATGAATGAATGAATGAATAAATAAATAAATAAATTGAAATAATTTAAGTGTGGGGCATAGTTGATGGTGTCTGATTACCAGAATTTCAATAGGAAGCTCTTTTTCCTTCCATCATACATTAAAGAACAAATGACACTAACCCTGTGACCCACTTCCTGGTTCAATTTTATACTGACCTTATTTCTCAGGTATCTAGAAGTGCTTCTGATGTCAGCGTTGAGATGAGAAACATGAATAAATGTTTCTACCCCAGCATTCTTGGCCAGCTGAGCTATTGTCTGGGGAATGACAGCAAAGACATCTGAAAAGTCGAAGTTTCTGAAATATAAAAAAAATGATGTTAGAAAAGAATTCAAGAACTATGATATCATGGTATAGCAAAAACAGTACTGAACTTGGAATTAGACATCTTGGGAATTACTCTAGCCATTACAATGCTGTGACTCTGAGTAAGTCACTTGAGCTCCCTAAGCCTCAGTTTCTTCAACTGCAAAAAGGGTAAAATTATATCTACACTATATATCTCAGAGGGTTGTTGAGCAAATAGTACTTTATAAAACTTTAAAGCAGTTGTTAACCTCTGTGACTTGGATCTCTTCTCAGAATGTTTTTCAACAAAAATAAGTTACAGGGGATTAAAAAGGAGATAACTTACGATGAAACACAGTTTTAAAACAAACTCATGGATCCCAGATAAAGAACAACTGCTTTAAAATGCTGAGTAAGTGCAAACTAAGATCATTATCTCCAAAAGAATCAACTTATAGCTACCTAAGAGACTGGTTTTGACAGCAATGTTTGTAGCTTGTAACACAAATTTTCATAGCATCCCAGATCTAGAGCACAACAGGACCTCAGAGACAATCAAATACAGTTCTATCATGTTAGAGATGAGGAGGTGAAGTGACTTGCCCAATCTCACAGAAGTAAGAAGTAGCAGAGGGGGAATTTGAACTCAGACTCTCTTACTCCAGGATCAATGCTCTTTTCCCTCTATCACCAACTCTTTTTCCTTCTGTATTGCAGAGACAGACCTTATTTTACAGATAGAAGTGACAAAGGGGCCCTGTTCAAAAGAAAGAAATCCATCTCAGGAGCTTCATATTACCAAACTTAGGGTCAGTCCTTGTTCTCTTTCTCAGCTCAGTCCTCCACAATTTCTTTTTTGACTATCTACTCCAGCCCCTAATTACTAACACAGCCCTGTCCTTGTCTGAGAATGGCAACATGGTACAGAGGGCCGAAGTTAGAGGACCTTGAGTTCCAATGTTGGTCCAACTATCTATTTATGAGCAGTACAACTTGGGGCAAATTAGTTACCTTTTTGGGTCTCAGTTTCCTCATCTATAACTTGAGGGGATTAAACTACAGGAATTCTAAAGCTCCTTCTGCTATAAATCTATCAGTCCCTCACCCAATAATCTTGAAAGGAGGAAGAACAGGGGAAGCCATAAAAAAAGAGACTGAATAAAGTTCTTTGTCATATACTTTCTTCTCTACATAACTATTAGTTTTATCTTTAATCCTTTTATAAGATCAATGACATTGGAACAGAACGAATTGACCAATTATATCATATTGTCTTCCATCCTAACTCTTGTTCCCATGTCAGAATCTATGTACATAGTGGAGATGACAAAAATTTAGGGACGTATCAGGGGTACTGGAAACACATGCATTGGAGTAATCCTACAGGGCTTTTTCATTTATTTCTAAATATATAACTCACAAAGATACCCCAAAGTCTGAATTAGCTAACAGACTACCCAGAATTCCTGGAGGACCATCTTAGAGAGGACTGGGACTTAAGGATATTCTAAATGGAATGGTGGGGCAAATTCCATAAATCTGTTCACTGAATTCTCCTATCACTAACAAATACATCTTAGCTTACCCAGTATCTTTTCTTTCTAATCTGTTATTCTTAATTATCAATCTATGTACAAAACTCTCATCTGCTTCCTCCCATTCCTATTCATCAACTGTATTCTTCCTCTCCAAGTCTACTACCCATCCTGCTCTTTAGACATTCAGTCACATACCACTAACCCTTTCCATCCTACTGGTTTTTTTTCTTTTTTTTCTTTTATTAAAAAAAAGAAAGAGAAAAAAATATAAACAGAAAAGGAAAAAAAAAAAACAAAGCAGAACATTGACATATGCCCAGCAGATCAGGGAGAATTCAAAATATATAACAATATATTCATGAAAAAATATAAATAGAAGAAATTATATTCTTGAGTTTCCATCTTTGCTTCCTTTAGGTTGTTCTTTTGTTCTCTGCTGCATACTTTTTTTGTACTTTATTTTTTTCCCCTTTTCATCCCTCCTATCTCCTCAAGCAGAGTATCTTAAGCACAGACATATTTATACATACATATACATATACATACACACACACACACACACATATTACCCACCCCCCGACCACTCCCCCACATATATATATTTACATTCACACTCGCCCACATATACATATATCTATATACACATATACGCAGAGCAACATGCACACATATCTATATACTCAGACACACACAAAATTTATCCATCATGTATGCATCTAAAACAGTATTATTTTGGCTGACATATAATGTAGATTTCTCTCTTGCCTGAATCTTTAAGTTTGACTTTGTCTAAGATCAATGATTATTAGCCATATTTTTTACTTCTAATAAATTTTACTCCTGATCCTTGTTGTAGTGTTTTTGTGTATATCTTTTCCCCTATCCCTGCTAAGAAGTAGATATAATTCTACTCCTTAATTTGCTTTGCTATCATTTTACCTCCCCCTACTCATGAATCCCTCCCTTGTCTTCTTCCCCAACTCCCCCATGTCTCCCTCTTTCTTTACAGATTTTTGAGAGTACTATATCCTTCATGGTATGTATACAGAATTGCCTATTTAACCCATTCCTGAAGTGAGGAGGTTGTCGAACTGAGTCCTCCTCTTCTCTATAATGCCTCTGTGTCTATTCTTCCTTTGCACCACATCTGTACAACATAATTACTATTTTTACTTTTTTCTAGGTGGTTTTGCTTTTTAGAGTCAAGTCATACTCAACTCTGCCCCAATCTTTCTTTTGAACTATCCAATTGCTGATGTCAATTTCAAATATATGGTATACATTTCCAGGTTAAAAAAACATAAAACAATTTGTCCACGTTAAGTTCCTTGAAACTGATCTTTGATATTGGCTCATATATTAAATTCTGTTGAGTTAGGATTTGGTTGAAATAAAGTCCTGAAAATCTGCAAGTTCAATGAATGTCATTTTTTTTAAATTTAATATTATGGATAATTTTGCTAGATATGATATTTTTGGCTACAGACCTAGTTCTTTTTGAATTTTTAAAAAGTTTAAAATTTATTTTTAATACACATTGCTTTATGAATCATGTTGGGAGCATGTTTAGAGCAAAAGGGAAAAACCACAGGAAAGGGAAAGAAAAAAAAAAACCAGAAAAAAGTAAGCATAGCATGTGATGATTTATATTCAATCTGCATAATTCTTTTTCTGGATACAGATGAAATTTTCTGTCCAAAGTCTATTGGGATTGATTTGAATCATTAAACCACTGGGAAGAACCAAGTTTTTCATAGTTGGTCATCATATATTTTTACTGTTATTGGGTACAATGTATTCCTGATTCTACTTGTTTTGTTCAGCATTAGTTCATGTAAATCTTTCCAGACCTTTCTAAAATCAGCCTATTCATCATTTTTTTATAGAATAACAATATTCCATCAGCTTTATATACCACAATTTGTTCATCCACTCCCCAATTGATGGGCATCTACTCATTTTCCAATTCTTTGCTACCACATAAAAAACTGCTACAAACATTTTTGCACATGTGGGTCCTTTCTCTTCTTTATGATTTCCTTGGGATACAAAACCAGTAGTAGCACTGCTAGGTCAAGGGTATGCAATTTTATAACTATTTGGGGATAGTTCCAGATTATTCTCCAGTTTTCCCACATCCCCTCCAACATTTATCATTATCTTTTCTTATCTTAGCCAATCTAAGAGATGTGAGGTGGTACCTGAATTGTTTTAATTTGCATTTCTCTAATCAAAAGTGATTTAGAGCACTTTTTTTATATGACCACAGAGGTTTTAATTTCTTCATTTGAAAACTGTCCATATCCTTTTGACCATTTTTATGTATTGGGAAATGACTCTGACACAGTTCTTTATATTATTTTAGAAATGTGATGTTTACCAGACACACTGGCTGTAAAAAAATTTCTCCCAGCTTTGTACTTCCCTTTTAATCTTGTTGCTGTTGGTTTTGTTTGTGCAAAATCTTTTTAATTTAATGTAATCAAAATTTTCTTTGATCAAATTCCTTTCTCCAAAGATCAATAGGTAAATTATTTCTTGCTCTCCTCATTTGTTTATAGTATCATTCTTTATGCCCAAATCATGTACCCATTTTGACTATATTATTGACTATATTATATATTATTATGGACTATAAGATACAGGTCTATGCTAAGTTTCTGATATATTATTTTCCAGTTTTCCCAACAATTTTTGTCAAATATTAAGTTCTTACCTCTGAAGCTAGAGTCTGGGAGTTTATCAAATACTAGATTACTATAGGCCTTGATTATCATGTTGTATATATCTAATCTATTCCACTGATCCACCATTCTATTTTTTGGCCAGTACCAAATGGTTTTGATGACTGCTGCTTTACAATGTAGTTTTAGGTTTGGTACTGCTAAGCCATCATCCTTTGTACTTTTATTCATTCCTTTGACATTCTTGACCTTTTGTTCTTCCAGATTAATTTTGTTATCTTTTTCTGGTTCTATAAAATAACTTTTTGACAGTATGATTGGTATGGCACTGAACAAGGAAATCAATTTAGGCAGAATTGTCATTTTTAGTATATTACCTTGGTTGACCAATTAGACTTGATAGTTTTTCAAATGTTAAAATCTGTCTTTATTTGTATGAGAAGTGTTTTGTAATAGTGTTCATATAGTTCTTGGGTTTATCTTGGCAGGTAGACATCCAAATATTTTCTCTTCCTATCTCTTGCTGATGGGCTTTGTCAGTAAAATACAGAAATGCTGATGATTTGTATAGGTTTGTTTTATATCCTGCAATTTTGCTAAATTTAGCTATTGCTTCGAGGTTTTTTGAATGATTTTCTAGAATTCTCTTAAGTATATCACCATATCATCTGCAAAAAGTGATGTTTTTTTCCCCTCATTGCCTATTCTAATTCTTTTCTCTTTTCTTTTCTTATTGCTAAAGCCAACATTTCTAATATAATATTGAATAATAGTGGTGATAATGGGCATCCTTTTTCCACCCCTAAGCTGGTGTATATATGACATATGATATGATTCCAGGACCTACAGTCTTTTATTGTGGTTTCTAATATGTCCTGTAAAATTCTATTTGTAGCTTCAGTGTATATGAATTGGTTTTTTCCTTGTACTTTCAAAATATTCTTTTCAATCTGAGGGTTTTGAAATTTGGCAATAACATTCCTGTTTCCACAAAGGATCTCTTTGAGATTGGGAGCTGTAGCTTTTTTCTATTTCTACTTTCCCTTTAAGTTTTATCACTCCAGGACAATTTTTCATGGATTTCTTGCATTATTGTATAAAGGTTCTTTTTTTTCTAATCACAGCTTTCAGGAATCCAATTGTTCTTATATTTTTTTCTTTTTAGATCTGTTCTTCAGACCTGGTTTTTCCCCCTTATGTTTCACATTTTGTTCTAATTTTTTTCATTTATTAGAATCTGTTTTGTTATTTTTTGGCCACTTATAGCTTCACTGGCTTTCCCTTGACCAATTCTAATTTTCAAAGCATTGTATTCTTCTTTAAGAGTCTATATCTCCTTTTCTAGTTAGTTAACTGTTTTTTCATAATCTTATTTTTCTTGGATGACTTTGTTCTTTCTTTCTTTAATTTTCCTTAATGTGTCTCATTTGATTTTTAAAGTCTTTGAATTCTACAAATTCTCTCTGGGCAGGAAGTCATTTCACATTACTCTTTGGGGCAGAAGCAGTTTTTTGTTTTTTGGTTTTTTTTACTTCAATGTCCTCCTCTTAAGATGAACCCTAGATCTTTCCTATTCCCATAGTTAAGTTTCTATGGCTGGGTTCTTTCTTCTTTGCCGGTAATTTTTTTTTTTTTTTAAAATGAGAAATATTAGTGTAAGCACTTTTAATCATGGGATGGGGGGGGGGGGGGGGATGATGCCTTTAGTTTCATTTCACCTCTGTCCTCTGATCTGGAGTCCCAAACCAAAACCTTTAGCAAGTGGTCACAACCCACTGCTTGTGCACTTCTGGGTATGCTAGTTCCTTTTTGCCCAGGGCTATAAGATCCCTAACTTTGCAAGCAATTCAGATGAAAGTTTCTATGGTTCCTGCTTAGGCTTCAGTCAAACACAGCTGGGCCCAGACTTCCCCATTTGGTGTTTCTAGAAGCTAGTCAGGAGTTTGTACTTCACAAGGGTTAATCCCCAGCCTAGGGGCTTTCTTCAGATCTTCTTGAATTATACAAGGACCCAGTTCTGCCCCAAATTTAGATTTTTTAGTCTGTGTTTACCATGAGGCACAAATTTGTTCTGTTTGTGAGGGAAATCTGGAGAGCTTGAAATTTATCCACTTACCCTGCCATCTTCCCAGAATCCTCTCCCCTCCACCCTAATGCTAACAAATTCCTTTAAGCCTTCACATCTGTTCTTCAATTGTTCCTTTTACCTCTTTGATTTAATTTAAAACCTAGTCCCTTGAACCCTTCCACAGAAGAAGTCATTACTTTTCTCCCTCCCAACTGTCTTGCTCTTGCCAATGTCCCAGACAACTCTCCTACTTTTCTTAATGGCTTTAGCATCTTGCTCAGTTTTCTTTTCATTTTCTTCAACATCTACACAGTGCCGATTACCTGCATACTCCAATCTAGCCACACTCTATATTTCAATATTGACTAAATAAATTAGAGGAAAGGACTTTACTTTCCTGGGCCTCCAGTGTTCTTGCCCAAAAAAATGAAGCAAAAATCAAATCATGAATATTCAAAGTTAAAGCTCTAGTCTAAGACACTGGAGGAGTCATTTTCTGTAACCTTTTCTTTTGTTGCTACCAAAATATACTACTTAGGAGGAATAAGAGGACTGCAGAACTCTATGGCTAGACAATTTCCAAAAAAAATTCTAAAGCTTCAAATCTTTAAATGTCAGAATATCATCTATATTTTTATCGTATATCTTACAGTTCTCACCATTCAAAAAACAAAAAAACTGTTTATCCTTCAGCCTGAAGACATAGGTGACTTATCACTGTGGACTCACAGAAAAGGCCATTAGGCCTCTAAGAGCAAAGGAGTCTATATAAAGGAGAGCTTAGAGATCACAATCCCAATCCTTCATTTGCAATATTGCGTTTAATATATTGTTAACAACTTATCTAAATATGTGCTATACTGTATGTGTATTGTTTGGAAGAAAAAAAAAAAAAAAAAAAAAAAAAAGCTTTTATGTGTTTTAGCCCTACAGCTACAACAATATCCTAGAGATCTTAAAATTTTTTTGTATCCTTACCTGTTCAGCATAGTGCCATGCATATGCCAGGTACTCAATACATACTCTTTGAATAATGGACAACTCTATACCTGCTGATGAGGAAATCCTGGGGGGAAAAAAGAAGGAAAAAAAAAAGTGCCCCCAAGAACTTACTTAGTCTCCCAGTCTCGTCCAACAAGATTGATGACAACATTGCTGTGCTCCAGTGCCCTCTGAATGGAACTTTTATCCTTAGCATTCCATTCCTGTAAGAATATCATCAGATCAGATTATAAACTTCAACAACAATATTCTATGATGATCAATTCTGATGGATATGGCCCTCTCCAACAATGAGACGAACCAAATCAATTCCAATAGAGCAGTAATGAACTGAACCAGCTACACTCAGAAAGAACTCTGGGAGATGACTATGAACCACTACATAGAATTTCCAATCCCTCTAATTTTGTCCGCCTGCATTTTTGGATTTCCTTCACAGGCTAATTGTACACTATTTCAAAGTCTGATTCTTTCTGTACAGCAAAACAACTGTTTGGACATGTATACATATATTGTATTTAATTTATACTCTAACATATTTAACTTGTATTGGTCAACCTGCCATCTGGCAGGGGGGAGGAGGGGAAGGAGGGGAAAAATTGGAACAAAAGGTTTGGCAATTGCCAATGTTGTAAAATTACCCATGCATATATCTGGTAAATAAAAACTATTAAAAAAAAAAAAAAAAGGGGGGCAGCTAGGTGGCGCAGTAGATAGAGCACCAGCCCTGAATTCAGGAGGACCCGAGTTCAAATTTGATCTCAGACACTTAACACTTCCTAGCTGTGTGACCCTGGGCAAGTCACTTAACCCCAGCCTCAAAAAAGGAAAAAAAAAAAAAAAAAAAAAGAATATCATCAGATCAGATCAAAGAAAACTGGTTATAGTCATATAGAAGACAGCATTATCAAAATTTGGGCAGGTATTCAACTACTTATTACTTTATTTACAAAAGAGATAGCATCTTATGAAGGCTTTGGTCTTGACTAAAAGATTACTAAACTCAGGTTAATTAAACTGATCAATTTTGGTCCCTAAAGACACATGGTGAAATACATTTCCTTTCTCTTAGTAGAGGTGGAGAGCCAAATGGGCAGAATGTTGCCCATTCTTTCAGAAGGTCTATCAGTCTCTTTTGTAGCTGCTGTTCTTTGTAATTAGGTAGGGTTAAATGAGGAAGAAGGCATATGAAGAAATGACATGTTTAAAAAGTTTTTTTTTTAATTTTTTAACTTACCAAAAATATAATCTGGCCTAGGTCACCCATGGGTCGAAGATAGGTGAAATCATAAGGCTCACACCGATAGGGGACAATCACCTGTGATCCCATACGCCCTAAAAAAGGCAGAAAAGATGGACTGAAATGAAGAACAAAGCATCAAGCTATATAGCTATGAACACACACAAATTATAGATATTAAGGGTAAAGAATAATCTGGGAAATGGCTATTAAAAACTTCCTCAGTTCAGGTACTCTGCAGTCATGTTGAAAGGAAAATGGTTCAATACAACTTAACCTCAAGTATATCTTGTATACTTTATCACTGACCTATCCTTCCATTCTGAATATTCATTAGTCCCTGGTTTCAAATACCCAAATTGAAAGTGTAATAACTTAACCAGGAAGCATGTAAGTTAGGAAGACAGACATAAAGGTTCTACTACCATGCCCATACTAAGAACATTTTTTTAAATAAATATTTTTGGCATACCAGAGACTATACAGGAAAACATAATACAATTTTCCTTCATTGTCCATTCTTGTATCTACCACCCCTATTCCTTACTGTGAAGAAATCTGAATTCCATGAAGGAAGGGAATTCTATAAGTGCAATTTAGGAATAATACAGAACATTTCCAGAAAACAGCAAAGGCAATATGCACAGAGTTTTGAATTTTAAAACGGTGAACCCATTAAGTGGCGAATGATATGCTTAAGCAAGCTTACCAAGGTGATTGACGACATATCGACCCAAAAATCCTGTTGCTCCAAATACAGTAGCCACGATCCCACTGACTGAGGAACGCCCACCTTTCCCATGAGGCATAAGAGCATGATGAACTTTGCGGTGGGACTGAGCAAGAAATACAGATGTGGATATAGCAGTAATCCCAGATCCTTAAACATGATAAGAGATAAGAGAATAATCAAAAGTTAAAGCCAGAAGTTAACAAGGGAAGTATTCAAAGACTTTTTCCCCAAGAAGTTCCCAAGTATAACTTGCCAAGCCTTACTCAATTAGCTTGTTAATAACAGTCAGAAAGCTTTATGAACTAACTACTGTGTGCAGAGTACAAGTCGGGCACTCTGAAGCAACACCTAAGAGCTAATTGACATGATTCTTCCCCTTTAAGAACGTGTGATTTTGATGGGTAGACAACTATGCTCTTTTCCTATCCTGTTTGTATCTACCAAGCTCTCAGCCTAACATTCTAAATCTCTTTAGTATCTGCTTTCCCTTCAAACCATCCCCTTCCATCACCTTACATCTTTATGTTGATCAGTCCACTAACATTATAACTAAATAATGTCCAATCACAACATCTTCCTCTACTCCATTTCTGCCCCCTATTAGCATGATTTCACCTTAAGACTTTTCTAATCTTTCTTCCTACTTATGTTATCCTACTTCTATCATACCTATATGGGATATCAACTCCTTATTGACAATTTTTATTCTGTCCTTTCTCAATTTTCATTCTTCCCGTCCTCTATCCAACTCTAATCCTTCTGTTGACCTTCAACTTTTTCATCTCTAATTGATTTTCAGTAAATATCTTAAACACAACATATGCAAAACTAAACTTGTTGAGGGAACTATGAATCATTCTCAACTCATTTACCCTCCATATAAAATCTACTGCTAAAGCTTCTGTATTTTACTTTTGAAATCTCCCTCTCCAATATACCTTCATCTCTTCTGACAGTGCCATCTCACACTCATATCCCTTAGCTTTCAAACCCTTTACAACCTAGTTTGGCCCCTTCCTTCCCAGTCTTGCTGGGACTCCTCCCACATACTCTCCAATATGATGGCACTAGTATCCTTGTTGGCTCCCTTCAAGTCCTGCTTAAATCCTACTTTCTATAGGATGCCTTTCTAAATATCTTTTTAATCTTCATGCCTTACTTCTGTTAACTTTTTCTTATATAACCCACGCATAGCTCATTTATACATATATTTACATATAAATACAATTTATGTGTTATATAAGCACACACATATTATTTTCCCTAATAGATAAAGAGCTCCTTGAGAGCAGACGCTATCTTTTGCTTTTCTTTATATCCCAGTGTTTAGCACAATGCCTGACCCATAGTAGATGCTTAATAAATGCTTACTGAAAGACTGACTTTACAATACAAAGATCCTTTATTTTGGCAAAAAGAGTGTACACCAAAATAAAAGTTGAACAGCTCTACCTTCTCATTAATTAGCCATGCTCTATCCACCCTAAGTAGTGGATCTTCTTTTCCCCATACAGATTTAGGTTTAAAAAATTATTTGTTCTCTTACTTTTTCTTTTTTCTTGGTTAATTATTCTGCAATACATGTTAAGGACCATTCTCATAAAAATTATGATAATGAGAAAATAAGTTTGTGTTGATAGTTATTAATGCCCCTTACATTGCCTATATTTATTATATTAATATGTATTAATATGATCTGTTTTTTTTTTCATCTTTTACAATTTTGTCTTCAGCTATCAAGCAATTCCTCAAACATTTCAAGATGGTGTTTTCTCCAGCACACATATTCTTGCTGTGCATCTCAGAAACATATTATGTTCCTGCCAGGTTCAACCAATAACATGTACATAGAGCCTGGCTATTTTTACTTTGATTCAAATTAAAGTTAGCAGAATTCATGTGCCCTCAAAATGAAGGAAAAGAGAGTCTTGTATTATTCTTCATAATTTACTTTTTTAAACACAACTTCAGAGCATGAATGGTACAACAACAAATAAAGAGAATTACCTCCAGTTCCTCTCATTAACTTCTTTGCAATTTAGCCTTTTGACTTCACCACTCAATGAAAACTGCTCTCTCCAAAGTTACCAATAATCCCTAAAAGGCCAAATTCTTTACCTCTTTGAAGAATTTGACACTACTGACCAAGCTCTTTTCTCTGAGATATGACACCACTGTTTATTGGTTCTCCGCCCGGACTATTCCAAGTCTCTTTTGTTGGTTTTTCATTCACATCTTATATCCTAACAGTACACTACCCCAAAGCGCTATCCTCGGCCCTCTTCTATTTCCGACACTCCAGTGTCCCAGTGACACAGGACCAGTGTCGTGGCCTCATACCTAGTTTACTGGTGCTGACCAGATATTTTTCTACCCATGTCGTGTCGGTTTCTCAAACTCAATCACTTTCTTTCCCTAAAAGCCGACTCCTCTTCCAAACTATTTCTGTTGAGGGCAGGACCATCCTTTCAGTTACCATCCTCAATCATCCTCTACCCCGTCACCTTTACCCTAACAACCCCAGTCTCTCAACTTTTCAATCAACAAGCATTTATTAAATGCCTAATAACCATATACTATATTAAGGAACAATAATAGCTACCAGTTATATCATGGCTTACCCTGTGCCAGGAGAAAATTTTGGAACATAAGATTGTGAATGCTGAAAATGATCTTTGTGTGGTTTTTGGAAAAATAAAATACCATTCATTAGAAAAAAGAAAAAGAAAATCAGTCTGATGGCAGATGGATTGAAGTAGGGAAGAATTCTGAAGGAAGATTAATTAGGGAGCCTCCGCAATAACCCGGGCAAGAGACAACAGCCAGAATCAAGAGGAAAGTGTTGGAGAAAAGGGACCAGATGCAAAAGATGCTGGGAAGGTGAAAAGAGAGGAAGAGGGCACCTAGGCGGCGCAGTGGACAGAGCACCAGCCCTGAAGTCAGGAGGACCCGAGTTCAAATCCGCTCTCAGACACTTAACACTTCCTAGCTGTGTGACCCTGGACAAGTCACTTAATCCCAGCCTCAGGGGAAAAAAAAAACAGAGGAAGAAACTGTTACTGCGCGTGACCTTGGGCTAGTCACTTACTTCACCAGGAGCCTCAGTCTCCAGTATCAGGACAGAGCCGGAGGTATTTCTGAGGAAAGGCAGGGGGAGAACAGAGAAGGGTCTGAGCTCCTCCCCTGCCCCCAAAGAGATAGTGAAGAGGAATGAGGTGACACATAAGCCTGAGAACGGCCTTGAAGGCCCGACTCCGTACACAGCGTAGGGATAACGAATTTGGGAGCAGAGAAACGTCAGGTTAGCCCCTCCGCGTCCCTCTTCCTATCCCTCCAATCCGCCCCCTCGCTCCCAGACTGTTCCCCGGCCCCAGGGACAGATTCGGCAGTCCAGGAGACTAGGCGAAGGACTGGGCTCTTCATCCAGCCCGAACCCGGGGAGGCCGCGGCGTCTGGGGCTCTTCCTCACGAGCAGGGGGGAACTCCCTCGGTTAGAAGCACCTCGTCCTAGAACACCGGCTCCAGCCGTGGGTGACACTTACGTGACATTGCCAGGACCCGGGGACTCCGGGCGACCAAGGCCGCCGCCATGATTTCCCACAATTCCACTTCCCCCGGCCTTCCCAAGGAGGTACGGCTCCCGAATACGACCAAACTACCTCCTTGAGTTTCGTGTACGCCTGCGCAGAGATTGGTCCAGCAGACTGGAGGAGATTGATTTTTATTTCCAGTCTGGTAAAGGAAGAGATTTGTCTGCGCCTGCGCGAGAGTTAATTTAGTGGGAGGCTGGTGCTAATCCTCATTCTATCTGGTTAAGGAAGGAAAATAAAAGGGAAATGGTCAAAATCTAGAAAAAAAAAAAAAAAAAAGTGAGAAAACATGTCCCAAAGGGTCCCCAGAATGGCTAGAATTATAGATTCTTAAAGTTGTAAGGGCCACTTCAGGGGTTAGTCACTAAGCATTTAAGCACCTAGATTTAAGAAAGCAATGGAGAAATTATTAATAATGCAAATTAAACTTAAAAAGCAGGGACTTCTATTCTTTTTTTTTTTTTGGCCATTTTATTTTTTTTATATTTATTTATTTTGTATTTATTTTTTAAATAGTTTTTATTTACCAGATATATGTATGGGTAATTTCCCAGCATTGACAATTGCCAAACCTTTTATTCCAACTCCCCCCCCCCCCGCCCCCGCAGGTTGACCAATACATATTAAATATGTTAGAGTATAAGTTAAATGCAATATATGTATACATGGGACTACTATTCTTAAAGAACCAGCTCTTACAAACTAGGACCCCATTGTTAAATGTTCAGTTTGAGCATCGTGTACATGCTAGATATAGACAAATGCTACAATTCAAGACTGGCTTAATTTATGATTTTGTTCAGCACCCAGATTTAAGAAAGCAATGAAGAAAATAATTCAAATTAAACTTCTGTAGTTATTTTTTTTAATGCCCTGAGATCAGTGGTCCTCAAACTTTTTAAATAGGGTCCAGTTCACTGTCCCTCAGACTGTTGGAGGGCCGGACTAGAGTAAAAACAAAACCTCACAGTCTCCGCCCCTCAGCCCATTTGGCATAACCTGGCTACCTATAAACGTCCTCAGCCCTCAGCATCTGGCCCTTGGGCTGTAGTTTGAGAAATGCAAATTAAACACAACTCAAGAGATAATTAAAATGATTGAAGGGTAAACTAACAAATGGTGAAAGGGATGTGGAAAAATTAAGACATTGACTATTGGTAGAATTGTGAACGGATCCAACTACTTTGAAGAGTGATTTGAAATTATGGCCATTTGACACAGCAATATCGCTATTAGGTTTCCCAAGGTGATATGGGGGAGGGGAAAGAAAAGAACCTGTACATTATCAAATATTTGTAGCAGCTGCCGTTGTGGTAGCAAAAAACTAGAAAGTGAGGGATTGCCTTTCAATTAGAGAATGACTGAATAAATAGTGATATATTATAATAATGGAATACAGCTATAGGAAATGACAAGGTTCTTTGGTTTTAGAAAAATATCAGTCTTGAATGATATAATGCAGAATAAAATGAATAGAAACAAGAAAATGTTAACAGTAACAGATAGTTATAAACAGTAACAGATGTAAACAGTAACTGATGGTTGTAAACAGTAACATAGTTGTTTGTCCTTCCTCTTGGAAGAGAACCAATGACATCAGAAGAGTGATGTCTTAACTTGAAAGTGAATTGGCTTTAAATGAGCCAAGGCTGACAAAGTAATCAGTTTCACGCTCTCCTTCAGGGTCATGAATGAGAATGTGTCCTGAATGAGAATCCAGAAAACTAGGCTGAGAAGAAATGATCCAAGTAGATAGGAGAATCAGGAGGGTTCAAAAATCTAGAGATTTCTTAAGACCTTGAGAGTGTCCTTGTATTGCTTTTTCTGACACCTTGTGAGTGCTTGCCATATGTGAGTTCTCCATAAAAATAGTCTTTTGGGCAGTCATACATACATTTGGCATTCAAACAATGTCACCAATCCAATGAAGTTGCACTTTCTGCAGCAGATTTGGAATGCTTGGCAGTTTAGTTTGAGCACAGACTTCAATGTCTCATGTCTTATCCTGCCAGGCCATCTTCAGAATCTTAAGATTGTAGAGGATCGGGGCAGCTAGGTGGCGCAGGAGGACCTGAATTCAAATGTGGTCTCAGACACTTAACATTCCTAGCTATGTGACACTGGGCAAGTCACTTAACTCCAGCCTCAGGGGGGGAAAAAAACTGTAGAGGATCATAGATAGTTGGCAAACTCTGGATGAGGTATAAGACCTTCAGCCCAGAGGAAACCGGCTGACAATATTTGGTTCTACTCCCCATCTCCCTAAGGGCCCTTGACCTTCCTGAGAAGTCAAAAGGCAGTGACAACCTGTGTTGTGATTGAAGCAGAGTGATACCAGGTGGCAAACTACATACAATAGCAAGTAGTTTATGTGCTCCCACGTGTGCAGTATATACTTGGTGCATGCCCAATGTTTTTGTTACATAAGGGTGTGAGGGTATAAAACAGGGAAAGTCCTTGGAATAAATGGACTCCATTTTCCCACCATCCTCAGGAGTCCTGCCTCATCACTTCTCCACTAAAATGATATATTTTAATCACCCCAGTGTGGGGACTCTAGAAAACATGGTACATTTTGTCACCCCAACTTGGGGGCTCTAGAAAGCAGGACACAAGAAGAAACAATTCAGTTTCCTGGCATGGCACATGATACTGTCTAGGATTCATGGACATACAACAATAAAGTTAGCACAATGGTTCTATAGATCTTCAGTATGGTAGTCAATCTAATACCACTCTTCTC
Source organism: Sminthopsis crassicaudata (assembly GCF_048593235.1). Classification (NCBI taxonomy): domain Eukaryota; kingdom Metazoa; phylum Chordata; class Mammalia; order Dasyuromorphia; family Dasyuridae; genus Sminthopsis; species Sminthopsis crassicaudata. Next base: position 192,802,186 of record NC_133621.1, read on the forward strand.
CCACATTTTTTTGGGAACCTCCCCTCCCAAACACTGAGCTAGCTCTGTCAGTGTATAAGTCAGCCTCATCAATGTGTCCTAAAAACTTAGAAGAAAATATAAAGGAGGGATAACAATGTCAGATGCAGAAAAGTCAAAAAGAATGAGGAATGAACAAAGGCCACTGGAATGAGTAAGAAATCACTGGAGAGAGTAAGTTTAATTTAATTGAGTAGGTCAGAAGCTTGACTATATATTCAATTAAAAAGAAAATGAGAAGAAAGTGGGGATACTTATTGTAAATGACCTTCTCAGATAGTTGAGCCACAAAAGGCTTTCCTGAAATATATGTAGATATATGAATTATATCTATATAGATATATTTATATATGTCAGTAGTTCAAAGAGATGGATGAATCAAGTGTTTTTTGAGGATGCAGGAAATGGAAGTCATGCTTGTAGACAATAGGGAAATAAAAAATAGATAGAAAGAGACTGAAGATTAGTGAAAGAGAAGAGATGATAAAGACATCTGTTAAAGAAGACAGGGTAAAATGGAATCACTTGTGCAAATAGCTGGACTTGCCTTGGCAAGGAGAAGGGTCACCTTGTATGGGGTAGAATTGAAGATGATGGAGATAGTGGAAGAAGCTGAGTGATAGATGAAGTACAGAGGAGAGCAGAGAACTCTAGGTGAACATCAATTTTTTCAGAAATATGAAGCAAGATTCTTAGCAGAGAAAAATGAGGGAGAAGCAGCCATGGAAGATTTAAGGAGCAATGCAAAAATGGTTTTAATAAGTGGGATAGTGAGTTAATTAGGGAGGCATAAAAGAATTCCCTAGCATTAGCAACAGCCCAGTTAAGGTTATGTAATATATAACATTATATATGTATATATAATATAATATTAATTTGTAAGGGATCCTTTCAGAAAGGTTGAATTCAGCAGCACATGAAGAAGTAGAGAAGATGGAAGGAGTAACTTAAGCCTGAATCTTGTTGGGGCAAAATCAGCAATATGATAAGGAGTAAGGGACTCAAGAGGACAATGTAGAATTAAACTAGTTCACCAAGTGGTCAAGATGGTGAAAGGAGAAGAATGTGGATAGTACAGGTGTGATAATCTGGGAGAAACTGAGGGTTAGGGGAATAGAAGATCAAGGTTTGGATAAAAAACAAAAGTTTGTTATGGAAAGGCAGAAAACTAGATGGAAAGTCATTAGATTATGATCAGATAATGAAATTTAAAAGTTCATGAACATGGAGGTATGAATTTAGGGGTGAGGACAAGATCAAAGGTGTAACTATTCTTGGATGTGGCTGAGGTAGGATGGGGGACTAGTTAATGGGAAATGAGTATGATGAACCTGGAGATTAGGATGCTTCACTACAATCTGTGTGCAGATTAAAGAGATGATGATCAGGAGAAGTTGTGGGGGCAGAGCCAAGATGGCTGAATGAAGCCAGGAAACTTCCCAGTTTCCTTCGAAGAACACATTAAATCAAGCCTCTAATAGTCTGATGGGATGAAACCATTCTAAAAGTTCAATATAGATTGGATAAACTTCAAGAAAGGGTGAAAAAGGTGATAGCCCAGTTTAGATAAGACTCTGGGAAAGCCAGTGAGAGGGTCTTAATCACAGCAAATCAGCAACTGAGACCTCCAGTCCAGCCTCAGGAGAGGAGCAGACCGGTGGGACAGACTAGTCTCATCTCTGAAGGCAAATTTTGGGAAACTGGGCTGTTTCCTGGAAAAAGCATGTAAATATACCTCTTGGAGTGATTGAACCACCAAACACAAGGGGCTCCTGTACTCAAAGCCAAGACTCAGTGCTGCACAGAAAGCTTAGGACAGTACCCCCTTTATCCCAGGAGCAGAGCTTGACCTTAAAAGACACAAAAGATGAAATACAAAAAGAAAAGGAAAGAAAATAAGCCAGAAATAGAAAAAATTTTGACCATAGAAAGCTACTATAGGTAACAGGGAAAGATCAAAACACCAATTCAGACAGGACAAAATGTCCACAGAGGAAGTCTCAAAGAGTGATATAAATTGGTCTCAAGTCCAAAGAGGCTTCTTGGAAGTCCTCATAAAAGATTTAATTGGGAAAGGAAGGCAATTTCTTTAAAAATACAATTGGCCAAATGCAAAAAAAAAAAAAAAATTCCACTGAAGAAAACTATGTAGAAACTTTGAAGTTTAAAGGTAGGAGTCAAAAGAAATATAAAATAGCAAATATGAATGAACAATGGAAATCAACTAATCAAAAAGACTGAGAGGGAATGGAGGGGTAAGAAAACCAGAAGGAAGCATCCAGAAGAAAAAGGGTAGTCAAAAGTGTCACATTTTGCAGAGAAGTCAAGAAGAATGAAGACTAAGAAACAAATTTCATACTTGGCAGTTAACAGATAATTTTGGAGATGACCATTTAAGTTCAATAGTGAAACAAGGTAAGGAGCTGGGAAATCTGAGAACTATTGGTTGAATTGATTAAATATAGAGCTTGAAATTTAGAAGGAAAGAAAGTAAAAAGGCACAAGGAATGGCCTAAGAAAGTACTGAAGGGTTGAGGGATTGAAAGTGATGATCTTTTTGAAGAGGAATGAGTCATAAAGAGAGATGGAATGATATGAAGTTATATCAAAGGAATGTTAGAATTTAGAATACTTGCACCCTATCCACAGGGTAATAATAACCCTGTGTCTGGCTAAGGTAAACTTAATGAATAGGTCATAGAACTTAAAGAGATTAAAGAATTCATAGGGTTATTGATTTGGAACTAGAAGAAACCTGAAAGGCCTCATCTTGTAAATGAGAAAACTAAGACACCGAAATTATAAGTGATTTGGAAGTTAGGAATTTTGAGGAAGCATCAGCATGAATAATGAACAGGATTTAAAGAGAGAAGATATTTTCCAAAAAAGACAATTGTCAGTAGTATAAAGTACTTAAGCCCTCCCTGGCCACCATTACATTTGGGTTGCTTTCCTCTATTAGAATGTAGTTCCTTGATGACAAGGACTATCTTTCCTTTTAGATTACATCCCCACTATGTAGCACAATGCCTCAAACAAAGTGTTTTTTCATTTGTTCACTTATTTTAGAAAGACTACTGGACTCATTGGCCATTGGATCATTGATAGTCGTTAACAATTTCAGGAATATGTTGGGAGCAGAAGCCAGATTATAAGGAATTAATGATTAGTGGGAAGGAAGAGAAAAAAATCAGGTGGAGTTTATTAAGAGGATTAGGGGAGAAGAGAGTTAACAGTTATATGAAGCAAAAGTCTAGTAAAGGATTTTTAGAATTAGGGAGACCCAAACAACACATTTGGGGTCAAGTGTAAAAAGAGTGAATGAATGTTGAGCCATTGAAGATCTGTGATAAGAGAATGAATTGTTTTGGAGCTCCCAGGTTCAATAAGAAAAGGGATCAAGGCCTTAAAGAGAACCATGCTTTCCTTCACAGCATTTAGCCTATTTTACTACTTTTAAAAGCTAAATCAATCAATTTTATGTGGTAAACAGGCTTGGATACAAAGTTTGATGAAAGTGGAAGTTTAGACAAAGGGAAAAAAGAGCTGAACTGATTGACAAAATAGAGAATCAGGCTCACCTTGATGGAACTTGCAAGCAGTGACCATAGCAGCTCTGGGACATATATTACACAAAATACAAACAATACATTTATTAAAGTACTTAGCTAAACAATTAGGTGGCATGTGATAAGATCATTGGAGTCAGGAAAACCTGAGTTCAGATCCTACCTCAGCTGTATGATTTTTGGGAAATCTCTCAACCTGAATTTCCTTGTCTATAAAATGGAGATGATAGATATGACACAGAACCTGTCTTACATTGTCATAAGGATCAAATGAAGTTAATGGAGTTAATATATTGATGTAATATAAGTTACTTTGCAAATTTAAAGAGCTATAAAAATGCTTTTGTTATTATCAGGCATGTGTCTAAGCATAAGTTTTATGTTTTTGATTTCTAGAAGCTTCTGACCAAAACAAATGACAAAAACATAGATCTAAGCAAGCACTAAGTTCACCCATGAAATTTCATTAAAATTAATAAATATATTAAGATTACAGTGTTCAAAATCCAAAAGTTGGAAGTAGACTTTGGTGGAGTAGTAGATAGGAATGCTCCAATCTGAAAAAGAGCAATTAAAAATTTCAACTATAATATCTCTTCAAAATAGTGACAGGAAATTATAACTCAGTGGATTGTCTTTTTTTTAGGAAGAAAAGCATAAATAGTTTTGTCTATAAAACAAAAAGATGTTGATTATATAAGAAAGCATACTTAAAAGATTCCATATCTCCTCCTTCTCTGTTGTATCACTTTTTGGGTTAAAATTCATATGAGTTTATTTATATTATAACCTTGTCCTGAATCTAATTTTTAATCACAATTAATTGTCAATTTTTTCTTCTTAACACTACTCTTGTTTTCCCCATTTTCCATCCTTAGAGAATCAAATATCTTCCAAATAAAAATTATATGAACAGAGAGCCCAACCCTTCCAAATTCAGCAGCAGTCACCTCTTTTCTTATCCTCTTTACCAGGCAGCTCCTTATAGCATCATCGTTGCCATAGAGATAGTGATATCACCAGGTTTGATTCTGATGTCACTCTCCAGACCCAACAAGGGGGTGGTGCATGGAAGGTTCAGGGAGGAAACAAGATCTAGAGCTGAACAAGAACATCACAGCATCTTTAATTGACTTTAAAAAGTGTATTCTGGAGTCATTTGTGGTCCACTGTTCCAGTGCTGCAGAGGTAGGCAGTCCTTATAGGTTGATCATAGGGTCCACCTCTCAGATTCCCTGTGATTTGAAGGAAGAATTCAATAATGTTAAAAAGACCACCCAAATGACCCCACTCATAAGGAGGCCATGTGGTCTGTGGAACCAGTTATCTTAGCAAGCCCTCTGAACGTGTGTGGGAAGCAATGAGGGGCATTTTATTAGTATTCTCCTTTTATAGAGGGAAGATATAGAGATCCCCAATAATGAAGTTCCAGGCATTCTGGAGGGTCTTTGATAAAAAAGGGAATCCACTCTTTATTCAGATAAATGCTTTATTATTATTATTCCCTTTCCTATTCCTCCTAAATTGTGGCCTTTTATTATTTCAGTTCCCAACATCCTTCCCATTTCTGTTGTCCTTGTTTAATTCTCTACCCTTATTCAATAATGTCATTAAACTCTATCAGTATGGAATTTTGTGGTCTAGGAAGACCTCACTATAGACCAAATCCCATCCTATGTCATCATCTTTTTGCTCTGATTTTCTGTGTGATATTTAAGCAACTATTATTACCCTCTCTGAATTTCAATTTCCTCATTTGCAAAATGGGGAGAAAAAACCTATCTTCCCTTTTCCTTCTCTATTAGGGAGACTTTCCTATGAAATAATAGGACCCATAATTTGTGTGAAACCTCTTGAGACTAGTATCAAACTAATTAAATTAAATTAAACCAAAACTATTATTTGAACTACTAAGTTCTCCCAAGAGTTTGCTATGGATATCATCAGGCCTCTTGGGCTATCTTTCTTGACAAATGTTAGGGGGTTACTTCCTGCTTCCCATTTTGATGATAATGGTGAAGGGTTGGGCTATCTTTTTGACTTTTCTCACTCCTTGATTGAACATTCTGTTTTCTAGTGTTGTAGTAATAGGAAAACTTATCTACAATAGTTTTATGTTCCTTTTCCTCCATCCTTCATATTTTCCTTCCTTCCAATTCCCTCCAACTTCCTTTCCTTCCCTCCAACTGTTAGTGAAAACTGGGCCATAAGTGATTTGGTAATGCCTTCATGTCAGAGAAAAAGAGGTTTGTTCTTTTGAGCTTGGGATCTTTGAATAAATAGATCACCCAGGCTCAATATGATTCCTGTAAATGAGGCTCTCTTACACTACATTTAACTTAGCCAGGTGTGTTGCTTATATAGAGCCAGCCTTATTTTTACAAATCACATCTCTTGGGGAAGCTAGATGATGAAGTGGAGAGACACTTAACACTTACCAGCTGTGGGATCCTAGGCAAGTCACTTAACCCCAATTGCCTCACCCCCCCCCAAAAAAATCATATTCCTTTCTACATTTCTTGGTGTATTGGGAAATAACATTTTGATATCTGAAAAAAAGAGAAGACTGAAGGACTTTATTCATTATTTAAGCCTAGAAGAAAGAAGAAAAAAATAAGCATTTATTGCATCTCTTATTGTCAGGCACCATGCCAAGCATTTTTACAAATATTATCCCAGTTGATCGTCAGAACAACACTTTAGGATAGGTGCTATTATTCCCATCTTACAGTTGAAGAATGAGGTAAACGCAGCTGGTAAATGTCTTTTAATTCAGGTCTTCCAAAATCTAGGCCCAGCCAGTATACTACTTGGCTCTAGATTGGATCTTCTAGCATAGTTATTCGACAAATTGTCCCAGTTGCCAAAAACCATAAGATTAGTTTAATCTCTATGTAGATAACTTCTAAAGATCCCTCCTAGTCATTCTTTTCTCCACTGAATTTAAATCTTGTCACCAATATCTTTCATTCAATGCATCTCTATCCTGAATTCTTTCATTTTTGTTCATCCTGCCTCTAGGATGTGGCTTATTAACTTTTATCATCAAGTTAGAGAAATGTATGAACCTATCCATAATCTATCCATTTTAGTTCTAGTAAAGAATTTTCTTTTTTCTTTTCATAATCAAGGAACTAGATTCTAAATCTTTATTCTTATTGATAGATTCCCATGATATAGATCCCAAAGTACTTAGTAAGCATCTCCTTGAAAGTCTTCATGCAAAGTTAATTAAAAAGACACATTTTAACCTGTTGGGACTATATGGATACAAGTGGAGATGCAGAAAGACATGATCAATCTAATAAGCAAGTACTAATTATCTAGTGTATGCTGGACCCAATGCTAAGAGCTGATATAACCACAGTAATAAAACACTTCCTGGTCTCTAGGTTCTTACATTCTATCAAGAGATTTACAACATGTAAATATATATATAAAAATATAAAGTATAAAGTATAAAAATATAAAAAATATAAAATATAAAAAATATAAAAATATAAAGTATGAAGATCAAGGGGACAGCTGTGAGCCTTATAGGACCATATGAGGGTAGAAAGTAAACTTGAGCTGAACTTTTAGGAATTTGAAGAAGTAGGGAAAAAGGGAGAATCTAGGGGAAAGTCTGTTAATGAAATAAGATATGAGCCAAGAGCATTTAGAAAGGGAGAGTATCACAGAAGCCAAGATGGAGAGTATAATAGAGAGGACAATTTGTAAAAAGGCAAAAAAGACAGACCCATGGAATGTTAGGAACAGTAGGAAGACTAATTTGGCTAGATCATGGAGATTCTAAAGGATAATACTATATAATAGAACCTGGAATATTAGGTTGGAAGAACTTTGATTGACAAAGGAGTCTATCTCTGATCCGAGAAGTAATAGGGAGCCAATGGGGTTTATTGATAAGGGAAATAACAAGGTCAAACCTGTGCTTTAGGAATAGCTTTGACAGTGAGGTTGAAGGATGGATTGAAGAAGGGAATGACTTGATCTGGTGAGAACATTAGCAGAAGGTAATAAGGGCTTCATGTAGCACAGGAGTTCTTAACCTTAGATCCATGGATAGTGGGAAAAAAAATACTTTGATTTTCAGAAATTATTGTATTTGTCATTCATGTTTGACTCTTTGTGACAGCACTTGGGGTTTTCTTGGCAAAGATCACTGGAGCAGCTTGCCATTTCTTTCTCTAGCTCATTTTACAGAGGAGGAAACTGAGGCTAATATAGTGAAGTGACTTGTTTAAGGTCATACAGCTGGTAAGTGTCTGAAGCTAGATCAGAACTCAGGAAGATGAGTCTTTCTGACTTCAGATTACTTTCAGAAGCCTCTTGCTAAAATTTAGGATTTCCTTTATGATTGTAGGCAACAAAATATTAATCTGAGAAAGTGATACGTAGATTTTATCAGGCTGCCAAAAAGGGTCCATGACACAAAAGATACAAAGGTTAAGGATTTATGATGTAGAAGATGAAGTTTGAACTGTGCTGAAGAAAGACAGGTATTTTATCAGAAAAAAATGAGGAAAGAGAGCATTCCAGGAATTAGGTTTAAAGGAAATAGCCAGTATAAAGGCAAAGCAACAAAATGTGGAAGGTTGGGTATGAGGGAAGAGAGTAGGCAAATTTGTCCAGATTCCAGAACTCAGAAAAGAATAATTCAATGAGCCTGAAAAATAGGTTGGAGCTCTAGGATGAAAAGCTCTAAGTCAAGTCAATTCACATTACCTACTATGTGCCCAGCACTGTTCTAAGTGCTGTAGATATAAAGAAAAATAGTCTTTACTCTTAGGGAATTCACAAGCTCTAATAGAAGAGACAAAATACAAAAAGGACTTTCAAAGGGGGAAAGCATTAGGAGTTGGGAAATGGGAAGGGGAGTATTTCTTGTAGAAAATAGTATTTTAGAGAGAAATATCATCAAAACCCAGAGAGGAGAAAATATTCAGAAAAAGAGGTGGGTCAGTAATGTCAAGTGCACCAGCTACATTGAGAAGAATGAAGAATAAGGGGGAAAAAAGCTTATCAGATTTAGGAATTAAAAGATCAATGATAACTTTGGAGAATGAGATGAGACTGGAAGCCATATTGCAAAGGATTAAAAAATGAGTGAAAGAAGCAAAAACAAGGAGTATAGTCAAAGTTGGTTTAGGACTTTATCTGAAAAAGGGAGAATATGTATAGGCAATAGTTTTAGAGAATAGTAAAGGCTAGTGAATGTTTATTTTTTTAAGTATAAGAGAAACTTGGGTGCTTTTGAAAGCTATAGAAAAGGAAGGATAGATCCAGAGTTTGAAGATTAGAGAAAGAAATAAATGTCTGAAGAGTCAGTCTACTGGAGTAGACTCCTGCTAATTGATCTCTACTGGAGTAGAGAGGTGGTTAACAGGATCAAAGGCACAAGAAGATTATTTAGCCTTGGCTAAGAGAAAGCCACCCTAATTATCAGAGATTGGGGAAGAAGGCTAAGAGATGGAGAGAAGAGGGAAGTTGCCAAAAATGGCCTAATTTTCTCAATAAAGTCAGTGTGGTAATACAAATGATGGCTAAATTCACTTTCAGGTTGGATAGATACCATTGTTACATATATCTGAATCTGCTAGACAGGCACAAATCTCATCTCTCTGTTTCACATAACTCCCAAGCAATTAGTAAGCACTCTGCAAACATTAAATCACACTTATAATATATATCGATAGCAGGGCCATAAGGCAGCTTCTTTCTTGGGAAGCTACAATCTAGATTTGGCTGAAGGTAAGATTTTTTTTCCATTGCACATAAGTTTGCATCCGTGTCAATATCATGTAGGGATTCTGAATGTTAACCAAAAAAAGCTATTCTTTAAATGATTCATAGGCAAAACACCTAATCATTTTGTATTTGTCTTCTCTCTACAGGTTCCTGATAATTACATGGCAGGAGGGGTGGGTAAGCTTAAGAATTGTGAAGACTACAAAACTATCCAAGATCCTTCTTTATACCTTAGGATCTGCACTCAGTAACAGTAGGTGGTTGTTACTTTTTTTTTTTTTATTTGTTTGTTTTTTTAGTTTGTTTTTTTTTTTCTTTGCAAGGCCACTGCCTTGCCCCAGGGTCACCCAGTTAGGAAGTATTCACTGCCTTGCCCAGGATCACACAGCTAGGAAGTATTAAGTATCTGGGGCTATATTTGAATTCAGATGCTCCTGATTCCAGGATTGGTGCTCTATCCACTGCACCATCTAGCTACCCCAACAATAGGTGTTTCTTAAACTTTATCTTCCTTGTTTTTGTCCTCTCTTTTATTATTGTTGTTGATCAACTGACCAATTGACATGAATCAGGGAGTGCCCCATGAGAACAACTGATGCTACAGAATTCTAGGCTGGAGTCCTGAATGATATATCCTAACTTTGACTCTGGAACGGTAATGATCTAGAGTATGCTTACTTCCCCCAAGTTTCTACATCTCTCTAATGCTGGGAATCTACTTCCTCCTGCTAATTGATCAAGCTCTGAGGCATATTTTTCTGCAGCCGAGGACAAGAATGGGAATAAAAGATGGTGAGTCTGAACTTCTAGACATTAAGAAAAATGAAAGGCTACCAAGACTCTTGAATATATTATTAGAAGAGATTATGAAGTCTGTCTGAGGGATTTTTTAGAAAATAGAAAACAAGGTTTTTTCTTTCTTTTTTTTCTGAGATTTAGTCTTTCTCAGGGAAGGGAATGAATCAGAATACACCCACCAAGAAGATAATATGTAGTTTAAGAAAAACTATGAAGGTGTTATTTTTGTGGTAGAAGGAATACAGAAAACTCGAGTTCCAGATCAATAACTACTTGGAGGCAGTGGTGGGGATCTTGAGTTATTTTAATTTAGTACAAGATGACCTAGGATTGATGTTATGTGACACTATTTCCTAGTCCTTGTGGAAGCTAAGATCGGACAGCTTTTTAAACCTTTCTTATCCTCTATATTTAATCCTTATCCCAAATGTTCTAAATACTATTCAGAAAATATAGTCTTTCCTTACTAGAACTGGGGTTTTTGGTTTATGATATGTGTACATCATCCACCTATCATTATGTCTAACGAAATCTTTCATTATCAGTTGGATTGGTTAAGATAGAAATGAGGAGATTTTTATTCTACAGTGTAAATCTTATTACATCACATGTTTATGTAGAGTTAATAATATTGAAACCTAAAGCAATGATTCACTTATTTCTATCCCTTCCTATTTAACACTAAAGATTTCTAGCACCTTATGAGAAAAAGATGATCCTTTAGAATTTACTTTGTTTGTAACAAAATATAATCAATTGAAATCAAAACACCAAAACCTGGTTATTTTAGAGAAATGCTAGGGAGGATATGTGGAAAGGAGGAGAATGAAGGAAAAGTAGTAGTAAGAAAACAGTTAGGTTCTGCTTGCTCTAAGTAATTGAGAGCATCTAGGTGGCTCAATAGATAAAGTGCCAGGCTTGAAGTCAGGAAATCTTATCTTCCCGAGTTAAAATGTGACCTTGGACATTTAATAGTCATGTGAACCTTGGCTCTATTCTCCTCAGTTTCCTTATCTGTAAAATGAGCTGAAGAAAGAAACTCCAGTTTCTTTACCAAAGGAAAACTCCAAATGGGGCCATGGAGAATCACATTTGACTTAACTCAAAAACAAGTAGAAAAAGAACTAGAAAGAAGAAAAGGAGACATCAGTTTTGGACCTGGGTAATGATAGCCTGGTATAGGAAGAAGGAAACTAAACACAGGCCAATGAAAGCTAAGTATTGAGGTAATAGATATATAGTTACAGATTTAGATATCCTAAACATTAAAGCCACTGGTCACCCAAGTGACATCAATGATTATTAGCTGGCCCACATTGATCAGTTCTGGGTTCTTAATAAGAAACCCATGATGACTAAAGCAAGGGTAGGTATAAACAAAGTAGTACAGGCTAATTTGAATGCTGTCCCACTGGATTTACCACTGGATAATGATACTTCATATGTGGACCCTGAACAAAGCATTTGAAAAAGCTCCACTGGGAATTTTCCTCAAATGTTTCCTCCTCCAATTCTCAAGAATCATTTGTTTTACTTCTTTCTTCTCCCTCAAGTTTTAAAATCTACCTTTTTTCATAATTTCATTTCATTTCTCCATCCTCCAGATGTCTGATAAGGTTGACTGGTTACAAAGCCAAAATGGAGTGTGCAAGGTAGATGTTTATACACCTGGAGAGGGCCAACACCAAGACTGGAAAATGGTAAGTAGAATAGGCCAGCCTCCTTTTGAATGCTAAATTTAGAATTTATAGGATGGAATGCAACTAGGTGGTACAGTGGATTGAGCACCAACCCTGAGGTCAGGAGGACTTGAGTTCAAATCAGACTTCAGTCACTTAGCACTTCCTAGCTGTGTGACCCTGGACGGGCAAGTCACTTAAACCCCAATTGCCTAGGGTGGGGGGAGGAAAGGGGGAAGAATTTATATGATCCTCCTAGAGGGCTCTTACCAGTGCTGTTTTGGGAAATGTTTAACAATCACCTTTCCAAGGAATGCAGAACCCACTTAAACTGTAATATTAATCTTTTCCTCCATCACTTTCCTAAATTTAGACAATCAAGCCCTGATCTGTAATCTGTAGATTTCTAAGGTATAAAAGTTTTCTTAATTGTCTTAAATGGCCATATAAGACAGAATAAATAAATGGATGATCTGAAAAAAGGTAAGGACCATGGATCATGTATGTTTAAGTAGAGAGCCCAGTATAGCACAATATACAATTAAGAGTTTTGAAAATTTTGATTTAAGACAATAACACTGATAGACTCATAAATAAATTGTATATAAAAAGTATCAATAGGAAAATAGTTCTATTACAGTATTTAATCTTTGTAAAGCCTAGATTCCCATTTGAGCTGCTCACATTATTTGTTTTCTGTTTGTTTGCAGTTTTTTAACTCTTCTTTTTCTAAAAAGGAAAGGTAGTTTTGGTTCTAAATTCCGTGTCAAATCAAATATTTATTTCTATACCTGCCACATGAGGTGTCTTGAGGATAGCAGCATGCTATGGTAGAAAAAATGCTACATTTGGAGCTGAGGGACTTGTGTTCAAATCCCAGCTCTGCCATTTATTACCTGTGTGATCTTGGAATCAAATCTCCTAACTCCCACCTATAAATTGAGGGAATTGGACTAAATCATTTCAAAAAGTTCCTTCCGGCTGTAATTGGAGTCTATGAATACAAAGAAGTTCAAGAATTATTTTAAAAGATGTTCATGTGCTTACTCCAGTATGCATGAATGTGCCATAGTTAATGTCTATCAGCATAATGTAATAGTACAAAGAAGAAAGGATTTAGAAACAGGATAAATCAAGTCCTAGCATTTACATTTTCTAACTTTGTGACCTTAGGTAAATTAATTTAATCTCCTGGAGATTTTTGTCTCTTCATCTGTAAAATAAGAATAGCCATATTTTTGAATGTACCTTCCTCGTAATCAAAATGAGATAATGTCTTATAACATTTGAAACAATAAGCTATTATGATAAAAATGTTCAATACTAAGCATAGTATCCTGTAGATAGTAGATACTTAAATATTTGGAGAAATTAAGTAATATCTACTAATCTTGTAAATTGCCAGATTGTGTTTATGTTAGTTCTTTAGTTCCAAAACTAAATGTTTTATTTAACTGTTAACTATCTTTATCAGGGGCTGTTCATATATCAAAATAATGCTTTTTTTTTTTTTTTCTCTTTCAAGATCATTTTTTTGGAAAGAGCTGAGTTACTAAATAAGAGCAATTATATTAAGATAAAAGCAATTTACTAATTCATTTTGTTAAAAAATTAGTTTATATTCAGAGCACTGCTGGACTTTAATTTTATGTGCATTGTATATGCATGATGATGAGATGGTAAGGCTAGGGTGACGTGGTGAAGACTTGGTAAGTTTCTTTAACTGTGAGACTGTTGTTAATGTACTTTGGATGTGTTTCTCTTCTAGTCTGACGACTCTGCCTTTAAAGAAGTCTCAAATGATCCCGTTAGAGTTCTGAGCTGGCTCCGAAGAGACCTGGAAAAATGTACATCAGCATTACAGGAAATGCAGCAACAACCTACTGGGGAGGTGTCTAACCAGGGCGAGCCCTCAGGAGAGAATCGCAGTGCCTTCACTGTAGACTATTTCAGTACTGGAGGCAGGACTACCCCAGGCAAAATGCATCTTGAAATGTCTCACACTGAAAACTCTTCCAGGGGCTCCAGTGCCTGGAATAGTAGTGAGAGTTCAGTCGATGAAGTCTCCTTCTATGCTAATAGGCTCACCAATCTAGTCATTGCCATGGCACGCAAGGAGATCAATGAGAAAATCGATGGCTCTGAAAGTAAGTGCATCCACCAGGCAGTCTATATGGGTGAGGAACCACCATCTCCCAATCGAACCTTGAGTAAGGTAGCAACAGAACTGGTAAATGAGACTGTCTCCTTATGTTCTAAAGAAAATAGCCCAGACAAGGCTCCTGGTTCTGGAGACAGAGCCACACTCTCCTCACGGAGTCCCCCAAATCTGAAATTCAAGAGCACAATGAAATTTAAAGAAACCAAAGGAAGCAAGATAGATGACAAGCCTAAAAAGTCATTCTTCTACAAGGAAGTGTTTGAATCCCGCAATGCAGGTGATGGTGGAAACAAAGTATTTGGGGGGTCAAGCCGATCCGATGACTTTACAGCCAGTGTGAGTCAAGGAATCATGACCTACGCCAACAGTGTGGTGTCTGACATGATGGTTTCCATCATGAAGACCTTAAAGATCCAGGTGAAAGATACCACCATTGCAACCATCTTGCTCAAGAAGGTGCTGATGAGACACGCTAAAGAAGTAGTCTCAGACCTGATCGACTCATTCATGAAGAACTTGCATAATGTCACAGGTACCCTCATGACAGATACAGACTTCGTCGCAGCCGTGAAGAGAAGCCTCTTCTCTCATGGAAGCCAGAAGGCCGGGGACATTATGGATGCCATGTTGGGCAAGTTGCACAGTGTGATGCTGAAGAAACCTGAGCCAGTCAAAAGAACATCAAAGGACAAGTCTGAGAGCGTTTCCTTAGTTTCTCTGAAAGGAATAAATGACAGCAGACATAGAAATATGAACTATTCGATGAAAGCCGAAGCCAAATTTAGGGAAAAAACCTATGCTCCTAGCCCATGCAAAGAAAAGACCTGTGCCGAAACTCTGGGTGAACATATTATCAAGGAAGGGCTGAGTTTGTGGCATAAAAATCATCAGAAAGAAACAAGATCCCCAGGCCTTCAGCGTGCAACCTTTGCAGCCTCCAGCAGATCTGTTGGCAAACCACCCTGCAAGTTTTCACCTGAGCCTCAGCCCCAAACCACCTCCCCAGGCCCACTTAACACCAATGCCCTCAGTTGCCAAGAAAAACCAGAAAATTTCCCATATAGTTCAGACTCTTGGGCCAAAGACCTGATTGTGTCTGCTCTGCTTCTGATTCAGTATCATCTTGCCCAAGGAGGAAGTATGGATGCCCAGAGCTTCCTGGAAGCTGCTGGAACAACAACCAAGATGAACCCACCACCTAAGTCCCAACAGAACTCAGAGCAGTCCAGCCTTGGGTCTTCTCGAATGGGAGGCAATCCTGAAGAGGCCGAAAAGAAGGATCTGATGAGTGTCTTTTTTAATTTCATCCGGAATTTACTTGGTGAGACTATTTTCAAGAGTGATGATAGCTTTGAAACAAAACCACCCAGTCACCACAGTAAGGAAGAAGACAGCTACCCTGACTCATCTCCACCAAGTGGTCCTCAAAAACATGGTGGAGGTGGTGGTGGCGGTGGTGGCGGTGGAGGCGGCGGTGGCGGCGGTGGTGGTGGTGGCGGCGGAGGTGGTGGTGGAGGCGGAGGTGGAGGCGGTGGCGGTGGCACTGGCGGTGGTGGGGCCATTGCTGGGCTAACCAAGATGGTGGCTAATCAGCTGGATGGTAATATGAATGGGCAGATGGTAGAGCAGTTGATGGACTCAGTGATGAAGTTGTGTCTCATCATTGCCAAGTCCTGTGACACTCCCTTGGGAGATCTGGGAGATGAGAAATCTGGAGATGCCAGTAGGCCGACTTCAGCCTTCCCAGATAGCTTTTTTGAGTGCTTACCAGTCAAGGGCACTGGGACAGCTGAGGCCCTCCTACAAAATGCCTATCAAGCTATTCATAATGAATTGAGAGGGATGTCGGTACATCCCCCCGAGGGCTCCAACAGTGCCAAGGTGATCGTCAGCAATCACAACATCGCTGACACCATCCAGAACAAGCAACTCCAGGCCGTTCTCCAGTGGGTAGCCGCCTCCGAGCTCAACGTACCCATTCTGTACTTCGCTGGTGATGATGAGGGGATCCAGGAGAAGGTAAGGGAGAAGTAGGACAAAGAAATTAGGGGAACTGGAAGGGAAGGTCCAAGCCCCAGAAAGGGAAGGACTAAGGGAAATAAGGGATTCAGACTAATACTTCTGACCGAGGTGTTCATTATTTCTAAGTGGCAATAATATTTCACATTTATATAAATGTTTTAAATTACTACAAAATGATCTATAAAGAATTCTGTGACATAGTATGATTATTATCCCCATTTTACAAATGGAAAAAAAAAGAGACTCAGAATGGACCTATTTTAAAGTCACACAGTTAGCAAGTGGGAAAAGCTAGGCTCAAATCCTCAGTTTTGAGGGTCTTGCTTTTAGTATTTGTGTCAATATATGGCTTCCCTAGTTTTTTTTTCTTTGAACGATGAGAAGCAAAGGAAAGGAAACAAGGAGTTGTCAGTCAGGCATTTCTTTTTTATTAACTGAAGGGAATATATGGAATAAAAATGAAGGCTTCTATTAGATTTGATGAGAAGTTAGAGCTAATCTAGCATACCACAACTGAGATAGAAATAGCTAGTTCTACTGAAAAAAGGCAACTTGTTTATTATTTGATAAAAGGGAATGAGAAGGCCTGCTCCCCATATTCAAACTATATTGAAAATGAGATCTATCATTTGAGCTTATCTCCCAATTGTTCCAACTCAGATTTCAATTTGAAACCCAGAACTCTATCCCCAACCATCTAGCTGACTTATGTTGATCATGAACCCTTTGGCACTCATGCCAGGTAGATGCCAGCTAGATGGAGGTATTTCTAGGCCTGAACTCAATAGCTTGTCAAAGAGAAACTATGATACATATGTGCTTTAGAGTTAACTAAAGATATAGGAACATTTTATTGGTTGGGAAAGAAATCTAGAGCACATCTGGGAAGTCTGCCTCTGTTCCTAAAGTGTTCTGAAAAAATTAATGCCATCACTCTTTTTCATTGTAAAAACAGAAACAATAGTATCAAGGTTCTCCTTCCTCTCAAGGAAAGTTCCTAAAATGACTTCTTGTCAGGAGCCCTGGTAGCAATGATGAACATACTGAGAGTCTAAGGTATTCATTTTCCGGCCCAGGACTTCATAATCCTTGGCTGTACTGTTTAAATTCCTTTGGAACAGGGTCTTTTGTTTCCTATATGGATCTCAAGAAGAGGGTATGAATTATCGGTTCAAACTGTCCCAAAGACTTGCCATCATATCCCAGATATACAACTGAGGCAAATTGTTTATTGTGATATTCTTTGTGCCAGGTCTTCCTCAATATCTTTCAGTAGAGAACTGATTACCAATGTCTATTTTTCTTCTCTTTGGCTTCCTTCCCCATTCTTCTACTTACCATAAATATACCTGCCAAATGTTAAAAAAGAAAAGAAAGAACACAAAACCTATATATGGTGTTAAGGAGGGAAGCAAAAAGAAAATAAGCTAATAGCAGACAGATTTCCATCTTCAATTTCCAAGTAAATATGGGTTGAAGATATGATCATTTTTATTTTGTAATAGTTGGAATTTAAATTAGTGTCTTATACTAAAAGTCACCTGTTTCAATGTGTGTGTGTGTGTGTCTGTGTGTGTGGTGTGTATGTGCCCTGTTACACTAACCTAGAGTAATATATCCCAATCACTTGACATATCCCTTGGTAGGTTGGTGGCAATTTCTCTTAGCAAGATGGCTCAAAAATAATTCATTCCCAATCTCTTATAAATGTATGTTATCTAAGGTTCAACTTCCCTCCTAAGAACATAGGATTTAGGACTTGAGGTGATCTTAACACTTTGTCCAACTTCTTAGCTGAAGAAACTAAGGCCCAGGAAGATTAAGCAATTTTTGTTCCATATTCCACAGTAATGAACACTAGGACTGGAATTTTTAAGCTGATCTTCTGATTCTTCTTATATGTTTCCCTATTTCAATTTAATTTAATAAACAATTTATGAAGTAACTATTGTATTCAGGGCATTGTGAGAGGCCTGCAGATAATACAGGGATAAAAAATGATGAGTTTTCTCATGGAATTTATAATCTAGTAGGGATATAAAACTGTATAAAATTACCATAATATAATTTATAGAATGTAATTTTATATAGAAGTCAAAGGGAAATTAGATTAAGGAAGAAAGTGTGGAATCAGTTACAGCTTTTTTAGAAGAATCAGTGAGGGCCTTATAGGTATAGCATGCTAAACCTGGAAAAGAACCTTTGAAAAGGACTGCCCCAATTTCAGATTATTTCAAATATTTTAAAATTATCTGATCTCATGCTTATAAAACTCCCCAAAAGGAAACAAAAACTAAATTAATACATTCTCAATTTTGCCATGTCTCATCATTCATTCCTTTAACAAATAGTTTGTTTGCTTTGTATGCAAATCACTCTTTTAGATTTCTGGGAGAGTTAAAAATTTGAGATAAGACAATTCTCTGTCCTCAGTAATATTAACAGATACTAGGGAATAAGTCATTAATATTAATTATAAATAATGAACAAGCTCCATCTTGGAGAGATGCCATTTATGAAGTTGTATGACAGTTAACTGAATTGCCTTTATGTAATTCACAGCGTGCTCAACTTCCCCCTCTCCCTACCAAGGGCTATAAATCAGGTTTTTTGGTGTTCTTTGTGGTAATATGTATTTTGGAAGAGAAAAGGATATGTGTACAAAGATGAGAGTATGGATAGCCTTATTAAGTTTCTGGTCAACAAAGAGGGGCATTTGTGCTTAAAGCACTTTGTACAAGTTGTTTCATCCCTACCACTGGTACTGTCCCCAGACTTTGGTAAAAGTAACAATCAACTCAAGCACTGTCTTGTACATATATGTATTGCATTATCTAGAGTCCAGTTTAGGATCTCCTGGGGAAATTTATCAAGACAGGTTATTTCTTGGAATTAGCACACTAATTAAGATTGTGCTATTGGCAAGGGGAGAAAGGTGGGGGTGGCAGACCAATGGGTGAAAGCTACAGGGAAGATCAACACGAGCCAAGGAACTAGGTAACAATAGAGCTGTCCCAAAATGGAGTGAAATATGAAATATTTCAGGAAATGTTGAATTTCCCATTATTAGTGCTTATTAGGAATTTTTGTAGGGGATTTATATTAAATATGTAAAGTCCCTTCCAATTCAAAAGTATATAACTATATTCCTAGTGAGTTGAATCTCTCCCAAACTCCCTGCTCTGATCATCTCTGAAGGTCCTACAGATTTACAGATCTGAAAAAGTAGAATATAAATGACTGGGTACCCTATCCAGTCCAAAGCTCTTCGTGACACTATTATTAAATCATACTGTTGGCTGCTCGAGTGACTAACACTCCAACTGACCAACCTCTAATTCTTGCAGGAGATGGTCCCAAAGGAAAAGTCACTATTTCCCTATGTAAGGTATCTAGGATTTAGCTATTACTATTTGGACAAAGATTACATTCTTTGATGATCACAGCAAATGACCTTGAATACTCCTTTAATGCTCAAAGGTCTTCTATAGAAGGAGGGGGGGTAAAAAGAGAAAAAATTAAAAGCTCACTCTTATCTTTGGAAGAGAAAAGCAAACAAAGAGATTGTCCAGGGAAGTAGAGTAAACCAGATGCTCCTATTTGCTTCATAGCCTAACACTGCCTCTACCTTCAAATGCATCTTTTTTGGTCCTCTCAGGATCTTGATTAATCCATTTCTTCCAATTTTAGCTTACATTTAATCCTGCTAATGAGATAGTTACTATGGAGATACTTCAAAATCAGTTATATCATCGTTAGTTTATTACACTGAAGTCATGGTTGCCATCTTGATGTGAAATTTTGTTTAAAATTTTCATTCACTAACCCCAAAATGAAGTTTTCCTAGACCAAAGATGCAATGACTCCTGCTTTCTCCAGGTGAATGGTAAATTCTGAAAATGTTCCGTTACTTGGTTTAAGAGGAAGCAAGTAGAGGAAAGGGCCATTTCTAATAGTCTCCAAAGATGTCATCATGATCTTCTGTTAATCCTGTATGCAAAGAAAGATAGTCTAGAATTTCCTATTATAGAATTCAAGAGTAGGGAAGAAGCTTTTATAGATCATTTACCCCAAGGCTTTCATTTTACGGGATGAGACAAATTATCCTCAAGGGACTTGAGATGATGAGAGGAAAATTAGATCCTATGGATCTGGGGTCACTCAATTAGCTAATGGCAGAGATGGGATGAATATCCAGGCATTATTACTCCCATTCCAATGCTCTCTTCAGCACCACTCTTCCAGCGGAGGTTTTTGTGGTTCAGATATTAAAGTCTCCTAGATTAGAGCAGTGACGAATCTGCTAAAAATCTGTGGTAGTCCCAAAAAATCCCAACAAATGAATCAGATTATGTCATGCTTACTTTTGTACTAGGGAAGTAGATAAATAAAATCAAGAGATAATAGCCAAAAATGTTATTTTTAATTCAGAGAACATGAGTCTGAATCTCAGCTCTGTTATTCATATCATTGTGACCTTAGAACAAGTTATTTTAGTCAACATTTATAAAGAACTTTCTATGTGTCAGGTGCCTTTCTGGGTCTTATCTAAAAAAATGAGGACTTTGGACTAAAAGATCTCCCTTTTTGATCTAATTTTTCTTGTGCATCATGATAAATGTAGAAATATGTTGAGAAGAATTATACATGTTTAAACCCATATTGGATTACTTGCTGCCCAAGAGAGGGAGGGAAAAAAATTGGAACACTAAGTTTTGCCAGGAGTGAATATTTAAAATTTGTCTTTGTATCTATTTTGAAAAATAGAAAGCTATTTTTAAAACAAAAAGAGAAAAAAGAAAATAGGGCTAGATTGGGCATTGAGTATATGAATATGGCTTAGATGAATATTGGCCACATCATTATCATTATTAGAATATCCCTAAAGTTTGGGATGGAGTTGGGGATGGGGGATTGGGGGGGTGTAACTAAGTCGGAGGAAGCAAAGGAATCTAGTTGCTTCTTGAAAGGAGCTGGGAAAATATTTTTTCCTTTCTAATAACAAAGATAATAGATAATATTTATAAAAGGATTTAAGAACAAAGTTCTTTATGGATGTTATCCCCTAAATTCTAGCTCATAGTCCAGCGATAACAACTTTCAGATGAGTTTGGACATTATTTCTCAACACTACCCATAAAATCATTATCCCCAGTTGATGGTGTAATCCATTTCCTGAAAAGAAGAAAGGAATGGAGTTGTACTGAGACCTAACGTAGTGGAAGGGGAGAGAGTTGTAGCCTCTTAGATCAGAACTCCCTTTCTTAGAGAATAGAAGAATAAATAGGGAAAGCTATGGAATGATTACTTTGAATTTTTATGAATTAGACTTAAGAATTTATAAAACTTTAAGTTTTTATGTTTGTTTTTGTGCACATGTTCTGAAAGAGGAAACAGTGGAACATTTTACTTGTCGCTTCTTTGGAAAATTTTACTTTCTGATTCTTGGGAAATTTGGCTGCTATAAATCAGGACTAGGCTCTTAATATATCATTGTGAAAAGTTTTCTTAACATCTTTCTGTGATAAGTAGCAACTCAAAGAACAAAGTCTTAAAAGGCACACTTGGCCTGAGCTGAGCTGTGCGTGTCATTAGTTGTTCAAATAAATCTTAAAGGACTTTCAAATAGGCGAAAACTTGAGTGGGCATCGATTATAATATATGTGGTAGCATCAGTAGTTGGGACAACTTCATGTTGGCCTGCCTCTAATGGAATATTTTTTTTGGTAAAGCAGAAGGTACTACAGTGTCCAGCAGGGACCCAAGTCATTAATTCAAACATCAATTCTCTTTGAAAGACAGAGCAGTGCTAATAGAAATGGCTTCAAAAGATCTGGGTTGGTTCTACCACTCACTTAGCTGTGTGACTGCCATAGGCAAATCCCTCCACTTCACTGACTCCATCTTTAAAAGGGAGATATAATTACTCATCCTCCTCTGCATCTTACAGGAGCAATGTGAGGAAGGAAGGCTCTCTTGACACAACACAGCAAAGCAACTTATAGTGTAAACTATTGTTATCTGGGATTGTAAATCTCAAAGGTGTAAGTGATTGGACTTATTCTGAACTGAATCTCTGACATACCCTAAGCATGTCCTTGATGTGGATGGAGCACCTGGAAATAAAAAATCTATCTCCCAACTTTTATTAACCCCCAACTAATTGTTAGATCTTAAAAAAAAAACCTACCATTAGCCTATTGATTTGTCACTTGTATCTCCCCTAAAAGTAGAGTAATTTATCCATTGAGATTTGGGGGGTTAGTTTGGATGATCATACTATTCCAGATAAACAGCACTATTACTGTTGCCATTGCTAAAATTATAATCATTATTTCATTCTTTCTTACAGAAATGGGGGTGGGAGTGGGATAAAGTTTGGGTTTTTTTCCCCCATTGGGTATCTTCTTGACGTGCCTCCAAATAGCTCAGGTAGGCTGAATAAATATAGTAATGTTCATGTTTTAGACTTGACCAATGAGTTTAGAACCATGGAAAACTTTGGAAGTTTCTGTATCCTAGACCACTATTTCTCAATACAAACTCTGACACAAATCAGTAAAATGTCATCTTTCCTGTGAACTGCTCTGCCCTCCACAGTGTCTCAGCACCAGAACCTTGGCCAAGAGCACAGTGTAAAAAAGGAGGGAAAAAGAAGGTAGTCTCTTTGAGGAACATTTCGCTTTGTTACTGTACCCATAGAACTAAGCACAGTGCCTGCCACATAATAAATGCTTGTTGAATATAATTGAATTAAAAGGACAAAGAAAAGAGGGACAGTGCACCAAAAGGATATAGAGGTGCCAGCTTTTTAAAGTTGGAGGCTTTGAGAAATAAGGACTTTTAGCAATTCAAGTTTTAAAGACTAGTAAAAATTGATGGATAATGGGAAAGATGGATGATTGGGAAAACACTATGAGCAACGCCATCTCTCCCAGGAAATCAGTTCCTTTCTTCGAGAAATAAAATTCATTAGAGAACTTTTTTCCTATTCCCAAACAAATGATCAATGTCATTTGACTCTTTAAAAGACTTCCAGAGTGGTAGCAAAATGGCACAGAGGATCGAGCACTGGCATCAAGAAGACTTGAGTCTAAACCCAGCCCTCAGATATTTGATGCAAACTGTGTGACCCTAGGCAAGTCACTTAACCCTGATTGCCTTGGAGGAAAAAAAACAACCTCAGAAAATTTTTCTTTTGTAAACTTTTCCTAACAGCTCCCAGCAAATACAAAACAAAAGTTCTTGAGTTCTAGCCTTAAATTCTTCCCGTTGTAAATTACCAGGAATTTAAAAAAAAAAAAAAAAAAAACTTTTAGGTCTCTTTCTGACATATATAAGTTCATGATCATCTGACCTTCCATTATTGACTTTTTTGTCTGCAGCTCCTCCAGCTTTCTGCTGCTGCAGTGGATAAGGGTCGAAGTGTTGGGGAGGTCCTACAATCAGTACTCCGCTATGAGAAAGAGCGGCAGCTGGATGAGGCAGTGGGGAATGTAACTCGGCTGCAGCTACTGGACTGGCTGATGGCAAACCTGTGAGCAGTACAGGCCCTCTGTGTCCCCTTTCCCAGCAGTGGGGCCGGAGGCTGGACAACCCCCCAATCCCACTCCGTGTACCTTCCCCATCTCCACCTATTTCCCCCACCTGCCTGCCTACCCACTGTCACAGAGCCCTGACAGTCTCCATACCACTCACGTGAAACCCATGACATCTTATGCTGGTCACTGAATTTTGCAGATTTTCCTATCCAAACGAGCATGGACGTAAAATAAACACATTACAATTAAAGGGCTCACAATGTTTGGTTTCATTGGGGACTTGAGGGATGACAAAGGTAGATATCTTAAGTTTTGATAAATAATTCTAACCAAGGTATTAAACATATTCAGGCGGGGAGGGGGAACATCTACCACACTGCCTTTAAACTATTACAGAGAGTCCAGTCCAGATAGTTTGTTACTTTGTTACTCTGCTCTTAAATTTATTTCCCTCAAAGGAGATACCACGACCTTTTTACAATGTTAAGACCATTTGTTCTTGTTGGAGTGGAGAGGAAATCTTGCCGCCAGCTTTACATAGTTGAATATATTTTTCCCCGTTGATTAAAAGGCATCCAATAATAGGGAATAGAGTGAAGAAGCAGAGGAAGAACTCAATATGATCATCAGTACCAAGTCAGCATTCACATTTATACTCCATGACTACTGTGGGTGTCCTTGAACCTCTTCTATATTCTCACTTAGTGCTATCTAACCAAATGTGGTAAGCTGGGTGACAAGTTTAGTAAAGGTGAATTCTGAAATGATTTTAATATGCCTCATTATTTTGATCGTCTCTACATTATACATATGGCTCCGGGCATTCTCCTTGGCCACAGTGTAATATGCTGAATATGATATATGTCAAACATGAAAAATGGCACTGTTTTAGTAGAGCTAATTTAGCCATATCCCCCCCCATTTTATTGAAAGGCAGCCAATAATAGTGGATAGAGTAGTAGGACTTGAAAGGAAGACAGTGGGTTCAAATCTCACCTCTGACACTAGCCAAATGGTCAAATCACTTAACTGCTCTAAACCTGTTTTTCCATCTGTGATA
Organism: Sminthopsis crassicaudata; assembly: GCF_048593235.1. Classification (NCBI taxonomy): domain Eukaryota; kingdom Metazoa; phylum Chordata; class Mammalia; order Dasyuromorphia; family Dasyuridae; genus Sminthopsis; species Sminthopsis crassicaudata. The sequence continues at coordinate 192,826,785 of NC_133621.1, forward strand.
TGGGAATACCTGTAGTACATAATCCATAAATCCTGCACAAATACCATTTTTCTTAAAAGATTTAGTTGAGAAAAAGAGTGTAAAGATGAGAAGTATAAATATGGAACATTATACATACTGTCAAAATATATTGGTTAATTTTGATGAACTGTTTATCTTTGTTACAGGAAATGATTTTTGGGTGAATTTAGGAGGTTTTTTTTTTAATATGATAAATTATAATTTTTTCCAAGAAGGTGTGGAGGGGGTATGAACATAATCTATGTCCATTATAGGATAATAAAGTCCAAAAGAATCAGTGATTGATTTTTAATGTTGAATATTGTCAAACTGCTTATCTAGACCCTCCAAAGTGTTCCACATTACTATTCTCTCTCACTTTTAATTATGCTTCTTATTGCTTATGTTTTTCTTTGACCTGAAGAAAATTAATCATTTACAGATATAAGCCAGCATTCAGTTTAAATGATATAGAAATTATTGGGATAGTCTAGGAAAATAATCCTGACACAGGTTGAAAAATACACAGGCACTAATCTGCTTCTGGTTCTGGTTGCATCAACGTGTGTTTTTGTGTATTTATAAGGGAGGGAAATCAGCATATGTCCCCAGCAAGAGGAATCATACCAGCTGGCTGTGTGAATGGACATTTTTTTTAATGAACCTATATAAATTAAAAACAACAATCTGAAATATTGTACAATATAAGAGTTGTCTCTAATATAAATCACTGGTGGAAAGAAACAGAATCCATCCCCAGTGAAGGTCATACAATGGGTGGTAAGAAGGATGTAGAGTTCTTGGGAGATGTCTCTTTCTTATGTTCTCCCTCGAAGCCTGTACACTCCTTTGATTCCTCATTTGCCTCTGGTTTTCCTGTGGCTTCTGCTAAAGGTGGCAACCAGACCGATTCTTCTACTTTGCCTTCACCCAAAGATTGGGTGGAGACCTGCTGGTCACCACAATGTTGATCATTCCCAGTTGTTCCACTTTTGCTTGTGTCTGCTGTGATCTCTATCCCGGAGGTCTTTTCTCCTAAGAGAAAGATAAAAAGCAAATAAATAAAAAATGTTGGCATATGAGTATGCCTTTCCTATACTCATATACCTGGTGGTGGTGTGTTCCAGAGAAAATCATGGTGGAGATGATAATAATATAATCATTCTTCAATGATTTTATTCAGCTTCTAGATCAGGGATGGAGAAACAAGCTAAGAATCAAATTTCTTCTACCTCTTAAAACAAATACCAAAAAGCTTAGCCATATTTATGCCCTGTGCTTTCAAAAATACAACAAAGCTTAAAGAATTCTTAGCAGTAATAGCCTAAAAGTATTTGATAAGGATATCTCTTCTCTCTCTGTTTCTCTGTGACTGAGTTCCCTTTTATTGTGTATATATCTCTTTTCCCTTCTCTTGTTATTCACTTTGTCTATCTTTCTCTCTTCCCATCCCTATATATCCCTTCTTCTGTGTCTGTCTGTATTGGTTATATTTAAGACAGAAAATATTTTAAAATAATTTGCTGTTTTTAACTGAAAAGCTTCATTTTGCATGATATGGCAAAAAAGTTTATATTTCTTTCATTCTAAAAAAAGCTATACACTTATATGGCCTTTGGTAAATTTTAACAGGGGCCCTCAATGCAAAAAAAAAAAAAAAAAAGGAAAAACTCCCCATATCTCTTCTAGACATTAATCATATCACTAAGAGATTTTGGTATCAATAAAAATCTAGTCAATATTATATTCATTTGAATTTTAAAAACAAAATAAGATTAAATAGCATCTTATATTTATTTGCATTCTAATTTTAACCTTTAAAAAGTGGTAGAAACAGTAACTCATTTTCATAAAGTTATAGTACTTTATAATTTACAAAGTTGTTTCTTCTCTCCCTACATTGCTAGGAAGAGTTTCCTCATCCATTGATTTCATAAAAATAGATCTAGTCAGCCCTTAATGAAATCATAGGTCTAGTCTTCCTAAAGCTTTTCTTAAAATTATCCTGAGAGGCAATTTTCTAAAAAATAAAAAAACAACCCAAATTATTATTAATCATGAAAAGTTATCTAAATCACTAATATTTAAATAAATGAAAATTAAAGTAATTTGAAGGTGCCACCTAATACTTATATTACCAAATGTGACAGAAAAAGAAAATGACAAATGCTGGATGGGAATATGGAAAAACAAGGACACTAATGAACTATTGGTAAAGCAATGAACTGGTCTAACCATTCTGAGAACAATTTAGAACAATCCCCAAAGGTCTGTAAAACTATATACCCTTTCAGTCAGAGATACCACGACTAGATTTGTATGCCAAAGATAGCAATGAAAAAGAGAAACGAGGGGATGTTCTTGGAAGATGCTGGAGTAGGTCAGTAAGTTTCAAGCTCTCCAAATTCCCTCCACAAATAGAACAAATTTACACCTCAAGGCAAACATAGATTAGTGAAAAGCCAAGAAGACTTGGGACATAATAGGGGTCCTCCAGATAGAACCTAAGAAAATTGGAATAAAAATCCTAGTCAGAGATTAATCAGTGTGAAGTGCAAACACCTCCAGCTCCACAGAATGGCTAGGTAAGGAGCCCTGGGGCTAGTTGGGTTTGGCTGGTGGCTCAGCAGGAATCATAAAAATTTTCACCTCCCAGGGAAACCTCAGCTGATCAGGAGTGCCAGGCCCAGCTGTGCTGAAGGGATGCAGCCCTGGGTGAGAAGGAACACACACACTGGAAGTGCTGAAGTTGTGGGGCAAGGATGATCCTGGCTGTGGGACTTGCTGGAAGGGGAAGAGAGATCTTTTGTCCTGGGATTCCAGGTCAGAGGGCAGAACTGAAGTAAAGCTACCTCGTCCTATGATTAAAGATGTTTACACTAATACTTCTCACTAAAAAATAAAAATAAATGAATCAGCAAAGAAGAAAGACTCCAACCATAGGAAACTTACTATGGGAACAGGGAAGACAGATTCATCTTAAGAAGAGGGCACTGAAATTTAAAAAAAAAAAAAAAAAAGCTTTTTTCACTCCAAAGTTTTCACTCCAAAGATTAACATTAAATGGCTCCCTGCCCAGAGAGAATTTCTAAAAGAATTCAAAAATACTTTAAAAATCAAATAAGAGACACTGAGGAAAAACTAAAAAACAAGAGCCATACAAGATAAGATTATATGTGTGTGTGTGAAGTTATCCAACTAGAAAAAGTGATAAGAGAGGAAACTAACTCTTTGAAAATTAGAATTGGGCAAGAGGAAGCCAGTGAAACTATAAGAGACCAAGAAATAACAATGCAGATTCTAAAGAATGAAAAATAAGACAAATGTAAAACATCTTATAAGAAACAGATCTAGCGAACAGGACAAGAAGAGAAAATATAGAAATAATTGGACTACCTGAAAACTGTGACCAAAAAAACAACCCTGACACAATAATGCAAAAAATAATCCAAATTATCCTGGAGTGATAGAACATGAGAAGAAAATAGAAACAGAAAAAAATCCACCAATCACCACCTTAAAGAAATCCAATCGAGAAAATTTTGCAAGAAACAAGGAAAAAAATTCAAATACTCTGGAGCTACAATTAGAATTGTACAGCACTTATCAGCAGCCACAAAATAAAATGCTGCAGGTCTTGGAATCATATCTATTATCAATCAAAAGAACTAGGCCTGTGGCCAAAAAGATATCCAGCAAAATTGTCCAATAAGAATCAATATCAAAGATAAATTTCAAGGAACTTGCCATGGACAAATTGTGGTTTTTTTACATGGGATATGTATGCCATATGTTTAACACTGACAGCAGCAATAGAGTAGCTCAAAAGAAAGGAGCAGAGTTAATGTAAAAGTAGTAATTATGTTATACAAATGAGATGCAGAGAAAGAATAGAGGAATTAGAAGAGGGAAAAGGCTTCTTAGTTCTGAAAACCTACTTACATAGGGAATGGGTTAAATAAGCAACATTACATATATATACCATGAAGAGTATAGCACCCTCCAAAATCTATAAAGCAATCAAGAGGGATGGGATTGCAGTCGGGGGAACAAAGAGTGCAGGAAGAAGACAAGGGAGGGATCCATGGGTGGGGGGAAGTTAAGTTTTAGCAATGCAAGTTAAAGAGCAGATTTAAAGCAAAGAGTCAGCAGGGATAGGAAAGATACATGTGGGGGGGGGGGCAGTGTGTGTAGATGTATACATAAATATATATTTTCTTAATCACAGCTGGCTGGTGGGAAACTGGGTGAATGAAAGGAAGGGGAAGAATAAAATAAAATTACACAACAGAGAACAAAAGAACAATTTACAAGGAAGTAAAGGAAAGATGGACACATGAATATAATTTCTTCTATTAATATATATATACACACTTTTTGAATTGGTAATTCATTGTTAAATATTTTGAATCCTCCCTGATATTCTGCTAGACACATGACAATGTTCTCTTTTGTTTTATTTTATTTTGTATTCCTTTTCTGTTTTTCTTTTTTATTCTGTTATTTTAATAATAAAAATTTATTTTAAAAGAGGAGAGCAGCTCTTTTTGTGGTGGTAAAGAACTGGAAACTGAGGGGAGTGTCCAATTGGGGAATGTCTGAAAAAGTTGTGGTTGTGATAGAATACAATTATGCTGTAAAAAAAATTGAAGGAAATAGTTTCAGAAAAACCTGAGAAGACTTATATGAGCCTATGCACATAGGAATATTTTTCACAATGACAGAATTATGATGGAAAATGCTATCCAGTTCTAGAGACATAACTGATGAATTCTTGAAGCATATTTTTCCACTTTATTTTTTTAAATAGCATGGCTAAAGTGGAAATATGTTTTGTATCTGTATAAAGTATATAATATTTCTTGCCTTTTTGATGGATAGGAGAGGGGATGGAGAGAGAGAAAGCATTTGGAACTAAAAATTTTTTTTAAAAAATGACCCAGTGAGGTAAATGGTAAATGATACCAGAAAGAATCTCAGGCCCAAAGAAGTTAGTTAATTTGTCAAATCCATTGCAAGTGAGTGCACTGAGAGTATGATTCAGACCTCACAACTGACCTCAAAATTCAGCAAGGATTCAAACAGTTGATAATGAGTAGATGTGTGTGGATTATGCAATAAAAAGAAATTGCTGAAGGGGAAAGGTATGAAAATAGAAAACTTTGGAGCTATTAACTGTAAGGTGGATGATAGCAAGAGAATAGGAATGACCATGAGATAAAAGAGTCAACAGTAAAGGGCTGCAATTATTGAACTGGAGTTCAGTGAACCTATTAGCCAAAGATGTTTAATCCGGAGGATTCTATGTCCAAAGTCCTCCATGGATACCTGACTCACTGTGCTAAAGGACTAGGAAGTTGTAAGACTGCACCTGTCTTTCCTGAACGGACTTGCTGCTGGGTTTTCTCCTTCTTTTCTGCAAGGTAGCAGAGGCTGGCTTTCTTTACGTTCTGAGTTTTGGACCGTCCTTTAAGATTCCTTGACTCCTGAATCCAGACATGTTTGAGAGCCTGGTCAGGAGTCATTCGAAGTGCAGGATCCCATCTAGAAGCCAGCAAAGCCCCCAAAAGAATTATTTTCCAATGAATTTTTTTTACTAAAATGCTTTTTGAAAATAGCCTACATAAAAATATTTCTAATTTAAGACAGGTTAAAAATCAAAGGTATCATTATAAAATAGGGATTACTATATCTGTTAGACTATAAAACCACTATGAATGTTATTCTCATTACATGTGTCAATGTGTAGACATACATGTATACTGAAAAACATTACAGAGTTATGTAAAATTCAGTTTTTACATGAATCATGTTTGTGGGGACAGAAGGAAAGTGGATTCTAGACTTGGCCCAATCTGATAATTAGTTTCTAGTTATATAGACTAAATATTTATGCAATGTTTTAAAAAAAAAAAGTTGCAGTTGCAAGGGGTTCTTGAAAGTTTCTTTATATGTTATTTAAAAGAAATAGTAAAAAATATCGCTACCCATGGGAAGCCGTACAATCAGTCTAAAAGATTTTATCCATTAAACACCAGAGAGGATTAGATTAAATTCTTGAATCACAGATCTATATCTTGAGAAATGCTCAATCAACTTTACTGATTTACAGCTTCACTGTACAAAAGCTATGTACACAAAGTTCAGCTCTTTTATACTCTTTAAAAGTAAAAAGATTTGAGACACTAAATGAAATTCTAAAGGAAGGGTGCACCATGGGTAATGGGTAATATTGTTACATTACATCCAATACTTATTCAGTTGTTTTAGTCATGTACAAATCTTTGTGACTCATCATGATTTTCTTAGCAAAGGTATTTGAGTGATTTGCTATTTCATTATCCAGCTTATTTTTACAGATGAGGAAAGTGAGAAAAATAGGGTAAGTGATTGCTGAGGATATACAGCTTAGTGAGTGTCTGAGGCCACACTTGAACTCAGGTCATCTTGATGTTAAGCCCTGTGCTCTACCCATCATGCCACATCTAGCTACTGCACCTACATTCAATAATAAATCCCTATTTTCTAAGATTTTCTGAAATTTTCCATTTCATTTAATTACCTTTTCTTACTTCTTTATTGCACTTTATAAAAATTAGTTATATTACATTCACTAGATGATTTCAGTCAAATGGAGTATACTGAGTATTCTAAAAGCTAAAAGCTCTTATAGCTTAAAACTTCACTAAAATAAATGCACTCTGAAGTTATAAAAGTGTAATTTGACCCAAGCTAAGAGGACGGAGTCAATTCATTGAGCTGAGCTCCAAACCCAGTAATAACTGGTAAGATTTCTTGAGTGCTAATATCCTATACTAAGTTTTCTATACTAAAATTCTCACTGAATGGTGTATCATAATGCATCACTTATGTGGATTTGTAAGGGAATGAGTGTTCTACCTACATGAATTTTCTAGATAATTGAAATTTTCCCCCTTTGTCAAAAACTTTCAGTTTTGTCATCTTAACCAAAGCATTTGGTTATATTTTCCCCTGCCTCCTTTAAGAGATTATACTCAATGTTATTTAATCTTTGATTAATAGTTCAAATTCATCATTTTGAATCTTTATCAATTATTGTGGTATGCACAAATGTTTTCAGAGACTCCTAAGCTAAATGATCCCATACTATTATCATTTTAATCTCAGAAGGATATTTTAAAATAAAATATTAAATTTTATCATGTTATGCTAGTTAAGTAAATAAATATATAATAACACAAAGGAAACTGATTCTATTGAAATATAGTTATCAAAAATTTTAAAAAGCAAGTTCACAAACTCCAGATTATGAAATTTGGTTCTTGAACCATCCTTTAATCAACTTCCACTTTGATATTTCTGGTAATTTGGTCTAGAAAATCAGGTTTAAAGGTTCATCTTTAAAATAATTAAATTTAGAATAAATAGACTAAAAGTAAAGACTCAAGGATCTCTGGTATAAATAAGTTACATGAACTTTAGTGAATGGGTATCAAAATATTTTTGTGATTGCCTATTTCTAAGTTCTCAACTCTTTGATCTTAGAGATCTTAGATTTCTACAGATCTTTTAGAGTTATTCTAATAATTCTAACTGTCATCCAATCCAGGAAGGTCCTTGGAATTTTTCTAATCTTATCCCTTCATACTACAGATGAAAAAAATGAGGTTTAGGAGTGAAGTCATTTGTTTGTAGAAGTGGTCAGATCTCCAACCAAATGAAGTTTCATTCTAGCTTGTGAATGCCAGCTCATTTACTCTACAGCTTCCCCAAGAGGAAAATAGGAAGCAGGGCTACCTTTTTATTCTATACTTAGGGAAGATAAGGTACATACATGGGACACATATTTTTTTTGTCTAGTCCATATTTAGTCCCTAATTGACGATAAAATTAATGAGGAAGAGCTGAGGGAAAGATGTCCTGACCAACTCACATCAAACACTTTTTCAGAAAGTCCAGAAAGCTGGTGTCATAGGTTTTCAGCACCGTGGTGAGATCCTTGGAGTCTGGATATCTTTTTTTCCCCCTGTTGTTGGTTATATTTTTAGGAAAACCTTTGGAATCTTTAGAGATACAACATTCATTTTTAGTTCCAGGTGCAAATATTCCTCACAATTAAAACATTCTCACAACTGCTCTCCCAACTGGGTACCTGATCCTCTATAGCCAGTAAAAGACTTAAAGTTCCACCCATTAGAGCTGATTACTCAATTTATTTCTAGGACATCCCACTTTTAACCTCCCTGCTATTCACTCCTAGCATAGGTACCTGAATTTGTAGGTGAGTACACAAGTGTACACATACACACACACACACACACACACACACACACACACACACAGAGTTCAAAAATGGGTGGTGCAGTAGGTACTTTGAATTTTGAGTAACAAATTTTTAGTGACATCCTGCAAACTTCTGATGCTCTTTTGCACCATCCCTACCTTCTCTAGAAGATGTTATGTATTAAAAGAAGGTACTCCAAAGTTTAATACTTTAACCCAAACATGATTTTGAAGATAATTTGTATTATCTCTGACCCGACTCCTGATTATCGATGATGTATACAAGTTATGAATGTAAAATAATGTGATTTTAGCAGGATTTAAATATATAAAAAAAACAGAATACTTTTCATGTGGTAAATTCTTAATTGACTTTTGAGTTTAAATGAAATGTAGCATAGTTTAATGGAAAGAAAATTTTAATAGCCTGAGTTAAAATTTTTGTTCTACTCTTTAGTATTGTATGATAGTCACAAAGCTACAATTAGTGATTCTGCCACAAAATATGGCAAAGGTAGCAAAGGCCTGTTGGATTAAAGTGGGAAGAACTTGAGACATTAGGCCTTAAGACCAGGTCATTACTAGGAATGACAGGATCAGACTGAGGAGAAACAAACTTCTTGTGTGGCCAGTAGGTATTGGGGGAAAGGGGAAACAGAGGAAGTGTGATATCTAGTTGTTTCCTATTTTAGTTGATTATTCTTATACCAGTTGCTACTTGGTAAAGAAGCACACCTGCTATCCTCCAAATTTTGGTACCATGGAGCCAAGCTTTTTTTGTCCTACCCTAGTTACAGTGCTAGCACTTCATACAAATCACATCCTCTCTAGCTATAGTTTCCTCATTTATATGATAAAGTGTTAGACTGATGACCTCTAATTAAAGTGTGATGGAAAGTGCATTGGATTCATATTCATAAAATGTTGGTTTGAAATCTGGCTACATACTACTATCTATGTAACCTTGGGGAAATTACTTTCCCACAAGTTTCCTCATCTACAAAATAAAGAGGCTTCAAAAATCTCATACAAAATGAAAATTATGTGTGTCTATGTGTGTGTAGCCATATTATATCATATATGTGTATATATGTATGTGGATGCAGGAATATATATACATATATACACACACATACACAGATACATGATTTTCACATACTAAAATGGATCTGTTATCAATTCAGGAGTCACCACCTAATGATGCAGATCACAACTCTGTCATGTCCTCCATTCTGGGCAATTCTTTGTCCTCCAAAGGTTTTACCCTTGGGGTTCTGTAGAGGGTTGGAACTCTGGAGAAATATACTTGAAACAATGTGTTTGTTAACTCAGTGGAACTGATGAGATGATGGTTCTCTAAATCACATATATACTTAGTACTTAGTATGGTGATGTAATGGTTCTCTAAGTTCACACATTAACAGTATGCTGTAATGATATAATTACAACAGGATATATAGGCTAAGAAGGACTGGAAGAGAGACATTCTATCTTTGACCAGCCTCATGGTGGATCTCATGCCTCTTGCACTAAGATCAAGACTGGGTCAGAATAAAGAATCTAAACTATATTCTTGACCATTCTCATGGTGTCTATCCTGCTGAGACCAAGGCCCGTCCGAAAGCCCTCCAGAAAGCTAGCCCGAACTTTATAGAGTTCTCCTTAAAATTCGGGGGAATTTCTTTATTTTTTCCTGACAAAATGAGAGTACCAGTGGAATATTTTTACTGCCCATCTATTATAATTTATTCTTGACATATGACTAAGACATCTATTTTCATTCATATGAATATATAAGTAATATGTAAATAATTAGAATATATCATGTGAAATGTGTATTTATGTGTGAATACACATATTTGGGAAGGTAAAGACTGATTTTATTGATGGATATTATTCATTGTAAGGTATACCTTCAGAACTCACTCAAGCACTAGTACTCAGCTCATAGTCAGGTACTGAAATTATTTTTGACAATCCTCTACCACCATCCTGAACTTCTTTATTACTGCTGATAACCCCTGGAACAGTTTGACCAAAATTAGAAAGGTTTTCTTTGCCTTAACTCTTATAATTAGGGATACTCTGGTAAATATTTAACAACTGAAATCTGAAAGCAAAATTACACATGATACATCTTTAAGATTAATCCTCATTATTAACATTTTCTCCATAACTTTCTAAAATCTGGAAATCAACAAAACAATAAATTAAATACTTATTTGTAGCATTTACCAATTTCTAAAATATAAATCTTTGCCTTTGAAAATTAAGCAATCAATTCTTGAGAGGATTGAGAGGATATTATGAGCTGCCTCCAGCATACTCCTACCTATAATCTCCCCTACTCTACCCCACTTTTTCTATATACTAACATACTCTCGCTATATATATATAATTTTATACATTAACAATAAATTAAATCCTTATTTGTAGCATTTACCAATTTCTAAAGTATAAATGATTGCCCTTGAAAATTAAGCAATCAACTCTTGAAAGCCTATTATGAGCTGCTTCCAGCATACCCCTGCCTATAATCTCCCCTACTCTATCCCATTTTCTTTATATACTAACATAATCCCACCTTTTACCTATAAAGTTGAATCATCTATAAGACAAGAAATTTCAAAACTGTATTCTCAAATCATAACTAGTCCTAAAAGAACATGGGTCACCAATGCTCCATTTCTTAACAGTATCTTGATAGTTGGGTATGTCTAGGAGAACCCATAAAGACCATAGATACACTCACTTGTACAGAAGAATGTACACTGGACTACAGTTAACTCTGAGGTGAGGGCTAATTGCCCTTTATATTTAGAAACCATAAAGAGGAGAGTTGAAGATTCCATAGCTAGTAGATGCCCCTGAGATAGAACAAAAACCAGTACAATCCCATTATTAACTCCTAATTTTTATCTTTATGTAGTGAACTATCTACACATACATACATAGATACATAAATTACTTATCTTTTATGTATAAATTGGCATTCAACATCCTCCCAACTTTGTGTTACCTGGAACTTAAGAAAGAGGTGCTCAGATTTCCAGGGCTCTAATCTCTCCTGGGCTCCAAACCTGTATCATTATCTTCAAGTAAACATAGACGTCCCAAATTCATCCTATCTAAATAAAACATATCTAATTTTCTTCCTCCACAAATCTGTTCCTTCTATAAATTACTCCATTTTTATTGAAAATCCCATAACCTTTCCTGTTACATAGGCTTATCATTTCAGTATTATGCTTGACTTTTCTCTCCTTTACTCCACATCTCCAGTCAGATTCCAATATTGTGGTTTATTTCTCTACTACATATGTAACATACAAGGCCATAACTATTGTTCACTCCCTCATTACCACTCATCAGGTTTCTTGCCTCCTAATGGTAGGTCTCTCCTCACTCTGATTCACCTATACCATATAGAATGGCTGAAATAAACTTCTTTCAAGGTAGGCCTGATTATATAATTTCCCTGAAATCAAGAATATTTCTGTAGTTTAAACCACTAAGTGCCATTAGTATTTTAAAGTCCTTAGTAACCTGTCCCCAATCTAATATTGCAGACATTATCGTATATCATACTCTTTCATAAACCCTTTATATTACATTCAGACTGTCCACCTTGTTCTTCCACAAACTTAGCACTGAATTTCCTGTATCCATGCCTTTGCAGAGAGTCATAGATTTAGGACCTTGGAAGAGAATTTAAGAGTTCATTTCTCAATCTATATTGATAAGGAACCCAGAGAATCATAGGTTCAGAGGTTGAAAGAAAATATCTGGCATTTGAACCCATATCTTCTAATTCCAAAGCCAACCTCTAACTTCTGCTCCAGACTTATCTCTCATATGCCTCTCAGAATCCGTTGCTTTACTTCAAAAATATGTTTAAGTGCCATTTTTGTTGGCAAACCTTTCCTGACAATCCCAGCTGTTGTTCTCTCTTCGAATTGTGTATATACTGATCTATTAACATTCTGTATCCCCAGTAAAGGGGCAATGGGGTCAGCAATACTCTTATTTGTGAGTTCAACTCTGGCCTCAGACACTTACTAGCTGTATGATGCAGGGCAAGTCACTTAACCCTGTCTGCCTCAGTTTCCTCATCTGTAAAATGATCTGAAGAATGAAATGGCAAGCCACTCCAGTATCTTTGCCAAGAAAAACCCAAATGGGGTCAGGAAGAGTTGGACACGACTGAAACAAATAAACAACAAAATCCCCAGTAGAATGTAAGTTCCTCAAAGTCAGACATATTTTCTTTTGTTTTTATTCCTGGAACTTAGCACAATGCCTCAGACATAGAGATACCTATTAACCCCCACATTTTATCGGATTGCAATTGCCAATCTCTCTTCTATGAACATCTCTTCCCCTCATATTCTGACAAACTTTTGGCTAATCTCAGTTCCTTTTGGTTTCTTATGTTTCTTACCTGAAAGTTTTTGGCTTCTGGATTCAATTTCTCAGCTGAATTTGTCTTTTTGGCATAGATTCAGAGAATGTAGCACTACAAACTGCCTTAAATTCCAACTCCATCATTATATAGATGAGAAAATTGGGGCCCAAATTGGCTAAGGAAAGTAACTGGTGAAACTCAAAATGTTATATTTATATATAAAGTGAATGGTTTGTCCAGCGTCCCACAGGAACTAAAGTAGGAGAAATGGAATTACTACCTTTCTCCATATCTAGTCATGTTTTCACTATAGCATTACAGGCCTTTCAATTTCACATTTGAAGCAATATCTCTTTGTTGACTTTTTAATATCTTCAAATAGGTAGTGTTGACTTCATGTCATCACTAGTATTATCATCCCCCAGGGTCATAAGATTTAGAACTAGAACAGACCCTAGAAATTGTCAAATCCAAATCTCATTTTACAATGAAGATGGTGAAATTATTTGCCTGAGGTCACACAGCAAATAGCAAAACATGTCAGAATTGTGTCTAGAGGTTGCAATATGGGGCTCAGGCTAAAATTAGCTCTTGAGTACTTAAACTTGAGTACTTGAACTGAAGGTAAACCAGGCTGACCCTTTACAGTTTCTTTCCAGCATGAAACTACTTATGAATGCTTCTGGCATCAAAAAAATTTTTTGTATGGGAAGATATGATTTCAATTCTTAAGAATCTAGTCCTAAGGCCTTTTATTTTTCCTAAATGTGAAATTATTTTTAATTTTCCTTTAACTCTTCAGATTGTTGTGTGTTAAGGAAAAGAGAGCAAGGAAAATACTGCTCAGGTAGTTATGTAAGTACAAATTGTTGACAGGATATACACAGTAGGGGGTAACTACTGGCTGTACTTTCCTCCCCATTAAAGTTCTCTGAAAATCGCACTGTTTCAAAACACATATTCTTCATTCATACCCTTTATATATCTAATAATGGCTAACACAGTGGTATGTGTGTGTGTATATATATGTCTATGTGTGTGTATATGTGTGTTTGTAAATATTATGTTTGATCCAGATCTGTGATTTCCCAAGAGCCCCTCAATCAATAACATTGCTCTGCAACTTCATATTTTAATATTATATATATCAGTATATCATAGAAAAGAGGCATGGCTGCAGCAAATTACTTCAATGTGCATTATGCAACATCTCAAGCTCTGTTTTCTTTTTTTTATGTATCAGTTGCATGGGCCTAGTCAAATTCTATCCTGAATATAACCTGGACTTGCTTACCTAGACTTGCCACAGCTATATCTACATGGTATCCCTTCCCCCCAGCCACTAAGTGAATGGTTCTACTTTCTCTTTGAGTTGAATCATTCCAGAAAAAAAATTCAATATGGCTTTGATCTGTAGGGGAAAAATCTAAAGAATCAGCTAAGTGTTACTAGAATTAGAATATAAAATTGTAAGCTCAAAGGCAGAGACTACAACTTATTTATCTTTGTACTTCCCCAAAGACTCATTCAATGGATTACACATTTTCTTTGGTGAATACTATGATTTCCTAAGATTCCCTAAACCAATGAAGATATTCTACAATCCATAGTCTTAATGTTGCCTTATGCACCTAATAAGTTTCTTTTGAATGAACAAAAAAATCTTCCTGAAGGTCCTAATCTTATGTCTCCTATAGATATCCTGAAATGCAGAGTGAGCATAGGTACTTACCAAAGAATGTCTGCCTCCTGGAGGCGGTCTGAATTAAGTAGAGTGGTGGTAGACCCAGCACCTTCAACATACAATACAAAGGAGTTCATTCATCCTTACTGGAGTTACCATGAATAAAGTCAAGAACATATGAATAAACACTTACCATTTTGTTCTGAAGAAATGCTAAGCCCTAGTTTCAAAGAGGTGCATGGGGATAGAGCAACTTAAAGGATCACTTACATGTTCTTATATGACTAAGTGTACTTGGGTTCCTCAACCAGACATTCTCCATTGCCAGAGATGTCAGGAGAGGCTCAATAATTCAGATAACCCAAGGAGTAACAACTAGGCTATCTTTTATCTCAAGATTTTGGAGCTGATGGGTAGCTTTACAGTAAACTTGATTTTTTTTTATCCATGTCCAAACCTCATCTCATCTCCTCAAGACCTTGAGTAGAAGTAGTGAATGTGCCAGCCCTTGATGCTGAGACAGAAGTTGATGTATATCTGCTCAGTCTGGGTCTGACTTTGTGCTGGGGATGGTAATAAACCCCACCCCCTGGTTCTCATGCCTCACCTCCATAATGCAGGCCAGTTGTTCTACTTCATTCTCCCCAGCAAAAAGTGGGTAGCCAGTGTACAGCTCTGCCAGAATGCATCCCAAGCTCCACATGTCAATGGCGGTGTCATAGGGTTGGCCCAAAATCACCTCCGGGGAACGATAGAAACGACTCTGGATGTAAGTGTACACTACAGAGGGAAAGACATGATCCTAATTGTGTGACTATCCTTGATCTTTCCCCATACCCTTCCTTCAAGAAACCTTTCCTAGTGTGGTTGATAGTTATAAGATTAATTTTCATCTCCAAAGGCTCTGTTGGTCAATTAATTCTATCCTAGAGAGGTCATATGAAATTCATCAAGCTGAAAGGAAGAGAGAAAGAGAATGAAGGGGAAGAAGAAAAGAAGATGGAAGAAATGAAGGAAGAGAAAGATGACCCTAGGATCTTTTAGAAAAAGGAGGAATTGTAGAAAATATCCAGTCCAACCCTCTCACTTAACATGAATACATTTTTAGGTGAGAGTAGGATAGCACAGGACACACAGACATGGAAAGGTTGAAATCTATACCATAGGCATCTTTAAATTATTTTCAACCTCCCCTCCCCAAAAAACCCTCTTTTCTGATCTTTCCAATTATAGCCAAAGGCAACATCATTCTTCCAGTTAATCAGGTTGACAACTTCAATGTCTTTAACTCTTCACTTTTCCTTAATCCCACATAACCAATCAGGTCAGTTGCCAAATTCTGCTTTTACCTTCATAGCATTTCTCTCTAATCATACAACCACCACTCTAATGGTGGCCTATCATCTTTCTTTTGGACTAATGCTTCTTAATTGGTTTTCCTATCTAAGTCTTTTCCCATTCCAATCCATTTTTTAACAAGCTGATATAGTGATTTTTCTACTCTCCTACACAATAAATTTCATTGGCTCCCTATTGACTTACTTCAAATAATATTTCCTATTAATCTCACCCTTGCAAAATGTCTATTTCTTGCCGAAGGTACACAATATACCCAATTATTAGTGCATTATACATCTTGTGAATAATATATACATATTGGAGCTAGATGTTCAAAATACTGATTTAGAATACTAGAGGTATTAAACTCAAACAGAAATGATCTCCAGGGTCACATTTTTACTTAGAAAATCATAAGTGAATGTTATGTTTTAATATATTTTTTAATTTTGTTAAACATTTTTCAATTTGGTATCAGTGGTACTCAAGAGCTTTTTGGACTGCTTGACACCAGAGCTCTGAGTTTGGAATACATAATCTAAACTGTTTGGACACCTCTGGCTAAGAGCGTAGACTTGAGAGTCTTCTGCAAGGAGACATAGCTTGCCTCAAATAAAGATCACCAGTAGCTACACTCCAAAACACCAATATCTTTGATTCTAACACAAATCCCATTAAAAACTCATTTGGAAAATTCTCTGTTGATTTAGTTCTGCCAAAAGAATATCCCAACAGCAATCTCCCTTCTAGTCTTTTGGGTCTCCAACACTAGCTATCTTGTTTCATAGACTCATTTGTTTAAAATTCAAGTAGCATGCCTATAATATTTACTCATTTCTAGCTCTGTTCCAATTTAACCCATTGCATAGACCATTTTGCTATGCCCTATGAAGCCCTCCTTCACACCCCCCACCATGCTGCTTATCCTCAGATCAAGGTAGAGCATGCACCTCTCCAACTTCTATTCATTGTTATCAATTCTTCATATTGGAGTCTATAGATCATAAAAGGTCTAAATCCTGTCCTTTTGAATACTTGAAAATTGGTATTATGTCCCCTTCCAAGTCTTCTCATCCTAAACATGCCCAATTCCTTTAGTTGAATATGATATGACATGTTCTTGAAACTCTTCACCATGCTGTTCTCTCTTAATCATTCTCCAGATTATCAATGCCCTTCCTAAAATGAGGTGACAAAGTGCTATAATACCATCAATTTGTCTATAGCAGGTTAATCACCTTCCTAATCTACCATCCAGGAGAGGGAAGAATAGCCTAGAGAGATGCAGAACAGATAGTGGGTAGAGGACTGGAGCTGATGTGAGAAAAACTCAGATTCAAGTACCACATCATATACTTAGCAGCTGTGGGACTGTGGTTAAGTTGATATAATTGTTCTCAGTATCATTTGTAAAATGGAGATAATAATGGCTAAAGTATTTACCTCACAGTTGGGAGGTTGAAATCAAATTCTGTATAGAAAAACACTTAATAAATCTTTATCTTAATCACTAGTAGTTATATGTAACAAGACTTTTAAAAAGTACTCTGATTGGATTAGCCTTTTAGGTGTCATATTATATTGCTGTGATACTATTAATATGAATTGCATTAAAATTTCCAGAAATTTTTAGATGAATTTCTGTCTATTCATATATCACTTATCTTGTAGTTGGCAAAATTCATTTTTTGAACCCAAGGGTAAGATTTTGCATTTATTTAGATTAAAGTTCACTTTATTAGATTTGATCCAACATTCTTGCTGGTCAAGATTATTTTAGATCGGGGCAGCTAGATGGCGCAGTGGATAGAACACCAGCCCTGAATTCAGGAGGACCCGAGTTCAAATCTGGTCTCAGACACTTAACACTTCCTAGCTGTGTGACCCTGGGCAAGTCACTTAACCCCAGCCTCAAAGAAAACAAAACAAAACAAAAGATTATTTTAGATCTTAATTATCACTTAACATTCCTCTCAGCTTTGTATTACCTAGAAGTTGATAAATGTTATATAGCTTTATTCAAGCCATTACTATTTGTAAAAATGTTATAACAGTACAACATTGAGCACAGATCCCTTGAGCACTCCATCTGAGACCTCCTTCCAAGTCAAAAGTTGATTTTTAACCTCTTCTATAGATCTAGCAATTCAACCATATCTAAACTCAGCTAATTGTACTATTATCTAGTCATACCTCTCCATCTTTTACATAGGAATAGCAAAAGAATATCAAATGCTTTGCCAAAATCCAGGTAAACTATACCTTACAGAAGTCCTTTGATCTAACACTCTAGTAGTCCTGTCAAAAAAGGAAATACAATTAGTCCGGTATGACCTATTCATTTTTTTTTTTGACCTATACATTTTGAAGCTGTTCTGGCTCTTATTATCAGTGCTTCCTTTTTTCCCCAAAGATATATATTTCATTGATGGCATTTGTTTTTTTGGTTTTTTTATCAGCATCACTTCCCATTTGTAGAGACTGAACCCTCCTCCTTGGTGACAAAGAAAACATCTGATACAGAAACCTTTTCTAATAATGTATACCACATTCCTTCACAGTGATTTCCCAGGTCTGTCAGAATCAGATAGCAGGCTTCTTTATCTATTCTCTAAAATGTTCATTAGTTTTTCCATTGCTCAGAGTTTGAGTCATCTTTTCATTTACATCATTATAGTTATGGTGTTAGGACAGAAGGCAGAAAAGAAGGAGAAAATGGTCAATGAGACCCTAGTCTTTGAAGCATGCATGATATTCTGACTATTGGTAATCCACATGGAAGCTTGGGAAAACCCACTTCTGAAAATCTGGGGTCCTTTCCTGATTCAGAGCATATACAGGTATTCAATCACTATTCTCTTGTTGGCTTCCTATCAGCTTTCAGTATGGTGTTGAAAAGCTTTTGAATTAACTTTGAGTTGGAACTGAGCATACAAATGACCTGAATACATAAACTCTCTTTTCGTTGGTGCTTTTCAGTGAGAAGAAAGAAGGAATGCTATGAGACTCTGGATGGGGAAGATAGGTGGAAGTACTAGCAGTGGCAAGTTCTGTCATAGCTGCATTTTCCCATCCATGCTTCCTTATGGCCAAAAACACATAATGCCATCAATTTGTCTCTGTTGTATTTTATTCTTTCCTGATCTTAGCTGAATGAATATCAGAGATGGAATAGGCAAGATTATAGTCCTGTAAGTTTTAAAAGGCTGATAGATCCACTAGAAGTCTGTCCCAGAGTATACTGGTAGTCACAGCAGCCAAGTTTGTTGAGGAGACAGCCCTAAGAAGCAATCTGCTTAAGTTAGCACCAAAGTGAATTGAACCACCAACTAAGACACCATTCATGTTCCTCAGGTAAAGCAGCAGATCTTCCATCAATTATATAGCATCCAGAAATGAAATGAACTTAGTGGGTAGAATGTTTGATAGTCATCACTTTGAATCTGCTTTCCTCAGAGACTAAGTCGGTATGTAGAAGGAAGAGTGTTCCCTGGTTTGGAATGCTACTTTTTTTTTTTTATTTCTGTCTTTGTTATATCTTCTTGGTAAATATCACTTAGTAAAAGCTAGTCAATGTTAATTGGTTAATTGACAGTGGTGATATATTGAAGAGATATTGTTTGAATGATATTTAGAGAAACACAAATGATTGAAAGATTAAGATCAACAATATTAGGATAAAATTCCCCCCTCTCTCTTGGTTTGCCTTAGAATCCTGAGAAAAGAAGTAGAAACCAATATGGGACTAGAAATTATGAAATCATTGGGTATTTTGGAAGAAACAGTTTCAGTTGATTGAAGAAGTCATGAGCCAGACTGCAAAAGATTGAATAATGAATGCGTGAGGAGTTAGAGATAGCAAGTATAGAGAGTTTTTTCAAGGATTTTAAGAAAGGGAATAAAGATATAGGATAATAGATTAAGAATATGGTGGGATCTAATAGATGATTTTTTATAAAGACAGTAGAGATTTAGACATGTTTTAAAAGCAGTAGAAAAGAAATCAGTTATTTGGAGAGTTGAAAATGAAAAAAATTTTGATTGAGCATGTAATCTGCTAAGAAGGTAGAAGAGGATAGAAACAAATACAGGTGTAGGTTGGCTTTGGCAAGGAGAACAGCCACATCTTTGTCAAAGATTAGAAAAAAGGAGGTAATAGCACTTGCATTCAGCACACCCTGGCTGATCCCAGGCTAGACCTGGCTAGCCAGCAACCTCTCTTGCCAGCATCATTGGCTACTGTGGGCTCTCCATTCCCCAAACATATATACCTCTCCCCTTTCCTGGTCTTCATCACTTTACTCATAGAAGGAAGAGCATCATCTATATCCAGCAGGTGGTACACTGGGTCCACTGCCCACTCACCCTCACGCAAATACAAAGACCCAGTTTAAATCCTGACTAAGGCATTTACTAGGCCTTTGCCTTTCTTTTCACATCAAAGATGGTAGTGATAGTATATGTACCTTACTGCATTGTTATGAAGAAAGACACTTTGTAAATCATAAAGTCCACAATAAATATGTGGAAACAGCAATCAATACTAATGTTTTAAACACCAGTTTGATGGGCATGAACCACTCATCCTAGTTTTCTAAAGTTTCTGAAGAAAATCTCTTAAGTAACAATAATAGATTGTAACAATAGCCAGTATTTATATAGCACCTAAAGTTTTTAAAAGTGCTTCATTCATGTTATCTCATTTGATCCTCATAACAATCCAATGGAATAAATACTATTATTACCCCAATTTTATAGATGAGGAAACTAAGACTAGGAGGTTAATTAACTTGCCCAATGTCTTATAGCTAGTAAGGGTCTAAAACAGGATTTGAACTTAAGACTTAAGAACTTAATAAGTCCAGAGTTCTATCTAACTGGGTTCCCATTTTACTCTTAAGCTGTTGTGGTACTCTTCATCCTGCAGTCTGAGAAAAGGGCAGGTCATTCAAAAATGAGAAAGAAATTTATCCTGCCAAGTGTTTCCATTTCACTTGGCCATACTCAGGCATACTGGGCAGGATTGCAGAGATCCCTCAGTATTTCTGCTAAGAAGGCTGCTGATCAGGGCTTGCTGCACCATCTCTCTGAATGAGGTGCTAAGTACCTGAATTACATTGTAAAATTTTGCAATAATTAAATCTTGCAATAGCAAATCCTGTGACATGCATAGACTTTCCTGTGGACCCCCAAGCTCATCATTGGCTATATGGCCAGTCTGAGAGATAATATAAAATTTTATTGTCATTGGTGCTTGTGGAATCAATGACAATTTTTTTTTAAACAATAAATCTGTATCTCTAAACCACAACCTGGAGAGAAAAAGATTGTGGAGTTCTCAGTTTCATTTTGCTTCCTCTACATTTTCTTCTTTCTTCTCTACATTTCTCTTCTCCAGGCTCAGTAATTCTCTTATTTGTTCATGTTTTCTCATAGTTGGCCTCCTCCCTTTCCCCTAAAACCTTTTGTAATTTTCCCTCCTTTTTTTTCAACCTTTCTCCAAACACTTTATTATCTCCCAGGAAGGCACTCTATCCTCAAAAGTCTTGAGGTTTTGATTAGGGCTATTAGAATAAGAAGAAATACTAGAGTCAATGGCTTACATAGATATGTGTTAAGCCACTGATCAAGAAAAGAAACATTTCATTGAGAAAAAGAAGATGAAGGAATCTCAATAGGGAAACTGGTAAAGAATCTCACCTCTTTGATCTTCATAGCAGCTTGAGCCAAAGTCAATAACTTTAACTGAAACATGGCCCCTTTGGTATAGAACAATGTTCTCCTAAAGAGGAAATAAAAGACATACTCACAATATTGCAGTAATATTCTCCTCATTAAGAATACCTTCTGTCTCATTTTCCACATAGCTGAGTCCTATCCATCTTTCAGTATAATTCTCAAATTCATCTTTTTCAACAGGCCTTCCATGATTACTCCAGACCACAATGAGCTTTTCATTCTTTGAACACCTATTGCCTTCACTGACCAGACCATTTATTCGGTCTTTAGTACCACCATCTTGGGACAGTTAGATGACAGACTGGAAGGCCTACAAGGTTTAAAGTTAGGAAGACTCACTTTCCTGAATTCAAATCCATGACATTACAATGTGACCCTGGACAAGTCCCTTAACCATGTATACCTCAATTTCCTCATTTGTAAAATGAGCTGAAGAAGGAAATGGTAAACAATTCTAGTATCTTTGTCAAGAAAATCTCACAAATAATTGGACACAACAGAAATTACTGAACAACAAACTGAGCAACTTACATTGTTACTTAACTGTATGTTTTATGTGTGTGTGCCTTGTCTGCATAACTAGATTGTAAGTTTCTAGGTTTTACTTCTGAATGTATATACGTAAGAATTCATGTAACCTAGAATTTATGGTGCTGGAGTTATAAGACTATTAGAATTCTACCTTGGCCATCTATGTTGCTTTGGACAATTCTTTATTCCTCTTATTGCAAAATAAAAGATTGCTAAAAAATCTTCCTAGATCTCTCAAAATTTTCAAATTCTAAACTTTTTCCTACCTTGCCATTTTATAAATATGACAGTAGAGGGCAACAAAGGGCAATAATTGGGGAAAAAATGGTTAGCCTTTTTTTATAGTAGACTATATAGGTACACCAACAATAGGTTTGGAGAATAGCAAATTCTGTAATCCAATCTGCTGAGTAAGGGAAAGTTAAAGTGATCTTGGGGTCAAGGAGGCAGGACCCTTGGATTCTCCTAGTGAATGTGAAAGGATTTAATGATAAGAACAGAGACGTGGCAGAGAAATTCTAATCTCTTAGTTAGGCAAGTTGGTAATTCCTTGAAGTAATCTTTTACTCTTTTCTCTAACTCAAATCAGTTGCCAAATCCTGCTGAGTCTATCTCCACATTTTTGCCACCCATTTCTATCCATTCATGCTGTGAAAACACTAGTTCAAAAGTCCTTACCACATCTCATCTGAACTGTTACATTAAGTTCCTAATTGATATCTCTGCCTCCAGTCTTCCACTTTTCAATCGATTCTCCACACAGCTGTCAAAATAATCTTCCTAAGATACATATGTTTCCATGTCACTTCTCTGCTCAAGATTTATCAGTATCTTCCTATTGCCTCTGTCTGACTTGATAACTAGTATTTGTGTAGAATTTTAGACTTGCAAAGCACTTCAAATATTTGATACAACATTTGGTTTGATATAACCCTGAAAATTACACATTTCTATCATCATTTTACAGACGGAAGGAAATTGAGATGTTAAACTGCCTTGTCTAGAGGTCACATAGATAATAAAGGTCTGAGGATGCATTTGAACCCAGATCTTCCTTTCTAAAACTTGATTGATTTCCAAGCTATCCAACATATCATCCTGACATTGTTTCACATTAATCATCCCCATGCACTCTATAATCCATATAGACTGGATTATTTGTCATTTCTTGTCCTTGTCATCTCCTGACAATGTATTTTAAGTCAACACTGACAAAAAGCAACAATAGAACAAAGACAATGGGAAATGTTGATCATAAATTACTCCTTTCTGTAAAAAGTAAACTAGAAAATGGGTAGTTTTATTATGCAATAACAAAACATATTAAGAAAATATTAAAAGAAAATAAAAAGATTTTTGGCTTCTAGTCTTGATTGTGACCATAGTTAAAAAGTCAGATGTCTGTTCAATTTTGGAGAAAATGGTCAGGAAAAGTAAGAAAAGGCATTGTAAAAGAGGTACTCACTGGTTTGAGATCACAGTGAATGATTTTCTCTACATACAGCATTTGCAAACATTTTAGAACTGAGAGTGTAAAGCGTCGAATCACAGATAAGCTGAATCCCTGAAAGCTATTATTCTTCAACAACTCATATAAATTGATCCTGGGGAAAAGAGGGAGAAAGATCAGATTAAATGAGAATACATCTATTGGATTTTTAAAAATTTATTAATATCATTTGTTTCCCCTCACCTTAATTTTTACTTATATTCAATTATAGCCTCAAAGACTTTAAATTTTTTTAATGTAAGAGAGTGGTCCTTGAAAGCCTAGGATCTAATCAAAAGGGTGGGGACAAACAAGGAGGTGATAAAGCAACTATGAAAGACAGTTATGACAGCTGATTTCTTCACATGGGACAAATTAATCCCTTGAAAGATCAAAAAGGAAGACCAAGCTTCAGAATGACTTTTAAAAGTCAGGTCACTAAATTCAGCAGAAACAGTCAAGAAGGAATCCAGCTCTTAATAAGACAAGCAGAAGCCTGAAGATAGAGAAAGGTATAATGTAGGAAACTTCATAAAGCTGAGAGTAGAGAAGACTCCAGAAAAACTGTCACTACACTTTGTGTAGTGGCTAGAAACTGGAAATTGAATGGATACCCATCAATTGGAGAATTGCTGAATAATTGTGGTATATGAATATTATGAAATATTATTGTCCTGTAAGAAATGACCACAGGATGGTTTCAGAGAGGTCTGGAGAGACTTATATGAATTGATGCTGAGTGAAATGATAGAACCAAAAGATCATTATACACTTCAACAACAATACTATATGATGATCAGTTCTGATGGACTTGGATCTCTTCAACAATGAGATGATTCAAACCAGTTCCAATTGATCTGTAATGAATAGAACCAGCTACACACAGCAAAAGAACTATGGAAATGAGTGTGGACTACAACATAGCATTTCTACTCTTTCTGTTGTCTGCTGCATTTTTGTTTTCCTTCTCAGGTTATTATTACTTACTTTCTAAATCCAATTTTTCTTGTGCAGCAATATAACTGTATAAATATATATATATATATATATATATATATATATATATATATATATATATATATATGTATATATATATATATATAGAGAGAGAGAGAGAGAGAGAGAGAGAGAGTATTTAACATATACTTTAACATATTTAACTTCTATTGAACTACTTGCCATCTAGGAGAGAGGATGGAGGGAAGGAGGGGAAAAGTTGGAACAGAAGGTTTTGCAGGGGTCAATGTTGAAAAATTACCCATGGACATGTTTTGTAAATAAAAAGCTATTTTAAAAAAAGAACTGCCATAAAGAAAGGGACATAGTTTCTTGGGAAGGCCAATGGTCAGAACTAAAGCTATATTGCTGAGCCTTTTCTCCCAATAAAGAACCCAAGAGGATAATCCTGTTTCTCTTTTTTCCCTCTAGAGTGCCTTTATAATAACTTAAAGATTTTTTTCTCTATACATGGTGTTTGGGAGAGCCAAGGAAGGGATAGAGTTTATCTCTCCTTGATTTATATTCACTTCGTCACTAAAAACAGCAGTAACCATTTGCACTCAGATTTTACTTATTGGGAAAATGGAGGAAGCAAACTCAAGTGGGAAACATCATTAGAGAAGTGATAGAGATAGATTTAACACTAAGGGCTTTTGTCAGAGGTGCCTTCTCTAGCTGGAGGCTGAAGAAGATAAAAAGAATAAAATAAATATAGCTATATAGGTATACGGAGATATAATTTTAAAAAAATAAAGGAAAATGAAACATATGGAATGTTATGTATCAAATTTATGGGTAGGTAAACAATTTATGAATAAACCAGAGATAGAGAGCAAAGTTGAGTGTAAAATGGATGATTTTGATTGCATTAAATTAAAAAAGGTTTTATACAAATATAGCCAAAATCAGAAGGAAAGCAGAAAACTGAACAAAAAATTGTCTAGATAGTTTATCAGATAAAGGTCTCATATCCAAAATATATAAAGAACTTTGTTAAATCTATCAGAATATGAGTCATTTACCACTTGATAAATAGTCAAATGATATGAATAGTCAGTTTTCTGATGAATACATCAAAATAATTTGTAGTCATATGAAAAATGCTTTAAATCATTATTAGAAAAATGAAAATTAAGACAACTTTGAGATATCATTTTATACCTATCAAATTGGCTAAAATGATAGAAGGGAAAAACAAAAACATGTTGGAGGGTATGTGGAAAAACTGGGACACTAATTCATTGTTGGTGGACATATAGTTCAAGACATATATGCACCATATATATGACATAGCATATACCTGGAGGACAACAGAAAGGTATTAAAGAAATAAGCCAGGACTAAAAAAATGGTCATGGCAATACTACTAAAAGTATACAGATCCAGGTCTTAGCACAGAGTCACAATATAAGAAGGCTGGAAGAATGAGTAAAACAAAAAGATAAAGAGCTATTACAGTGCCGAGGAAGGAAGGAAGGAGAAAGAGAAAAGAAAAAAAAAGGAAAGACAATTAAAAAAGAAAAGACAGAAAGAAAAGGAAAATTTCACAAGCAAAGTCTCAAAAAAAAGACATAGTTCACTCATAAGATCAATTAGAATTTCCTAAAAGTGAGGCAAGAGTTTTGTTTTTTTTTAATTAGAAGTAGTTTAAAGAGTAATATTTTCAATTAAATGACAGTGCTAGATAAAATAACTGGAAAAGAAATTATCACTATGGAGAAGAGTCTTAAAAAAAAAAATCTAACAGCTTAAAACTTAAAAAATCAAGAAACAGAGTCCCTGAAAATCTAAATGAACTGTATAGAAATTAATGACTCCATGAGACAACAAGCAATATTTAAAGCAAATTAAAAGTTTTTGTTTTTTTTTTAAATAGAAGGAAAGTTAAGATAGTTAAATATCAAAAAGCAATTTACACTGAAAAGGGATCAAAGAGAAATAATTTAATATAATCCAAAATGTCCAGAAGGACTTAAGCTCTCATTTCAATTCTTCTATGACTTAAGATCATTTTCAACCAAGAAGGAAGGAAACAGAAAAAAAAGATTACCCCAAAAGTTCAAAAGTGATGCAGAGATGATTCCGGAAGTAGAAGTAGTCCTTCATGTGTACCACATTGTATGAGTTATCTTTGTCCTTCCTTCGGAGAACTTCCAGGATCTTCAGCTCCACAAGGGCTTGATTGTGAAATCTGAGGTATAAGGAGAGGGGAAAATGGGGAAAATGGGGGAAATGTGGTTTCTGAGTCATATCAGAAAATCAGGCTTACCAAAAATCTCACTAATTGGTCTTCCCTTCCCACCAATAACAACTCTTATGCTTTGGGATGTTAGACAGCAATGAGCCTTCAAAGTCCTTTAAGAGAATGCTTGGACCTGCCTTCAACACTCTACCTGCAACTCCTTACACATCTCAGCCATCCTGCCTAGATGGCCTAGATCAGTGGTCCTCAGACTTTTTAAGTAGGGGGCCAGTTCACTGTCCCTCAGACTGTGGGAAGGCCAGACTATAGTAAAAACAAAACCTCACACTCTGTCTCCGCCCCTCAGCCCATTTGCCATAACCTGGTGGGGCTGCATAAACGTCCTCAGCGGGCGTATCTGGCTCATTTTCTTCCCAAACACATCTTCGACTTTATTCCTAGAATGAATTTTTCTTGCCAGTCTGCCAGTTTCTCTCTCTCCCCACTTTCAAACAACTCTTGAAATCCTATCTCCTTCATGTTGTCTTCTCAATTTGAATGGAAGAAGGTCAATAGCATTTCTTTGCCCCTCACCCCACCTTAGAATGTGAGTTCTACCACTACTGGAAAGAACACTGGACTGAGTATCAGCTACAGTGAGTTCTAACCCTGGCTCTATGGTAAACTTGTAAAACATTGGACAAGTTATTTGCCCACTTTGGGCCTTGATTTCCTTATCTGTAAAAAAGAAAAATGAGAGGTTAGCCTAGATGATTCTAAAATCCCTCAACTCTTAACATAATTCTCATTTCTCCAGTTTCTATTCTCATTATAATAACTTCCTTATAAAATAAAATCTAGTGGAGCTAGTTCAATGAACTTTTTCCAATTCATAGCCATCTTGATATTTCTAGTACATTTGACATTTTTGATACCTTTTTTCTAGAAACTTCATGCTGTTTTGGCTTAAATAATACTCCAATCCCATTCTCTTTCCCAATTTCCCACTTATTCCTTTTAGTGTCTCCCTAATTGGATATTCATCTTCTTTACCCTTAAAATAATTATTATCAATCCTAGAAACATGCATCTCTCTCTCCTCTCTCTCTCTCTCTCTCTCTCTCTCTCTCTCTCTCTCTCTCTCTCTCTCTCTCTCGCTCGATACACACACACACACACACACACACACACACACACACACATATATATATCATGTATATATACACATATTAAATGTATGTCCTTAATACTCCAAATGCAAATTTTCAACTGCATTTTAGAACATCATAACCTTATTGCATCTCATACTTATTTTATCTAAAACTAAGCTCCTTATATTATCCTCTAACTGTACCCCTGCATCTATTAACATGATCACTATTTTTCTGGCTCTTAAACTAGGAGAATCTCAGGGTTCTTTACCCTCCATCTCCAATCAATTTTATCTAGTCAAGTCAATCCTATCTCTAAAATTTCCTTCATCTCTATTCATCCCTTACTTCACACTTCCCCTGCTACCAGCCTGAATTCATACTTTTATCATCTCTTGCCTAAAATGTTTTAAATAGCTACCTAATACATCACCCTGTCTATAGTCTCACCTCTTTCTAATCCATCCTTTACATTGATGCCCAGACACATTTCCTAATATGCTATTTTGATCAATGATTCTTTCTTAAGATGCCATTCTAAGCTTGATTATCAAAAACCTCCCTACTGTCATATCATCTTTCTACTGATTCTGGCATTCAAAATCTTTCATAATCTGGGTCCAGGTATTATCTCTAGCCTTTTTATACTTTCCTACTTTTCATGGACTACATTATTTCTGCCAAAATACGTTGCCATGTTCCTTCTGATTTAGAGTCATTAGACCTAGGTTCAAATTTTGGCTTTACCATTTGCTACCTATGTAATTCTGTGCAAGTTATTGGGGCTTGTTTTCTTTTCTTTAAAATGAGGATGAAACCGATGATCTCCAAATTTTCTTCTGGCTCTACATGATCCTATAATTCTTATGGCTATTGTTTGAAACAAGGTATATATATATATACCTTGTTTCAAACAATAGTTTTTCATCTATTTTCCACTAATTAGATCGTAAATTTTTTGAACGTAGGTATTGAGTTATATACCTTCAGTACCTTAAGTAGGCATTTAATAAACTTACTACAAATCATATGAGAAGCATGTGAGTAAATATTTGTATTTATATTTATTATTTATAAGTCTAAGGATAAAAGCATAATGCAATTTAATGAACATTATTAAGTGCCTACCACTATATTAAATATTGGGGTAATAAAAGAAATTATTTGTGTATTGGTGTCACATTCTGAATCTACTGTCTTTATATCTTATACATAGTCTATATTCTAATATAAATTATTAAAAGAAAAGATCTATGTCTACATAGTTCTTTTTGTTGAATTTCTATCACAGTGGGAAAAGAAAATGGGGGAGAGGAAAAGAAGAAAAAAAGAATGAAATATAGGAATGAGGGGATGAGGCAGAAGGAGGAAAACAAAACAGAAAGAGAACTAGATAATGCCCCATAGAAACAATGGGAATTTTTTAAAAAGAATTATGAGGAGCCAGACAGCTATGTGGTACAGTGAATAGAGCACCAGCCCTGAAGTCAGGAAGATCTGATTTCAAATCTGACCTCAGGCATTTAACACTTCCTAGTTGTGTGACCCTGGGGTAAGTCACTTAACCCCAAACACGTCAGCAAAAAAAAAAAAAAAAAAAAAAAAAAAAAAAAAGGAATTGCGAGGAGAGTAGGAAAGTGGTAAAAGGCTAGAAAGAGGGAAGGAGAAAGAAATAAGTGAACCTAAAGAAAAGAAAGCGTCAGGAAGAGAGCAATAAAATAATAATAAATAATAAAATGTATAACAATAAAAATAATAAAAGGATAATAAAAAGTAATAATGAAAGAAAGGAAAAGGCCAGGAAGACCTTTATAATAATAATTATATATATATGATATAATAATAAAAATAATAAAAGGATAATAATATATAATTAATTATATATAATAAATATAATTTATATTTATATAACATAATAAAATATTATTAAATAAAATATTATATTATAATAATATAATAAATTATATAACATAATTTATATTATATATAAAAATTATCCAAAATCCAAAGACATATTTATTATTCACTCTACTTTCCATTAAATCTGAAAAGCAGTAAACATTAGCTCAGCACAAATAGAAAATGCAAAAAAAGGAGCAAAAAAGAAATAATGATTTTAAAAAAAGAACAAATGATCTCTATGCAAGCAAAACACAGTTTTCAAAGAGAAGATATGTAGAGACAACTCCAAAATCACAGACCTAGAAAAACAAGACAAATAAAAAAACTTGAACATCATGATATAATAAATAATACAAGAAAATTGCCTAAAATTTCTGAATACAGAAAATTAAGCAACAATTATGAGAATCCAGAGTTTGCCTCCAGAAAAAAGTAAATCCTTTATAGTGCTAATTCCAAGATACAGTGGCTAGAGTTTAAAATTTCAATTACAAAAAAAAAAAAAAAAAAAAAAAAAAAAAATGCAAATAACCAGGAGAAAGAACTTCAAGTAAAAATAGGAGAAAATTAGAACAACACAAGACTATTCTTCACCCACTAAAATCTGGAGAAAAGAATGGAATATTATATTCCCCAAAACAAAGAAATTCAAGGTAAAACCTAAAATGACATACTCTGCTAACTAGAACCTAATCATCAATTTTAAAAAGTGAACATTCAATGAAGGAAAAATACTTGGAGCCTTTCTTTGAGAGGAAGGAAAAGGAGAACCCTGAAAGACAGTGGGTAAAAGAAAAAGAAAAAAAAAATTGATCAAGATAGGTGACCAAAATAAGGTCATATCTCTGTGGTTAGAATGTTCTAGAGGGCAGTACCTCTTTTTGTTCCTGATGATTTTCAGTGCCACCAACTCATTCTTTTTGTGATCCAAACACTTGGCCACCTGTCCAAAGGATCCTTTGCCAATCATCTCCAGGACCTCATAGCGATAGGCAATGTGATCATGTAGGACCTGTTGAAGCCATACCATGGTTAGGTAAAGGATGATCAAGGGTGGTAGCTTTCCGCAGAGAAAGTTGCTCTGAAGCTATCCAGTGGAACTGGTAACTACAACACTAGTTATCTGCTGTGGGCGTTATCCTATTATTCCTCTTCAGAACCAGAGAGGTACCAAAAGAAAACATCCTGGTTCTCAGATTAATGAGCAAAGCTAAGCAAGCCTTGTTACCTCAACCACACTATTGTCAAATAAGTGGAACTACTTCACAAAGGACACGAGGCGATAACAGGCTTCTAAACAGTTTCCCAGTATTTAGGCTACTCCTACTACCTCTCATCTTTGTAAAAGTCTAAAAGGTATTAATTCTCTTGGAGGCTACAAGGTAAATGTTCTATCCAACCATGGAATTATCAAGTTCTGAGTATGCATAGGCCAGACACAATCCTACAGTTTTTATATAGGAAGGAAGGAGGGAAGTATTTATGCTCTAGTTCTGGTTCTGACACTAACAGCAGCTTATAAGAGTCATTTTATTTCTCTGAGTCTGATTTTCTTAATCAGCAAAATGAATAGAGAGATTAGAGGATATTCCTTCTAGAACTAGAATTTTATGCTACAGGGTTGTCAAGAGGACCAGGTAGTTTACTGTGAAAAAGAATGGAGAAGCAATGAGGAAGTAGGGATTGAACTAATAAGTTACTGGCATGGTAGAAGTTCTGACTCTTTTCTAATGCTTCTCCACAAGTTAGAGAGGTCTATATTCTGCCTCATCTTTACCTCAAGAATCTCTCCTCATCTCTGCTTTGACCAGGTTTAATCTGAAAATGGAACTGAACAAAGAGACGTGGACTACTATCACACATCAGGTTAGAAGGATCTTCCAAGATACAGAAACAAAAATTTCATTTGGTATTAACTCCTAAACTAGCCAGTGTTTGTTTGGTCAAAATCTTTGTGGGGTATGGAGTATAAAATTCTCATGTCTGTATCCAGCAAGGTAAGAAAGTCATTTAATATAGCTTCCCTGGGCTTGTTTCATTTGTAAAAATGAAGATTAGAAGACTCCTAAGGTCTTTTCCAGCTCTAATGTTCTGTGATTCTGTGATTCCTTTTCCTATGAATGTGATTGTGTTTAAAAAGTTTGTGGAATATCTGTATATGAGTTATGGATCTTTGTAACACTTAAGGAAATATGTCTACGAGTATACATATTATATATGTATAGGTCTCTTTTTGTGGTAGCAAGGAATTGGAAATTGAATGGATATTCATCAATTGGGGAATGGTTGAATAATTTATGGTGTATGAATGTTATGGAATACTATTGTTGTATAAGAAATGATGAGCAGACTGATTATAGAAAAGTCTGGAAAGACTTACATGAACTGATGCTGAGTGAAGTGAGCAGAACCAGGAGAACATTGTACATAGTAACAGCAAGATAGTGTGATGGTCAACTATCATAGACTTAGCTCTTCTCAGCAATACAGTGATCCAAGACAATTCCAATAGATTGGGATGGAAAATGCCATTTGCATCCAGAAAAAGAACTGTGGAGATTGAACAAGATTCGAAGCATACTATTTTCACTTTTTTTGTTGTTTTTTCTTTCTCAGGCTTTTACCCTTTTATTCTGATTTTTCTTTCACAACAAGATTAATGTGGAAATATGTTTAAAATTATTGCACATGTATACTTATGTCAGATTTCTTGCTATCTTGGGGAGAAGGAGTTAAGGAAGGGAGGGAAAAAATTTGGAACTCAGAATCTTACAAAAATGAATACTGAAAAATATTCTAACATGTACTTTGAAAAAAAGTGATATTAAGCATTAAAAATAATATTATATGCATGCAGGCTTGAATGAATGAAGGAACTTCTAAATATTTATATTACAGTGTGTTGGAAGATGGGTAATGTGGAGATGAATGTGTATAAGAAGAATACATTTGGTGTGTTTGAATACATATTATACATATCTTGACAGGGGATATGCACAGAGATATACATGAATGAGTACTTTAGGGGGGGGTTGTTATCTCCCCCAAAAGTAAAAGGGTCAGTTATCAAAGAAAATATCAGCATGAAACCCCAACTAATCCACAATGAGACACTGACCAAAATCCTGGTGGCTCTTAGAAATAAGGTCATATCCCCAGTGAAGAAGGCATAACTAGCATTAATCTGTTACTTAAGCAAGAAAGTATAGGTCTGAATGAAATAGGAATGATAAAATCTAAAGCAGTGATTTTTAACCTGGAGCCCCTAAATTCATTTTATATCTATCTATATGTACTTGCATATGTGAGTGAATATTATTTATATGTGTGTTCAAATAAATTTAAAATAAAATAAATATTTACAGAATTTAATATAATATAGTATATAACATATACTATGATATATAATATATGCTCATAAACACATATTATATAATATAATAGACACTTATATTTAAAATATATATATATAAATAAGTAGCAACATTCAGAATATACTAAAAGTCTTAAGAGACCTTTAAAAGTTTAAATGTTTAAAAACTTAAATGGAATATTATGTATGTTTTTAATTATATTTCAATATAATTTATTTATTTTATAATATTGCATGTATTTTTGTATTTTATTTAAGAAAGTATAGATTTCACCAAAATATCAAAGGGACATATAACACATCCAAAATTATGAGAACCCCTGTGCTACAGGGAAGGTTCTTTGCCTTAGATGTTTAGAATTCTGGGCAAAGCTAGGATCTGAGTTGTGAATCCCTGAAGCTATAACATTTCATATTCATATAATATTTCATTTCTTGCCTCTCTAATGTATTTATTCGTCTGTATTTTAGTTCATTCATGTTCTAATCGTAGAAGTAATTCCAGAGCCTCAAATGACATACTAGGTGTCTTAGTACCTACCTCTGACAGATTACCTTAAATTGGAAAGGCTTATATTCTAGTATGAACCTATTGACAAGCTGGATGTGTGTCCTCTGAAGACCAGCTTACCTAAATTCCTAGAGCTTTGTCATCAAATTGTCTCAAAGGTGATAAATTTTACACCCACAGCAATTCTCAAAGACCAGTTACCAAGCTGTGGAGGGGGCCAGATCCAAACTAGCTAAACTATCAAAAAAGATAAATTCTTGAATTACTGTAACCTATGTCTTATCCTCTTACTAGATTCAAAACTCTAAAAGAGCAGGAACTATATCTTTGCTAAATCTTTTATCTCCCTCAGTATGTACCTAGCACAATAGTCTACATACCATGTACCACAGATCAATATTTATTCAACTGAGATGTTTTTTCTTTTTGTTTATTTTTATTAAAGCTTTTTATTTACAAAACATATGCATGGGTAATTTTTCAACAGTGATCCTTGCAAAACCTTGTGTTCCAAATTTTCCCCTTCTTTCCCCTCATCCCTTCCCCTAGATGGCAGGTAATCCAATATACGTTAAATATGATGTTAAATTCAATATACGTATACATATTTATACGGTTATCTTGCTGCACCCAAAAAAAAAAAAATCTGACCAAGAAGGAAAAAAAACTGAAAAAGAAAACAAAATGTAAGCAAACAACGACAGAAAGAGTAAAAATGATATGTTGTATTCCACATTCAGTTCCCACAGTCTTCTCTCTGGGTGTAGATAGTTCTCTTCATCACAAAATCATTGAACTGTTCTGAATCATCTCATTGTTGGAAAAAGCCACATCCCTCAGAAGTGAACATCATATAATCTCCTTGTTGCCGTGTACAATATTCTCCTAGTTCTGCTCATTTCACTCAGCATCAGTTCATGTAAGTCTCTCCAGGATTCTCTAAAATCATCCTGTTGATTGTTTCTTACAGAACAATAATGTTCTATAACATTCACATACCATAACTTATTCAGCAATTCTCCAATTGATGGGCATCCATTCATCTTCCAGTTTCTTGCCATTACAAAAAGGGCTGCCACAAACATTTGTGCACATATGGGTCCCTTTCCCTTCTTTAGTATTTCTTTAGGAGATAACCCCGTATAAACACTGCTGGGTCAAAGGGTATGCACAGTGTGATAACTTTTTGAGCATAGTTCCAAATCGCTCTCCAGAATGGCTGGATCTGTTCACAATTCCACCAACAATGTATCGGTGTCTCAGTTTTCCCACATCCCCTTTAGCATTCATCATTATCTTTTCCAGTCATCTTAGCCAATGTCAGAAGTGTGTAGTGGTATGAGATTATTTTTTAAATGGAGTTACTATGTTTCACAAGAAATCATCCCACATTCCTGGAGGAATTTCAGTACTATTACCTCAAATACTCAATTAAGAAATAAAATGTATTTAGCATAGTAATTTATATATTCACCTTTATATAGGAGCCATGTTCATCATCAAAGCTTGTCTTGTTATGTTTTTCAGGGAGCACATCTAACTTCTGGGCCTCAAGCCCTAGGAACCACAGTTCTGTATAGCCCAGAACTTCATTTCGCTCATACACAGACAGTTGGTTCTTGTAATATTTTAGGGCTTCTGTGTGAGAAATAAGGGCAAGAATCATCTTTGTAGTTGGCTCCAAACAATGTTCCCACCAAATGGACTATTAACTGAATTTCGGTTAAAGAAGAGTAAATTCTTAATGTGCTCCCAATAGTTCACAAAACCTCCAAAGCAAATCCTGCTTTTGAAAATTCTTACTATCTCATTATTATCTCATATTTAACTCTTAATATCATCTCATATTCAGTTTAAGGACTTTGTTCATATGAATCACAACTTTTTATCATTTCAGTTATACTTATGTGGTAACAATCTCCTTGCTATTTTTTTTTTTGAGACTGGGCTTAAGTGACTTGCCCAGGGTCCCACAGCTAGGAGGTGTTAAGTGTCTGAGACCAGATTTGAACTCGGGTCCTCCTGAATTCAAGGCTGGTGCTCTATCCACTGTGCCACCCAGCTGCCTCTCCTTGCTATTTTTATTTTTGTGAGTGTTATCAAAGGGAATTTCCCCCTTTGATTTTTGTCAAGTACCATCCATTTTCCATTCTTTCATATTATCTTCCCTCATAAGTCCCAAAAAACCCTTAATGAAGTGTTTGTCTATGGTCTAAAAGAGATGGACAAGTGACCATTCATTTTAATTAAATAACCTGTTGGCCTTGTTAATAAAATGATTAAATTGCCTCTCCCTCAAAATTCAGTAACTCTGTTGTTGGGTTTTTTTCCCTTGAAATCTGTAGTTCAATGGGAGATTATCTTAAACCTCTACTAAAAAGAGTGTGAGCCAGGAAAATTTGTATCACTTTGGAAGGTTCTATCTTACATTCCCTACCTGGAATGGAAAGCTGGAAGCTAATGTAAATGCAGCAAAGTGGAAGAAATAATTATCCAGTTTTATTGGATTCAGATCTTGGAAGTATAATTTCATTTATTTACATGGAATTGAGAGCCATTCATGTTCACATGCAATTTTGTTTTGTTTTTAATTTTGGAAAAAACTTGTGACTTCATCAGTATAAGGAACAGCTAGAAGGAAAAAATTCTATTAATGCAGATCAGAAGATACTCAGCAAGTTAGTCTTAGAGAATTACCAGAGAGTAGTTAAGTGTTTATTGACTTGTCTGGGATCATATGGGGTATGTCCGGATATTATCTGAGGTAGTATATGTCAAAGATAGGATTTGAAGTCAGGTCTTCCTGATTCTTTTGTATTAAGAATAACTTGAATTTATACAATTCCTTATGCCAATAAAAAGTTGTTTATTCTTTATCTTTTTGATTCTTACAGTCATTGGGTAAGATGAGTGATAGAGATTGGATTTGTGATTTTATTTGTATCAGGAATTCATGGAAGAGGAAATTCTGATAACCAATGTAGATCAGAACATGTTCATCAATATATAATATTATAAACATTATCTGGGGGTTAATAATGAGTATAATAATAATTAGCATTTATATGATACTTAAAAGCATCTAAAGTCATATATATATATAATTTCACTTGATATCACATAACACAGTGTGGTAGATGCTATTATTGTTCCCATTTTACAAATGGGGATACTGAGATATAAAGAACTTAAGTAAATGTCTGAGGGAGGATTTGAACCCAGATCACCCTAACCCCAAATCCAATACTCTAGCCTCTGTGACACCTATCATATAGCTTATATATATATATATATATATATATATATATATATAGGATCATATAGCTAGTATATATAGCCATCTATATATAGCATAGTGTAGCAGAACCTGAATCCAGGTCCTTCCTCTATCATGTAATAATAGCTTACATCTAGACAGTATGTTGTGATAAAGAGTTCCATGTTCTTTATCTCATTGATCCTTACAACCACCCTATAAGAGCAGGAGCAAAGAATGTACTTATGATTTCATGGTGTAAGAAATTCATGGAAACAAGACTGCCTTCAATCACTCCCAGTTAGGAAGATAAACCAGGTATTTTGTCCAGCAACCTTAGTTCAAATTCTCAGTCCTTAAGCACAAATGCTATAGATAGCCATAGCTACTATTTGCATATGGCATTTTACATTGTCCTCACAAACCTGTAAATCAGATAGTAAAATTGTTATTATTCCCATTTTATAGAGGGGACATTGAAAATCAGAAAAGGTAAGAAAATTGTCCATGATAATACAATTGATAAGTAGAGGAACCAGGATTCAAACACTACAAATCTAATGATTTTTCCCCCACCATAACATATATGTTTTTCAAGGATTCCTAAAAAAAGAGAAATCCCCTATTGGAAAAAGAGAGGGCCCCACAAAACATTGGAACTATATGGGCAATATCCATGCCCACAAGAGATAAACTTGCACATTGATAGGAATGGAAGAGTCAAGTCTTCATTATGGCCTGACATGGTAAAATTGACCTGTCCTATCAAGTCACACTCAGAGTTTAGCCACTGATGGATTCCTTGTTGGCCATCCTAAAACTTCACTCTTCTTTTCCTTTACACACCGTGACACACATACACACAAAACCTGCTGAGAGGCTATACCTGATGCTGTCAGAGGTATCTTGTGGGGTGTCAGGTTATCCTCTGATTTGAAGGTTTGACTTTGGCTGCTGCGGCTGGATGAAGCCTTGATCTCAGAGGATGGATGGCGTTGCTTATCCTGACCAGAGAAAAAGATTTGCTTTAATGACCACCCAATCCTTGACAAGCATACACCTAATCAATCAACTTGGAGGTCACCTAGAATTTTTTCTTTTCTCTTTTCTGGTTTTGGATTAATTTTACCATTCACTGCCTTTTAAAAATGATTTATATAGGAGGAAAATACAATTAACTTTTATTTATATTATTGTGGATAATTTAGAATAAATTTTTATTTATATTATTATGTATAATTTAGAATACATTTTAACCCTGGGGGAATTTAACTTGTCAACAACTAGAATAGATCAGCTCTCCTCTTCCCCTTCAGAGGAAAGCCAACTAAATATTATATGAAAGAGAATCTTAAGGAATGAAGAAAAACCAAATTAAAAGTCAGAAAAGCTATTTGAACTTCTACCTGCTACTTAATTATCTGTGGGGCTTTAAGCAAATCATTTTGAAGTTTGAACTAGATGATTTCTAAATTTCTAAGGATAATTTACTTCCTGCTCCAAATTCTATAATAATCAAAATATCATTGAGGAAAATAAGCTACCAAATAATGTATCTATTGATAGCACCAGGACATGTACTATTCAAGGAATTTTGTGTATATGACTATTAAAAACCATCAGTATCCCCCAATAATGGGTTTACACTAGTTTTCCAGAGCACAGAAAAAGTTCAAAGCAAAAGCTTAAGATTTAATGATATTATACATTGGGGGGAGGGGGGAAGGCACAATAAAAGCATCCCTTCATAAATCTAGAACACTATCCCTTTAATACCCACATTATCAGTGGGATGAATAGATACTACATAGAAAATAACAAAAAACAAGTATAGCCAGAGAATGCTCCTGGAGGGTATTTAATGACTTTAAACAACTGGTGATTTCTGGTGATGTTATTGAGTAACTAAGTCATCTCCCTCTGGATGTGGCATTCTTGTTGGACACATTGCTCCATTGGTCCCTCTAATGACTGCAGTTTGATAAATAAAGCAATAGGAGCAAACATACAAACAAAAAATCTACACTGGTCTTTTGGAGGAGGGCTCTGTTTTCCATAACCAGGTTTTCCATAACCAGCTTCTGGACCTAATTCTTCAGAGACACTGTTCAACTCTAGGAAAAGCCCATAAGTCATTACTGCTATAACCAGCTAATAAAAGTCAGGCAAGATTCTTTCTAGCCTAAGAAGAAATCTGTTTCTTTAGGTCCTTAATTGTGTGGAGACTTTATTACCAGATTAAAGGAAATTATGTAATTTAAGAGATAGATATTTGGGGGCAGCTAGGTGGCACAGTGGATAGAGCATCAGCCTTGAATTCAGGAGGACCCGAGTTCAAATCTGATCTCAGACACTTAACACTTCCTAGCTGGGTGACCCTGGGCAAGTCACTTAACCCCAGCCTCCAAAAAAAAAAAAAAAAAAAAAGAGATAGATATTCCCTGAAGGAAAGATAAAAGAAGAAAAATCACTTTTCTCCACCCACCTATTCAATTTTCTTGTTTTTGCTATTCAGTAGCAAGTCTCACCAATATCCCAATAAATCACATAACTTTAGAGCTAGAAGTTACCTCAGAGATCTTAGTTTTATAGGTGAGGGAATGTTTTAGTTTTACAGATGAGGAACCTTCACAGAGGCCCAAGATGCCAATGAGAGGAAAAGAATTATATGACTAATCCTCGGATGTACTTAATGCTTTTCTTTTCAAAATCAAACTTTTTCAAAGATTTTTCAAAAATGCTATCACATTATTCCCATGAGGCTTCAATTATACATCTCTATAATTTGTATTCTAAGGAAATATAAGCACACATAGAATCATAGAATACTGAGGCCCAGAAAAACTAAGTGACTTCTCAACCAGATCCCATTCTTGCTAACCAAGGATTTTTCATCCAACACCTGCTTGAGATCTCCACTAATCTGTGACATTGACAGTACCTTTGCCAAACTTTTGCTGTTGATGAGTGGGAGGTTACTGTCCTGAGAAGAGATCTTTGCCACAGCGGTCACATTCTTCCTCCCACGATTATCCAAATGAGGGAGTAAGGTAATACTGGTGTTTGTTTTCTGCAAAAAGAGATATCCCTTTAACCTTAACCAAGAAGTCATCTGCAGCACTTTATCCACCCCAAAGCTACGATTGATCCCTAAACCTATTCTTAAAACTCTCCAGAGGAAGGTTATTCCATAGCTTCCTTCAATGATTACCTTCTAGTGTTTCATAACCCCAAAAGGAAGAAATTCTTCCTACTACTTAATGCAAATCCCTCTGCTTGTAACAGAAGCTTCCATTTCCTCTACTCTCCTGGTTTAGATTTATGCAATTGAATCAATTTATACATTGGTTAAATTAAAACTAAAGTCTAAAATCAGCTTCAGTTGCAAGGATGATCAACTGTGAAAGAATTTCCTATTCTGATCAAGACAAAAATCCAAGATAATTTCAAAGGACTCAGTATAAAAATTGCTATCTACCTTTAGAGAGAAAACTGACTTAAAGCTCTGAATACAGTCTGAAGCATACTTTATAAACTTTCTCTATTTTTTTTAATGTGTGTTTTCTTTTGCAGCATGTCTACTATGTAAATATGTTTTGTATATTTACATGTATAATGAATACATTGCTTGACTTCTCAAAGGTTAGGGGAGAGGCTTAGAAGAGAGAGGAATTTGAAACTCACAATTTTTTAAAATGAGTGTTCAAATTTTGTATTTGGAATCAGAAAATGTTTAATGAAATAAAAACATTAAAATCTTTAGGAAATTTTGTGGGAAGAGAACAAAAAAGAGATAGTAACAGCTAAAGTAGCAAGAGAATTTCCAGGGTGTTGTGTGTCCAGGTATCTGAAAAAGGCACCCTCATCCTACTCTGTTTTGGAGAAAGAAGGAAACAAGTATGTAGAATTCTCTACCTTACGCAAATATCGGTTCAGCCTCTGGTTCTTGTGCTTGGAACTTGGTTGTTGGTTTTGAATTTTATTATCCATTTGGGATGACTGAAAGACAGAATTAAAAATGCTTAGTGTTGCTTCATCCTTGGTTACCTGATAAAAACCTCTGATGGCTCACTGAGTATGTGATCTCAACTCCTTTCTTGCCATTCAGTTCTGAAAATATTCAAACTTCCACAATTTGGCTCAAATCTTTCTTTCTAATTTTGGTCTATCCTGCCTTGAAAAATCATTGTGGCACAGTAGAGAGAGCACTGATGTTATGTCAAAGGATGGGCCTTCACACCCTGATTGCTCCTTATTACCTGTGTGACAAATCATTTAATCTCTTTATAATCCTCAGTTTTTCTATTTGTAAAATGAAGGCATTGAAATAGATGACCTGTATGGTGTCTTCTGGGTCCAGAGCTATAATACTGATTTGCTCCAAAACAGTACAATCGTGTGGCAAAGAATCTTCGCTTCCTTACTATTTGTCGCTTGTAAAATTTGACTAGTTACTATCTTTTTACCTTTTTTCATTTCTTCTTCCTTGAAAATCTCTCCAAATCTGAATCCAAATCTAGCCTCAGACACTTATTAGCTATGCGATCTTGGGTAAGTCTCTTCTTTTATAATTACCTCAGAAAAAATTCTGTCCATCCTATAAAGCCCAGCTTTAATCCTATATGTCTATGAACACTTTCCCAAGTTATCCTAAGAATATTGTCTCCATACTCTGAATTCCTAATTAACACAAATTGTTAAATTCAATCTGTGAGACCTTTTTTTGGCACTTATATCTTCCCATCTTGGATCACTGCCCACTGATATCCCCTGGAGACAGCAGCTTCACCTGGTGGGTATAGCCTGGGGAGGCACTTCTTGGATATGAAATCATATCTCCACTTTGGAGACTTTTAGAAGATTAGTAAAAACCAAACTCTCACGACTACCGTACACATTAGCATAGTCATTGAGGACTTTTCATGAAACACAACAGGTTTGATAGACAGCTAGATTTAGTGAGATCATAAAAGTGTCCCTCAAGTCTTTGAGAAATAATCATGTGTGTCTTAAAGCTCCTTACACAAGACCAGCTGTAAAAAAGACTTGGCCAGGGATTTTGCTAGGCCCTACACAATACAGCCCATGTCTTCTGGTCGTCCAAACCTCTTTTTTATGTAGTTGAGGAGACTTTTTTTATTGCATTATGCAATGAGCTATGTCACAGACTTCCTTCCACTGACCAAGACAGTGAATGCCAAAGTAAATTTATGCCCTATACTTGGATCTGTGCTATGAGCAGAAGCCTAGACCAAGGAATCAAAACTTTAATACTTCTAATAAAAAACAATTGCAAAAATTCCCCAGAACAAGATGCCATGATGCTTTTTTCCAAATAAATCATAAAATTAAAAAATCTCTTGGGTTGGAAAAATCCTTAGAGATGATCTAGACCCCAACTTCTCAAACTATGGTTCAGGACCCCATGAGGTCACAAAATTATGATTTATTATCAACAAATGTTTGCTTTGTATGCCCATTTTATGTACTTGGGGTCACATAAAAATTCTCAGGCAAAAAAAAAATGGAGTGAAGAAAGTGAATTCTAGTCTAAGCCCCTCCATTTCACAGATGAGAAGACTAAGACCCAGAGAGATGAAGACCACTGCCCAACTCCATACAAACTGCAAAGAGTCAATCTGAAATTTGATTCCAAGTGCTTTCATACTAAATACAGAAAATCATTGAAACTTGATATTTTAATGCTTACTTCTTCCCTCAGTAGGATCAGTATTTTGCATTAAAGGTTCTGAGTTTTCCCTGAGCTGGCCTTTTATCTCTTCCAGAAGGAAGAGAAAGAACACATTCCCTTTCTTTTCAGCACCCTCCCCCTGGTTTCCTTTGCATTTGCTCCAAATCCAGGGCTGAAAAACTGCAACATTACAATGTTATCATAACTGCTAGATGGTCAAATTCTTCTTCTTCTGGCTTTTAAAGCACACAGTGCAAAAAGAGAGACTGTAAGAGTTATAAACATGTTGATACCAGACATAAGTAACATACCTGTTTTGCAATTGTTCTTGAATGCACACCAGACAAAATTACTCCAGGAAACTTTTGCTGTTGTTACGTATACATAGAGCAAAGTAAAAGGCAAAGTTAAAGACACTAGCTCAACTATGTTCACTTCTCTTTTCTGTTTTTTTTCCTCTCTTGTGGTTTTTCCCTTTTGTTCTGATTTTTCTCTTCTAACATGATTCATAAGAAATGTGTATTTAAAAAGTTAATATACATGTATAACCAGAAAAAATAAAACAATTAATTTTAAAAAGGACACTAAGTCAAGAATTCCAAAAACACAGGCTCACAGGGAAGAGTGGGGAAGTTTGGAAGCTCTGAAAAATCTCAAATCAAGAAGTCAAGCCCTTAGTTCTGACCTCTCCCTGTATCAGCTTTAATGGTGAGTTTTACCACTTCAAAATCAAAAAACATAATGAAGCAAGACCCACCATGGCAAACATCTTTTCCTTTCCATTTCTTTCCCTCATGTACTCATTACATCTTACAGGTTTATGACCAAATGATCACTATTTAGTCCACGTATTCCCCTTTCCTCCTTTACTCCATTCCCACTCTAGCCTTTGGTTGAAAATAGATACTTCTTACCCTTATAGAAGTTAAGGTGTGTTTTTTTCTTGATTTCAGAATGGGAAATGATGTTGAACTTCTTTTTCCTAACTTTTTGGCATTCATTTTTGTCCTATAGAAAATCAGGAAGGGTCAAGAGAGAAAAATGAATTAAAAACACTCTCAATGAAAAAATAAATTCTAGGCCAATTGATACCCTAAAATTTGGAGCCAATGCAAAGGAAACCAAGAAGAGGGGGCTGAAAAAAAAAGGGAATGTGTTCTTTCTTTTCCTTCTGTTCCCT
Source organism: Sminthopsis crassicaudata (assembly GCF_048593235.1). NCBI lineage: Eukaryota > Metazoa > Chordata > Mammalia > Dasyuromorphia > Dasyuridae > Sminthopsis > Sminthopsis crassicaudata. The sequence goes on from NC_133621.1 coordinate 192,870,482, forward strand.
TTGGGTGAAAAGATAAAAGGCCTGTGGAGGGAAGGCTCTAAGAATCTTTAATGAAAGATACTGACCCTAATGAGGGAAGAGAAGAAGGGAGAGATGCCAAGGAACCATCTAGAACTTCAGGGAATTCAGGCCCCAAAGATTCCATGTTCTTTTGTTCATTTAAAAACCAGCAGCTCTTGGAACCCTACTTCTCACAAGGACCTCTGGCTTCAGGAAGGGGATATTTGGGCAGATGAAATGCCTGTAGATACAGAAAAAGGAGGCAACCAAGCTAGATCTAGGTTCCAACTACTGTGTATTTTTCATTGCTTTTTGTTCTTTTCCCATAGATACCAGACTGCAAGGAAGTTGGTGGGGGACACCTTTTTTAAGTTTAGAAATTTTAAATAGTTAAATTGCTTTATGGAGCTTTAAATGTCATTGACTTGGTATTGAAAAATACCAAAGGTTCATATCTCTGCTGTGTCACTTCCTAGATATATGGCATAAGCAAGTCATTTAAACTCCATGATACTCACAATAATCCACCACCTCTCCTAGCAGGTAGTAAAGGCCTCCAGATCAGGTGGTAAAGGATTTGATGGAATGGGATGGGACAGGGAGATGAATCATTGCAGATGTAAGTGGACTTGATTTCAGTTCTAATGATTTTTCCAACCCTTTAACATCCTTGTTCTTCCTTTATCTATGAGCCTTTGCAATAAGAACCTCCCCTCTGGCAGGACAAGAATGGAAGACAAAAAAGTTACTTCCTGAATGAATCAAAGGCTTATTTATTTTCCATCATATACAGGAGGATTGAGGTTCAGTATGTTACTCATCTTTGAGAGAGGATGTCATGTAGAACATATGTTCTAGGCTGAAAAGTCATACGTAAAACAATTTCCATCTCAAACTGTATGTTATATATTTATACACCTTCCTTGTCTGAAAGGGGATATGCTACTTTATTGAGAAGCAGATTTGATAGCTTGGAGATTCTTGCAAAGACTCCCCTCTTCTCCCCTATGACCTAAGAAGGTAGGCAAAGGCCATTTTATAACACTAAATTTTAGATGGCAAAGAAGAATCTCCTAAACTTTGATGGGAAGTGTGCAATTACTATAGAGGGAAACAGAAAAATAATGATGTCTTGAGAGATATCATACACTAACACTGGACATTTTTCATTTATTAATGACACTCAAAAGACAGGGTTTGAGTTTACTTTAGAAAATGGCAGTGAAGCATACAAGGTAAAAAAGAAACTTTTGTATTTTCCATTCCCTGAGATGGATTCAGTATGTAAATGATATAGGGGCTGCTGATATTTAAGGCAGACCTCCATGGCCTTAGTAACAGTTTTATATGAATCTGATTCAGTCACAAAGACTTGGTGACTTAATCTTAAGTTCAGATCAAGTAAGGCAGACGCTAGAGGAATTGTGGCTAGCCTGGAACCATATTTAGTATGCCTCTGGCCAGGAGATGTGTGGAGATTGGGTCAGGGAGACAACTGGCATGTTTGGAAGTCATCCTCACAGTTGGAGAGTTGCTATAAATGCTTGAGCATATATCCAGGTGACTAGACTCTCTTCACTCAGTGATTGATGGGGGTAGAGAATCCCATGGAGCAATCTAGTGAGGAAGATTATAATGAGCTATGGAATGGCAGCTGTATCACTTAGGGACAGTATGTATTATACTGCTAGGAAGGAAGTGATACTCACGTTGTTTTTCATCCACGACTCCCTATGGAACTGAGTTTAGCTTGGTCTCATTAAGGGTAAAAATCCCTGAGATGCAGGAGCCCTGGGGGAGATAAAATAATACTACTTAAATTGATCTATGATCTCATCAACTCTGGAATAACCTCCAGGGATTTGGAATTATAATTGATTTTTATATTGTTTTTTCCTCTTTCCATAACATCCTGGCAAAATAAATACTACAGCTAGTATTGTTCCCATTTACAGATGAGAAAACTGAGTCTTGAAAAGACTAACTGACTTGTCCATGATCACACAACATCAGAGGTGCAATTCAAATACAGATCTCTTCTGATTCCAAACCAGGCTTTTCCCATCACTACTGCTTGTCCAGTAGAACAGATATAACAACTGCTTGCAGCTAGAGCAAAATCAGGAGGTAGTACTATTTCCCAGCTGTGAAGCAGTATAAAATGGGAGATTTAATGATTCAAATAACCTTCTGATTATCCTCAGGAAAGCACAGATCTGTTAGGTCATTATATCAACTACTCTTAAACAACAATGGGCTTTTGACATGGGCTTTGAAAAATAAGATAAAAGCAAAAAGACTTCAGGACTTCCAAGGAACCAAGAGTTGATTCTCATGAGAGAGAAAACTGCTATAGTCCTATAGCTGGACTGTATAAAAATGATTACACAGGTCAATCATGCATGGGTATCCCAAGGAGGAGATGTTCCACCTAATCATGAACTTTATATCCATGTTTATAGTTCATGTTTCATAGTATGAAAGAAGAAGTGGAAGAATGTGAGGTAAGATGTTGGATTGGTTCTGAAATTACCCTAAGCTATTAAAATATCAGGGGCTAATAAGACAAGGATAAGTAACATGCCAATGAGAAGGGATCCAAATTAAACAACTGTCTTTATACTCTTTCTAAACAGATTTGCTGAGCAGAGCTGTGATTAATACTCGGTGAATCAAGATCTGTCTCCCCAAGATCCTGATGTGGGGAGTAAAAGGATAGAAATGTATTCATTATAGAGGATGTGCTTTATTCTTTAGTAATTTTACTTCTTTCTCTGGTAACCACCATTCTGTTTAGAATTACAGAGATTGAAAACCAAAAGGATCTTTGGAAGTTAACTACTTATCTATCCTCATTTTATAAATGAGGAAAATGAGAAATGACTTTCTAAGGTCTCAGGGGCAAAGCTGGGATTTGAATCCAGGTTTTGTGACTGCAAATCCAGCACTCATTTCATTGGACTATTCTTTCTCATTATCACTGTTCCCTATTTCACCATAAAAGGGTAGTAACTGTAGTCAGGCTTCTGTTACTGAAATTTCTGTGCAGCACAACTATCACCCATCAACATGCTTTTGGGTATCCAGTGGACATTCTTAGGATCTTATCATCCTTTCCCAAGCCACAAATCCCTCTATAGTTGAGAGCTAAATTATTCAATCTCCCGGAAAAATTAGATGCACTTCACTTCTCCTATACTTCCAAATCTGTTAATCTGTTTTTACTGCAGGTGAAAATTTTTTTAGGATGACTCTACTCCTAGTGGTTAGGAGAACTTATATATAGTGCCTAAGACTACCCCTTTACCTCTTCTCCTAGCATTCCCCAGGAGAGAATTACCTCAAATCAAAAATGTTCTGCAGGACTTTACCCCTTAAAAAGATTGCTCATGAGCCCCCACTAATGCAGTTTTTAAATAGTTAACAAGAAAACACAGTTAGTCCAAAGCAAAGACATTTAATAAAAAAGGAATAAGAAGAAAAGTAGCAATACTTTGCTTAATTTTTGAAGGTTAGGCTATTATAAGCCATGTAATAATTATTTTGTCTAATAATTTAAAAAAATATTTTGGATTTTGGGTTCTCCCAGTTTTCAAACCCTAACTCTCTTCTATGCTTCTGTGCTAATAGTGGATAGAGAAATAGGCACAGAAGCAGGCTAAGCCCAAGGGCCAAGGTCTTTATATCTGCTAACTATCTAGATAGTAGATGCAACTTTGAGGAAATGGATGAAGTTGATTCTAACAACTAAGAATTCAGAGACTACTTTTCAGGATCTCACTGAGTTGTTTTGTTGCTAGAAGTAAAACAGAGGGGAAGGGAAGGGAATAATTATACAGCCAAGCACTATGTTAAGCACTTTACAAATCCCTTCTAGTTTAATCTTCATAATAACCTTGCAAGACTGGCTAAATGACTTTTGCCTGGGATCACACATCTAGCATCTTATCAACAATTTAGACTATAAGCTTATTTGTAAAAATATTATGGGAAAAAAAATAAAAAAGATTTTTGATCTATCATATAATGGGAAGCAATGGAAATAAAAACTCATTTAAAGAAAGTCTGAGCACTTCCTATTAAGATATAAGAAAGGATACAGAGAAGCCCAGCTCTCCTACATAGAGAAGCAAAGATAGGCAACAGAAGATGTACAAGAATGTGAAAAATTTTATGAAAAACAGAGTGAAGAATCTTAAAGCTCATACTGAGCTAAAGCAAGTGAGGGAACCTAAGGGGTTTTGATTTTGGTTTTGGTTTTGTTGTTCTCCAAATCTATTTTGGGGGAAAAAGGAACACTTTGTTTGAGTTGGATGAGACAGTGACAACTGACAGAATAGATAAGACAGAACTATTCAAGTCTTTTGTTTCTGTTTTCTCTGCAAAGCAGAACAACTTTTACACTGAAAAGGAATAATAGGAACTGGTATTCAAGATAAATAAAGAGACTTAATGAAACATCTAATTTGCCCTTCAGAAATTCAAATCACCTGGCCCAGTTGAAATATACTCTCAGATTTTGAAAAGACTAGCAGATATGATTGATGAGCCATTATTTTTATCTGAAAGATCATGAAACACATGAGAAATATATCAAAAAACTGAAGAACAAATATTGTCCTGATAATCAAGAAATGGGAGGAAAACACAGTCTATTAACTTTACGCCAATGAACTGGGGAAATTCTAAAACACGTCATCAAAGAGATGTTTGGCAAACATCTGGAAAGGGAAGCAATATGTGGCTTCCATAAGAAAGGGTTCTGCCAAAATAAACTCATTTCCTTTTTTTTAACAGAGTTACTAAACTAGTTTATGAGGGGAATGGTATGGACATAGTTTACTTAGGTTTTTTTTTTTTTTTTTTTAGCAATGCTTCTTATTGAATATTTCATACTATTATTGTGGAGAATATGGAGAGAGAAGGATTTAGTACTGGTTGGAAGACTAGACTCAGTGCAATTAGTGCTTATTGGTTCACTGTCAAAATGTCAGGAAGTCTCCAGTGCTAGTAAATTAGGTATCTATGTTTGACCCTATGCAATTAACATCTTTACTAATTATTTGAATAAAGATTTTAATAGAATGCTTAACAGATTTGCAGATGAAACAAATCTGGGTGAAATAACTAGCATAGTGAATGGCAAAGTCAGTATTCAAAAAAGACTTTTACAGACCTAAATACTGGGTTGAAAGTAAAACATTTAAATACTATAGGAATAAATGTAAAAATTTGTACTTGTATGCAAAAAATAATTAATGTCCACAAGTATAAAATAGAAGAATGATTAGAAAGTAGTTCTGAAAAAAATCTGAAGATTTTAGATTATTATGAGTCTGCAAGTGATAGACAAGGCAGTCAAGAAGGAGAAAAAAAAAAAAAGCAAAAGTCAAAACTTCCAATAATAGAGAGATGATAATTCTAGAGTACTCTTATCTAAACTAATATGTTGGATTCTGGGTACTACAGGTTAAGAAAGACAAAGATAAACTGAAGAGTATCCAGAGAAGAGCATCCAGAGAAGAGTACTAACAATAGTGAATGAATTGGGTAAGTTTAGGCTTCAGAAAAGTAGATTCAGACAGAGATCATGGTAATTGTCTTCACCTACAGAAAGGGCTAATTATTATCAAGGAGAAATTAGGCTTCTACTTGGCCTCAGACAACTGAATTGAGTCATTGTCAGAATGTTTCAAAAAGGCAAATTTACATTTTGTGTTAGGAAAAACTTCTTTGTAATTAGAGCTGACTCAAAGGAGAATGACTTGCCTTGAAAGGTAGTAGGCTCTGAGAAAATTAAATTGATTCTGTATCATTTTTTCTATTGATACTATTTTTTAGTTAATTGATTTTGTCTTGTAATTGTCATAGTTATTTGTAATGAGTTAAATTTGGAAATCTATCTGTCCTGTTATCACTGTTCTATTCTTGCCTCAAGAAAATCTGTTATTCTTGAGAAATATGGATGGACACACAGAGTCTGGTCTAGTATCTTTACATCACTAAACTATCCTTCAAGGAATTAGAGCTGTCTAAAGAAGTTGGGATCAATATCTTTGACCTTGTAAGTGGAATTAAACACCAATTCTTAGTCACAGAAGGGAAAGAAGGAGGCTGTTGTTAACCCATATTCCCACCAACCAATCATATTGTTCTTCATGCCTCAGCTTTGTAACCAGTAATGTTGTCCTCAATCCCATGATGTCACTTACTCTGTTTTGTTCTCCTTATGTTATCCTTATAAAAATAAGTTAAGTCTTCAAAATTAGGGTCTTTGGCTAACTGAGACAAATCCATTGACATTCTATTGTCAGGTAGTACTCTTGTTCATAAAATGTTATCTTGCTTGGAGGGAATGTACTTTTGTTGAATTGCATTTGCAACCGGTCCCCCTCTTAAGAAGTCTTCAAACAGAAATTAGAGAAGAACTTGTTGGTTATTTATTTTATATTATAGATTCCTTTTATACATGAGTTGGACCAACTCTCAAATGTCAACATTGTGATATTCTAGTAATGATCTACAAAGGACAACTGATCAAAAAATAATCAAGAAATTCAAAGAAACATTAGTGAACTCTTAATTAATCTAAAACAAAAAAAGCACAAAAAGTCACAGGTGCTATAAGAGGAATCCCACATGAAATACAAAACTCATTTGCACCATATCAGCCCATGACAGTGACTTGAATAGAAAAGCCTATTCCATGCCTGTAGCTATGACCATAATAAGGAATCCCTAGAAAGGGCAGAAAAGCACCATGACTGAGGATAGTATAATTAATGACAATGATCTAATGAGAGATATTGAAGTTGTTAGTATTCTGAGACCAGAGCACCAGGAGAAGTGAGAGCCAGCAGTAGGCATCAAAATTAAGACCAGAATATTACTACTCTACTGAAAAAGGCATTTTAAGGAAAAATATAGCCACAATGCAAAGTATCAAATTATCCAGAGTTATGAAGAAATAGTCTTTCATGTTAATGGAGAGATACTCAAGAAGTAGACAGAGGTTAAGAGAGTAACTTCATAGCATGTACAAACAGCATCTCAAGTGGGAAATGGTTGGCCACAAAAACTAAGATATCTGGAAAAAAATTAAGCAAGATGTAAATAAGAGCCCAAAGTGGGGGAGAGGAAAAGGACTTAAAGAATAAATAGATAGATAGATGAATGAATAATGAAGAATAAAATAAAACAGGTTAAAAATCTCACCCAGAAAGTGGACTCTAAAATTAGAATAGAACTCAAAGATCCTGAGAACATAAAAAGAAAAAAAAAAAAAAATAAGGTGCATATACAATCAAAAACAACCTGAAAAGTAGGTCAAGGAGAAATAATTTAATAGTCATAAGATTATCTGAATATCATTATAAAAAACACTTGAATACAACATTTCATGAAATCTATATCTAGATTTACTAGAACTGGAGGAAAGTAAAAATGGAACCCACCAGTGAATTTCTATAAGGAAGCACAAAATTAGGATTCCCAGGAATATCTTAGACAAAATCTAAAACTTTCCAATCAGAGTGGGGGGGAAATGCAAGCATCCAGAAAGAAAGAGTTTCAAGTATAAAGGAGTCAAGTATAAAGATTTAACAGTGACAACTATAAAACATAAATGTAAAGGGCTAGAACTGAGCAATGCACTTGGATAATGAAGCACATGAGACTAATTGCCAATTGGATAGTTCCCTATTAACTTGTTTGAAGGTTGACCCTCCCCAGCTGTTCTGTGCTGACTTGATTGGTGGGACAAAGAGGTGGAAGTGACTTGTGTGGGAGGAGTAGGAGAAACTTGGGTGGTGGAACTCACGCTCGCTCGCACTCGTGACCTGGCGTTGGAGGGGACGGTAAAGATCAAGAATAAAGACGTTTAGTGATCCTGACTCCAGCTGATTTCTGGGAAGATAGAGTTCCAGCACATAAAAAGTTAAGTGATAAAATTTTCTACAAGGATAAACATAAACAATTAAGAATAACTTACCTTATGAGACTGATCATCTTAAGGAGAGGGAAAAGGTACCTTTTAAAAATATGGTCTTCTCAAGCATTCATGATGAAAAGGCCATATCTGAATAAAAATTCTGAAATGCAAACACAGGAATCAAGAGAAAACTAGAAAGATAAATACATGTGAGCAATTGAAAGGGCCTGAATGAAGATGAAGTATTTACAGTCTAATAGGGAAAAAAAGAGGAAAGAATCTTTTAAAATTTTTAAAATCTTTGGAAGGAAGAAAGAAATTTCTGAGGGTATTCTTTTGTTTTCTATTTCTGATGGTTTTAAAAGGAAGGAAAAAGGAAGGGAGAGTGAATGAATATACTAGGGAAGAGATAAGAAAAAAGGTGATATATTTTTTGTTTAACAATTGGGGTAAATGACAAAGATATAAAAACTTGAAAGAAGTAGAAGAAACAGGTACCATATAACCTTCACTCCAAATGAAATAAACAAGGGCTGATCACACACAAAGGGAATAGTCATAAGCAAAGCAAACTCCAACATATAAGAAAGGAAGGATAGATTTTTTTAAAAAAGAGAAAGAATAAAAATTAGAAATCAGGCAAGGGCAAAAGAAGAATTGATAAAATGTTGAAATAAATTATTTCACTAATAGATCTTGAGTATCAGGCAGATTCTATATATTTTACCTTTTTATTTATACAGGGAACATTTTAAGGTGAGAACAGGAGTAAAAAGAGGAAGAAGTACAAGAGGATTGGTTAGAGGAAAAACACAAAATTAAAACTGCAAATGTGGGTGGCATAAACTCACCAATAAAATGGACAACATTAGCAGAATGTATTAGAAAATAGAATCCAATACACTGTTTACAAGAAACACAATTGATTTATAAAGATTCATATAGGGTTAAAATGAAGAACTGAAGAAAAATTTATTGTGCTTCAGTTTCAAAAAAAAGTGACAAATCATGATTTCAGAAAAGGCTACAAATTAATAAAAGCATGATAAAGAGATAAGGAGAGAAATCATTCTTTTTTATAAGTATTTTTTATTAATTTTTATAATTAAAACATTTTCTTTGACAGTACATATGCATAGGTAATTTTTTTTAAACAACATTATCCCTTGTACTCCCTTCTGTTCTGAATTTTTCCCCTCCTCTCTACCCCCTCCCCTAGATGGCAGGCATTCCCATACATATTAAATATCTTATAGTATATCCTAGGTACAATATATATGTGCAGAACCGAATTATTGTTGTTGCAAAGGAAGAATTGTATTCAGAAGGTTAAAATAATCTGGGAAGAAAAACAAAACAAAACAAAAGAAAAAACAATGCTCACAGTTTACACTCATTTCCCAGTGTTCCTTTTCTGGATGTAGCTGATTCTGTCTATCATTGATCAATTGGAATTGGATTAGTTCTGAGAGAAATCATTCTTAAAGGTACCATAGATAACAAACCAGTATCAATAATTATATTCACCAAACAATATAATATTCAATTAAGAAAATTTTTAAATTAAAAGGAAAAATTAATTTCTAGAGAAAGTAAAACTCTAGTAGTGGAACCTTAGTATACCACTTTCAAATTTAGACAAATCTAACTAAAAGATTAAAAAGAGAAGTTAACCACCCAGTTGGAACTTGATAAAAATTAGAAATGACACTGGAAATTCTGAAAGGCAATTGAAAGGAATATATACATTTTACAAGTATCTTTGTTAAAAGACTATTATCTAAAATATATAGGAATTCAAATCAGACATCTAAGATTAATACCCATCCCAAAAGATAAACAGTCAAAGTATGTGAAGAGACAAGGGTCAGGGAAGATATCCAAGCTATCACCTATGTGAAAAAATGCTCCAACTTCCTAATAGAAAGTAAAGTACAGATTACAGCAATTCTGCATTTCTAACTCATACCCATCAAACTAGCAAAGATGACAAGAGAAAAAGTCTTGGAGGGTCTATGGGAAAACAGGTACACTGATGCCCTGTTGGTGGAACCTCAAATTAGTACAGCCATTCTGGGAAAGCAATGGAGAATTCTCCCCCAAATTTATTCAATTTCACATACTCTTTGACCAAGTTATACCTACTAGTAAGGCTATACCTCAAAGAGATCAAATAAAAAGTGAAAAGATAAGAATATTGATAGCAGCTCTTTTCTTTAGTAGCTAACCCACTATTTGGGAATGACATGAGAAGAACAATTTATATGAAGACAATATTATTAAAAAAAATTTTTAGGGGCAGCTAGGTGGTGCAGTGGATAGAGCACCAGCCTTGAATTCAGGAGGACCAGAGTTCAAATCTAGTCTCAGACACTTAACACTTCCTAGCTGTGTGACCCTGGGCAAATCACTTAACCCTAGCCTCAAGGAAAAAAAAAATTTTTTTAAAAGACTTTAGAATCTGATAAAAAGAAATTATAAACCTAGTGGAAGTTCATAGAACTATAGTGGAATATACTACCTACCTCTTACTAGAGGTATGCTGGATTTAAAACAATAACATATATAAAAATAAAATTTAAAAAATCTTGTGGGGCCTACAATCATGATTAACCATGGAAAACTGGACTGTGTTAAAAACCTTGAAATATTTCATAGAGTAAAAATAAAGAACAGAAAAAACTTCAGCTATACAAAAAAGGGGAATAGCACTAGATAACAATGAATAGCTCAAATAAGGCAACAACAGCAGTGCTTTAAGTAAAAATTAATTGAGTTACAGGGAGAAAAAAATTAGTTTCACACTTAAATATAAACACCTCAATCCTAGATAAATCTAACAAACAAGCTAGGTGAAAAATAATAAACACATTCATAGATGTTTTCAAAAGTTAGAAATAATAGTTCTCTTATAGTTATTTAATGGGAATAGGAAAGAGTTTACACATTTTCAGGTGTATATAGTACCTTTACAAAATTAACCATGCATTAGAGAATAAAAACCTCAAAAAGAAATGAAAAGAAATAGAAATATTAAACAGGTTTTGCTGTTCACAACACATTATAACTAAAATGGAACATTTAAAGAAAAGGTTAAATTCAGTGGAGACTATTGTTTAATTCTAAAGAAATAATAGAACAAAAAAACCATTCAAAGAACCAATAGGTAATTTCATCAAAAATAACAAAAAGACAAAATACCAAAACTTTTGATATGCAAAAAAGCAATCAGGTAAAAAAAAAATATATATATATATATATATATATAATCACTAGACACTTTCTTTAAGAAAAGAGAAAGGGGGCAGCTAAGTGGAACAGTGGATAGAGCACCAGTCCTGAAGTCAGGGACCTGAGTTCAAATCTGTTCTCAAACACATAACACTTCCTAGCTGTGTGACCCTGGGCAAGTCACTTAACCCCAATTGCTTCAGAAAAAAAGAAAGAAAGAAAAGAAAAAAATGTTTCAATAAATTTTGTAAAAATTTAAAAAAACTAGTAAAGTAATATATAAAATTCAACTAAACAAAAAAAATGCTAAAATAAAGATTAGCAAATAGATGTTTAGAAGTTGATAACAAACTATAGATCTGTTTTTAAGTCAACTAATAAACTCTTAAATAATTTTATTTTTTAAAAAGAGGCTAATTATCAAAATAAGATAAAAAGGAAAATTCACAATAATTAAAGGTGAAATAATGAAAACAGTCAACATTATTTTATCCAATTATTTGCTCATTAACTTAAATTGTAGAGGGCCACAGATAGTGGGGAAACTCTGGGTGAAGTATAAGACCCTTCAGCCCAGAGAGAACAATGTCTGGTTCAACTCCCCATCTCCCCTAAGGGCTCTTGGTCTTCCTGAGAAGTCAGGGGGCAGTGACAACCTGTGTTGTAATTGAAGCAGAGTGATGCCAAGTGGCAAAGAATCATCTACACAAGTGGTTTATGTGATTCTACAGGCACAATATATAGTTAGTGCATGTGCAGTGTTGCTTTGATTATATTAGGGTATCGGGGTATATAAGTAAGGGTGAGTGAATTTGGAATAAGCGGACTCCATGTTTGACCATCCACAGCGAGTCCCGCCTCATCAATCCTGTTCTAAGACCAAGGACTCGGGCTGATACCGAGATCCTTCAGAGAACTAATCTGGACACAACATTAGATGAATACTTCTAAAATATCCAGATTAAAAGGAGAAAAAAGAATTTAAGTAACCTTATTTCAAAAATTATTTAAATTGAATAAGCTATAAGGAGCTTCCAAAGACAAAAATCCCAGGATCATGTGAATTTACAGATGAATTCGATCAAACAGTCAAAAGATGATTAATTTTAAAATTACATAAACTGTTTGAAAAAAAAAATAGAAGACAGAATCCTACTCCACTCCTTTATAGTATATGTTCTTCATACCTAAATTAAAGAAATTCAAAACAGAAAAATAAATCTGTAGACTAGTACTCCAAATAAATGTTCTTAAAAAAAGTTTTAAATAAACCTAACAAAGATTCTACAATGATGTACTAGATATCCCAAAAGTGCTTAGTGGAGATTAAAGATCTAATAGCTTAAAACTATTTAAGCATTTTGGGACACCCTATTTTTAAGAGACTATATAGCTCATGATCAGTTTTGATTAATACCAGGACTGCAGAATTGTTTCCATATTCTGTAAAATATAAATAGTTGCCAATATTAATGACAAAAACAATCAAAAATAGAAAAGCTTATTAGTGGAATAAATTAGGAATATAAGAATCAAAAACAAACTTAGTAGCATGGTTTTCAATATACCCTAAGTCAAATACTATTAGCAAAGATCCATTTACTATTTAAAAACATTTTTTCTAGGAAGACTGGAATGAACTCTAGCAGACAGAGTTAGATCAGCATCTCACACTATATTTCACAAAATACATTCAAAATAAACAAATTAGAAATATAGAGAGCTATAGGTAGGGGAAATATAACCTAACAAGGACCTAACAAGTATAACCAGAAAGGATTAGAATAGATGAAGTGAACAATTTTGATCTCACAAAATTCAAACGCTATTGCATAAATTCAGTGCTGCTAAAATCAGAAAATAAAAGGTCAATTGAGAAAATATTTTGCAGAAAGTTTCTCTGATAAATATTTGATGGCCAATATATTAAAAAAAATTGATTCATATGTTAAAAACAAGAACCCTTCTTCCAAGAGATAAATGATCAACTGGTCAAACAAGCATTTTTTCTAATAAAGAAAAACCTGCCATTAAAAAAGAAAATGACTAAACATTGTAAAGAAAAAGAATGTTGAAAGACTTAAGAACTTTAAGCAATACAATGACCAACTATGACTCCAGAGATCTCTAAATGATGTTTCCCATCTCTTGATAGTGAAGTACAGAATGAGGTACACATTTGTAGTATGTGGATCTATTTAGCTATGCTTTCTTCTTACAAGAAAGGTTTAAATTTGTTATGGAGGGGGCAAGGAGAGGGAGAATAGAAGGAAGGAAGGAAGGAAGGAAGGAGGAAAGGAAGGATATAGAAAGGGAGGGAGAGAAGCAAAAAGAGAGAAGAAGGAGAGATGGGAAAAGGAAAAGGGAAAAGGAATATTAATGAAACATAAGAGAACAAAAGGAGGTTCAGAAGGAAACAATCTGAAAAACTTTTGGAAATAAGATAATAAATTTGTTATGCATTTTTCAAATTAAAAAGACAGAAAATTTGTACATAAAGAGATTCACAGTTTAATATAAACTTTCTGCTCTTTGTGTATAGAAGAACATCTTGATGATTTTACAATTTAGAATATCAAAAAAAAATTTAAGTTTTATGAGAGAAATCCTATTTCTGATATTTATTGTGTTAACCTGTTGTTTACATTCCTTCTGTTGTATAAATGACAATGATTTCTTCTTTTTTATGCCTTTTTCTTTTTCTATTTTGTTTGTTTTTCTATTCTGAAGTATATATATCTGACAGATAGTTGATAGAAAATCACAAGCAGTATTGCCTCATCAACGAGTGAAATTTAGACAAAGTCAATTTTTGAAGAAAGCTAGATGAGAGGCCCTACCCAAGCAAAGTCATCTTGAGAGCAGAAAGATAAAATTGAAAGGAGGGCAACAAATACATGAAAGATAGAAAAAATCTATAAAGATTTTCATATGAAATTCTTTCTTTTTTAATCTTTGAACAAAACAGAGACAATATTTGGACTATAACATTCCAATCTCAGCTATACTTCTTGTTGAATTGAAAATAGTGATGAATAAAAAGAATAGAAAATTGTTTGGGACTAGACTACACACTTTTGGAGGAGACTCATGATGAGCGCAACAACAATTTTATCAGTTTTCACAATATATGATGGAAGGGAAAGATACTAAGGACTTGAAAAACTCTCAGACTTCAATATCTCTCCCCTGACATCAGAAAAAAAAAAAAGGAGAGAGAAAGAAAACAAGAAAACATCAGTATCTACTGACCTATGAATACTTTTTTCATTTACATATAATTTTCATGAAGATAATCCATGCAAAAGCATCCTTAATGAGGATATTAGAAGACATAAGGTAAGTTTTTATGAGTGTTATTGCACAGTAGCCACAACATTCCCAATATTTTTGTTGTTGTGTATAGCTCTTCATCGCTCCATGGACCATGGAGTTTTCTTGGCAAAGATGCTGGAGTGGTTTGCCATTTTCTTCCCCCATGGTTTAAGATAAATAGAAGACAAATAGAAGTTAAATGACATGGTGAGGGTCACATAATTAATAAGTGCCATATTAGAAGTCAGGTTTTCCTGATTGTAGGTCACCTAGCTTCCTCATAGAGTTAATTAAGTGATTTAGAGACTACAAGATCCTACTTTGTACTTTGTCTATTATTTGTTTTCTAGGGAAAAAACACATTTCATTCAGCAAAATTTTAAAAACATCATCTTAAAGTCTCTTCCCCCTCTCAACAAATTATCCCCCATACATATGTCAAAATTATGGAAAATTTCCAAAAAGTTAAAAGAGATAATTTTATTCAATGACTCTGGCAAGAAAAAAAGAGTGAGAAAAAGAAGTAGGGACCAAAAAAGATGTCTGCCATCATCATTAAGGAGATTTGGCACAAAACTCAAATTTAAGAGATAATACCTAGCAAGGTCTATAAGACTGCTAAAGGCAGATGAAATTGTGCTAATTATATTAAGTACCACTTAAAGTTCAAGTAGAACACCTCAGGACCTCCAAAATGATTTCCACAAACATACAAAAGAGTTTGACCTAACCTAAAGAGTTTTATCTAACCCAAGAAAAACTAAGTGGATAGAGAATGCCTGCTGTCCAAATTATGACATATAATTGTATAGACAACCTACAGTGCCTCATGCAAGTGTGTGTGTATGTGTACCTTGGACAGACAGTGCAAATGGAAAATAATTTGAAGCCAGAATGGAACAGGAACATTCCTGTTTGGTCCATGCAAATTTGCAAAATTCTTTTAATGATCCCCATGTTTCATGTTTTCTAAAACTAAAGTTCTTTTAAAGTTCTTGGCTGGTAACAAGTTATGGAACATTTTGTCCTCAATTGAAACTGACAATCAAAGGAACTATAGTCAAATTAATAAAGAAATAAATGGTGAGTATAAGCAAACTGCAATCCAGTATTATTGTTATAAATCTAATATTTTCATAGCACTTTAGGACTGAGAAACACTTTATATTTTATTTGATCCCTTAAAATAGATACTAAAATATCCTTATTTTACAGAAGAGGAGAATCAAGACTCAGAAAGATAAGATCAAGATCACATAGCTAGTATCTGTAGTACTCTTCAAACCCCCAAGCATCCCTGACTCCAAGTCCAAAATTGTGCCATGCTGTCTCAATCAGGAATACACATTATGCACAAAGAATTATGCACAGAAATGGTGTCAAGGACGCATTCAAGATGAGTTGGTTACTTAGTGACATTAAGGAATAATCAATAGATAGTTGAGATGCTCCATTGGAGTTATTAATGAAGTTATCCATAGATAATAAAACAATTTGAGAAAGGCCCCCAGTATGGTGAAAGTAGACTTTGTGGTGAAGTTTTTGGAGGATATAGTAGACAATCATACAGTATAAATATAAGCAAATCACTCCAACCATGAGTGAGCTGATCCCAGTATAATGTAAAGATCACATGTATGAGGACACAAATCTTTGTAAAGTATTAAGATGCTCAAGTCTAAGAGTATACTGCCATTCTCCAGTATTATGTTCATTCTGGCAATAAATTTTAGGAATTTTATGTCTAAGATGAAGAACATTAAGAAAAGGGCAGCAAGGATGGTGGAAAGATTCCAAGATTTTGCCATATAAGATGGAATCTAGAGAAAACTCAAAGAGAAACATGATAGCTATCCTCAAGTATTTGAAAATCAATTATTTGAAAAAGGTGTTAGCTTTATTTCACTTGTTCCCCAGGGCAGAAGGAGGATTGGTAGATTTTAAAAGTTCCAGAGAAGTCAATATAGCTTTTAATAAGGAAATTTAGTAAGGAAAATTTGATTTTTTTAAATTTTTGATGAAATGTATTTTAATATAGTAATGATCAATAATATAGCAAGAACTTAATTATTAAGCTGTTGATTTAGCACTTTAGATATTGTGTATAAGTACACTTTTTAAGGTTAAATATGTGCAATCCTTTTAAATATGTAGGAAAATTTCTTAATAATTAAAAATATCCAAAAATGTAATAATCTCCCTTTAGAGGTAATAGTAACACTGTATAACACTAAAGAAATAAACAGGTGTAAGGAATAGAGATTTGTGTGTGTGTGTGTGTGTGTGTGTGTGTGTGTGTGTGTTTAGGAGGAACTTCCAGATTAGAAAACTCCTTTTATCAGTTCAACGTGGCATATTCTCCAGAAATGATAAAGCAGACTTCCTCTAAGCCCAATAATTGTAGATCTCTTGAAAGCTTTCTTCCTTGGCTTGGCTTTGAGGCAGTAGATGACATTTCAGGGAGAAGAAAAGGCAAAGCCTATCGCTCCTTCTACTCAGTTCTTCCAAGCAACAGATAGCAAGGCAAGTTCCAAGATGTCTTCCCAGACTTGACCAAAGAGCTGCTTTTGTTCAATTGTGACCAACTTTTCATCACCTTATGGACCATGCTGTCCCTGGGGTTTTCTTGGCAAAGGTACTGGAGTGAGTTGCTATTTTTTTCTCCCATGAATTAAGACAAACAATGGTTAAATGACATGCTGAGGGTCACACAAATAGTGTCTGAGTTTAAGATTTGTTCTTCCAAGCAACAGATAGCAAGGCAAGTCCCAAGATGTCTTCCCAGACTTGACCAAAGAGCTGCTGTTGTTCAATTACGAACAATTTGTCATCACCCCATGGACCATATTGTCCCTGGGATTTTCTTGGCAAAGGTACTGAAGTAGCTTGCTATTTGAATTAAAAGAAACAATGGTTAAATGACATGTCGAGGGTCACAATACTAGTAAGTGTCTGAGCTTAGATTTGAATTCAGGTCTTCCTGATTCTAGACCTGACCTATTTATGAAGCCACCTGACTACCGCACAGAATTGACTTAGTGATTTGGAGACTACAAGATCCTACTTTGTCTATTTGTTTTGCTAGAAAAAAAATCCCACATATAACATTCAGCAAAATAAAAAACACTACCTTAAAGTCTATCTCTCTTTTCAACAAATTGTCCCGCCCCCAATATGTATTATTCATTTGTGTCTGACTCTTCACAACTTTACTTGGGGTTTTCTTGGCAATGTTAATGGAGTAGTTTGTCATTTCGTTTTCTAGCTTATTTTACAGGTAAGGAAACTGAAGCAGAATTAAGTGATTTGCCCAGTGATATGGCTATTTAGTGTCTAAGGCCAGAACTGAACTCAATTCTACTGTACTTTGCTCTAGTTTAAGAGCAAAGACTAAGTCTAAGACTTTAAGATAAGTCTCTCTAGTGAAATATCTTGCCTCTATTTTCTGGAAATAAAATAAAATTCTTATTTCTGCCATCTACAACATAACTAGGCAATATACATTTATCTCATGGTCTCTAAACATTAGAATGTTTCTTAGCTATTACCTTTAAAGTTCTCATGTCAGTCACACATGCAAATTAGATGCTACAAACAAAATAATTCATTTACAACCTGAGCATCTTTTCTTTGAAGTGACTAGTTTTCTCAGTATTTCTCTCCTAAATGTCCATGATTCTTCCCCTTTCCTATTGCAAAATTATATCTGAAAAGGTACCCCCCTCTTTATATGAACATAAAGGGATTAGAAAGATAATCTATAAAGTTCTTTCTAGAACTAAATCTATGGTCCTGTCACCTTTGAAGTTTCTTCCAGCTCTGAGCAATTGTGATTCTGATACTTGTATGATAGGTTCCCAATTCAGCATAAATATAAAAAATTTTCTAAGCCTCTTTAACTTTCAGAGAACAGACTTTTTTGGGCAAGTTTGGATCAGGTTAGGATATATACAATTTTGGGTCACATATATTGTGAAAATTTTAGAGAAGAATTAGACAGTAGATTGAATGTAGACTAAATGTTCAAGTTAATGGGTACTAATATTCTCTACCTTGAATTATTGGAAAGGAAGATCTGAATTAAAAAGAATAGATATAGCCTATAATATGCAAATCTAAGTTCAAATCTGGCTTTAGATATTTACCAGCTATGTGAAACTAGGAAAGTCATTTAACCCTGTTTTTGCCTTGGTTCCCTCATCTATAAAATAAGCTAGAAAAGAAAATGGCAAATCATTCTAATATCTTTGCTAAGAAAATCCCAAGAATGAAGAATTGAAGACAACTGAAATAACTGAATAAGATAACATACAAATAATTTAGATCAAAGCTTCTTAAACCATGGGTCATGACTCCAACCAAATGTAGGGGTTGTGGAAAAATTTGGCAACAGTAAAACATTTGTGAATGCAATGACCAAAAATTAATTCAAAATCAAATGTATAATATGAATCTGAGATGTTTCTGACAGAGCTTGCCTATGTAGCATCGTGCAAATTCACTGCAGGCTTGATTCTGAACACATAACTTGCACTTTGCACTAGATATCCACAAATATGATAGAAACACCTTGGTTCAAATTCAAGATAGAGTTGGATAAAAATGACTTGGGCAAAAAGGAGTCATGAGTGATAAAAGTTGAAGAAGTCCTGATTTAAATCTAAGGGTTTCCAACATATGGCAACAGGTAAGAAATGAATTCTCAATATATCATGATGCCCATCATAGCAAGTATTGGTTCAATTAGTGTGAAATATCCTGAAGGAGGTACCTTGTACATTAATCTGCAGGGAATGGGAAATACCAACCCATAAATAGCCTGGTTCAATTCTAGCCAGCTTAGTTAAAAGGCTTGGAATGGTAGCTGGGACAATGCATATTTAAAAAGAGTACTTTTTTGCAAAACTATTTTGAAAGCTAATTTTGAAAAATTATTACTTTCTTATAAGGGAATTTATTTGGATTATAATGTATCCCCCTAATGACTTGTGTACTAAGATAAGATTCATTGAGATTTTATCATTTTACCATAAATTTTAGGTTTACCACACCTCAATATAACTTGGAATTATATCAGGATTTAGACCATCTTTCACAGAAAAGTCCTTTAGATCCTCTTTGGAACTGTCTGGGTACCATGGGAACTTTAAGTCTGCCTCCAGAAAAAAATTGGATAGTTGTACACTATTGCAGATGTTATCCTGTATATAGAAATAACCTGTCATCCTGAATAATTTTTAGTATTTGTTGACTTTGGGACTTAAAGACATTCTATTCCAATACAACTGTAGCTAATAACAATAACCATCCTTATAGCCCTTGAAAGTTTTCAAAGCTTTAAATCTATATTTTTTCTCATGTGAATCTTACAACAACCCTGGAAAATTTATTATTATCTGCATCTCACAAATGAGGATTGAGTGTAAATGATTTGCAGAGTTAGGAAGTGTATGAGGCAGGATTTGACTTCAGGTTTTCTTAATTTTAATTCCAGCACTCTAGCCAACATACCTATCACATATCTACTACATCAATGTAACCTGTTCTCATAACAATCCTTTGACATCATAGTGAAGACAAAAGGGAATTTATAGGAAAGGATATATTTTTAAACCTCATTTTGGAAGGCCAAGTAAATTGGGCTAGGATTCTCTGGAAATTTCTAAATACAATTATGGGAAAGGTAATTCCTTCATTCTTCAGACACTCTAGTTATAAATCAGTCACTTTTTAAAAAAAAAAATTATAGGCGATATACCTATTTACTAGAGACACAAAGGAGAAGTTACTACAGCTTGCCTACAATACCTGGGTAGTGTAGGCATATATTGCATAGATCATATGTTCCAGAGGTTTTTAATATATACATATGGAGTCTCAATGATCAGTTCACTTTCTCTACTTTTAGACTTTAATTTCTCTTTTGAATTTTGTGATTTTGGAGTATTGCTTCTGTTCCTCCTTACTATACAGATCTAATATCAGTGTATTAGAAGATGGAGATAAACTCGAGAACAGTAAGATGAAGAGATGGTGCAATCTATTCTAGTTAGATACCATCGCAAGAATACAGACCAAGAAAAAAGTTTTATATGTACTCTGCATTTTCCATATATATTACAATAAAAGATAGAATAGTATCACAGTGGTTAAGGGGGAAGTTAAACTGGTTAAGATCTGGCTAGTATGAGGAAAGTCCCACAAAGGAATTTCCAATAACCTTTCCAATATCCCATTGATAATGCATTAGTATAGTATGCATGTTATCTTAAAAATACACAGGGAAATGGAATGGAATGAAGAAATGGGGACCTTTTATTCTTAAAGCTGAAACACAAGCTATAGTAGACACCTCACTACAGAGAAATATAGTTATAAGAATGTCTATAAGAGTGCAATCAGAATCAAGGATATGACAACTAGAGGTAAACAGAAATGCATCAGGGCAGTGATAATGTAGGTACAGAAGGATGGTGTCCAATATAATTTCCATCCCAACCTCACTGACTCAAGCTTAGACTGGGCATGTGGGGAAAGACAACAGAAGTGGAATATCCAGCATGAATGCATGAGTGATATTAATAGAGTAGTGAAGGAAGAACAAATCTGGTAGAGAAAAGAAGAGAATGGGAAATTACTTAATAAAACAAATAAGGTTCTTTCTTCCAGAAGAAATATTGACTTGAAATATGCCTATACAGTCAGTTCATTCTCTGTAGCTTTTAGTTGTAGTTATTTATTCTTGATTAAATATGCTTAGACAAACCCTAGGTTCCTTTACATTATTCTTAAAACTCGAAATCCATAGATAAAGGTTAGATGAAAAACCAGTTGAAATTGGTATTAGAAAATCTGGGTTCCAACTCTGCCACATTGGGCAAGAAATATAACCTCTCTGGGACTTAATTATCCCTATGCATTAAATTAAAATATGACTACTTGGCACTACCTATTCCCAAAGGGTTGTTGTGAATCAAATGAAATAATGAATGCTTTTTTTAAATTGTTAGATATTTGGAAATTATTAGATTACTATAAACATCATCTGTCCAATTTTTCCATTAATAAAATGTCACTAACAGTGCTGTCTTTACCTAGATCACAGAAAGAACAAAACTAGGAGAGAAAATAATTTGAAAAACCTTTGAATGTTTGCTTCTTTTATCAGTATTTACATATATATAGTAAGTAAAATGAATAAGCAGATACTAAAAAAAAAAAAAAAAAAAAAAAAAAAGCTGGTATGGCAGAAAAAGTCCTCAATGGGGAGCTAAGAAATATGAATTCTAGTTCAATTATGGCTACTAGACAGCTTTATGACCTGAACATTCTGATTCTATGAAAAGATTATCAAGCTTCAAAGGTATTATTGGGTCCTACTCTACCTTAACCATCCATATTCTGAATAATTCAGCCAACTTGAAATGAATATAAACAAGATCTTTTTTCTTCCAGAGGAAAATTTTTCCTCTTATCTATTCCCTTGTGGTATTATTTTTCATAATAATTTTTAACTTTGTACACATAGTTAACTTCAAGAAATTTTTATTAAATGTCTACTATATTCAAGGCACCCTGCTGGAGCTGTGAAAATGAACAAAAGATAGATCTTTCCTTTAATGACCCAATAATAGAAGGGAGTGGGGACAAGACACGTATACAAATTATTATGAAACAAGACAATTCTTCTAAGTACAAAGAAGTTGTGAGAAGTAGATCCTGAGAAATAAGGAAGAAGGACTGATAGCTTTCAACTAAAAGAATCAGAAAGGTCTTCATTGGGGCCTGAGATGAAGGAAGGTGGCTGGAAAAGGGAAAGTCCATTCTAGGCAAGATATATATATATGAAAGATCTGTGCAGAAGAGGACATATCAAAAAGGGGGACAAGTGAGCATTTAATTCAGTTTAACTTCATGGTGTCCTGTGAAATACAAAGCAAAAAGAAAGTTTAATTAAGCCACTTAAACCAGAGCTCTACAAAGAAAGTTGCTGTGAAAACTGGAATTGAAATTGAAAGCACTGATTTGAAGTCAGAAGATTTGGTTCCAGTTCTGGCTCCAACACTTGAAGAAAGCTGAATGAACTCAGGTAAGTTACCTAAAAACTCTGAACTTCAGTTATCTAGTATGTTAAATGGTAATGGTGGTAATAATAATAATAATAATAATATAATAATATTTATTTCACAGAGCTGTTGTAAGTTAAGTACTTTATAAATTTTCAGTGCTTAGCACACTGCCTGATACATACTAGGAGCTTAATAAATGTTTATAGACTGGCTAAATTGGCAAGTGCTACAGAAATGTGAGTTATTGATATTAATTTTATTCTCAAACTGATTATTTTAGGCCATGCCTGCCACTGAACTTTTATTGGCTATAAAAATAATTTTGATACTTAGGTTAAATATTATATTATTATTTAAATATATTACATATTATAATAAGTTGTATCAATATATTGAATATATTATTTATATTATGCATGGAAATCATATTGTATTATACACTAAAGTCCTGTTCTTATGCCTAAACATTATATAAAAGATGGCACTCACCCAAATTCTCAAAAGCTATGCCAGGAAGAATAAGCTTTCAGGTCCTACCAAATTCAAAGGGCTTTGAATTCAAGCATAGACAGCATATTTGGCATCTAAGGTCCACCATCTCATTTAAGTTCCAAAATACTCATCAGTGTTGGAAATCCAGGGTGATTTTTCCGACCACAGCAATTCTTAAAGACTGTCTACCAAGCTTTAGTAAAAGTATCCACACTGTCTTCTAAATATTGAAGTATGCATGATATATATACAATGCAATTTCAATTTCCAAATAGTAAATTTGTTTTTAGATTTACCTGTTGTGATTTCAGTATTTCTACTGCATTCATCAGAGGCTTTACTCCCTGGGGGGCTGTCTTTGAAGCAGAAATTGAGGCACTGTAGGACTTGTAGAGACTCCCATTGCATGTCTGTGAACAGGAAACAATGTTTTTAAGTTGCACTCACTTCTGCCAAAGATGTGATATGTGGAGGAGCCACATATCATCCCCCAAATAAAGGACTCATTCACAGAATTGGAAGGGACATTGGAGATTTCTTAGGCCAACCTCCACCCTTAATTTCCTCAATATCTCTACAGATGGTCCTCCAAACTCTGATTAGATATTTCCTTATAGTGATAGGAAACTCACATTTCTGATGATGGAGAACTTATCACTTTTTTTTTTTTTTTTTTTTTGCAAGGCAGCCCATTCCATTGTTGACCAATTCCCTGATTATTTATATTGAGCCAACATCTGCCTCCTTGATTTAATCCTAGTTTTATTCTCTAGAAAAACACAAAATTTGCATCTTTTTCAATATGATAGTTAATCAGTCAATAGTCAGTCCATAAGCATTTATTAAGTGTTTATTATGTGTCAGACCTTGTGAGCTAAGTTCTGAGGACTTAAAAAAAAATGCAAAAGCATAGTCCTAGACCTCCAGAGTTCGTATTCTCATGGGGAAGACAGCATACCAGAAAAACAAATTGACATAGAAGATATATACAACTTAACTAGAAAGAAATTTCAGAGGGAAAGCAGTATAGCTTCCTGTTTGCTACATGATTCCCTCTCCTTCACTGTTTTGTTTTTTACTTTGTTTCATGTCTTAATTTAATGCTTTTTGTATTGAATCAATGTGTTTCTTGTATGATCTTTCCATAAAGAATGGATTGGATCAAGACTGACGTCAGAAATGGTATAACTGGTTACATCAAATAGCTACTCTGAATCTAGAGAGTAACAAAATATGCAATATCCTTCCTCTGGTGAAAAACCCCACACACTAAACCATATTACCATAATCTCATCAGGTATACAAGTCCATCTAAAATCATATATCACAAGCATTTATTAATTGATAAATAATACAGGGACAGGAAATGATCTGAATTTACATAAAAGTTTACATTTAGAGAGGCAGCTAGGCAGCAACATGGATAGAGGACCTGAGTTCAAATGTGCCCTTAAAGATATTTAATATGTACTAACTGTGTGACCCAGGGGAAGTCCCTTGACCCCAATTGCCTCACCCCCCCAAAAAAAAGTTTGCATTTAGCAGAACAAGTCATATAAATCAAATGCAAATATATAATGTAGTATGTGGAATTAAATGCAGAATACATATTTTTGTTCAATGAAAGGTAGTTAGAAGCAGATAGGTGTCTCAATGGATAAAATATTGAAGAAGCTGGAGTCAGGAAGACCTGAGTTCAAATTTGGCTTCATATACTTATCAGTTGAATGATCCTGACCAATATCATCAGTGTGAAGAATACCTAAAATGAACAGTCCTTAACAACAGCCCTACTTCTTTATATCAATTTCCCAATAACTGAATAGCCACAACTGGCACAATAATGAGTCCAGTGCACAATGTACACTGACAGTTGGGCAATATTACTTCAGTGGTACCTGGCACATTGTAAATATTTACTAAATGCTTGCTGACTGGCTGTCATCCTTTAACATATATGAATTTCACTTATAATGTACAGGATACAATGTCACTTCAGCAATAAACAAGTGACATTCTGATGGTACAGTTTTTGCTTGAATCAATTTGCCTTGCTTACAGTGTAGTTTTCATTGGAAAACTTGCTCTCCCAATTATAACCTGAAGGGGAAAAAAGTGGGGGGAGAATGTAACCTAACAGAAACTATTAATATAAAAACATGGTACACCAAAAAAAAACTTTGAAATATCAATGTCTACATCAAACCCAATTAAAAAAAAATCTTCACTGCATCTTTTCAATGCCAGATAAAGCAGACCTTTAACCTGACCCAGCAGTCCCCAAAAAGACATCACTCCATGAAGATTCCAGATGAGTTTCCACAAATTTAGTATCTTGCTGTGTGTCCAAGTTCACTGTGATTATTTTCGGTGGTCAATGATACATCTTGTGGCATAACCTACAATCAAGTCCAGTTTCTATTGCCAGGGCATATAAAAGATATAATTAAATACAAAAGCACTTAACGAAGACATGAAACAAAGTACATAAGGAAGGGGAATATGACAGTGGATATGACATAGTGGACACAGAGCTGGACTTGAAATTGGGAAAACCCAAGTTTAAAACATACCATGGGCAAATCATCTAACTTTTTCTCAGTCTCAGTTTTCTCATTTGTAAAATGGGATAACACTAAACCCACAAAATGAGTGATGTCATCACTGAAAGCAATGACAAAATGAGATAATATTGGATTGTCTCGATAGTCTTTAGTGTAGTTTTAAGCTTTATTAATAGATTAAATTGCTTAAAACTTTGCAAAATAAACTTCATTATATAAGTTTTGCACATCTTAAAGTATTATAAAAATGTTCATTATTATTATTAACAAGGAGGAAAGATTCAAGTAAAATAATTCTTGGCACTAATTCGCAAATAAGTGCAATTTATTATACTTCCAAGGATATCACAATTAAGTCTCACTGCTGTTGATTCCCTAGCATATTAGGAGGACACAAGGGAACTCACAAGGCATAGGGGTCTTCATAACTCACAGATCCAAGGGTAAATACTTAATTGGTACTGAAATATTTCTTGGAAGGTGTTTTCAAAGAATCTCTTAAACAGGCTTGAAAATGGCTAAAAACTCTTCAGCTCTGGAGTCATTTGAGTCTAGGCATGATGGCTAAATTTAAGGATACCATGACATATTATTTTCCAAGTGTGGTGTCTTCCATCTCCCCCTACAACTCAAACTCTATTTTTTGCCTTTCCTTGTCTGCTGCCTTGCCCCATTTCTAAACATCTCACCTTGTAGATCAATTCCCCACCACGTTCACATGCTTTAGTTAGCCCAAGTATAAGGAGATCCCAAAGTTACATCTACTAAACCCATATATAATGCATGTATCATGCATGATTAATTACATGTCTCTATACCATAATGGTCACTGTAGATTTTAGTTTGGCTAAATATTTGTATTTTCCTACCTTCGAGGTTGAAAAAGTCCTCTTTATGTGAGTTAATGTGACATAATATTGCAAGTGATTACATTTATTTATAGATTTGACCAGTTTAGGGTAACAACAAATTGAATAGATTAACTCCAGATTGAAGAAAAAAAATCGACTCCCAAGAATGTTGCAAATATTGTACATAACACAGTGAAAGGAGGTGATGCCCTGAGAACAAATAAATGAGTTCTTTTCATTCCTTTCATGACCATTATGGTATTATTTCAGAGAATGTAGATGATCACCAGTCTGAGTTAAAGACCCCCAGTTCAAGTTCTGACTTTACTACTATGTAAATCTGAACCTCTCAAAGTTTGTTCATCTGTAAAATGGAATAAATGACACTGCCTTACCTATCTAGAATTATAGAATCCTAAAGCTTCTTCTGGATGGATGAAACTTCTCTACGGTCTCTTTTTGAGGATTGTCCTGTGATAAGAAGAGCTCACTACCCCAGGAGGCAATTCATTTTATTTTTGCGCAATTGTAATTTTTACGAAGTTTCTTAAATTGGGGGAGGGCAGGGGCGGTGAAATCTATACACCCCTCTCAATCGCTTCCACTCCTATATTGGCCTTCAAGAGTCAAGCAAAATAAATGCAACTCCTTCAGTGATAGCAGCTTTTCAAACATTTAGAAGCCAACTGTCTTGCCCGTCCCCTATCCTCACTGCCACCGCCATCTCACCAAGCCTTCTTTGTTTGCTTTCCAGCTACATTATGAGGTTCAAGAGAAGACATTTCACAATCTGTAAAGCACCAGATAGATGTGAATGGTTGCTTAGTTTCTGTTTAAGGATAGAAATGTGGGTACATGAGCTAGAAAAGTTTAAAAGACAGCCCACTGTGGTCAAAAATGACTGTGATCTTTCCCTTTAGCCTTGCTGGGGATGTGATGAGAAAATGGAAAAAAAATTAAGTGAACGGGAGTGCGATGAGGGCGTGGCTGCGAGTCCACCTTCGGAGCTGTCAGGGAGTCCCCTAAATTCCAAACCCCAGTTCGGGATATAATTGGCAGAAAAGATTAGATGACAGATCCTTGGATTTTGGGAAAGGAAGTGGAATGGAACTCCTCAAATCCTATTTTCCTTCCCCTCTCTTCCACCCTCGGCCCAACCATTCCCCTCCTCCTACCTTCTCTTCATCTATATAACCATCCCTCCCCCCTTCCCCGAGCCCCGGGTCCCTCTTCCCAGCCTTAGGGGCGGGCCAGGGTGGTGGGAGGTTCTGAGGTGCGTCATAACGCGTCCCCTTCCCCGCTCCTCCTTACTTTGGTCCGGTGGGGGCAGATGTTGGAGTAGCCTCACCAAACCGGAGCAGACTGATCTGGTTGCTGCAAGAGACTAAATTGGGTAATTTCCCATGGTGGGGTTAGAAGGACCCGCCCTCCCCCTCCACCCTCCCAGTCGCTATAGAAACTGTTTACACCCTTCCCAAGCAAAGCTTTTGTGACTCTGGAGCTGAGGATGGGACCTTGCTCCCAGCAATTAAATGACCGTCTTGTTCGTCCCTCACCCCTCTAAAGGCAGGAAATTATATGACAAGATAATTTTTTATAATTTAAATGGAAACGTGAAGGTCAGGGTATAAAGGTGTATATGTATATATGGGGGAAATTATTTTAAAATGTTTCATTCTTTGAATATATATCACCAAACATTTAGCTGCAATGTCTGACATAACGTAGATGCTGGAGAAATATTTGTTGATTAAAATTGTTTCCTTAGGTTAGAATCCATTCTGTCGTTTTTCACTCACGTCTGGTTCTCCATGACCTCATTTGGGGTTTTCTTGGCAAAGATACTTAAGTTGTTTACCATTTTCTTCTCCAGGTCATTTTACAGATGGGAAACTGAGGCAATGGGGTTAAGTGACTTGCCCAGAATCGCAGAGCTAATAAGCATCCGGATTGAATTCGAACTCAATAGTCTTTCTTACTTCAGGTTCAGCATTCTATCCTTTGTGCCACTTAGCTGCCTCTCAGGGGATGATAAATTTTGGCATATTCTACCAAGGAGGAAAAGCTTTAAATATGCATTGAGTAATGGACTTTGTGTGGCTATCATTTGAGCCATCTTTAAGTTTGGGAGAGTTCAGCATCATAAGGCTGATTATTTATCTATTAGACCACAGCAATTCATGAAAACTACTCAAGAAAGGAAACTACACATTTTATACTGTTCTAAATGTATACTGCTAAGTTACAAGAAATCTTTATTTTTTAAAATACATGCAAAGATAGTTTTCAATATTCACCCCCTGCAAAACCTCATATTCCAAATTTTTCACTCTCTTCCTCCTTTCCCCTCCCCTAGACAGCAAGCAATCCAATATAGGTTAAACATGTGCAATTAAGAAACCTTCTGAACCTATTAATATAAACAGGAAGGACAACTAACTACTTGACAAAGAGTAATAAGTCTATGTTATGATTCAGAATTATTTTTTCTATCATCAGAGTGCACCATGTTAGCCTGTAAATTCAAGAGCCAGTTATTTGTTGTCATCGGTTGTCATCTGCTGACATGCTGAAATGACCCCAAGTTTTTCTCTAATGTTTTTATATCTCCCTATATTTCCCATTGTATTCCTGCTCTTTCACCTCCCAGGGAGCAACCCCTTATAACAGACAATAAAAAGAGGAAGGTTTAAAAAAAAAAATTCTACAAAACTATGCAACATATCAAAAAAACTTCCAGTATTCTTTTTGATGTTTCATTTTTATGCAAAGGAGAGGAGGAAGTGTTTTCTTCTATCCTTTCTTTGGGACTAAAATTGGTCATAATTTTGCAGTATTCCGTTTTGTTTCATTTTTATTCCAGTGGTCCAGTGGAAAGTATATTGGGTCTAGAGTCAAGAAACCCGAGTTCAAACGTGACTTAAGAACTTGTGTCAGCTCTGTAATCTTGGCTTAATCTCTTTATGCTTCAACTTCTTTGGCTGTAAAATTAGAATAAACCCCTACCTCCCAGGATTTGCTTTGAGGATCAAATGATATGAGGTGCCTCATAGTAGGAATTTAGTTTTGTGAGTTTTCTCCCCCTTCCTTTATGTTGTTGTGTATATTGTTTTTCTGATTCTGCTTTACTTCATTTTGCATCAATTCAATAAGTCTTTGCACACTTTTGTTTTTATCATGTTCATCGTTCCATTACATTCACATAATTTGTTTGGTTATTCTTTAGTTGATGGGTATCTACTTTCACTTCTTTGTGACAAGAAGTGCTGCTATAAATATTTTGGTATACATGGGGCCAAAACCCTATTTTTAAATACCAATATTCCTCCAATGGTGATATGTTGGTTTTGATTCACTTAATAATACAATAACTGAAGTTGAGCATTTATCATCCTAAGAGCAACCTCCAGGCAATATATTGCAAAAAAGAAATTACTTCATTCTTTTTTTTTTTTCTTTTTTTGAGGCTGGGGTTAAGTGACTTGCCCAGGATCACACAGCTAGGAAGTGTTAAGTGTCTGAGATCACATTTGAACTCAGGTCCTCCTGAATTCAAGGCTGGTGCTCTATCCACTGCACCACCTAGCTGCCCCCGTAATTACTTCATTCTTAATGTGACTTCCTATCCCTCAAAAAGTTTAACTTCTTCCTAAATTCTTCATTGCTATTGAAAGTACCAGCCTTTCAGTCACTCAGATTTGCAAAATTAATCATCCCCATCCTTGAATTTTCCTCCTTCATCTCATATTGATTCTCAGAGTCTACTCCAAATCTTCATAAGGATTATTTGTTTGTGACCTGTGGCAGAGCACTTCAAGTTTGTATTGCTTGATCAGCCACAGTCAGACACACTGTAATTTGAGATTAACTTAGTGATGTCATTTTGGTCCTCTAAAAGAATGAAGGAAAACAACCAACCTTTACACCAATGAGATCATAGATACATTAGAATATGTCAACACATTATGGTAGATGTTCTATAGTTAGTAAAAACATCATATTTATAAAATTATTCCTTCTTTCCCATTCCCTCCAGCTACTAGAGCCTTTCCTCAATGTCTGATCATTCTCCCAGTCTCCATTGCTGCATCTTCATCCAGGGAGCATCCACTAACTTTGTGTTCTTCAAGGTTCTTTTCTCCTCTGCTATTTAGCTTGATGATCTCATTAGCCCTCATAGATTCAATTAACTATGAAGATTGCTAGACCTGCATATCAAGGCTATATGTATTATCTCTGTCCCCCATTACATCTCAAACTGGATATCCTGTAGGTACCTCAAACATTTCTAAAACAGAACTGATCTTTCCTTCCTTTCAACTTTATCATTGATACTACTAATCTCCTAATCATCCAGGCTTACAATCTCAGATGTCATTTGCTCACCCACACTCATTCTATATAATCTACAATCTTTTTACTTTAACAGCATCTTATAGATATTTTCTTTCCGAAAGCTTTCCTGTTCCACTATTGATGCAGTCTTTTGTTTTCTTACCCTTGCTTTTCTTCTCAATCCAATTCTCCTACATAAGTGCTAACATGACATGAAGGGCTGACCAGATCATCCCTATTCCTCACCCCCACCCTACCCCCAGCTCAGTAAACTCTAGTGGCTCCTTATCTCCACAATCCAATATAAAAAAATTCTAAATAACATTTAAAAATCCTCAGGACCTGATTTCCTCCTATGTTTCTAGTCTTTACACTTGAATCAAACTGCACCAGATTTCTTGCTGTTCCTCACACACTAGACTTCAGCATATATCTTTGTGCACTGCACTGGCAATCCCCCATACTTAGAATATTCTCCTTTTACATTTCTGCCTCTTGATTTCTTTCAAGATTCCATCTAGATCCCACTTTCTACAAGAAGCATTTCCTCGTATTCCTCACCAATGCCCACACACTTACTAAGGGCTTTTCCTGAGATAATCTTTCATTTACACTGTATACATTATATATACTATTACCCACATGTTGTCTCTATTAGAATATAAGCTCCTTGGGGATAGGAACCATATTTTTTCCCTTCTTTGTATAAGCCCATTGTGCTAAGCACTAGCACTTAATGAGTTCTTACTGATTACATATCTTGTAATATACCTATTTACTAATTACCTCCCCTATTAAATTATCAGTTCCTTGGGCTATTTTTGTACTTTTTTATATCCTGAGGCTTAGTGTATGGGACAGAATGAACTCTTTAAAAATGTCTGTTGAATGAAGACTAAAGAATTTATTACAATAAGTAAAATATTAAAATGACTGGTAGATATTGGTATCAAGAGAAGTATTTCATGGAAAAGATAACCCCACAAAATCACTACTTTCATATTTATTCATGTTTTCTCTAGAAGGGGCTTGACAATATTAAAACTTCATAAATTGTCATGAAAATTTATTTATACATTATACACAATTGCAATTTGAGCTATGTCACAATTCCACAACTACTTAAAAACGTGAAAGTTACATTTTATTATCAAAAATATTTTGCTTATTAAAATATGAAACCTCCTTACAATAAAACAGATGATGTAGCTTAATTAGCTTGTGTGAGATATGTTACATGAAGATAGAAAAGTATAATTATAATTTTCACTTTCCCAATAAACTCTACAAAAATACCTTGACGTAAATTATGCTAAGTCATAATTGTCTACAAGTATACAACTGTTACAACATTACATCATACATTTAGAACTTCCAAAACTCATATCACTTTACTTATTATTATAAATTAAATATGCTTTCTTTACAAGGAAATGATTAGAAGACTGCTCTTTGCAAACTTCTCTTCAGAATCATGAAGAGACTGGCAACAAGTTTTTAGAATTTAAGAATTTCTGCATGAAATTGAAAGGAACTGTATTTAGATTATCATTATCCTTTTCAAATAAGAACAATCTTTCAAAACTAGAATTCGTCTATTAAAGATTATCGAGACCACCATTTTCAGCTACTACTGGCAGTTGGGTGGAGAGGTTTAACTCTCGCAAGTCTGGACAGGCCAAGTCTGAGGCTATGACTGGGAGACTTGACAGAAACTCCTCCAAGTCGGTTGCTGCTGTTGCTGCTGCTGCTTCCTGATGAGGATAAAAGGAAATGTGCCATATATTTCAGGAATTATCTAAGTCATCTTTTCAAATACTTAATTACAGGGCAAAAATAGCAAAAATTATTAAGTTTCCTAATTTATATCCATGGCTATTCAAAGTATGAATGGGATCATTTTAAAATAAAGTACAAGAGAATAGGAGAGACAACAAATTACATGAACATACATGGACTTCAAAAGGAAAATCCAGCAAATCAGCTTTATCTTCAAACAACCTTCAAATCCTGTAGTGACATCAACATTTTCTAGATCCAGTGAAAGATGAAATAATGGCCAACTTGAAATTCTCAGTTTTGGGATGTCTGGTGGACCAGAATCTATTTTTTACTTCATTAGATTATAGCTAATTTATTCTATTTAACTTTTAAAGTTTTCTGTAATCTGGCTCCCACCAGACTCTTTTCACTACAGATTATTCCCCCTTCCTGAACTTGAGTGGAGTCTTGCTGTCCTTCCATTTTCTGTTTCTGTGTCAGTGGCTGTCACCTGGGCCTACATTGCCCTCTCTTCTTATCTGCACCTCAGAAGAAACCCTTACTTCTTTTTAAAATTCAACTTAAACACTTTATTCTATATGAAGCCAATCCTGATCCCCTTAACTGCTAATGCCTTCATCCCTAAATACCCTTGTATTTACTTTGTATTTATTCTATACATATTCATATACTGTATCTATATGTTGCAGCTCAAAAAGGATCTGATTGTCCTTGAGGGTAGAGATTATTTGATTGTTAACCTATGTTAACCATTCCTCCCCAGCATCTAGAACAAGGGTTAGCACACAGGAGGTAATGAGTAAATGCTGATTAATTAGAATAGTGAGTAAATCCTTCTTTTCCTGTTTTTTTTTTTTTTCTTCTTCCCTAATAGGCTTACAATTCTTCCACAGAAACTATAAGATTTTAGGAGTAGAAGAGACTGACCAATGAGAGGGGAAAAAAAACAAAACAATCAAGCAAATCTAAAAATATATCAACAGTATGATGGTATAGGTAATTTTTCACACTATAGTGTCCTCTCCAATCCCAGCAAGAAGAAGCTGACCCCCCGAAAAGCTAAGCATCTAAAACCATTCAGGTACATAAGAAACATAGCTGGTTCTAAATTCTAGGACTTCTTGCTCCAGGTCCATTGTTCTTTCTGTTGAAGTTAGATAAACTACTAAATATCCCTTAAGTTTCACAGCCAAATTCTGAAGACAAGCTGTTAACTAAATAGATAAATGCAGTTACTAATTTCTCAAGGCACTATAATTATATATAGAGAAAAAAATCTATATATATATATATAGATATATATATATATAATAAATAAAAATTCCTTACCTGGTGGGACCCATCTGGGCCTCTTAGATTCAGTTAAAGGGCTTAAAGTTTGTAATGGCTTCCTAGCAAGCTCTGAAGATAGAAAAGCTTCTTTTGATGCTGGTTTTGATTCAACAGGTGCTGGATGAGAAATCACTGAAGCTACTTGTTTGGAAAAAAAAAAGGGGGGTGGGGGCAAAAATAAGCCAAATTTATTTTTATACTTTAAAGATCACACAATTATTTTTCAAACAATTCATAAGGAATTATAATAATTCCAATGTCACAGAGGCACAGTTTAAGTAATAGCTCCTTCATGAAGTCTTAATTCCCCAAGTATTTAAAAAATAAGTGGATAACCTTAAAGTAGTTTCAATGGTGAAAATGGGAAGAAGTAATTTCTAATTGCCTTTTACACAAAAGGTTATATATTTTCAGGAGAAGAAAAAGCAGCTATCAAAAGGTAGCATAATTGAATTTTAATGAATCAAACTGTAGTCACTTTTGTAAAAGTATTTTTAACCAAAAACATGCATTTCCAAAATAATTAGAATGGGGATAATTTTAAAAGAGAATCAACAGAGCAATCAAAATATACTTTTTTGGTAAAGCTCAATGCTTCAAATCAAGCTTACCCAAACTATGAGAGGTCTTAGAAGCTTTCTTCTCTTTCTTTTCCACTGGGGTTTTGATCTTAGTACTTCTCTTTTTATTTTCTTTGGCTTTATTTTTCTTTGTAGTAAAATCTTCATCTTCCCCTTCACTTTCACTGAAATTAGAATCACTTTCACCTGAATCAAAGGAAAAAATAATTAGGTACAGAGACAGGAAATAATGTATAAAAAGATAAAGAAAATTATATAAAGATAAACAACTTTGAAAGTCTTATCAAATGTAATCAAAGAAATGACCAACTATGATTCCAGAGAACTATAAAAACATGATACCAATCTGAAAAAAAAGTCTGTAGCTACACTCTGAGACATTTTTTTTGGA
The DNA here is from genome assembly GCF_048593235.1 of Sminthopsis crassicaudata. Classification (NCBI taxonomy): domain Eukaryota; kingdom Metazoa; phylum Chordata; class Mammalia; order Dasyuromorphia; family Dasyuridae; genus Sminthopsis; species Sminthopsis crassicaudata. The sequence goes on from NC_133621.1 coordinate 192,905,355, forward strand.
CATGAACAAATTGGGAATTTATTTTGCTCAACTATACATATTTGTTACAAAGTTTTTATTTCTTTTTGATGGGGGGGGGAATGGGAGAAAGAAAATGGATTTTTATTAATCTTTTAAAAATAAAAACTTTTTAAATCAATAAGATTTTTCACTTTGGGTTTAGATGAATTTTCTAATTTTTTTTTATTATGAAAAGTTTTAACAGGACATCTATCAATTTCAGTCTCATCTTGGAAGAAAAGAACACATTTGAGAGTTTTAGTCACTTGAAAATTCAGATGGTGGATGTATTTCCTTGTGTCTGAGAGATAATAAGCATAAAAACATCATATACAAAGAAAATAGAAACACTTATTAAGTCTGCCCTAATTCACCTGTTACATGGAAGAAAATTACAGCATTGTATCATTCAAACAATCAACTAACCCCTCAGATCTAGTTCAAGTATTGTTATCAAAACACAGAACTCTTTTACTAATACGTGTATGGCACAGAATAACAGAAAATTTGAAATAGAGAAGTCTCTCTAGAAATTTAGTTGAATTCTATATTGTGGCCATAAGTGACAAAATCCTCTGGTTTTGTTGTTGTTGTTTAGGTAAATCTGACAATCCTCAAATCCCAAGCCTGAGCAGAACAAAAGATTTTTTCTAAATACCTGAAGATATGTTGGCTAGTCAAAGGCTGTCTAAAAAGTACATGATTGTTATGTGCTAAACTATATTTCAGTTTTGTTTTGTTTTTAATTGTGAACAGATGACTAGACAACATGGATGAACAGAGTTCACTGCTATACAATCTGTATAGTAATAATCATAGACATAATGGTTATTATGCTGCATAGTAATTAGGCAAAGGTGGTTAGTGGTTTGCATCCATGACTACAATTAATATTGCTTGGACAAAACCAAACTCTTTGGGACAAACCAAAAGTTTGGGGAAAGGAAGACATTGCTTTAAGTCTTTCAGTGAAATTTGGAGGGAGGGATAAAATCTATGACTGAACTAGGAATCTGACTAAGTCTACTTTATTCAAAAGAAACAGGACAGGAATCCTCTATCCCCAGAGATCAGCAATTTGTTTTGCAATATAGACTCTTACAGAGTTGCTTGTTTTTTTAAGAAAGTGACTAGGGAAGCCTGATGGCACAGTGGATAGAATACTGGCCATGAAATCAGGAAGACCCGAGTTCAAATCTGGCCTCAGACATTTAATATTTCCTAGCTGTGTGACCCTGGGCAAGTCACTTAACCCCAATTATCTCAGTAAAACAAACAAATAAAATAAAGTGACTTATGTGTCTGAAGTGTGTCTTGAACATGGATTATAATGACCAGAGAGTCCAGTTTTTTATTCAGTGTATTTTGGACATTTCAAACTGGATATAATCTTCAATGTATCTAAACTTGAAATCATTATCTTTCCCTGTGTACCCTTTCTTCCAAAATTCCTTCTTTGTACTGAAGGAGTCACCATCATTTCACTCTCTCAAGTTCATACTCTTGACATTATTGATATCAAACTCCCCAAGATCCCTTCAGTTGCCAAACCCTTCCATTTCTACCCTGGCAAGATCTCTTCCCATTCTAGCCTTTCTTTTCATTCACACAGATGTCACCTTGGTTCAGGTCCTCACTACATTTTTTGGTTACTATAGTAACCAAGTAACCAAGGAAACTGTTAAGTTTCCTACTAGGCTTTCCTGTCTCAAATTTCTCAACATTCTAAAGTATTTCCTGAATAGTAACTTTCTTTAAGAGAACTGACTATATAATTTCCCTACTCAATGAACTCCAGTAGCTTCCCATCTTGTCTATGATTAAAACATAAAATTCTTGTTTAGTTTTTAAATCCCTATATAACTTGGCCCCAATAGATCTTTCCAAACTCACTGGGCATCATTTGCCCTTCTCCCTATGACCCATCCAAACTAGTCTCCTCTTTATATCCTCACTCATGAAAATCCATCTCCCTTGTCTTTGTCCTCACTATTCCCTATTGCTGAAATGCATTCCTTAGCTAAATCAAATTTGTACTAGACAGTGTATGGAGCACCTGTTCTCAAGGAGCTCAATCTAATGTGGGTGACAACACATAACTATGTACAAACAACAGTTAAAAGACTTGGAGTCTCAGAGTCCATCTCTTCCTTCAGATGATATTCCTTTCCTCATTCCTCCTCTTCAAGTATGGCACAAAATTTTATTTTACAAAACACTTAGGTCTTTAACAAGACAAAACCAAATGCATTAATAAGCAAGAAAAAGAGAAAATGTTTTTGTTCTGTGATCCCTTAAAAGTCTGCCTGAAGTTCCACCACATTTTGCCTTCTTTACTTTTTCATATTTGTAAATAAGCACAAATTGCTGGTCTTGTCAGTGAAGTATTTTCATGAATCACTGTAGCATACACAGTAACTCTCAGAGTTAGTTTTAAAAGAAGATATTACTTACTTGTAAAGTCTGGCTCAGAGTCAGTAACATTATCATCTTCACTATTTTCACTAAGTAACTTCCTCTGTTGTATCATAGCTTTGGATGCAGCTTTTCTTGGTCTCTGACTATCATGAGAATCATCTTCTTCAGTAATCTTATTTAAATCTAAAAATAACAAAAATTAATGGAAACAAGTTTGTGGTGTATTTATTCTAATCAATTAGGTAAATATTTGCATTTTTAGCAATGCCCAAAATAAACTGATTACTTTTCATTATTTCCTATGAACAAATTAGCTGCAGTTGATGAGAAGCCCTATTGATGAAAAAAAAAAAAAAAAAAGATCTACCCCAAACTTACTGAAGCAAACACCATCTATACTGCAATTAGAGAGGTGAGAAGAAATATTCACTTTTTCCGATTCAGCAGTATCACATTTTTCAACATCTAGAAAGAGAGAATAAAAAGAAACTTTCATGTTCACACCATATGGGGAAGCTAGCACTCAAATTTTGAAAGATCAAGATTAAAGTAAATTAAATCAATTAAATTTTTAAAAACGAAATTAAACTATAGAAAAACCTATGCTTCTAGAATACTCCTATTTAATAAATTTTGATTCCAAATTTTACTAATTATTCCCACAATACATTTTAATCTAAGAAACAGATCAGCTAAGAAAATTCTTTATTCATCCTAATCTCCTACAAGAGGTAATTAAGTTATTTCTTAACTGTGGATATAGTAAATAGAATGGCATTCTTTATTATGTTTCTACCTTGACTACTGACAATTAAAGAATTACTAAAAAATAAAGCTACCCAATTTTAATTATATTTACTTATATGAAAATACCTGAATCAGCACAAAAAAATTCCAAATGAGCAGAACTTAAAAGCCAACAAATAAATAAAAATTGTGATTAGTCTTTTAAAGCAGTAAAGATTACAATCAATCCAGACTATTTACTACTTGTACCACTTGCTGCAACATTGCTAGAAAATAAAGATATAATTTATGAATCCTGAATTCATAAACCATTTGAGCCTACCAAAGACAGGTAGAATAGTATATTGCAAAAAATACTGAACTTGAGCCAGGAGAGACTTAGCTTCACATCCTTCTGTTTATACTTACTAGTTGTTACCTTGGACCAGTCACTTCACCTCTGAGTCTCAGTTTCCTCATCTGCAAAATGGGGATAACAATTCGTGTAGAACCTATCTCCTAAGGCTTTTGTGATTCTCATATTAGAAAATATGTAAAATGTTTTGTAAACTTTAAATTGCTATGTAAATATCATACATAATAGTTATTGAATATGCCACCCAAATAAACTTATCAATATTCTTAAAAAACACAAATTAAACAAATCTAGACTTGGCAGAGTAAAGTGTAGGGAATGTAGGTGCCCAGGAAAGAAAAATATAAGAAAAAGATTGTTCATATTCACTTAATTTGAGGTGGAAAAATTCTCAGTATTATATTAGAAAGTAATCTGAAGTAGATGAAATGGTACTGTGCATATAGCATTGGACTTCAATTTCAGTAAGATCTGAATTCGAATCTTGATTCAGACACACATCTGTGTGAACCTGGGTAAATCACTTAATCCCTCTCAGCCTTGGTTTCCTCATCTGTAAAATGGGAGTTTTAATAGCATCTACTTAATAGATTTGTTATGAGGACCATATTGATATAGCCAATGCATTGTGCTTTGTAAACTTTAAGGCATTATACAAATATTAGTTATCATTATCATTTCAAGAACTAGGTGATTAGGATTCTCTTCTGGGACAAAATACGAAGGAATAAGCAATAAAGATTACTTGGCCTTCTGAAAGTAGCAAAATCCAGAAGACCACTCTGCAAAATGCTATTCCACAAGCTCACATAAACTTAAAAGTCCAATCTATAACATCGTCAGATCAACAGTCATGGTTCTTATCTAACTAAGAAAGCAATAAGGAATTGATTTTAAACATATAGCAAATTTAAAAGACCCATGATTTCAATCATGGCCTGGCACCAATACATTCAACATATTTATGACTTAGCAGAAAAGCCCTGGAGAGTTACATTAAGCACAGAGAGGTAAATTTGCCCAGAATCATACATTAGTGTCAACAAGAAAGATTTCTGATACCCAGCCCATCATTCCATTCTCTACACTATGCTGCCTGTCCACCATATATATGTATAAAATAATCTTTACCTTGAAATTTCTGCATATCAGTAGTGGCTACAGAAGGTTCCTTCACTGATAATGCTAATGCAACTTCTAAATCTCTCTTATAAAGCTTGTCATCCAAGGCCATCCTAAAATATAGACATGCAAATAACAATAATTATTATACTTCTTAGTCATTTCAACTAAAAAGCACAGCTGTGAGCTTTTCTTAAAATGGTTTTCATTGACTGTTACTTTTACAATTTTTGAAAAAACTAATTTTTAGCCAACTGTATTTTGATAGTACAATTTTTAAAATGTAAATTATATCAAATATCTAATAACGCTCTAATAAGATATATGTGTGTATATATATATATATATATATATACGTATATATATATATATATATATATATATACGTATATATATATATATATAAAGATATATATATATAAAACTAATATAAATGACTACAGGTTAGGTGATTGAACAAAGAGTTCTCAAAAGAAGAATTACAATTAAAAACTGTAAGAAAAATCACTCCAAGTCACTAAGAATAAGAGAAATATCAGAAAAAAAACAAGATTTTATCTCATACTTTATCCTATTTGGTAGAGCTAACAAAAAGAAGGAATAGCAAGAGAACTTAAATACAGGCACATTAATATACTGTTAGTGATGTTGTAAACTGGAAAATAATGCTAAAATAGTGCTAGAAAAAATTATTAAAATAATATCCATAGGAAGGATTTTGGGAAGATGATGAAGTGGATCAGTAAATTTCAAGCTCTCCAGATTTTCCCTACAAACAGAATAAATTCAGGACTCAGGATAAGAAAAGATTGGTGAAACATAAAGAAGAGTTGGGGCAGAACAGGAGTTTTCTAGGGACAACTCAAGAAGATCCAAACTAAAGACCCCAGGCCAGGGATTTATCCAAGTGACATATAAACATCTCCAAACTAGCTCTTCAGAAACACTAAATGGGGACCCCTGGGGCTACTAGGTTTAACTGGAACTTCAGCAGGAACCACAGGAACCCTTACCTCCAAGACTGTGTGGAGAGTTAGGGTCTGATTCTGGGAAGATTGAAGGACTCTCCACTGATCTGCAATGCCAGACCTAGCTGTGCTGAAGAGACATGGCCCTGTGCAAAAAAAGTAGCCAGAATACCAAAAGTGCAGAATCAGTGGGAAAGAGACTCTACTAGCTTCCAGCACTTGTTGGAGGGTGGAACTCTTGGTTTAGAGCTCTAGGTCAGAGGAAAGAGCTGAAGTGAAGACAGAAGCACCATCTCCAACTCCCTCCTACTCCCCAATTAAGAATTTCTTACACTAGTGCTTTTCATTAAAAAATAAAAATAAGAAATGAACCAACAAAGAAGAACCTAACCATAGAAACTTACTATGGGAATAGGGCAGACCCACGTTCATCTTAGAGGAGGACATGGAAGTTATTTAAAAAAAAAAAAAAAAACAAACTTCTTCTTAATGGCTCTGTGTCCATGTCCAGAGAAAATTTATAAAAGAACTCAAAAAAAAAAAAAAAAAAAATTTAAAACACAAATGAGACACCGAGGAAAAACTAAAAAATATTTAAAAACAGAAACAAAAAGATAATGAAAATAAGTTATCCAATTAGAAAAGGAGACAGAGTTTAAAGGATGAAAATAACTCTTTGAAAATTAGAACTGGACAAAGGGGAAGCCAGTGAAGCTACAAAAGACCAAGAAAAAACAAAATAGAGTACAGAAAATGAAGAAATAGAACAGAATGTGAAACATTTTATAAGAAAAACAAAAGATCTAGAGAATAGATCAAGAAGAGAAAATATAAAAATAACTGGACTACCTTGAAAGCTATGACCAAAAAAAGAGCCTTGACACAACAATGCAAGAAATAATCAAGAAAAATGTCCTGGAGTGATAGAACATGAGGGGAAAGTAGAAACAAACAAAAATCCACTGATTATTAAGAGAGATCCTTTGAGAAAAATACATAGGAATATATTATTGTCAAATTTTAAAACTTCCAGATCAAAGAAAAAAAAATTGCAAAAAACAAGAAAAAAATATTCAAATTAGAATTGTACAGGACTTAGCAGCCAAAATAAAAGACTATAGGTGTTGGGATCATACATACTGGTAATCAAAAGAACTAGGCTTGCAGTCAAAAACATATCCAGCAAAATTATCAATAATATTGAATGAAAAAAAAAAATGGACATTCAATGGACTTATAGATTTTTAGGACTTATTTTTAACTAAACCCAACTTAATAGAAAATTTAATATACAAAAGTTAATATAAAAGATTAATTGTAAGCAACTTAACATGGATAAACTGTTTTATGTTTTTTACATGGAAATGTATACCATATAATAAAGATTGACATTAGCAATTGAGTAGGTGAAAAGAAAAACTGGGACAGAGTTCAGTATGATCTGACTTTAAAAAGCAAAAGTGTCTAGGAAAAGATAACAGTAATAATGTTATACAAATGAGGTACAGAAGAAGAACAGACACAAAAGTATTAGAGGGAGGAGGGCTCATAATATTGAAAACTTACTCATTTGGGAGTGGACTAAATAGGCAACACTACATATACCCACGAAGGGTATTACCCCCTCCAAAATCTATAAAGAAATAAGTGGGGAGGAAAGGAGGGAAAATAGGATAAGGTGAAGATATTGAAGAATTTGTAGAGTAATGGGAATGGGACAAGTTGTGTAAATTAATGGGAAAGGAGAGAAAGGATAACATAAGATAAGGTGGGGGGTACAAAAAGAGTGTTTAGATTAACTGGAGTGGAATCAGGTGTCTAGATTAATGGAAATGGAATAAAAAGGGAAAAAAAGGATAGGGGAAAAAGATAAGGGAGGGATCCATGGATGGAGGGAGGTTAAGTAAAGACAAGTTAAGGAGCAGAATTAAGGTAGAAAAGTTATAAGAAATAGGAAATAAGAGATATACACAAACACTACAAGGATCAAGAGTAGAATTTACTAGGGAAAAAAAAGGCTAGTAACTCCCTTCAAATTCAAAATTAAAGACTGAATCAAGAGAGAAATCTACATTATATCAGCCACATTCTTATTGTTTTAGATGCATATTTACATGTAAATGCATATATATATATATGTCTGAGTACATTGAATATATATGCATGTAGGTCTATACATGTGTGCATATAAATACATGTATGTATGTGTGGGTCTGTATGTGTGATTGTGTGTGTATATGTGTATGTGTCTGTGCTAACTATAGTCTATTTGAGGAAGGTGGGGAGTATGAAAGGAGGAAAAAGAATAAATCGTGCTTGGCAGAGAACAAAAGAATAACCTAAAAGGAAGTAAAGAAAAGATGGACACTCATGAATATAATTTCTTCTATATTATATATACTTTCCTAAAATGGAAAATTATTGTTATATATTTTGAATTCTCCCAGAAGTTGCTCCCATGAACATGAAAATGTTCTGTTCTGTTTTTCTTTTTCTTTCTTTTTTCTATTCTGTTTTTTTCTTATTTTGTATTCAGTTCAATAAATTTTTTTTAAAAAAATGTCCTTATCTATGATCCAGAGAATCCATAGTGGACTACAAGGTCAGTAATAAAAAAAAAAAAAAAAAAAGTCCCATTTGTATCAAAATCCTTGTAATAGTAGAGAACTAGAAACAAATTAATCCATTTTGATTGGAGAATGACAAATTGTGGTGTAGGAATATATCACACTGCAAAAAAAATGAGTATGATGAATACAGAGAAGCACTGAAAGACAGATGAATTGGTAAAGTCAGAGGATCATATATTCATAAAGGTGAGTGAGAAGAGATCTCAGAAACCATCTAACCAAACCTCTCATTTTTAAAACTGAGGAAACCAAGACGCAAGTATACCTCAAAAAGGAAAGAATATCTAGACAAAGTGATTCTCAGAGTCAAGAAGACTGAGAAAAAGCCAGGTCTGGCAATTAAGCAAGCACTGGTAACTTTGGAAAAAGGATGATGTGGTAAGAAGGCAGATTTCAGAGGGTTAGGAAGAGAGGAGAGGAAGAGGAAATGCCAAGTACAAGAATTCTTTATAAGAAGTTCAGCTGAGTAAGGGAGAAAGGCACCACAGCTATAGAGGAAGATGGGTTGACTGCTTGTCCTTTGTGCTTGAAGAGGACCAAAATGGCATCACTATACTGAGGTCAAGGTACAGTGTATCCAACTATAGCTGATCCAACCAATGCTAGCTCAAAAGACTCTCTCAGAAGTTGGACACAGAGTCTATATAAACATTTGGAGAAGAGCTGTTTCAAACTTTGCACATCTCATGTCTACTTTGAGCTACTGAAGAACTGCTTTGTTCATAAAACACAGCATTATCTTTGAAGCAGGCATCTCATGCTGGGTAATCCTATGTCACAATCTCCCGTGTCTCACAGTTGATTAAAGGTCTTCAGAGAGACCTTGCATTTCTTTTTTCTGACCTTTGTGTGAGTGCTTGTCTTGTATGAATTCTCCACAAAACAGTCTTTTAAGCAAACATACATTTGTGGCATCTGAGCAACGTGACCAGTCCGCTGGAGTTGTGCTCCCTGAAGTAGTTTGAATGCTTGGCAGTTCAGCTTAAGAAAAGACCTCAGAACTGATGCTGAGTGAAGTGAGCAGAGCCACTAAATGTTGATCAAAGGATAGTATTTTCACCTTTTTTTGGTGGTTATTTGCTCCTTGTTGTTTTTCTTGTAGCTTTTCCCCTGATTTTTCTTGCGCAGCACGATGGATATGGAAATACATTTAGAAGAAATGCACACATTTAACCTCTTATCGTATGGCTCGCTGTCTTGGGGAAGGGGGAAGAGGAGAGAAAGGGAGAAAAGAAAATTGAAACACAAGTTTTTGCAGAGGTAAATGTTGAAAACTAGCTTGGCATGTATTTGAAAAATAAAATACTATTTTTAAAAAAAAGGATGTCAGGTTCTGATAACGTCCAGACTCATCCTTAGACAATTCAAATGGAAATGATTCAGTTTTATGGCATGGTGTTGATATATTGTCCAGGTTTCACAGGCATATTTCTTTTCTCCCATACTTTTCTTACAAGCATGCCACTATTGAACAGATGTATGATATTCCAGGCAAATTTTGCCACAATCTTCCACAAGTTTCCATAACAGACAGAATCAAAGGGCTTATTAATGAGACAGATGAATTATTAATGAGACAGAACTTCTATTCTGCTTCCAGTATTTCTCCTGAAGTTGTTGGGCAGCAAATATCACATTAATTGTTCCTCAGTCTTTTCTGAAGCCACACTGGCTTTTAGGTAGATGACCATTGTCCAGGTTGAAGGATCAGTTTATCAAGGACTTGATCAAGAATCTTGCCAGCACAGGACAACAAACATCTTTCTTTTGCCTTTATGCAGATGAACAATGGAGGCATCTTTGAAATCTTGAGGGAAAACCTCTTCTTGCCATATAAACTGGAAAATTCTAGTTAGCTTTTGTATGAGCAGTGAACTCCCTGACTTGAAAATCTTAACTAAAATAGAATCAGCAGCAGATACGTTACCATAAAAGAGAAGCTTAATGGTATTCAAAACCTCTTCTTCACTTGGCAGTTTGGCTAGAGAAAGATCAATTTCAACCTGAGGTAAATGGTCAATAACTTCAGCATTGGTTGATGATTCTGTTGAGAATGCTTTGGAAGTGCTTAATCCACTTCTCCAGGATCATGTCCTTATCACTTATCATTGTGGCTCCATCAGCAGGGAGTAGGTGATAAGCACCATAGGTCTATGGCTTATGAATAGCTTTCAGGTCTTCATAAAAATGCTTTGGTTTGTTACTATCTGAGCAAAATTGAATTTCATCTGCCTTTTTACTGATCCAAGAATCCTGGATATCTCTAAGCTTCACTTACACTTTATTTCTGATGAATTTAAACAATACCTTCTCAGAGCCAGACAAACTAATCTGCTGGTAACTGTGAAGTTCTTATTTTTTTATCTAATACCTTCTAAATTTCCCCATAATTTTAAACAAATCAATCTTGATGTTTGTGAATATTCTGGCCCACATGAATAAATATAGTGCTGTACACCAGATCTTAAAAGGTGTCCAATTATTTATTCCATTCTTGCCAATTATGTGTTGCCTTTGCTTTTCCCTCCAAATTAGCAATAAACATTTACACTGTTGACATTAAGCCTTCTGGTTGTTGGCTTGCCTTGGGACTACCACCTCTGGTGAATGAAAATGTTTCTTGGACAGGACAAATCTATGATCAGTTCATCACTCTCACATTCTATTTTCCTTACAATGACATTGGCTGTTAAATGTCAAAGTTTATTTCAAGAGTACATCCATGAAGTTTTATTTCATTTAGCTAATTAGCTAAATAGAAAAGAGTGCTAATGATGAGAAGATCATGAGACAGATATCTTCAGTAAGTGAACACTGAAACATCAATGTTCTTCCATTCCTCTCAAAGACTCCCTGACATGTCTGATAGGCTATGCCTTCTTTGGCTTTAAATAGTCACCCAGTGTAAATGTTGAAAATTATTCATACATATATTTTGACAATAAAAAGCTTTAATTAAACAAAAATTAGTCACCTAAAATTACAAGCTTGTCCTCTTTTAGCACACTGACAATGAGGTTTTCCAGGTCTTCATAAAATTTTTCTTTGACCTTATCAGTGTTTCTCAAGGTGGGAGCATACACACTGATGGTGGTTGTCATAAACCTGCTGTTTACTATTTTGGGGTTATACAAGCTTGCTGACAAAACTAGATTTGATTGTAAAACCTACACCAGTTTCACTCCCCATCACTGCAGCCACATTGAAACAACATGTATCCAGCTCTGACTTTAGTAAATTGGTCTTTATTTGCCAGCTTTGTTACAATCAAGGCTGCTATTTTTATGTGATATTTGCTAAGTTATTTCATTGAAGGAGTTGCTTGTCTTTCAAGGCTGGTGGATCTGTTGCTGTCCATAACTGTATGTAGGTTCCATGTACAAATGGTGAGTGAAATCATCTTCATAAAAATCTTTGTACAATTTTTCAAAGGTAGGTTAGATCAAGCAATTTTTAATAGCTTTTTATTTTTCCAAATACATGCAAAGATAGTTTTTAACATGCACCTTTGCAAAACCTCGTGTTCTAAATTTTTCTTCCTGTTCCCCTTCCTCCTCCCTTAGAAAGCAAGAAATTCAATCTAGGTTAAACATATGCAATTCTTTTAAACAAATTTCCAGATTCGTTATGCTGTGCAAGAAAAATCAGCTCAAAAGAGGGGAAAAAATGAGACAAAACAAAACAAAACAAGCAAGCAACAACAAAAAGGTGAAAATACCATGCTTTGATCCACATTCAGCCTCCCTAGTTCTTTCTCTGGACACAAACGGTACTTTATATCACAAGCCTATTGGAATTGCCTTAAATCACCTCCCTGTTGAAAAAAGCCAAGTCCGGTAAAGTGATTTTTAAGGCACTATTTCTAGCCTCTTCTTCATGCCAGGAGGTGAGCAGTATAGTTCTTTAAAAAGAGACTGCTCATGGGGCAGCTAGGTGGTGCAGTGGATACAGCACCAGCCCTGAAGTCAGGAGGACCTGAGTTCAAATCTGGCCTCAGACACTTAACACTTCCTAGCTGTGTGACCCTGGGCAAGTCACTTAACCCCAATTGCCTCAGCAGAAAAAAAAAAAAAAAAAAAGACTGCTCAGTTATCAGAGGGCTGCTTCAGGCCATGGTCGGGACCACCTGTGTGCAGGGGGGTGACTACAGCTCCCAGTGTGTCCATGTTTGCTCTTCATTATTTGCCCATCATTGCAGGATTTCAAAGAGGTAAAAATGATAAAGTGGTATGAGTAATATCTTTTATCTTGCATACAAATTGGATTTGAGTATGGCAGAGTTGTGTGACATCATCAGCCTTACTCTCTTCCAAAGCTACCAAAAGCCCAATGGCAAGATAAAAATCAAGACAACTAGTGATGACTTGGGATGAAACATATGATTTAGGCATGTTCAATGTCTAACCAAGCTCTAACACTCTACAATAACTTTCATGGTTATTGGAACAAACTTCACATCTGCCTATTTTGCTGATGGAACCCTTCCTAATTACTTGATAGGTTTGAGGCCCCAGTTACCCTTGTGCTAGTTTAAGCCATCTGCCAAAACAGTCTATCTGGGAGAGGCTTCTGGGTATGCTACAGCTTTTTGGAGCCACAGCTAAGAGCATGGTGGCAACTGGAACCAAAAAATGCAAAGCAGCTCTGAAAAGGATGTGCTGATCTGCACTGAAGAGTACCTCTGGTGTACGGGGTACTAGTTTCCTGAACACTCCTATACCCCACAGGGAAAGGTAGGAGCAAATGAAGACTTTTTTTAAGAAAGGAGATCTGAGCACATTTGTAGGCAAGAAGGAAAATGTCAGTAAAAAGGGAAAGGATTAACAATAAAGAGATATGATAGTGGGGATGATTTACTGGAAGAAAAGTGGATGAGATGGGATTGACAGCTGAGCCTTACAAGCAGAAGGGCTACCAAAAAACCAGACTGAACAGAAGAAAGCAACAGTAGAGGAATGAAATAGAAAAGCTACAAGGAGAATGGAGAGATAAAGAGGAAAGGATATATCAGAAAACTAATGTGAAAAAAAAAAGGTATCAATTTTTTTTTAATAACAGGCACATTGAGACAGACAGAAGTGAAAGCAGGCAACACAAAGAATAAACTATTATGTACAAATGCAAAATCATCATTATTCCTGTTTAGCCCATTTATTTTTGGCCCTGAGTTGTGACTTCATAGATGTTTCTCTGCAAGTCTTAAGAGATTTGCCCAAGATTCAATGACTTACACAAGATCAGAATATATTCCAATTGGAATACCGAATCCCAATCTTCCTGGCTTTGAAGTCAGCTCTAAATGCTGCCTTTCATTTGACCAAATAAATATTTAGTCTTAGTTTTAAGTTTTCTCATTTTAAAATAGAAATATAGCCTAAAACACAAACCTAGTCCCTGAAACATCATAGAGTTATCAGTGAGAAAGTTTCAAAAGATTTTACTTTTCTACTGGAAACGCAAAAATACATAGAAAATTGCAACACAGTTAAAAGTAAGAAGTTAAGTGTCCCAAGAACACACAAGCTTGACCAGAACCAAATTATTCCTGTCTCAGAGGCTGGCTCTTTCTACCATGCTGCTTTTTCCTTTAATGCAATCAAAATTATTTTTTTATAAATGGTATCCTTTGTTAAAACAAAACAAAAAAATCTCTCCCAACTATCTCTGTGACTTCCATTTTCATTTTTTTAAACAGGTCTTCAGAAGTTGTGGTTGTACCTACCCCTGAGAAGCATTTAAATCTCTACAGGATTTGTTTCCTAAGATAAGGACTAAGTGCACTGAGATGGAAGAAGCTGACCTAGGGCTCTTGGATTCAGTCATAGACTGTTTCCATTATGCTGAGGAGGGCTGGTGATCATGATTTGATTTTTTGCCTCCTGGTTCCCTTTCAGGGTATCCTCCTGTTCAGCAAGACTGGCTTTCTTGCTCTGTGACTGGCAGCTAGGGGCAACTGGTGGAGACACATGGAGTTATTTCCATAGGTAACAGCTACAAAGGATAGTGTAGAAGCATACCAGTGATCTGTAGGTATTACTACTTAACTTATCTACTTATTGGTGGCGGTTGGTCAGTAGCTGTTGCTTATGGTGAAAATGAAAGTAAGCTCCCTCTCCACAATGATTTCTGCCCTCGTGATAGCTGTAGGTAGCCTAAACCCAAGAGCACAAACTACAATCATATTGATTCCTCCCCATTTCCTAAGAACTACTTGGAAAATTTTGAAAACAGTTTGTCAAAAATTAGGTTTAGTCCAAGAAAATTTAACTCATAATACCATAATAAAATCTAAATAGGTATATAATATATATATGTAAAAGGTCACATTATAAAAAACAAATCAAGACATAAATCGAAGGGAGAGACTTATTGGACAAATAGGGGATGGAAGTGATCATAACAGATATTTTTTTAAAAGACAGTTTTAAATACATAAAACTAAAAAGCAGCATGGTATAGTAGAGACTTGACTTTGGAGTCAAGAAGATTTTGATTCAAGTCTTGCCTCTGATTCCTATTGGTTCTGTGACCCTAGGTAAGCTATTTAACCTATCAGTGTCTGAGGCAAGCCTGTAAGCCTATAAATTCACAGTGCTGATCTGCACTTACAAAGGGAGTTGTTTCATAAAGCTTTTCTTACATAATTGAAGTCAAAATTCTGGTTGAAATAACAAAAGACAGAGGAAGGTTGAGTCCTATTCAGCCTCTCTACTTCTGGTGATGCTTCTAGCTATGGAGGTCTCTCTCCACACTCTACTTTAGTCCTTAGGAGATTAAAAAGTAAACATTCTAGCAACTAGAGCACAGATGTGAAGATGCTCTTTAAGAATAGTGGCCTTAAGATAATTGCAGTAAACTGTTGTTGGATTTTCATGATTTGTTTCAATTTAGGAAGGATACTGTACTCTAGGCCCACAAACTGATAGACATAACAACTTCCCACTGTAAGGATATTACTGCTAACTAATCCCATATATTGCAGGAGAAGATAGAGAAATATGGGATGGATATTACAAGGAGATAGATTTGCACTGGTTCAACAATAACCCAAAAAAATTAACAAAAAGGTGGCGGTTAGAAGGGAAATCTTTAAGAGTGTCTAAAGGGATCTGAGCTTGGTCCTATCTATAAAATATGATTAGGATAATCCTATCAATGATTAGGATAAAGGCACTGAGGTGTGCTTATCAAATTTGCATTTGACATGAAGCTTGAAAGTACAACTAACATGATGAATCAATGGCATGGAACTAAATCAATCTCAATTTGCTGTAATGTAGCAAGGTGAAAAAAATGTAAAATTCTATAATTGTCTTTCAACAATTTTCAAGAATATAGGGGTAACCATGGCTAAAAAAAGTTCCTGTGCAAAGGGTTTGGAAGTTTGACTGGAAGGCAAAATCAGTGAGTCATACAGTAGTCCCAAGAGCTTGCATCTTTATTGAGAGACAAAGTGTCCCAGGAAGTAACAGCTCTACTACAACTTATCCTGATCAGGTCATATCAGGAGCACAACATGAAGTCCTGTGTATATTTTAGGAAACAAGAACATTTCTAGGGAAGAGGAATGAAATCAATGTTGTATGACAGTTGTCTGAAAATAGTGGGGAAGTTAGCCAGGAAACTTAAAAAAAAAAAAAAAAAAAAAAAAAGAAAAGAAAAAAAGAAAAGAAAAGAAAAGACTTACCAGAGAAAACCTTAAAATATTTGAAGGTTTGTTTATAAAAGAAATAAAACCTGTTTTTTGTTTTTGTTTTTTTGACTTCAGAGTGTGGAATTAGGAGATGTTAATGGGTAGGAATTACATAGAGACATATTTAGACTTGATATAAGGAAACAACCGAGCTATCCATCATCAATTAGCTGTCATACAATGAGGATAGGGATTTGAGGTAGAAAGTGGAGTAGTTAGTAAGTTTCCCTTCAATGGGTAGTTCAAACAGAGGTTGAATAAGTAAGTGCTGGAATGCTAAAAAAAAAAAAAAAAAAAAAAAGATTGTTTAGAGAGTCTTTGAGATTCCTTTTTTAAATTTTGATATACTTCCCAGTGGATTATCAGGAGAAAAAGTTCAAAAACATTATTTAGATATATATTGGAAAAAAGGCAACAGAGCAATCAGTAAACTAAGAAATCTTAAGAAATACCATGGGATTTTTTGATGGAATCCCAGAATCATAGAATTTAAACTAGAAAATCCCTAGACACCATCAAGTCCAGCCTTCTCATTTAACAGATGACAGTGACACTAGAAAGTTTCTATGCCTTGCCCACGGTCATACAGCCAGTAAGAGTCTGAGGCAGGATTGGAACAGAGATGTTCCAGACTCCATGTCCAGCACTCTCTTCACTACACCTGAGCCTCAGATCACTGCATGCTGCTTAATTTATTTCATATTCAAAACTATTTCATTCATATTGCACCGCTTACCTTTTACTAGGTATTTTCACTTGGAGTGGAGACTCTTCTTTATGACTGTTTCTTGATTTTGGTTTCTCTTGTTTTTCTCGTTTTGTTTCCTTTGGTATTTTTGATTTTTTGTTTGAAGCTGCTGTCCAAGGAGCAAAATCATCATCATCTTAAAGTGCATAGGAGGAAGGAAAGAAAAAACAAAACTCATCAAATTTTCTTGATTGAATAATAAAGATATTCTTTTAGCAGTTTAAATATTTTGAAGTACATATTTTTAGAATTATTATTCAAACAATTTCATTGTGTCGCAATTGTGCCAGTTCATAGCAACTTTTTCATGATTCCAATACCTATATAACTCTGCAGTGCCAATTATACTAGTATTCAAGAGCCCAAAGAAAAAACAATGCATTTAAGTAATCTTTTGAAGATCCACTGGGACAATTTATAAAGGTCTGTGTCAAAAAGGTTCATCACATTGAAAGTTAACCATCAACCATCAAAGAATGTTTATTTCAACTTCCTAACTTCAACACTAGATTCTTAGAGTATCTTCCTATGGCTAGAGAATAATTTGTGTGAAAAATATCTGGGGGTTTCTAATATGTAAAAAAAAAAAAAAAAAATAGCAGAAATAAATTATATAGAGAAAAACAGGGTAGTACTTTTACCTTCCCATAAGATGATGAAGAAAGAAAATAGAGGATCATTCTGTTTAATAGCTTTTTATTTATTTCAAATACATGCAAAGATAGTTTTCAACATTCAACTTTGCAAAAACTTGTGCTACAAATTTTTCCCTCCCATAGACAGCAAGCAATCCAATATAGGTTAAACATGTGCAATTCTTCTAAACATATTTCCAAATTAATCATGCTGCACAAGAAAAATCAGATCAAAAAGTGAAAGGGAAAAACGAGAAAGAAAGAAAAAAAAAAAAAACCCAAGCAAACAACAAAAAGGTGAAAATACTATTCTTTGATCCATATTTATTCTTCATAGTTCTCTTTCTGGACACAGATGGCTCTTTCCATCACAGATCTACTGGAATTGCTTGAATTACATCATTGTTAAAAAGAGCCAAATCCATCACATAACCTTGTTGTTGCTGTGTACAATGTTCTCTTGGTTTTACTCACTTCACTTAGCATCAGTTAACAGAAATCTCTCCAGGCTTTTCTGAAATCAGCCTGCTTGTCATTTCTTATGGAACAATTGTATTTCATTACATTCATATATAGTAACTTATTCAACCATTCCTCAACTGATGAATCCACTCAATTCTCAGTTCCTTGCCACTACAAAAAGGGCTACTACCAAAATTTTTGTAATGTGGATCCTTTCCCCTTTTTTATGATCTCTTTGGGGTAGAGATCCAGTAGAGACACTACTGGATCAAAAGGTATGCACAGTTTGATGGTTCTTTTAGTTACAAATAGTTAGAAATTGCTCTCCAGAATGGTTGAATCAAATCTCAACTCCAGTCACAATGCATCAGTGTTCCAGTTTTCCCACATCCCCTCCAACATTTATCATCTTTTCCTGTCATTTTAGCCAATTGAGAAGTGTGAAGTGGTACCTTGGAGTTGTCTTAATTTGCATTTCTCTATCAATAGGGATTTAGAGTATTTTTTCCTATGACTAGAAATGGTTTTTATTTCATTGTCTGAAAATTGTCTGTTCATATCCTTTGACCATTTATCAATTGGGGAATACCTTGTATTCTTAGAAATTTGATTCAATTCTCTTATATATATTTTAGAAATGAAGCCTTTATCAGAAACACAGGATGTAAAAACTGTTTCTTAGCTTTCTGCTTCCCTTCTAATCTTGGCTGCATTGGTTTTGTTAGTACAAAATCTTTTAAATTTAATCAAAATTATCCATTTTGTATTTTATAATGTTCTCTAGTCTTTTGGCCATAAATTCATTCCTTCTCCATAGATCTGAAAGAGAAGACTATCCCCTTATTCTCCTAATTTGCTTATAATATCACTATGTCTAAATCATAACCTTATCTTAGTATAGGGTGTTAGATGTTGATCAATGACCAGTTTCTGCCATACGATACTCCAATTTTCTCAGCAATTTTTGTCAACTAGTGAGTTCTCTTCCCAGAAGCTGGAGTCTTTGCATTTATCAAACACTGGATTACTATAGTCATTGACTATTGTGTCTTATGAACTTAACCTATTACACTGATCCACTATTCTCTTTCTCAGCCAGTGCCATATGGTTCTGATGACCACAGCTTTACAGTATAATTTTAGGTTTGTTAGGCCACCTTTCTTTGCATTTTTTCCCATTAATTTAGAGGACCTATCTTAAGATTTAACAGAAGCTCAGATTTTTAGGATTGAAAAGGACCCCTGGGTCACACTACAAAGTCTATCTGAACAAGAATTCTCTTCACTATATATATAAATATATACAAGCCTTTGCTTGAAGACTTTTAGCACAGGAAAACCTACTACTTTCAAAGTCAGTCCATTTGTGTTCTGGATAGCTCTGTTAGGAAATTGTTTATAACCTCACAAGCTTGAAAACTGAAATCACCTAGTATAATGCCCTTGCTTTACAGAGTGCTACATAGCATTCTCAGAATCCACAACTAGGCCCTCTTCCATATGTCTATTCTTCAAAGATTTGAAGGTAGGGATCTTAGTTTCCCTGCAGCTACTTGCCTGGTTAAACATGCCAGGGTCCCTAAGGAGGTATCACTTAAAGTAATTTACTCTCATGAGATATAGGGTTATATAATGTATAATACTGATCTCATAATCAGAAAGGTCTAGGTTCAAATCTCACCTCTTAAACTTACTGGCTACTGGCACTTAACTTTTCTGGTCCTCAATTTCCTCATCTGTAAAATAGAAATACTATTGATAATATCTATCTCACAGGATTGTTACTGAGACTCACATGAGATCATGCATCTAAAGCACTTAAAAAGCTTTATGAATTTGGGTAAATGTCAGTGATTGCCATGGTTGACTTGCTCTTCTCTGGGCACTTTCCAGCTTATCTATCTTAATATGTCATGGGTGCCTATAACTAAACATAAGAAATCAGGTGTGATCTGACCACAACAAAGGAAGAATGATTATGTTCTTCCTGTTCTGTATAATGTGCCTCTCAGTCCAAACGAAGATTACACTTCCTTTTTTGACCATTTTATCACACTGCTGAATCATATGGATTTGGACTCAATCTCCTTATCTGACCTCTCTCCCAAACTCCAGGCCAGGAAAGCCAATAGTGATTATAAGGTTTTTCAACCTGGGACTCCTCCTTAAGTAAGAGGGGCAGTCCATCATAGTGAGTTAAGAGTTTTTATAAAAAAGGTAAAAGTAATACATGAACTGATGCTGAGTGAAATGAACAGGACCAAGAGAGCATTATATACTTCAAACAATGATACTATATGATGATCGATTCTGATGGAATTGTTGTTCTTCAACAATGAGATGAACCAAATCAGTTCCAATAGAGGAGTAATGAACTCAACCAGTTACACCCAGGAAAAGAACTTTAGGAGATGACTATGAACCACTATATAGAATTCCCAACACCCCTATTTTTGTCTGTCTGCATTTTGGATTTCCTTCACAGGCTAATTGTACACTATTTCAAAGTCCGATTCTTTTTGTACAGCAAAACAACTGTTTGGACATGTATATATAGATGTTGTATTTAATTTATACTTTAACATATTTAACATGTATTAGTCAACCTACCATGGGGGGGGGGGAATTAGAACAAAAGATTTGGCAATTGTCAATGCTGTAAAATTACCCATGCATATATCTGGTAAATAAAAACTATATTTTAAAAAAAATGGGAAAGTAAGAAAAAAAAAACAAAACAAAACAGGAGAACTGGACAGAGCAGAAAAATAAGATGAATTCAGAGGAGATTATGCATGTTTGGACAATTTCAGAAAAGTCCTGGTGATTAAGGTATGCTTCTTCAATTCTCTTGCCTTAACACAGAAACAACTTCCTAATTTATTCTAACATTCCTCAGTTGTGGGATAACTGATAGCTACTGAAGAACTCCTTATATAATTTATAATGTTAGCACTTAACTCTATAATGCTATATATTTTTTCAAGTGTTTAATATGTATATTAGTCTTATGTCTTAAAATAGACAAAAAAGCTCTTTGTGATCCCGGATCATATACCTTATTTTTCTTTGATCCAATTCATTATGCAGGCCCTTAACATATCCTTAATCCTTAGATTATCCACATACTTATTCAAAGCCAAGTTATTAGCTTTGCATCTGGCTGAATGATTACTCAGAACTATAAAATACTTTATATCTTTAGAGTAAAATATTTTGGCTTAGGTAAAATATCTTACCCTAACTAAACTGAACCAAAAGAGCTACTTACCACGTGACTTTGTTCATGTCAAATGAACCAATTTAACAATGCATAACTTATCCTATTTGAAGGTTATAATATGGTATAGCAGAAAAAGCAATGATGTTAAGTCAGAAAACATGGATTTATGTCCCAGTCTTGCCACTTAGACTATAGGCAAATCCCTAATATAAAAAAAAATTTAAAAAAAAATTATAAAAACACTTGTATCATTTAGTTCTCAAAAATGTAATGAAATATTTTGAAAACTATATAAAAGTGAGTTATTATCATTCCATATTTATCTAATGATAGCACAAAGGAGTAGATATACAGAAAATGGACATTCTGCAAATACTGAGGGGAAAATGCAGTAACTTGCAACTCTAAATAAGAAAATAGGAAGCTGCACTTACCATCATAATCTGAGTCCAAAGACTGTGAGTAATTGACTGGTTTCTTATTCCTATTATCAAAAAAATTATTTTTCAGTTACATAAATTTTATTTTTCCATTGAAATGCAATCCTGTCATCATGTCAATAAGCATTTATTAAACACTTATCTAATTTTCATGCCCTGTACAAGTCCTTTGAAAAATTCCTAATTTCAAATAAAAATAGTATTTGGGACGGAGGATTTTAGCTGGAAAAGTCATTAATTTCTTAATTACATAAATACCAAACTTCCAAGGATTGACTGCATATCAGTGATTAAAAATTTAACAGTGAAAGGCAATTTTCCTTTCTATAGCTCAAATTGATTTTTAATTAAATGGATCCACTCTTACTATCATTTCCAAAGAATCTACAAATGCTAGTCCAATGTGTTCAAATTTGAAGATAAATGTACAATCATTTTTTTAACAGACCTTGTGCATTACACTACATTAACTTTAAGAAAATCCAATATGACTTCAAACTTTAAAAGATAAATTTAAATGTATTTATTCACATTAGAAGATTCATTGCTTTTGGTAAAGGTTTTTTAAAGTCCCCCTTTTATATGCAGTTGTTCTTATTATGACTTAGAAGTCATAAGTATCTTCTACTTTTTTTTCTAACCCTAAGAGGTTATTCAGAGTCCTGAAAGCAATGGGAAAGATAGCCTCCCCACTCAAATTAGACTCTCAGCCTGATTAGGGACTGACAGAGACAAATTTAAAAGAAATATAAAGGACAGTTAGAATGCCCTGAGTAGGATTCTTGGATATGCCAGAGAGTGGCATAAAGCATTAATCTCAGAAATTTAGTGTATAAAATGTGCAGAATTAATGAATTTTCAGTTTTACACATATAAACAGCAGTTAATCCAAAAAGTAATTTATAACTGAATTAGGAAAATCAATAAATTGGGATCTATTATATTCATTTTATCACTAGATTTTTACACTTATGTTGTCCTTAAATATAATATTAAATTTAATATAATTGTAACTTAGTTTCACCTTAAAATTAAATACTTGTCAAAGAGGGAGGGCCTCCTAGACAAGGGAGGGAAATAAAACTTGGGATAAAAAAAAATTCAATTAAATTCCACACATAAATATAAACAAGAGTAGATTATTTTGCATAGTTACAGTTGTTGTTAGGCTGTTTACAGGTTTCTGCTGTATGTTTTTATTCCTATGCTAAGTATCTAAACTTCTCCATTAGACAGCAAACTATTTAGGCCAAAGAATCTTCTCTCTTTTTCCCTTTCTATCTCTTCACAATAAAATGAAAACAAACCAGTAATAAATAGTGTATCTTAAAAAAACAAAAAACAAGACTCTTCCTTTTTCCCTCTCTCCTCTAAGGAAGTAAAAAAGATTACTTAATGGTAGCATTTTGTCACCTACAAATAGCTTCTTCTTGATATTTCTCTGCTCTTAACCCTGGGTTAAAAAGAAGTAAACAAGAGTAAAGTGAGTGCCCCAAACACCTAGCACAGTGTATTGAATATGTTAGATTGCATATAATTGAACATATCAGAAAGAGGTCTAATATATTCAACTACATATTGAACAAACTTTGAACTACTTATATAATAGGTTATATTAGAAAAATAATAATATATTAGAAGGAATAGGTTATATTAGGTATTATTTCTTCCCTGAGGGAACTCCTGGCATACCAACTCCAACAAAAGTGATTATTAGTTTTTAACAGTGTTACAGATTTTCCTGGAGCACTGAAAGGTTATAAAAATTCTAAAGTTAAACCACTACCATGTGCCAGATAGAGGCAGTATTTGAATCCAAATTTTCCTGGCTACAAAGTTCCTATGTAACAAAATAGGTGCTTAATAAATGTTTATTTTTGATGTATATCTGTGAGTTAGGAGAGAAGGAAAAATGGGGATGGGACAAAAGACAAGGAATAATTAAAGAAGAACAATTTGATCAGTCAACAAGCTATTACTAATAGTCAAGCATTCAATAAGGCCCTAGAAATAAAAGGAAAGAGAAAAAACTTCAAAAAGCTCACCTAACAATACAATCAGGTTGAAAATAACTATGTATATACAAGATACCCCACAAATGGAAAGTAATCTCAAAAGAATAGCAGTAGCAATTAGAGAAGTAAAAAGAGAATGGCAAAGATCTCTGGAAAAAGATAAGCTTTGAACTCCAATCCTGAAGGGAAGGAGGGAGAGCATTCTAGGCCTGAAGGACCATTACTGTAATGCATGAAATTAGGAGAAAGAGTATGATATAGGGGACCAGCAAATGAGTTAGAATAGCTGGGCTTAAACTACATAAAAAGGAATGTCACAAGACTGGAAAGATAGAAATGGGCCAGGTTATAAAGAGCTTTAAATGAGAAATAGATTTAGATTTCATTTTGGAAGAAACAGGGAGCTAGTAGAACTCACTGGCTAAGTGGGAAGACATGGTCCAATCTACACTTAATGAAAGTCACTTTGACAGCCGAGTGTGGATGAAGTAGAAAGACACTAAAGGCAGGGCACAAAGAGTTCTTCGGGCAAAGCAACATCTTGGAGTCAGAGACCTGGGGTGTATTACAGCATTAACACTTTTTCACTGTGTGAGCAGACAAAACAGTTCACAGCTCAGGGTTTTGGGGCCTCCTCCGTAAAATCAGATTTGCTTTGGAGGATATTATGTAGAAAACCTGAAAACACTTTAGGAATAATCTGCAAAGTGGTCTGGCCATTATGGAAAGTAATCCAGAATGTGCTCCAAAATTTGCTAAACTGTGTATACCTTATGATCCAGGAATGCCACTCCTAGTATTTTGAACTAAAGTTCAAAAAAAGAAGAAAAAGACCCATATGGACAAAAATTTTTGTAGAGCTCTTTTTGTAGTGACAACTGGAAATGTGGGGCAGGAGGCAAGGGGAAAGGAGGAGAGTCTCAATTGAAAAATGGCTGAATAAATTTTGGTGTGTGTATGTATAACATCTATTATATTTATTTCTTACAACATAATAGTGTTCCATATGTACATGTATAATATCTATTACATATACTTACTTCTTACAGCATAATGTTCCATTAAAAATGGAAATTTTAATGTTTTCCATGTTTAACATATTGGATTACTTCCCCTCTATGGGAGGGAATGCGGGATAGAGAGGGAGAAAAAACTAGGAACACAAGGTTTTGCAAGAATGACTATGCACTTATTTTTAAATGAAAAGCTTTTAAAAAAAAATTATGTTTTCCATTGAATATGCATATTCCTTTGAATATATATGGATTTCGTTATCTCTTAAGAACTTTAGAATTGACTGTATGACAAGGGGAGACACTGACACAGGACTAAACAGAGAAGGTGCTGTGCTCATGAACAAAGCAGAACTGAATTTGCGCAAAGGAAACTCAAAGTACTCAAAATCAGAGAAGCCAAATGTTGATATGGACTATTTGTGTCCAACCATTCTAATCTTGCACTGGTTTGATGAGCCAAAAACAAAATGATGTCATTTTGGTCCTCTTTGAAAATATACTTGTGTTCCATTGAAATCTTACATTTGTGTGTGTGTCAATGCAGCACACTGTTCCGCTGACACACATACATATAAAATTTCAATGAAACACATAGTCAATGGAATGCTCTTGTTACCTAAGAAATAATGAAAGGGGCAGCCTCTGAGAAACCTGGGAAGCCTTGTATGAACTGATGCAGAGTGAAGGTCAAGTTGTACACCACCACCACTCTGTATGGACAAACCCTTTGAAAGATTCTGAAACTCTACAGGGGTTCTCAAACTATGGCCCAGGGCCAGATGCAGCCGCTGAGGACGTTTATGTGGCCCGCCAGCTTACGGCAAATGGGCTGAGGGGCGGAGACAGAGTGTGAGCTTTTGTTTTTACTATAATCCGGCCTCCCACAGTCTGAGGGACAGTGAACCGGCCCCTATTTAAAAAGTTTGAGGACGGCTGCATCCATTCAATTACAGGGGCTAAAGAGGAAGCAGGCTGCCCAGCTCCTGACAAAGAAGTGCCAGACTTAAGATGCAGAATGAGATGTATCTGTGTGAACATACACATACTCACACACAAACATACACTCATACATACACACACACTTGCACACACACATACACTCACTCTCACACCAACACATACACACACACGCGAATGCTTAGGTGGGGATGACGCAGGAATATCTTGCTGGACCCTGATTTTCGGTTTACTTTTTATGCCCCAGTGGTTTGTGGGTGAGACAATTGCACTGAAGACAGAAAAATAACTAACAAATATCCTTCCAAGCTGGCATTTGTAAAGTACTTCACAAGTTTTAGAACGCCGTCCAAGTGCTGTTACCACTATTATACGGGCCCCTGGGTGAGGTAACGGGAGCCTTTCTCCTCTGCACCTCCAGCCCTCTCCCAGAAGCCGATTTCAGACATTCCCGTCCGTAATCTCTTGCCCTTTGCCCTCTCCCTCTTTTTAAACTCGTCCGGTCCCCCCCGCCTCCTCGCCCCCCAATCAGTTAGGCGCTCACCGCACGGGCCTCGGCATGGTCGCAGGCTACTCGAGGTCGGTCAGGGAACT
Organism: Sminthopsis crassicaudata; assembly: GCF_048593235.1. NCBI lineage: Eukaryota > Metazoa > Chordata > Mammalia > Dasyuromorphia > Dasyuridae > Sminthopsis > Sminthopsis crassicaudata. The sequence continues at coordinate 192,931,378 of NC_133621.1, forward strand.
GAGGACCTCTGAGCCTCCAGAAGCCGGAGCCAGCTCGGCGCGAGAGACGGTTCCCGCCGAAGATCAAGCGCGCGGGAGCCCCGCCCACTCCGGAACTCGAAACCCGGATCTTGAGCCCCACTTCCGCCGCGACTCCAGGCGCGCTCAGTCTTCTATTTTTAACCAACACATTCGCCATTTATTTATTCTATTTTCTCTCTCTTCCTCTTCCCCTCCCCCCCCCCCCATCTCCGTGCAGGCTTAGAAAAAAAATAAATCAAATAAGGAATATATTTCCACATCCACATGCAAATTTCGGAATACAACGGAAAATTTTAAAACGAGGCGGTTCTGACAAAAAGTTCTTTGAGGTTGAAAAAAGAAAACAGTGAATCTGCGGCGGTGATTGTCAGACGCCGTTACGCTCTGCCTGTCAGCTGATCGGTTCTGAGAGGAGAGCAGAAGGAACTTGCCCATTCTCGGCTCAGGTAGTGCAGAGTGCAGGTGAGACGCAGGGCGTGTGGAGGGCCTTGTGAGGGGAGTCTCGCTGTCCCGGGCAGTTTGTGGTCCCTCCTCGGGAGGGCCTCCTTTCCGGCCCCCTCTGTCTGCCCCAGCCGCGCTGCCTCTTCTCTCCCTCCCTCTTAGTCCTCGGACCCCGTCCCCCAGCCTCCCCCACCTCCTACAGATCTGAATGAAACCTTCCCTGCTAGTCGAGGAAGTTAGACTGACCTTTGAACTAAATGCAGATCCCCAGACTGATTTTTTAAATTGGTTTCAAGTGGAACCCGTTGAAAAGGATCAATAGAACCAAAGAACCAGTTGAACCCGGAACAGAAGGGTTTGTAATTCATAATATATGTGAACCGGAATTAAAAACAAAAAAACTCGCCAAATGAGTCTTAGTTTAGAGTTAGAACTCTAGAACGTAGTTTGGATTCAGCACTGACAAGGACTTTAAAGACCATCCAGGCCAGCTCGAGGCCCAGAGAGGAAATGTCACAAATAGGTTCATATCCACGTCCTCAACACCCTGGTCCGATGCGCTTTGCACTAAACCACGTTGTCCGGACAGATATCGTACTTTGCAAATCCTACTGACGTAAATCGTGTCTCCAGAGGGGTGATTCCGCCCCAACCAAGATCTCCAATGGAATGAGACCACTTCACTCAAAGGCGCCCTTTTCCCAAATCACCCGTCCCCCGCAGATTAAAGGGGACGCAGTTTCAGGGCTTCCCCAAAGGTTAAAGGGGACACAATTTACATCATTTTCTCAATCAGTCCTTGATAGCGTGTGCTCGTAGAATCCTATATTCTCGGCTGGAATCGTATGTCCTTCAGAAGACCTCCATTCTGATCTCATTCTCGTTTTTCAGATTGAGAAATTTAAGACCCAAGAAATAATTTGCCTAAAGTCAAACTTAAAATTCTAGTCAGCCACTAGGAGTGGAAGGATCTGTGTGCAAATCCTACCTCTGGGGTTTACTGCTCTTGTTATCTTGGGCAAGTCACTTACCTCTCTGTCCTTAAGTTTCACCATTTGTGAGTTGGTTGTCACGGATGAAGCCTCTGGGAGCCCTTTCAGTCCCAGAGTTATGTGGCAGGAGCCACTTCCTCTGATCCTTGGTTTGTGTTCTCTAATCTGTGATAGGAGCTTTCGTAAATGTTTTTGGTAGGTTTTGTTGTCTTCTTCCAAAATAGAAGCTTCTTTAGAGCAGAGGCTCTTTGTTACTTCCTTGTTTACCCCTTTAATTTGACAGATATTCATCGATGATTATATTTAAATAATAGGAATTAGAGTAGAAACTGTTTGAATAAGGAAAGTGGGTACCTGTCCTCAAGGAGCATATAGTAGGTGCATAATGCAAAAATAATGCTTCTGAAATATAAGGGGGGGGTGCGGAATAATGTGAATTCCAAGAGAAATATAGTCTCTAAAAAAGGGAAGCCTTCCTAGAGATGGTGACATCTGAATAGAATTTAACTAGATGAAGAGAAATAGGTAATTCCCACATTGAAGTAAGATATAAATGATGCTAATGGAAGGTCATATTCAGGAAACCAACAAGGTAAGACTGGGCACTCAAAAGTTAACCATTTGTTCCCCACTTGAATGGGCCACCCTCAGAAAACATCACAAACACATACAGCTTTCATTAGAGCTTGGAATGATTGTGTACTTCTTTGATTCTTTTCTCCATGTTCTTAAGTATTTGTCATAAATTCATCAGTTTTTTTTTTTTTTTTTTTTTCAGTAGCGAGTAAGATTCCTTTTGTCCTAAGGACAAAAACTTATCTCACCAGAATCCCAAAAACCGATTAGCACTCAGTTGACTATTGCACTTCCTCTACATGCTGGAGAAAGAAAGAATAGTCTAACAATTGTCAAGCAAACAGAGAATGCAGGGGATAGTGAAACTAGCACCGGCCTCTAGAGTTAGGAGAATCCTGGATCGGGATCCTTTTGTTTCTTTGCTTCTTTGCTATTGTGGATTGGAGTTTTTCTGTTCTGCTGATTATTTTTGCTACAGACAATAAATTCTGCTTTCATAATTCTTATTTAAATCATTCAAGAACACTCTGTTAGATTCCATTCCTATAATTTTTCTTTTCACAGATGAGTATATCAAGAAAAAGTAAAAAAGCTTAATATTAATACATGTGTTACTTTGAGAAGTTAAAGAAATAGGAAAAAAAAAAGTTGTCACAGGATCATAACTTTAGAGATAGAAGGGACCTGTGATGTCATCTAGTCTCCCTTATTTTGTAGCTGGGGTTTTGAAATTATTCCCCCAGAGTGATTAATTTTGCCTACAGTCAACAAATAACAGGTGACAAAAGTCAATCCCTGCTCTTCTGACTTTACATTCAGCACTCTACCATGCATTTAATAAGTCAACAGCAGGAGAAAAACTTTAATTGAAGTAGTACTCTCAGAAGACTAGTTCTCTGTGATAAAATATTCATGAATGATGTGTTCTTTTTAATATAGAACAATCTAGATGACAGCTACTCTGGAACCAGATAAGATAAAAGCAAATCAAGACAAATTCTATGGCCGAGAAAGAGATTTCGTATATAAATTCAATGTAGGAAGCCAGTGCTTTGAGCTTACAGTGCCTCTGAAGTTTCCTGTTAAAGAGAATCCAAATAATTTGCATGGACGCCTGATGCTTCTCCACAATTTACCATGTTTCATAGAAAGTGGTGAGTATTGATTTTGATGATTGTTTGACTGCTGTGTTTTTGGGGCTTGCTTAATTTCATATCCTAAAAAGAATGGAGTTTTGTTAGAAATAGTCACAAGTTTTAAAAAGGTGATTAAAAAGGTAAAGCTGCTAACACATTTCCTTCTGTGCACATAGTAGTATCATAGATATAAGCAGGGCTTTCTGATCCCCACCAATTGTTTTCACAAACTTTTTGTGGGACATCATACAATAATTTTGTATTATGGACTTAGTATAATAGACCTAGAGCTGGATACAACCATAGAATCTATCTTGTCAAACAGTACCTAAATAAAACTACAGAGGGCTAGAAAATTTTTCCCTTCGATTGTGTTGCATGCCAGTAGAGCAGAGTCAAGAAGCCTTTCAGCTGAATAAATGGAACAATATAATAGAAGCATAGAATCCTTCAGAATTTGTACATTGAGAAATTTATTCACCCTTAATTTAAAAATTGCCTGAATTGGTAAAGACAACTAGTTTCATTAATTCTTAAAACAAATGATGTCATGGAAGCTAATATTTCAGAAGCTCTTATGCCCAATAATATCATTGTAATAAATAGAAGCTACATTCTTGTACCCAGTTTTCTGGCCCTTCTGTAGTTTAATTTAGGTACTGTTTGACAAGATAACTTCTGAAGTTGTATCCAGATCTAGATCTATGATACTAAAACTGTAATACAATATGATATCCCACACAAAAGGTCAACTACAATGTGGACTAAAAACTTAAAAATATATACATAGACTAAAAATAGGCAATCTTTTATATACTTTTCCCCGTAACTTTCTCCTTCTCCCTCTCCAAGAAACATGGGATTTTCTCCTTTAGCAGGTATAATATAGAGTGGGAAGGGCAAGGGTATCTGGATTAGTATTTCTCTGATTTTTAGTTTGTAGCATGAGTCTGTAAGATACTGTACCTGTCATTAATAGTAGTGCTTCAGAATATTTTACTGTTTGAATTGTCCTTTAAAAGATCTAATTATTAGTACCTGAGAAAGTCTGGGAAAATAGAGATCTACTTTCTTTATATCACTAATTTTCTAGTATGACTTAGCCTTACTTACCTAAGGCAACACCAGATAGTGGATAGAAGACCAGTCATGGAATCAGAAAGGCCTGGGTTCCCGGCTTGCATCTCATGGAGACAAGGGCTATGAAGAAGTCACTTAGCTTCTCAGTACCTCAGAAAACTAACTAAAACTGTCAGATAATAGCTGACAATCTGCATGAGTAGAGAGAATTTCTGTAACTGGAGTTCTTCATCATCAAAATCATAACTAACATTTATATAGCACTTTATATGTGCCAGACACTGCTATGTACTTTGCAATTATTATCTCATTTGATCCTTACAACAATCCTGGCAGGTAGATGCTATTATTATCTCCATTTTATAGATGAAGAAACAGACAACCAGATTAGGTGATTTGTCCTACACACAGGGTCACACAGTAAGCATCTGAGGCCAGTTTTGAACTCAGTTCTTTCTGATTCCATGTCTGGTGCTCTAATCACTTCACCACCTAGCTTCACCACACTGATAAAATAAGAGGTGTCAACCTGGCCCTTACCTTCCCCAACAAATGAGCAAGCAAAACTAAGGGAATGGTATAGAAACCCTAAAGATGACGAAGACTTAATTAAAGAGCATAATTTGTTACTGGACTTAGGATGTTGGAATTAGAAGTTAGGTTAAAAAGAGAATTGGACAGAGGAGGAGATAAATTGCTTAAATAGTCCCATTTCAGAAAAAGAAATAGAACAAGCTATTAATCAACTCCCCAGGAAAAAATCCCCAGGGCCAGATGGATTCACATGTGAATTCTACCAAACATTTAAAGAACAATTAGCCCCAATGTTATATAAATTATTTGAAAAAATAGGGGATGAAGGAGTCCTACCAAACTCCTTTTATGACACAGACATGGTACTGATACCTAAACCTGGTAGATCGAAAACTGAGAAAGAAAATTATAGACCAATCTCCTTAATGAATATTGATGCTAAAATCTTAAATAAGATATTAGCAAAAAGACTTCAGAAAATCATCTCCAAGATAATACACTATGATCAAGTAGGATTTATTCCAGGAATGCAGGGCTGGTTTAATATTAGGAAAACTATTAATATAATTGACCATATTAATAATCAAATTAATAAGAACCATATGATCATCTCAATAGATGCAGAAAAAGCATTTGACAAAATCCAACATCCATTCCTACTAAAAACTCTTGAGAGTATAGGAATAAATGGATTATTCCTTAGAATAATCAGGAGTATATATTTAAGACCGTCAGTAAGCATAATATGCAATAGAAATAAACTGCAACCTTTCCCAGTAAGATCAGGAGTGAAACAAGGTTGCCCACTATCACCATTACTATTCAATATAGTACTAGAAACGCTAGCCTCGGCAATAAGAGCCGAGAAAGAGATTCAAGGAATTAGAGTAGGAAATGAGGAAATCAAACTATCACTTTTTGCAGATGACATGATGGTATACTTAGAGAACCCCAAAGACTCTGCTAAAAAGCTACTAGAAATAATTCAAAATTTCAGCAAAGTGGCAGGATACAAAATAAATCCACATAAATCCTCGGCATTTTTATATATCACTAACAAAATGCAACAGCAAGAGATACAAAGAGAAATTCCATTCCAAACAAATGTTGAGAGTATAAAATATTTGGGAATCCATCTACCAAAGAAAAGTCAGGAATTATATGAGAAAAATTACAAAACACTTGCCACAAAAATAAAATCAGATTTAAATAATTGGAAAGACATTCAGTGCTCTTGGATAGGCCGAGCGAATATAATAAAGATGACAATACTCCCCAAACTAATCTATTTATTTAGTGCTATACCAATCAGACTCCCAAGAAACTATTTTAATGACCTAGAAAAAATAACAACAAAATTCATATGGAAGAATAAAAGGTCAAGAATTGCAAGGGAACTAATGAAAAAAAACTCAGAGGAAGGTGGTCTAAGTGTACCTGATCTAAAGCTATATTATATAGCAGCAGTCACCAAAACCATTTGGTATTGGCTAAGAAATAGACCGGTAGATCAGTGGAACAGATTAGATACAAAGGACAAAAAAGGGTACATCTATAGCAATCTAATCTTTGACAAACCCAAAGATTCCAACATTAGGGATAAAAATTCATTATTCGGAAAAAACTGTTGGGAAAACTGGAAATTAGTATGGCAGAAATTAGATATGGATCCACACTTAACACCATATACCAAGATAAGATCAAAATGGGTCCATGATTTAGGCATAAAGAGGGAGATAATAAATAGATTAGAGGAACAGAGGATAATCTACCTCTCAGACTTGTGGAGGAGGAAGGAATTTATGACCAGAGGAGAACTAGAGATCATTATTGATCACAAAATAGAAGATTTTGATTACATCAAACTAAAAAGTTTCTGTACAAATAATACTAATGCAAACAAGATTAGAAGGGAAGCAACAAATTGGGAAAATATTTTTAAAAACAAAGGTTCTGACAAAGGTCTCATTTCCAAAATATATAGAGAACTGACCCTAATTTATAAGAAACCGAACCATTCTCCAATTGATAAATGGTCAAAGGATATGAACAGACAATTCTCAGAGGAAGAAATTGAAACTATATCCACTCACATGAAAGAGTGTTCCAAATCACTACTGATCAGAGAAATGCAAATTAAGACCACTCTGAGATACCACTACACACCTGTCAGATTGGCTAAGATGACAGGAACAAATAATGACAAATGTTGGAGGGGATGTGGGGAAACTGGGACACTAATACATTGCTGGTGGAGTTGTGAAAGAATCCAGCCATTCCGGAGAGCAATCTGGAATTATGCCCAAAAAGTTATCAAACTGTGCATACCCTTTGACCCAGCAGCGCTACTACTGGGATTATATCCCAAAGAAATACTAAAGAGCGGAAAGAGACATATATGTGCCAAAATGTTTGTGGCAGCTCTTTTTGTTGTAGCTAGAAACTGGAGGATGAATGGATGTCCATCAGTTGGAGAATGGTTGGGTAAATTGTGGTATATGAAGGTTATGGAATATTATTGCTCGGTAAGAAATGACCAGCAGGAGGAATACAGAGAGGCCTGGAGAGACTTAAATCAACTGATGCTGAGTGAAATGAGCAGAACCAGAAGATCACTGTACACTTCAACAACAATACTGTATGAGGATGTATTCTGATGGAAGTGGAAATCTTCAACATAAAGAAGATCCAACTCACTTCCAGTTGATCAATGATGGACAGAGGTAGCTGCACCCAGAGAAGAAACACTGGGAGGGGAATGAAAATTGTTAGCACTAATATCTGTCTGCCCAGGTTGCATGTACCTTCGGATTCTAATGTTTATTGTGCAACAAGAAAATGATATTCGCACACATGTATTGTACCTAGACTATATTGTAACACATGTAAAATGTATGGTATTGCCTGTCGTCGGGGGGAGGGAATAGAGGGAGGGGGGGTAAATTGGAAAAATGAATACAAGGGATAATATTATAAAATATATATATATATATATAAAATAATTAAAAAAAAAAAAAAAAAAAAAAGAGAATTGGATACCAAACAAGAGATTTTATGTGTCATCTAAAGGTGATAATGAGCTGATGGAGTTTATTCGAGTATTAATATGGTCAGACCTGTACTTTAGGGAGATCACTTTGACAGATGAGTAGAGGATGGAGTAGAATGGGAAAAGACTGGTGCCAGAGAGACTGACCAGCAGACTATTGCACTAGTGGCAGTTCTACACAGGTGATGAAAGCCTGAACCAGCTGATCACAGTGTCAGAAGAGAGAAGGGAGCATATTCAAAAATGATGAAGGTCAAACCAACAGAATTTGGCAACAGACTTTATGAGGATGGGAAGTTGGGATGATAAGAGAAAATAATGAGTTTTGGGTGACAATTTACCTTGGGTAACTGAGGATTGGAAATTAGTTGATAACAACAGGGAAGTGAAGAAGAGGAGATGGGTTAGGTAAGAAAAAAGAAATTAGGCTATATAGGTAGATTTGGTAATTGTCAGATGGAGATGATAAATTGAATCCATGAAAATTGAGGAGATTAGAAAAATATTATAGAAGAAGAGAAAAGGCCTCAGTAGAGTGTAATGTCCAGGCTAGCTTTCTGGAGTCCTCTGGACAGGCCTTGGTTTCAGCAGGATAGTCACCATGAGGATGGACAGGAATAGTCAGATCCCTTTACAGGAGAGGGCTCTGGGAGAAATCAGTAATCAATGGGCATGGTGTGGACAAAAATCAGAAAAGAAGACTGAGAATGAGTAACTCCATTAGACCGGAGAACCAGGAGGGAGCAGTGTCACAAAGACTGCACAGAAGAGAGAGGCAAGAAGTGACTGACATTGTCAAAAGAGATTCATGACCCTAAAAAAATTAAGAACTGAGAGTTAAAATGACTCCTTAAGTTGACTCTTTTAGTTGTTTAGTAGTATGCTATATTAAGATATATAAAATTAAAATTTTAAATTTGGAAAAACAGCCCCTAAGATGTTGATAACTTTTTCTCTATCCATAGGTGCACAGGCTTTCTTCCTGCCCCTTCCCCCAACACCCCAGTTACCTGAGGTCAGGGCTGGTTCATGTTTGTCTTTTTTCCCTCATTGCCTGATGCTTGCTGACTAATTAATTGATCTGTTGGGGTTTAATTGATGTTGATTTGTGTTATTCCTGCTCCAGACTTAAAGAAATCTCTGAGCCAGTTTATAGAAGAAGAATCTCTAAGAGATTATGATAGGGAAGCTGAGGCTGCACTAGAAGCTTTAAGATCTGGTGAAGTTGATCTACATCAGCTGACAAGTGCTTGGGCAAAAACGTATGCTGAGGTGAGAACATGGGTCAAGCTGTAATTTCCCTTCCCTCCTTTTTACTGGTCTTGTGAATAAATATTAACATTTAATGGGGTGTTAAGATTTTACAAAGCACTGGTATCTACTTTAGGGAGCAAATAGTATAAGTATAATGCCCATTTTACAGATGAGGAAACTGAGACTCAGAAATGTTAAATGAGTTGTCCATAATCGAACAATGAATGCCAGAGCTAGGATTTAAATTCAAGGTTCCTAACAGAAGAGTTCATAGATTATTTAGTAGGCACCCTGAATACATTTAGACTGTAGTATAAGTTAAATTCTTTTTACTTTTTAAGAGCCCATCTACTGCATAAAGTGCAATTACACTTATTTTTTGTAATAAAAATGGACAAGGTAGGCATTCTCAGTGTTGAACAATTAAGGCAATGAAATTTATTGATATAGCTGCCTTGCTTAGTAAGAGTGTCACAAAAATATTTGGAGGGAAAAAAAATGTATGTGACTGTGGTAGAGTTACTAATAGTAGAGAAATAATCATTAAAGTAAAACCAGTTGTCTCATTAACCAGAGTAGTTTCATTCACACTTAGCAAAACTGGGATGTTAACACATTCATGGTAAATAATTTTTAAAAAATTGATGTAGCATCTTTGCTAACAATTTATCCATTGTTATTGTATATGTATAAATTAGTAATAAAAGAGGAACTAGAGTGTAGCACACTAAAGATTATTTCAGTGTGGGAATTCAATTAACCTGATTAGGCTTTTCTGGGTCTGATTTCTCCTAATTCTATTTTAATCCTGAGTAAAGTTTTATTCCACAGTCATCTATTTGTGCAGCATACCCTCTTGCCACTTAATTGTTTTTGATGTTTTGGGCCTAGTTCACAGAATCAGAGGTTAGCAATCCAGTCCATCAATGAGCACAGTGCTGTGATAGAGAGCTGCCTCATTCTAGTGCCAGCAATGGAGAGATTGTTCAGTTTTCATTGTGAGCACTGTAACTTCAGAAAGGAGTATCCACAAACCACTGCTTGAGCTGTTTTGTTGGTTATCTAGACTTAAAAAGCAAAGAGAAAAAAAGTTAATAATGCAGATTAAACTTTCAGGTGTATCATGTACATTCTTCCCCCAACGTGGATAGATCAACATTTATCAGCACTTCCTAACTGGCCAATAGTTGATTCACAGTCATTGTTTGCTGATGTGGATCCAGATTCTGCTTGAGTTCTAGTATTGAGGGCCACTTTGGCACTACGTAATAGAGGAACCTGAAATCAAAAATATGTTCTTGTAGCTTCTACTTAGCTCTACTTTCTAAGCTGAGAAGAGTATGATACGTTTTCTAACAAATCATTATCCTAGTAGTCCACCTCCACAGTACCTCATCATATTTGTGTTTTCCTAAAATATGAACACAGTTTTTCAGATGTAGTCTGATTAGGGTTGTTTTTGAGAAAATACATATCAAGGACGTATACAAACAGAAAGGGAAGTGGATTGATTATATATCAAGAATGAAAGGATAAAATATCTAAAGAGCACATTTGTATCATAATGTACTTACAAGAAAATTTGTGGGAAAACTTGGACAAGAACCAGTTGATATAGGGGAAAGAAGCTTTTTATATAATTCAAGCATTATATTTTAAAAGGAAACATTCCCTTTTTTCTCCTGTGTCTGTTTTATCTTTAGACCACATTAGAGCATGCAAGACCTGAAGAGCCAAGCTGGGATGAAGATTTTGCAGATGTCTACCATGACCTGATCCATTCTCCTGCCTCTGAAACACTCTTAAATTTGGAGCACAATTACTTTGTTAGTATTTCAGAACTTATTGGGGAAAGAGATGTGGAGTTGAAAAAGTTACGAGAAAGGTATTTCAGCTTTTCTTATGCTTAATTGTCATATTTCAGTATAATTAGATATACTTGTCTAGGGAGGAATTTTTCCAAACTCAAGAAAATTGAAGCAATAAGTAAGAAATATCTTCCTTCTTATGAATACAAATAAGTTCCTGGTTCATTTCAGTCTAATTGTTGAAATTAATGTTGCAGATCCATGTAGCTTTATGAAGTTTTCCTCAAATATGTCATTAATGATTGCATTCAGTTCTTAGTTTAAATCCTAATTTCATTGATCATTTGTAGTCAAGTTTATGCTCTAAGTTCATAATAGTCTTTAAGACTATAATGTTAGTGAAACAAATAACATTAGAAGAAGCTTTGAATTTGTGCCACTATATTCCTTCATCTAAAAGGGAAAAGATTATTGTATTGCCCATGTGCCTACATGGCAAGAAAACTTCCAAGCTTATTTGCTCTCATCCATTGCTTTTCCTGCCCTTTTTCGGGAATGTGGTCATGTTAACTAAACTATGGGAGATCTTTGTTTAAATTGTTTCCTAATCTGCCCTTGCATTCAGAAATAAATTAATTAGATTTCCATAAGCATTCCTATTTTTCAGGTCTTGAGAAGCAGTGTGTTAAAGTGGGTAGAGAGCCAGGAATCAGGAAGACCTAGGTCATATACTATATGAACTTATGAGCAAATCTTTTAATTCTCAGTGCTATTGGCACTCTTAAGTCAATAAATTATAGACTAGTTCTCATGCCTCAGTAGAGGGAATTTTCAGCGTTGTAGCTCCTAATAATAATAAAATCAGGATCTTTACCATCTTCCACAAGGAGATAAAATCATTCACAAGAAAGGCCCCCTTTCAGAGTCCTAGAGGTTTCTTCATCCAAAGGGTCCCAACTAGGTCCCAGTTCAACCTACTTGGGGCAAAGGTAATTCACATTACTCTGCTCCACAGCCTCTTAGCTCAACAATACCAGTTGGTCGTGTAAAAATTAACTCAAACTATATCAATTCCACTAATGTTCTGGCCTGCAACAGTACTCTCCCTGACCAAAAATGGCCTTTGATAGCCAGTCACAAAAATCAGCTTCCCTAAAAAATAATGCCCACTCCTTCATGCTCACCCCTCAATCTTACAACAGAGAAAAGGGGGCTTCATCAAGATGGCAACAAGGAGGAGCCAGCTTGGGCCAGCTCTAACAACCCACAGTGCTGCTACTGCTCTTTCTGCTTTGCTTGTGGTCCTATCCTAGTTGCTGCTTGCAGACATTATTTATTAAGCAGACAGCATTTATTAAGTTCTTACTGTGTGTCAGCCATTGTGTTAAGCAATTGGAATACAAAAAAACATAGTCCCTGCCCTCAAGGAGTTTGCATTCAAATAGGGAAGGAAATATGCAGACAACTATAAACTACATATAACTAGTGGGGAGGTAATTGTTGGGGGAAAGTATTGGGAGAATGGGGATAAGGGGTTGTCTCTTCTCTGACATTATAGAAGAGAAGAGATCTGAAAATAAACCTTTGAGATGACCTGAAAGAAAATCCAGTAAAAAAGACTGAGAAAGATTAGTCAGAAAGGAAAGCCAAGGGAGCGGTGTCATGAAAACCTGGAAAGGAGAGAATGAATGTTCAGCAGAAGTATAAAGTCCTGAGTTCCAATTAGGAAGCAGTTCAGCTCAGAAAAGCTCCATGAAGAGAAGGTTAATGGAGCTGGATCCCCATAGAGAGGAATGAATCACTGATGTCCACATAATCAGTATGTATGGGAACAGAACTTGAGGCCTGTTCTTCCCAACTTTAAGGCTGTTCACTATCTCTCAGTGCCTTTTACTTTAAATTTTTTAAAGAATATAGTAATGCTTTAAATCACACTATCATTTCAATTTCTCTTTTCTTCATGTTTATCTCAAGGACTGTACAAAACTAGGGGTTAACCACTCTGACCTGTGTAATGCTTAAAATGAAAATAAGTCCTAATGGTTAGCCAGACACACAATCTTCAACACTCCCTAGTTCTACTCAAACTAAATTAAAATGTAATTGAGAAATATTTAACCAAATAAATAAAACTACAATAAAATATAGTCAATATGGAGCCTGCAGAGATCTTTATATAAATTTTAATGGCCCCCATTTCTTTGAATTTGATACTACTACTCTATAGTATACCTTCAAATATATTACTATCACACCACTATGTACCTGTCAGCAGTACTTCTGGCCACATTTAAATATGGAAGAAAAGTTTGGGGAATCATAATAAATTCTATTTATTAAAGTTTTTTTTCAATAATGGTTTTCAATAATTCTCTTTAAATTTTCAAAACTGCAACAACATTCATGATCCACTAGGGGGAACATGTATCATGTATAGTTGTGTGTATGCATGTGATTTTATATCCAGATGTGTCTGTCAGTATTCATACCTCTGACAAATGAAACCTTTTTCAGATTTTTTTTTTTTTTTTTTTTTTTTTGCCTCTTGAGTTTATGTGAGCATAGGAAACTCCAGGTGAGGAAACTGTATCTGATAGTGCACAAAACAATTTCTGCATTTTGATGTCTACAATGTAAAAAGGGGCTTGACTTGTTTTTGGAAGAGAGGTGGAAATAGCAGTGCTGGAGCTAAAGTCAGGAGCCCTAATATTGAATCCTGCATTTAGAAAGTATATAGGTATGTGTGTGGGTGGGTATGTATGTTTATGTGAAACAGTCATAGTTGATAGAATGCTAGCCTTGGAATCAGGAAGACCTTTATTCAATTTCTGCTTCCTATACATACCAACTGCCTCACTCTTATATCATTATGTCACATAGTCTCTGCCTCAATTTCCTCATCTGTAAAATCGTGATAATAATAGTACCTATCTCTAGGGTTTTCATGAGGATAAAATGAAATAATTTTGTAAAGCACTTTGCAAATCTTTATAAATGTTAACCATTATTGTTATTCTGTTTTCTCTGTTCTTGGCTTCTCTTCTACTTAAAAAAAAAAAAAAAATCTTAAGTTCATTGGTGAATTCCTTCCACAATAGATTTGTTTTTCTTGTGTCTTCAGAATTTCATTCTTGAGCATCTACCTTTTCTACAATTTTTCCTTTGAACCCTTCGACCCTTTGAAAACTACTTTCTCTAAATTTGTAGTACATGTAAGATTATGCTCAGAGGTTATGTCTCATTTGAATCCAAGTTCTCTGGCTTACATATGCCTTTGTATCTGATTGATGGTCATCACATTATCCCATATAAAACAAATGTATTTTGAACAAAGATTACAGGTTATGTGCTTCAAGAAATCTGTAGATGTCAAAAGCAATTTGCTTTTGTTAACAAGAATTCTCTAATGCAGTTTTAATCAAAAATCTATTAGATTTGAGTACTTTCTTTCATAAAGTAATTGCAGATACAAATCTCCCTTATAAGCAAAGTGTCTGATAATTTACAGAATTACAGGGTCAGGGGGCAGCTAGATGGTACAGTGGATAGAGTACCAGCCCTGAAGTCAGAAGGACCTGAGTTCAAATCTGGACTCAGACACTTAATACTTCCTGGCTGTGTGACCCTGGGCAAGTCACTTAACACTAATTGTCTCAGAAAAAAAAATACAGGGCCAGTTTTATGCCTTTTTCTGAAGATCTTGAAGTGCTTTTTTCTAACAAAATAACTCTTCATCCCCGGGAGGTAAGAGAGTAACAAATATCCTCATTTTGCTGATCAAGAGATAAGAATAACTGTTGGTAGTGGTAAGAAACTGGAACTAAGCCCTTTTATTTCTGCACCAGGGCTCAGACTAGGTTTGCTACCTCAACTGATTTGTGTGTTCTTCCCTATTTTCAGGCAAGGTGCAGAAATGGATAAAGTAATGCAAGAACTGGGTAAATCCCTAACAGATCAGGATGTAAATTCATTGGCAGCTCAGCATTTTGAATCCCAACAGGTAAATAAAGAGGAAGGTTTTTCATTCATGTAGTTATATTTTATGTTTCTTTTTAAAATAAAATTAATTATTTTGGATACTGTTTTAGGTCTTAGAGAATAAATGGGCCAGTGAGCTAAAACAGTCAACAGCTATCCAAAAACAGGAATATCAGGAATGGGTAATAAAGCTTCACCAAGACCTAAAAAATCCAAACAACAAATCCATCAGGTATTAATTATCTGAAATATTAAGCTTTTTTTTTTATTGTTTACAATAGTGGGGTTTTAGAGTCTTTTAGGGAAAATGTCTTTTTGGATTGTAGAAATTCCCTAAGTTAGACATGGAATTTCAAGATAATTGTGATTTTTTTTCTTTTTTGTTTGATTTGTGTGGTGTGGGATTTGGGGGTTTTTGGAGAGTTTTTTGGTTGTTATTGTTGTTTGTTTGTTTGTTTGTTTGTTTCTTGGAAAAAAAGCTTCAGAAACATTTTAAATCCAAAAACTTTAATACCACTTGTTTTCCATATATCATTTTTTTCTTTTAAATTGACTTGACCCTAAGTTAGTTTAATTGTAATACAAATAATATACTGTGTTACTTCTTGGCCTCAATCTTTTTTTTCCTCTCTTGCGATCTTCATTTTTCATTTTTTTTTTAAGCTGCCAAAGCTATTTTTACTTTTTTTTTTTTTTTAAGCTTTCAAGGTACATTGAATTAGATGTTTACTTAAAATGTTATAGAATAGTGTCTTATATGTCCAGACATATACCATATACATTTAGAGATAATTATGTGCTTCTCGTTCATATAGTCACTTTGTTTACAGGTCACTTCTCATCTGAATCTTAAAAGCCTTTGTCTGGTTGTGATTTTTTTCATCTAAAATTGGCCCCTTACCCATGTTTTCATATTTCCATGCAGAACAAAGTCAGGTCATTTGTCACTGATTAGAAGTGAAATGACATCCTTGAGAGTTGCTATTTTGGGATGTTAATCTCATCTCCTATTTAAAGAGCAGTGAGCACCAGGGAGGCAGGGCCTATCTATCTTACAGGAGAGGCATTGCACACCTATTGTGATATATAGGGTGATAAGAAGGATCCTATCACAAAATAGTTTTCCTTTTTAAGTACTATTTCACCCAAAATTTAATTTTTGATATTTTCAAGATGAACTGATTGAATGAATATCATTCATTTAAGTTTAGCATTGTACTTTATGAGGTTCCTATTTTAAAATGTTAGTCTCTAAAGGTGTTAAACCTCATTATAAATGTTTATCATTTTGCCACTTTCTGACTGAAGCTCCATATTTGCGACATGTTTAAGTGCCTGGGTGGGGGGGTTAGTTGTAAAAGGATACAAGAGTGACTTTTCTGTTTTTGCCTAGTGCTGACCCCAACCCAGGAGACAAATTGGTCAAATATACTTTATATCCTATCTATATGTGTTCTGAATAATGGTGATGACTCACTGAGTCTGATAATGATTCACATTGGAATTGCATACTTCTGAAGCAATAATGATTGCTGTATCTGCATTTAGGCAAGAAATAACTTGACAGATGTACTTAAAGTTGTTACTTCCAACTTGAGAGGGTTTTTTTTCCAGATTTAAAAAAACCAACCAAACAAAAAAGAGATGAAAGAGGCAATAAAATTTATACATCTTATGTCAACAATTTTGAAATATATGCATTTTCTAATAATCATTGTTTTAGGGCATAGAGAGTTAACTATATTTATAATAATGATCAAAGCACCCTTATTATTTCAGCTTAATTTAGAATATTTTTGAGCATTTTCATGCTCACAGCATCTTTTCCTTGTTTGCTAACAGTATTAGAAAATATACAGTTGTTGTACCTAAATATTATGTAATTCTGAATAATGCCAAAAAAAATAGAAAGTAAAAATTAGTATTTGAATTGAGGCTATTAATACTGTAGTACATCATTTCATCTTAAAGTATATTATGATGTAGATATTATATTGTTTCCTTTCTCAAGGGATACAGGAGGGGCAAGCTACTTCACAAAGTATGAGTCCATACTTTTCCACTTCTCACTCTTATTGTTGTAAGGGAAGTCTTGTCCAGGATTAGAGAAGTGTTGGCCTCTCTGTATTCTGCTCTAGCCATACCATATGGGAAGCACTGTTTTTTTGGATTTCATTTAGGACTTCCACAAACTCAGTGAAAAATTAATTCTACAAAACTGAGTTTTCATTAAAGCAGTATTATGTAAAAAGCAGCTCTTTCTAATTAGTAAATAAGTCACTTTATTGTTGTTATTGTCCTTAAACTAATTTGAGAAAAATTAATGTACTTCCCTTACTGCCAGAATATAGCAGGTATAGGAATAAACTCCACAGAATCTAAGAATTAGAAACTTAGAGGTGATCTATACCATCACATTCCTGAAAAAGAATCCCTAGCAATGATCATCCTTCCTTTCAAGAAGAAAGAATCCAGCATGCACCAAAATATCCCATCCATAGTTTTGATAGTTAGGATTTTTTTCTTTGCATCAAGCTTAAATTTTATCTTTCTGCAGTTTTTCCTCATTGCTCCTGATTTTGCTGTCTGAGACCAAACTAAACAAGTCTAATTCCTCTTTCATCTAGCTTCATGATTACTTGTAGACAAATAGCATCTTTTCTTTCTTTTCTTCTCCAAACTAAATATTCCCCAATTCCTTTAACTGATCCTCATAGAACTTAATCTGAGATCCCTGCACCATCATTGTTGCCTTCCTCTATATACTCTTCAGCATCTTAATGACCTACCCAAAATGAAAATGGTGTTTCTCAAGTGTCATGGCTAGAGCAGGTCACAGAGAGGCCAGCGTTTCCCTGATCCTGGATACAGCTTACCTTAATACAACCCAATCCTTGTAAAGCAGTCATATAAGAGTGAGAAGTGACAAGTATAGACTCACACTATGTGAAGTAGCTAACACAGTTAAGGAAATGGAATTTGAGAGTAGTGAAGTGATAAAACTAAAGTCACACAGTTAAGGAATATTAAAAGTAGCACTGGAAAACAGGTTTTTCAGTCTATACACCCAGTGCTCAGTGCATTGCTGCATGTTTTTACATTGCTGTTTTTAAAAAATCTACATAGAGACTTCAATCTGTATCCAGGTAGTAATGCTAACATATGACTTAGTAAAATAAGTGGCAATAGATTATTATATCTTAAACTCAGGGATGGGAAATACTGGTATAAAAAAAATTTTTAAAGTAGAATTAAAGCTTGAAAGTATTAAAAGTATTAAAAGCTCATATTAGATTCTGGCAGATGGGAAATCTGGTTTTTACTTTGGTTCTCAATTTCTTCACTCTCTTTACCATCTGCCACACTTATGTTTTTCTTCCCTACCCCAGATATTTTTGTTTTATTTCCACCAAGTAGAGTAGTTGTACTGATTTATTTTACTGCTTTGTTACTCAGATATTCAGATGGATCTGTGATCTCATTGATTTGGGATTTCCTTCCACTAGTTGAGTTTACAACCCTTCTGCTATATGAGGTTTATCCAGTGTGTTTCTCTCTTTCTCCTGACATTGAAGGAATACTAATGCAACATCTTGGGTCATCATTATCATCACATCTTCCTTCCATATGACTTTTCCCATTTTCTTTTCCTATCATCCTATTCCTTGATATGACATCTTTTATTCCTTTTCTTCAGCATTTCTTACCAGTGGCTGCAATTTTGCCCTCTGAGTAATGCTCATTTTTAGTTTTTTGGAGGCAATTATGGGTCTATATCTTGCTGCTATAGAACAACACTGGTAGAAATATTAGTTTTTAAAAGTGAACTTTTGCTTTCATGGGAAATTCAGGTTAGTAATGAGGTTTGTAATTTCCCAGAAGCAATTCAGTTTGATTTCCTCTTCCTTACTACTTTCCCTGTTAGTCATTTGTTCTGTCATTTCCAGGAAAAAGTTTATTCTTCTTAAGAAAGAAAACAAAAGGAAAATAATAATTGAGCATTAAAAAATATCTTTACCTTCTGTCTGTAGTCAGTTATCATTTTCCCATCTACTCCAATCAAAGGCCCTATCCCTTCTTTTGTTTTCCTCTGGCTTCTTTTACTGTCTTTATCTTCTTCTGAGCTTCAGCATTCTTGACACTGTTTTTACAGTATTGTAGCATGCTCTTATAGCCATATTATCTGTCCTAGCTTCTATCTATTTTGCATTTCTTTAGAAATTTTGATTAGTTGGTAAGTTTCCTAATGCATTTGCATCAGAGACGTCTCATTTTTTTCCTCTTCATAATTCTTTTTGTTTGTGATTTCCTCATTGAAATTAGTGGAATTGAATATTTTCATGAACTGCAATTATTTTTATAGTGGATTTTTCAGATATTTATCATTAGTGCTGTAGTAAGTGATGACCAGATATCTTGTGAATACTGTTTCTTTTTGCTTCTGGGCATCTGTTAAATCTCACCCTACCAACTCTTTTCTTTGCTTCTCCATAGCGAACTATGAGACATCTTGCTAAGCTGCACGTCCTCCTTTTGGTTTCATTTATAGTAAGAATATCAAGATTTACCTGATTCCACTTTTCTAGTAAATATGCCTATGTATTTGGTTATTGGATAAATATCTCACATATTCAAATTTTAATTTTATAGTCAAATTTAAATTAATTGATGGTCTGAAAATTGCTTTTTAGCACCCTTTTCCTCCTTTACACCACTGTGAAATCATAGCCTGCATAGGTCAGAGAGCTATTTAAAATTTTTTTTTTGTTTGCCAAGGCCAAAGTATAAGTACGTGGCCAGTCTAAAGATGATGTGCTTTTTGCTTATTAGCCAAGTTGGTCCTCATGAAGTAACCTCTTGTGTGTTGCCAGGGCTGTTCTAAAAGGTTATCCATCATGACAAAACCTTTTAGAGTTTGCATTGCCCTAGAAAACAAGGTTTTTGAGAATCAAGGGATATTTCCACACTGTGGGGAGGCAACAGCTGTGTGACCCTAGGCAAGTCACTTAACTTAAAAAAATAATATATATTAAAGCCCAGAAAGAGGTGAAGTTAGTGAAGTAGGCTAAAGGAAGCTTAAGAATTAAGTTGGGGATCAATTAAATGTTCCTTTCTAGTTCAGTTTTTTCTCATTTCATTTTCAAAAATGCTTTTGTTTAGAATTTACCAATAACATTTTAAAAAACAAATTTCAGTGAAGAAATTAAAGTCCAGCCCAGTCAATTCAGAGAATCTGTAGAAGCAAATGGAAGAATTTATGAAGATCAAAGGAAGTTAGAAGAAAGCTTTACCATTCACTTAGGTAAGTGAATAGCTTAGTGTAATTATAATTACAATAATTGATTTTTTAATGTTTTATAAAAGAAAGAATGCTTGGCATATTTACCCAGTGTATTTTTTGACTCCCTTTTTAAATACACATTGCCATCATTATAAATTATTATTAGTTATCTAGCATGTAGCATTATTAAACATATAAAATTAGCCATTAAAAGTGAGATTTACTATATAGGCTTTTTCATTATACATAATTTTCAACATACGTAATACAGACTTTATTCTGTGTTTCTCTTATACCACATTATTCCTTAGTTGTGTTCCATATTTGCAGTTAGCCTATATGTTTTTATTAATGGGTTTGTAGCATCTTTTTCTATTCTTTATATGTGAACAAATTCATGTTTGCTTGTATTTGTTAAGTTCAGGATAAAATTAATCTAAAATAGGGCTATTTTTTACACCTAGGGGCCCAGCTGAAGACCATGCATAATTTGAGATTGCTGAGAGCAGACATGTTAGACTTCTGTAAACACAAACGAAATCATCGGAGTGGTGTAAAACTCCATCGGTTGCAGACAGCACTCTCACTCTACTCAGCGTCTCTCTGTGGTCTGGTTTTATTGGTTGATAATCGCATCAATTCATACAGTGGTATTAAAAGAGGTAAATTAATCCAGTTTCATTCTGTTTATTAAATTCCTTCTTATAAATCTTTTTCCAAAAATCTTTTTTTTTATATATAACATATCTCAATATACAAAACATTATACTAGGAACTAAAGCATAGTTATTTTGCACAGATTTCATGCTTCTCTATTAATAGCCTCCTTTTGATTTGATTTTCTTTTTTCCTTGTCAAAGTTCTGTTTTACTTTTATTATATTGCTTGATAAAATGTTTGGTTAATAATGAAATTATAGTATAATTAACTATAAAAATAGGTACCTTAAGATAATATGGCATATATAAACCTGATCAAAAGAAAGGGTTTGTGATTTGGAATCAGAGAGCATTGATTAGAATTCCAGCCACTTACCGTTTTCTAACTATAGACAAAACATTTATAACCTCTTTGTATCAGTTTCATTAACTGTAAAAGTAGGGGATTAGAATGAATGATTTCTAAGATGCTTACCAGCTTTAAATCATCTATGAAGCTATGTAGCACTACCAGGACTACAAGGGTATAAATAAAACAAACACTAATAGAGAACTATACCTGAATAACTATAGTAATTAGTCTTGGTCCTGGAGAATAAACAACGAAACATTCATTTCTTCATTAAGCAGAGAGTGAGAAAAAGTGTGGCAGTAGATTACATCCATTATCATACACTATCAGGTCTTTATACATTGTTTTCTTTTTTTAAACTCTTCTTTTTTTAATGAGGGAAGTTTCGTTTTCTTGCTGGGGGAAGGGAAGAAGATTAAATGATTGAAATGTGAAAACAAAAAGCATCAATAAATATGATTTCAAATAAAGTAATAGGTTTTATCATTTAAGTGATTTACCAAGTATGTGGGAGTAGGATTCAAACTCATTTACTGTTCTTCTTGTTTCGTTTCAGTTATGTTTAATTTTGGGAGACCTCATTTGGGGTTTTCTTGGCAAAAATTTTGAAATAGATTGCCATTTCCTTCTAAAGCTCATTTGACAGATGAGGAAAGTGAGGCAAACAGGATGAAGTGACTTTAGGGTCATGTAGCTGGTAAATGTCTGAGACTAAATTTGAACTCAGGAAGCTAAGTCTTCCTGATTCCAGATCCCAGCATTCTATCCACTATACTACCTAGCTGCCCAGAATTTATATGTTCTTAATTTCAACTCTAGAAAACTATGCACTACACCTAGAGTAGCAGTTCATTTTTAGTGAGTTAAATTAAGCATATCTGGGAGTGTAACTTTCTTAAAAGCTGTGAAACCAAATGGAATTTATATCCCATTCTTAAGAACCTTAATGTACTCTCTCCTACTTTTTGAACTGTATTGTAATCATTTAAAGGATAACAACTTTTTGAATATTTAGAATCATATCCAGCTTTTTTTCTTTTGACCCTCTTTAACCTTAAATATCTGCTCCTTGAATGTTCATTCTGTATGTATTATATGTGTATGTATTATATGTGTATACATTAGCTCTCTCCTTAGAATATAAGAGAACAGGAAGCTTCGTATTTGCCTTTGAATCTCTAGTGCTTAGAACAGTGTCTAACAAAATTGTAGGCACTTAATGAGTGCTTGTTGATTGAGTTGAGGCCCAGGTAGTTTAATCACTGTCCAAGATGAAGCTTAGACAAAGGGTTGGCCATCATATAATGACTTTTTCAGCTACATCATATTAAACAATCTGCATAGGTAGAAGGAACTAACCCTATGGATAAAATCATAGGTTTTTTTTAAACAATTTTTTAAAATTATAAGCTTAAATTCTCCATAAAACATTTTCAGAAATGCAATAGGACACAAAAAGGGAATTGTATATGAAGCCATGTATCTCTTACTTCATACCAATTGCTTTTTTTAAAGTATATAATGCATTTCCTGTGTTACTTTAAAAACTGCCCTGGTTGTCTGTGCTTCTTAACTTCCTTCTCTTTTTTTTCTATGCATCTTAAAAAATATATATTTCAAGCTTTTTTGAGTAACTCCCTTTTTCCCCACCCCCTTTTAACAAATTAAGTATATTCAATCGAAATGAATCCTTATGGTGGCTATGCCTAGAAATGTTTGTCTCTTTATGCACCTTGAGTCTACCATTTCTCTGGCAGGAGGAGTATGTAGCATCCTCCCCCATAGGTCTTCCAAAGACATGATTGATCATTGCATTGAACTGAGTTCTTAGGTCTTTCTGAAGTATGTTTCCTTATAATCTTATTATCCTTATGTAAATTATTTTTCGGGTTTTGACATCAATTCCTGTCAGTTCATACTACCCAAGATTCTCTAAAATTATCTATTTCATCATTTCTTACAAATAATAATAATCCGTTAAATTCAGTCTTTCCCCCAAATGACAGGAAATTCCAGTTCTTTTCTCTTTTTTCCCCCTCCAATTAATTCCTATTTCTGGACAAGGAAGTTTATTTTGCTTGCTATCAGCAAAATCCATCATTTTTCTTTTTAGGATTTGAAGACAAATTCCTATTCCCATAGAGCCAGCCTATCTTTTTCTTTTTTTATAAATAAGTTTTTACTGATGTTTTCTGCTTCTTATATCACCATGATATCCCATGTTCCCTGCCCTTTCTACTCCCAGAGAGCCATCCCATATAACAAATAAAAAAATATTTTTTTAAAGGAGGGGAAAGTTATCACAGTTGATCAGTATATTGAAAGTGTCCGAAAACATGTAGATGTGTATCGTTTATGGATCTCCCTCTTCCATAAAATATTAGGTTGGGGATATCTTCTTATATCTTTGAGTCTTCCTTCCATCATCTTTTTATAAATACTTCCTTCCTAGTGTTATCTTTCCTCTTAATGACACCTCTCTTCTTGCTTGTTACACCACTAAGTTTGCTATATTTATTTCATTCTGTTTATGTATGTGTTCAACTCCACATTGTCTTTTTTAAATAAGAGTGAAATTCATCTGCCACCTACCCTCTCTTATCCTTCCTCCAAGTTTATATGCTCCTTTTCTCAAGCATCTTAATTGTAAATATTAAGTTTTATTCTTTTTTCCTTCCTTTCTATGCCATTGTATTCCTTTTCCTTTTCCTTTTCTTTCATCTCTTAAAACTCCCACAACAGAACTAATCTACCCCTGGTGTTCTATTTTTCTTATTTGAGTCTCTCAGAAGTTTTTAAAGACATTTAGATTTTGAAGGGACACTTGTCTCTTCTCCTCCTATTATAACCCTATATCATCATAATGACCCTTCAAATTGCTCAAATTTATCTTTCTAGGTTTCTTTTGAATTTTGTGTTTGCATTTCACAGTTCTTGCTTAGTTCTGGTCTTTTGAATAGAAATGCTCACAAGTCCCCTATTCCACTTGAGACAACTGGTAGCACAGTGAACAGAACAGTTGATCCAGAATCAGAAAGATTTGAGTCCAAATTTAGCCTAGCTGTATGGCCCTGGGCAAGTAACTTAAATTGTTTGCCTCAAATTCCTCAACTTTAAAATGGGAATAATAATAGCACTTACTTTACAAGATTTCTTGATCATTATTTGGATTATTGGAATAAATATGTGAGAATTGTACTGTCTACCTCCATTAAGGCAGCCCTCTTAGCCAGAAGTCAAAATCTTAGATTTTTGAAGTACTTAGTTTCATATATTAATTGAAGATGAAAGTGTGAGAGATGGATTATAAATCTTTTGTATGTGTGTGTGTGTGTGTGTGTGTGTGTGTGTGTGTTGCCATGCATACTAGAGTGATCTATAAGTAAAACCCAAGATTCAACAACTTGAATTTTAAATTTATGTGTAAGTTTTTGTGTCTCTTAGATTTTGCTACAGTTTGTCAAGAATGCACTGACTTTCATTTCCCTCGGATTGAAGAGCAGTTGGAAATTGTCCAACAGGTAGTACTTTATGCTCGAACTCAACGCAGGAGTAAATTGAAAGAACCAAATGGTCAGTAAAACAAAAAACTTTATTTTTTTTAAGGTTCACCAAAAAAATTTAAATTTCCTTTATTCTCATTGATCATTAGTAACATTACATAAACACTTTCTAACAATATCTTACTTGGTAAATTCTAATTCAGAAATTTTCTTAATATTTCTTTCAAAATATACTTTATTCTTAATCCACTTCAACAGTAGTACTTAGGTCACCATGCTTTGAATGGTATAGTGATTGATAATAATGAGACACCTTAATATGTATGTTAATTTTTTTCTTTTGGTCTCAAGTTTTTAAAATTTGTTTTATAGATTAGTATAGGACTCTGAACAAAATGGATATTAAACAAAGGCTGTTGCTTTATTGATTCAGTTTCTTTAATTATTAAATATAATTTTGCTATAAGATTTTGCTTATTTGTATTGTGTGTGCTAGTTCAGATACAAAATTAGAAGAAAAGCTCTAATTTTAGGAAAAAAATCATTTTGTCCCTTTCACACTTTTAAAAATCATTAAAGTAACATTTCAGCTCCTTTTCCCCCTCTACTTAATATTTAATAGAATCCTGTGACACAAAGCAGTAAGTTCCTGGTCATGTTGATTAAGCATTATTTCCTTAAGATGCTATGCCCTATTTTTTTTTTTTTTGTTATTTTAATCTCTACATTCAAGACAAGTGTCTTTACAATTTATTTTCTAAACACTTTATAAATAATATTGGGTGAAAGAGGACCAAGAAATAAATGTTCTTCATTGAATAAATGAATGATTTTTTTCATTCTTTCTACTTAGGCACTATAATCACAAAATATCGGTAAAAGCATAAGTCTAAAAGAGAACTCTGATCAAATTCTAGAACCTCTTACTCTGTTCTTGTTTGGATTTAAAATAAAAATAAATAAATAAATAAGCCCTTAATTTAAAAAATCTTTAAGAATTAATATAATTTCGGGGCAGCTAGGTGGCGCAGTGGATAGAGCACCAGCCCTGAATTCAGGAGGACCCTAGTTCAAATCTGGTCTCAGATACTTAACACTTCCTAGCTGTGTGACCCTGGGCAAATCACTTAACCCCAGCCTCAGAAAAAGAAAAAAAGAAAAAAAAAAGAATTAATATAATTTGTTTTCCATATATCATACAGAGTCTGTACTGCAATCATACACAACAGTCAATATAGTAAAGTAAAACAAGTATCAAAAAGTTATACTGATAGACAGTACATGCAATTTTACTCTCAATTTGTTTTTTTTGTTTGTTAAAAGAAAAAAAAAGAGTGTTTTCTAAGTTAATCTTTTTAAACTATTTTGTTGCCATTTAAAGTTATATTGACTTATATGGGTAAAATAATTATATATATTGTTCTTTTCATTCTGTTTTATTTAAAATTACTCCTTTCAAGTCTCCTAATTTTTTTTACATCTTTATAAATTAAAGAGACATAAATTCATGCCAAGGTAGACACAAACTCCCTTGGCCAAAAATGTTAAGTGTAAATGTTGCTTTTAAACACTTTTGATACATGAATGTCACATGTCTCAGGTATACTTGCCTTTCTTTCTTTTTACATATTATGCATTATTATAGTATTATATGCTTTAGGCATAGAATTGCAGTAATTACTCTGATCTGCATGTAATCCCAGTAATTTATTACTGTCTATAAAATTACTTAGTAGATAAGCAGAATGCTTAGTAAATTATAAAACTTAATCCACTGAATCTGCTTCCAAGTATAAAATATTTTTATGGTTATAGTTTTTTAAGGAATCACAAGTAAAAATAAATTTTTCTACTTTTTTACTTCATGGATGGTCTTCATTTGCATTTCTAATATAAATCAGAGCAGTGATATTCATGTTCACCTAGTTAATATAACTAACTTCTCTCACTCTATATTCTTCATCTGTAAAATGAGCCATTTGGGCTAAATGAGCTCCAAATCCTATGAAAACCTTATAATTTAAGTGACTTGCCACAAATGACAAGTAGCAAAATCAGGGTTGAAATCCAAGTCTTCTGACTTGATTGATGAATTCCTACCATAGTACATATCAAATGGCACCTCTTCTAAGAAGCTCCCTTTTATTCTTCTAGTTAACAATCTACTCTGACCTGGATCTTCACATATAATTGAGTATTTATTACAATTGAAATTTTTCTCATTTATCAAGAACCTAAAAGGTAAACTAATTAAGCAGTCTTGGGCTTGCTGTGGGCACACTGTGAAACATGTTTCAGGACAGAGCCAACTACATGAAGAAAATGAAAGAGAATTATCTACCACAAATCTGACTAACATTCCCTAATACAGGTTTTCCTCTTCTCCATATATCCTCTTGTTTTACTTATATACATTGTAGAAATGATAAGGATATGAAGATTGGGGCCTCTACAGGTGTGGAAGAGTTTGAGAGAATTTTGACTATGTTGACAAGACTGCATATGTGCCGCAAATGACAGGAAGTTTGCAAACCACAGGCAGTGCATGTACATCATGATGTTATTTTGTTCTTGTTCAAGCGACTACTTTTGTGGTTTGAGTGAGTCAGTAAAACAAGTAGGGTTATAAAAGTCCACTTTCCTAAAGGAACCCCACATGTTGTTACAGAAAAGTCTTTTAAAAATACTCTCATGGATAGATTTGACATAGATAGACCTATGTTTTCAGAATAGCACTTTGGAAGCTGTGTTTCAGATGGCCTGATGGGTTGTGTTTTCAAAAGAAGTAAAGAAATTAGGAAGAGGGATGAGTTTGGGAGAGATATGAATTATTTTTGGACTTTTAATTTTAGATTCTTATAGGATATGCAATAGGAAATAATTGGTAGACAATTATTAATACAAAATTTTCAGGAGAAAAAGTAGTACTGGATAGATACATCTGGAAGTTATCTGCATAGAAATGATTGTTTTATCTACTGATCTCACTGAGAAAAAAGAGTGTTGAGAGAAAAGAGACCCAAAGAGAGAGCCATAGAGTATATAAAGAACACAGGGTATAGATAATGATTTAGCAAAGGAAACTGAAGAGGAATACTCAGTAGAAGAACTAAGAGAGATCAGTTCCATGAAAGTACAAAGAAGCATTATCTCAAAGAAGGAATACTCAGCAATATCAAGTGCTTCAGAGGTCAAAGTTGAGAACTGAGAAAGAGCCATTGAATTTGGTAATTAAGAGATCATCAGTAACTTAAAGGGAATAATGAGGTTAGAACCTACATTATAAGATGTTGCAAAATGAGTACAAGGAGAGATAAGAATAGACAACAAACATGATTTTTTTCTAGGCATTTGGTTATGTATGAGAAAATAAAGAGGACAGTAACTTAATAGAATCATAGGTTCAGATGAAGGATATTTTCTTTTAAGAATGGGGAGACTTAAACAACTTTACAGGTAACCCCAAAGGAGCCAGTAGAGAGAAAGAGAGATAAGTAATCAGTTTTATTTTTACTTCACAAATGCATATTTTCAAATATATGAATGGCAAAATATATGATAGACAAAACCATAGGATCATGGATCTAGTGCTAGAAGGACTCTCAGAGGTACCTGATCCAACTTCCTGATTTTAAAGATGAAAAACAAGGATAATATATCTCCTTCTCCTCTCAACCCAAATGTCTTAATTCCTTTCAAAAACAATCATAGATTACAGACAGTCTTGGGGATATCTAGGCTTAGTGGAAGTTGCATTGGGCTCAAATAAAGAAAGAATAAACAAATAAACAAAAGGAATAGGTAGAAGAAACAGAAGAATAAAGTCCCCAGAAACCAAAGGAGGAGAAAGTGTGTGAGAAGAAGGTAGTCGAGAGAGGTCAGGGAAGAAGAAGACTGAGATGCAGGAGTTAAGTGTATTTTGTTGGCATTTGAGAGGGCAAAATGACAGGATTAAAAGATGGACACAGGAGATTGGGAAGTGATGGAAAAATTAAGAGGCTACATTTTAGAAGTGAATAGGATAATAGATTTAAAGCTCACAAGGACCTTAGGATTTCTTAAGTTTGTCCTCTTTTATTTACAAAGGAGACTGAGGCCCCAGAGGGGTGTCAGAACTAGAATTCAAAACCAGAGCTTCTGATTCCTGGTCAGCTTTTCACTACATCGTGCACTTCCTGTGATCTTGAGCAAGTTTTGTCACTTCTGGAGTCTGTTTCTTCTTCTGAAATAGATAACTGGGCTACATAGATCTCATGTTATATAGCTTTAACACATATCCACTCATGCACGTGATGTCTTAGACTCTTTAAAAAAAAAAAAAAAAGACTATATAAATACAACATATTGATTGTAATAGTGAGGATATTTTCCCATTCTATGTACAGATTCAGGAAACCGGAATGGAGGAAATGATGATAAGACTAAGAATATTGAACGAAACTATTCAAATATTTTACCTGGTGAGTATTATTATTACATTATTACATTTAATTGCATTGAAATAATAGATTTGAAATATAGCTTTTTTATACTATAATTTAGGGACTATCAGTCAAAATATCTTGGTTTAAGTAACAACTTCACAGAAAAATATGCTAGTTCTGTCATTTAGTTGTATAGGTATTATCATTTTCAACTTAAGATTTCCTTTTTATTCATTGTTTTTTTAGTTTCTCAGAAAGATGAGCAAAGAAATATTTACTCTTTCTGATATAGACAGGAGAATTGAACTTCTAGAACATGAGTCATCTGATTTAGAATCTGTTTTATTTTCATTTCCCAACAGATTATCTTACTTCCCCTTCTTTCATTTCCTGTAGTGTTCTTGGATGTTTATTCATCCTTTTACCAACTGGAAATTTAGAGTCTCTTATTTCTCAACCCTGGCTTAACTCACTTGATCTCAGCTACAGTGTGCTACAATTTTCTCATTTATAAAATTTTACCAGCAAGGCCTTATTAAGCATTTTGTGATTGGAAAAAAATTTTATTGAATTGTGAACTTGATAATATTCAAATATCACAAGGCCAATATGGTAGTAATAGAATTTTAGAAAAAGAAACTAGAGACCATCTAGTTGAGTGTTCACTAATCCAAAATAGGACAGGCAAAATGCTTAAATTCTTTACTATAGACTATTCTATCCTTTGTACCCTCAGTGACTTAAAGGTTATAGACAAGAATTAGAAAGAAAAGAGGTGGGGGCAGGAAAACAAGATGCCTGGGTAGGGAGGGAGAGATAATTTCTAAAAGTTAATAGATTTTAATAAGTCAGGATCCTTTAGTAATAAATTTTATAAGATAGTGAAAATTTAATGTTTAAATTTTAAAAATTTAAAATTTAAAAATTTAAAACCTAGATTTAAAAATCTGATCTAGTTTGACCCTTTCCCCACTCCCTTATTTATTAACAAATGAAGAAATTAACGCCCAGATTCTCTATGATAGTGCTAGAGTTTATAATGAGACCAGTCTCCTGAAGGCTTTTCCTTAGTTTCATTACAGTCACCTCTTAAAAGTAGATTTTTCTGCATGTCAATCATATTACATTTTAATGTTCTCTTCTTGACAGTCTAGCTGGTTAACTTGTGGTTGTTAGGCTTCAAATTTCCTTCCACCTTCAGATCTGGTACCTTGGTGGATAATGTTAGAAGCAGCATTACATCATCTCATGCTGTTTCCTCTACCTTGTGGAACAGGAAGCTATCTTTCATTCCATCTAAAAATACCTTCATTGAGACAACGTTCATCATATTCCTTTCCATCAGCTCCAAAATTAAAATCATCCATATTTTGTGGCTTTCTTAAATTGTGCCACTCTTGTTATCTGTTCCGGAGGTACTGACGTCTGAGATTTTTTTTGTTGTTTTTAACTTTACTCTTTTGTTGTATCAGTTTACTCCCTTGAATTCCTTGCCCTTTTTGGGCAAAACTTGTTAGTTAAATGGCTGTTATTGCTTTTGAACCAGGGCATTATTGTCGGTCCATATTATGGAAAAGCATATTATAAACTATTAAATGATATCTTAGCTCATAGTAAATCAGTCCCAAGGGGACTGTGCTTTCATATTATAAGATTTCATATTTGAAAAGAATTTATTGATGAAAACTATCAATATCTTATATTTCTATGTGTTCCCCTATATTACTTAAATGGTATTTTGCATGTAGTAGGAACCCAATGAATGTTTAATTTAATATTGACAGGTAAGTTGTTCCTATTTTATTGAAAAAGAAAATGAGACTAATAGAGAAGTTCCTTATATCGCCCATGTCAGAAACAGTACTGGAACAAACATTATCTACAATTGATTCTAGAATCTTTTAAGTCATTTTGCCTTTCAGGTAGACTTTGGCTGTTGTTTGACCTGCAGGTGTAAGTTAGCAAAAAATATGATAGCCTTTGAATGCATTAGTTAAGTAGAATGAAGCTTGTTGAGAAACTACATTGTTTCAGTCATTCCACTAGAGCTGTGGGGGGCCATCTATGTCATGAATAACATTTTCAGAGTGATGTAATGTTTATAGCATGTTTTTCTTGGAACAAATTATTATTTGTATTTTGCAGATCAGTAAACCAGGGCAGAGAGAGGTTAAATGATTTGCCATGGGCCATACAAGTACTAAGTATTAGATCTATGACTTGGACTTAAGTCTTCCGATTTGAAAAGAAAGGTTATTTAACTCTGCTACCCCAGTGTCCAAATGAACTGAATGAGCCCAAATTATAAATGTCATATTAGAATTCCTCACTATGCTTTCTTCTTTGTTGATATTTTCTCTTTTCCCTTCACCTTATTTCCTTCTGTTCCTTTTTGGTTTTCTTCATAGCGTCTTTTTTTCTTTCTATTTTACCTTTGTCTCAGGTCGACAGTGATATCTTTGAATATTTCTTATGTCCATTGAGGATATTTAGGGCTAAAAATTGTTGTATATCTCTTAGAGTGTCAGAAATGTAGATTTGCTAAACAGAATCCTAGGAACCTAGAAAAAAAAATAAATCCAATTAGTGATGTTGCTAAGAGTTCATAGCATTTTGACTTCCCATTGAAACCTACACCACACATGATTTAATAATATTGATTCAACAATAGCATTTCATAACTTACTGGTTATATCTATTAGTCCGTTACATTGGATGTAATTTGGACTGATATGTTCATTTGAAAAACATAGTGATTTTTCTTGTTTTCAGGAGAATTTTATATTACCCGGCACTCCAATCTCTCTGAAATCCATGTAGCTTTCCATCTCTGTGTGGATGATAATGTGAGATCTGGTAACATCACAGCTCGTGATCCTGCCATAATGGGCCTCCGAAATATTCTAAAAGTTTGCTGCACTCATGACATCACAACAATTAGTATTCCTCTCTTGCTGGTACATGATATGTCAGAGGTAAGCTGGTAAAAAATTATCATGACTGCACACATATATAACAAACTGCATTATTGATAGTGTTGGACTGTGACACAAAATTCAAAATGTGAATAATTTAGAAATGTGAATAATTTAGAATCATTTCTATTTAACTTTGAAATAGATTAGATGATTTCTTTTTTCCCCCTTTTTCTTTGTTTTTAGTAATAGCAGACTTACTTTCTGAATTATTTCACTTCTTATTTAAATTAGCTTATATTATCTCAGTACACACACAAATTGGTGGTGGGAGATCTGTAACTCAAGCCTGGCAAGTAACTTAAGCTTTCAGTGCCTCAGTCCAGTCTCTAAGACTATAAATATTGGGGCAGCTGCTAATGGGCATTGTTGACAATAGGAGTTTCTATACTAACATGATCCCCCATACTAATGAAATCACAGATCTTAAACCAAAAGCATACTGTATACAGAATTACTATTGTGGATCCTGTCTTCTCCAGGATGGTAGTTAGGTCCATTATCTATCCTGGATTTATCATGGGTTCCAACATTCTTTATCTTTTTCAGTTTCTGAAGATTTTGGATTCCAGCTCTTTAACTACTTCATCCTGTCTCTCCCCCTTAGTTTTAGGTGGAAGTGAGGGAGAGAGGGAAGGAAAAAAAGGAAAGAAGGAAATCCTACATCTGATTGGTTGGAAATTGGGAGAAGAAAATGTGTTTATTAATAAATATGAAAATTTTGTGTCAATGCTACTTTTTACAATAGTGTGAAAAAAGAAAGAGCAATTTTTTAAAAGAAAATTATAAAACTTGACCTGTTTAAGAATCGTCATTATATAGTTTTTACATGGGACATAATTTGAAACAGATTGCTGCTATATTAGGGATAGTACACTGCTAGTGACTGGACTTAAGACTCAAGAGAGACTCCACTTTAAATCCAGCCTCGGGCATTTACCAGAGCTATGACTGAGCAGTTATTTAACCTTTTAGTCTCAGTTTCCTGTCTATAAACTAAAACTAATAGGACCTATTTCCCAAATTTGCTGTGTGGTTCAGATGAGATCATTTATTTAGGTTCTACATAAGCATTATTATTATATAAATGTAAAGGATTATTAGTACTGTTCAATATATTTTTAAGTGACTTGTACCACCTAGTCCTTTGATCTTTTAACCAGATTTCATTAACCTTTCCTTTTTATCACTTTTGCACCCAAACCATACAAAGCAAAGATATCAGTTTAGGTCAGGTTACAGATTTATTTTTCATAGTTCTCTTCTCCCTTCCCCCCATTTTTTCCCACATAATTCCTTTATGAAATCTCACTTCCAGCAATGAAATCCTCAATTACTCAATTTTCAATGAACTTGTTGCCATTTTTGAATTACAGCCACTCATCCATCTATAAGAGTATTTGGAGAATAAAGTAACAAAGAAAGTTTATGATGAATGATGGTCACAAGGAAACATACAAACATTTCTGCAGCTGTGGTCCTGGTTAACCCAGTTTATAAAAATGGTTATATGTAGGTGGAAAACAACCTCAAAAACAATGTTTCCAAAAGTCACTCAGTTCAGATTAACTTCCAGACATCTGATACTGTTAGCATTCCCTCTCCCACAATGGGTTACAAAAGTTGCATGTTTTAAATTAGGACAGCCAGCTGCAGAACATTAAACTGGTTTCCAAAGCATTCAATTTAATTCACATAAGTATATTGAGCCTTGATTCTATTCTCCAGTTGTATTTAAAACTCCCATCCAGGTCATGAAGTTTATCCTTCAAACCTAAAAATCAGTCAAATGACTATAAAGGTAATTGTAGTTAGCTTCCTATGGAAAGCTCCTAAATCGCTTTACAGATTGCAGTAATACTGATATACAGAGATGAAAAATAACCAAACCCAGATTTTCTCCTTCATATCATAATAATTTTTGTCTATCAGAAATAGCAATTTCATATTTTTCCACCTTAAAAATAAGGGTGAATATTGAATATAGATCCACTATTGCTGTGGATCCAGACCTGGGTCTGGGACTAAATTCTGTCCTATATAACATAAACAGCTGTGAATTGCCATGTTCTGTGTCTTAGGGTAAAGTATTGGATGAAATTGACTGTATCAAAAATAAAAAAGCAGTACATAGAAAAAAAGGAAAAGGAAAGAAAATATATATTTATTTAATCAAATCAAACATTTGTCCCCAAGAAGAAAAATAAGCTATCAGTTTTGGCTCTTTGATCTGAGAATTCTGTTACATATAATCATTGGTATCAGCTTTAAATTTATAGGAAATAGGAGATGGAACCAGTAGTCAAAACTGCTGAGGTGCTATTACCGGTTTATCATTAGGTGGTTGAGTAATTTTATCACTCCGATGTCCACTCAGGCAACAAACATTTATTAAGTGCCTGCTTAATAAAGAAATATTGTCTATAGCACTTGGGAAAAGATTGGGAGCTGCCTAGATTTTGAGTCTAGGTGATTAGGAAGTTTGTGGTACCCTCAGCACTAAAAAAGAAGTTAGGAAGAGGGAAAGGTTTGGGAGGAAAGATAAACAGTTCACTTTTAGACATAGTGAATTATCTATTTCAAGTTGTCCAATAGATAACTTAGAAATGCAGGTCTAGAGGTAAAAAGAGAATTCAAGGCTAAACAAACAGATCTGAAAATCATCTGTATGAAGCAAGAGAATCTTTGTAACCAGCCCCCCCACAATGTGGTAGTGAGATTGAATGGAAACAGTGTTTCAATAAATTAGCAAGAGTGCTTGAGGAATGTAAGATGGCAACAGAAATTCTCGAGACCATCCATATTCTGAATGATCAGCTAAAAGAATCATTGGAAGGTTCAATTTATGCAGTATGCCAGGAAACACTAAAATCACTTGTAAATTGAAACCTTTTTTCCCCATGAAGATCCAACATTACTTTAATTAGAAGAGCCAATCTAGGTGACAGAAAGGAGTCTAAATCATGCCCATTGAGCATTTGTCCTGTATAATTAAGATCACTAGTAAGGTTTAACCTGAAGTCATCATGCTTGAAGGCTGCAGACTGCTCACCAGGCACCTATGGCATGCTGACAATGCCTCATCCTCCAGGCTCTTTCCAAGGGACATTTCCCCAGTCCATCTTGTGTGTTTTCTTTCCCAAGGACACTTGTAGGACAAACATGTTTAAAAAGAAATTCAAGTCTAGAGCACATAAGGAAATCAAATAATGAAAGATAGTAGCCATCATAGAGTAGAAAGAACCCTGGAGATAAAGTCAGAGGATTGGGTTCAAATTCTGTCTTTCTTGCTCTGTGGCTTTGGCCATGATATTGCCCCCTCTGGATTTGGATTCTATCTCAAAAATGAAAACATCAGACTAGATGGCCCCCAAACTCTCTTCCCTTTGGTGCTATTCTAAATGAAGTCTGATCTGGAAAGTTCCAGGAGACTTGAAATAGACAAACATCCCGATTTTCCAAAAGGAAAAGCATGTGGATTCCACAGACTGAATCAATCAGTGAGTCTGACATTTATCCTTGGTAACAGCTCTAAAAGGGGATTAAGAGCTTAGAAATTGAGCACTTAAAAAGAAATCATTGAGCAGCAGGAATCACCAGGTCATCTTAAACTTAACCTCATTCACTTTTTTAATGGAGTTACCAGATTAGGCCTCCAGACTTTTCTGGCCTCTAGGAGGAGTAGCTTATGGCAGCAGTGATAGCTTGATGGGCTCTTGCATCTCCCTCAAGGCAGTCTTTCCCTCTCTCAGAAAGTACAGGAAAGGTCTTCACCTCTCAGACAAAGAATTGTGGCTCCCATCCCCAGCCCAAAAGGAGGGCCACACTTAGAGCAAACCCAACCTTCTTTAGCCTCAGCTCTCAGTCAAAGCAATTGATTGTCAAGCAGTGCTCAATAAGCCTTGAAAAGGGATCCATAGCTCCTATGCAGTCAGAGTACAATGAATAATGTGTACTTCAATTAATTTTTCTTGCCTCTTAGGGAAAAAACACCGAGGCAGGAGAGACCTGGCAAATTTGGCTCATGGATTGGTTAGCTTGACCGTTTGTCTTTTTCCTTTTTATTTCTTGTTTCAGGAAATGAGTCAGTAGAGGAGTGAGGGGACATATATTTAGAAATGAAGGTGATAGATAAATATTTCAAAAAAATTTTAACTTAATTTTAAAGAAATATATCAAAATTATTTTTTAAAACGAGAACAATGCTTTCAGAGGCAGAGAAGATACACATGAATTTGTAAGCTCCCTTCTTCCCTCATTACCAATTAGTTAAATCAGCCTCAAAAATAACGCTGGACTGATAAAAACCACAAAGATTAGAAGCACAACTTACCAGCTGAAGAGAATCTGGAATTTCAACCGAAAAGGTCGGTTCCGAGGGGAGGAAAAAAAAAGACCAGCACAGACAAGGTTAGGTGCTAGCACACTATGCCGATCGGGCTGGGGAGAACTCTGGGATCAGAGAAGCCACCTCTGAGATAGAGGAATCTGACACAAGCTGTTAGCTCTTCTCTGCTTATAACACAGCAGTTCAGAAGAGAAATCAAGCCACTTTTAAAATATAGAATATAAAGATCTTAGAACCACCCCAATCCGGAAGTGACCTAATAGATCTCGGCAGGGCTGTGCAGAGGCCTTCTGCCGCCTAGGGCTTCTCCTTGGGATAGTTGAGAGCCTGAACAGCTGGGACACAGCCCGAGGCAGCCTGTAATCCACATAGTGTGGGGATCAGCCTGAGGCAGTGGAATTCTAGCAGCAGTAGAACTCCTAGAGAAGCAGAACCTTTGAAGTAGGGACCTTGGTTTCCAGGCAGACACTTCTGGTTTAAGCGCAGGGGCTTTTCATGTAAGCTGCTGATATCCATAGCCCCACGGGAGGCATTGGCTGGGATTTGTGAGGCTTTCGCTGTTCAGCCTTAAACCTCAGGGCAGTCGCTAGGCCACACAATGGGGTCCTTCACTGGGCACTCCTCATAGCGCAGCCATGCTAACCACCTCTGAGGAATTTCCAGGGAGGGGAGAGGGGAACTCTCTCCCAGAGCTCTCTCTTAGCTCAAGCACAGGATTGTTGCATTCTACCTCCAGTCTGGGAGGAAGCTGGTAAATAAATAAATAAACTTCTTATCCCAAGGGCAAACCCCAACAGATTTTTAACAATGAGTAAGAAGCTGAAGAGAACGATTGACACCTTCTACACAGCGAAAGAGTGGGTATCCAACCCCAAGGAAGCTAACACCAGACAGTCTCCAGATAACACCCTAAAGGGGAATGATACCTGCTCTCCATCACATAACTCTCTCCTAGAAGAGACTATTAAAAAGTTAAGAGAGTTTGAAGAAAAATGGGGAAAGGAAAGAGAAGCTATGATAGAGAATAACAATGTCCTGAAATTTGAGTTGGAAAAAAATAAAGAATTCATAGGAGGTGCAGGGAAACAAAATTTGTGAATTAGAAAAGGTTTAAAAATCACAGGAAAGTAGGATTTCTGAATTGGAAAAGATAAAAAATTCTCAAGAAAGTAGGATTTCTGAATTGGAAAAAGAAAATAACTCACTAAAAAAAAATTAGTGAAATGGAAAAAAAATTCAACAGAGCAAAATAATTCATTTAAAAACTTAATTGGGCATATACAAAAAGAACTAAAAAATGTGAATGAGGAAAATAACTCATTAAAAATCAGGACGGAACAAATAGAAATGAATGATTCATTAAGAAATCAAGAATCAGTCAAACAAAAAAAAATGAAAAGCTGGAGAATAACATCAAATACTTACTGGGAAAATCTATAGATCTGGAAAATAGATCTAGGAGAGATAATCTGAGGATCATTGGACTTCCTGAAAATTATGATCAAAAAAAGAGCCTAGATTCTATTTTACAGGAAATCATAAAAGAGAACTGTCCAGAGATAATAGAAACAGAAGGGAAAATAGGCATTGAAAGAATTCATCGAACATCTTCTGGAAAAGACCCTAAAAAAAGAACTCCACAGAACATTGTGGCTAAGCTGCAGAACTACCAAACTAAGGAAAAAATATTGCAAGCAGCGAGTTAAAAGCAATTCAAATATCAAGGTGCCACAATAAGGATCATGCAAGATCTGGCTGCCTCCACATTAAGGGATCAAAGGGCCTGGAACCTGATATTCCAAAAGGCAAAAGAACAAGGACTGCCACCAAGAATAAACTACCCAGCTAAGTTTAGCATTTTCCATGGAAGAAGATGGTCATTTAATGAAACAGAGAAATTCCATTTGTTTCTAAGAGGAAAAACAGACTTAAACAAAAAATTTGATCTACATCCACAAGACTGAAGAGAAGCAGAAAAAGGTAAAAATAACTCTTGAGAACTATATCTCTGTTGTGGATATACAGAAAGTCTGCATGGATAATTTGATTTTACTGATATAATATTTAAAAAACAGAAGTAGTAAAGGGAAGGGGATAGTATCAGAAAAAGGGGAAGGAGTGAAAAAAGAGGGAAACTACATCCCAGGAAGAGGCATAGAAAATCTACCACATCTGAGGGAATTTAGAGAGGGAGAGAAACATTGTGTGAATCTTACTCTCATCAGAGTAGGCTCAAAGAGTAAATAATTGACATATTTGTTTTTCAGAGAATCCTCTCTCACTTCATTAAAAGGGGGGGAAAGGAAAAGGAATAAGGGAAGGGTACAAGAAAGGGGAAGGGACTTAAAAGGAGGGGGGAGGGATACTAAAAAGGGAGGGCTGGACGTCACAAGTGGGGTCTATAAATTAAATATTGGGGAAGGGGTTTGGGGGGTCAAGGGATTTAAAAAAAGCATAATCTGGGGATAATATGATGGCAGGAAATACAGAATTAGTAATTTTAACTGTAAATATGAATGGGATGAACTCTCCCATTAAACGGAAGCGGATAGCAGACTGGATCAAAAATCAGAACCCTACAATATGTTGTTTACAGGAAACATACTTAAAGCAGGGAGATACATACAGAGTAAAGGTAAAAGGTCGGAACAGAATCTATTATGCTTCAGGTAAAGCCAAAAAAGCAGGGGTTCCATCCTTATCTCAGATCAAGCAAAAGCAGAAATTGATCTAATTAAAAGAGATAAGGAAGGAAACTATATCCTGCTAAAAGGTAGCATAAATAATGAAGTCATATTAATACTAAACATATATGCACCAAGTGGTATAGCATCTAACTTCCTAAAGGAAAAGTTAAGAGAGTTGCAAGAAGAAATAGACAGCAAAACTATAATAGTGGGAGATCTCAACCTTGCA
The DNA here is from genome assembly GCF_048593235.1 of Sminthopsis crassicaudata. Lineage (NCBI taxonomy): Eukaryota > Metazoa > Chordata > Mammalia > Dasyuromorphia > Dasyuridae > Sminthopsis > Sminthopsis crassicaudata. Next base: position 192,970,705 of record NC_133621.1, read on the forward strand.
CTCTCAGAATTAGACAAATCAAACTACAAAACAAATAAGAAAGAAATTAAAAAGGTAAATAGAACATTAGAAAAACTAGGTATAATAGACCTTTGGAGAAGACTGAAAGGATAGAAAGGAGTATACTTTCTTCTCAGCAGTTCATGGAACCTATACAAAAATTGACCATATATTAGGACATAAAGATCTCAAAATTAAATTCAGGAAGGCAGAAATAATAAATGCCTTCTTCTCAGATCACAATGCAATAAAAACTACATTCAATAAAAAGTTAGGGGTAAATAGACCAAAAAGTAATTGGAAACTGAATAATATCATCTTAAAGAATGACTGGAGAAATAATTTGCTGTTACATTATAGAAACAATAATTTCACCCAAGATAATGACAACGATGAGACATCATACCAAAATTTGTGGGATGCAGCTAAAGCAGTAATAATGGGAAATTTTATATCTTTAGAGCCTTATTTGAACAAAATAGAGAAAGGGAAGATTAATGAATTGGGCCTGCAACTTAAAAGGCTAGAAAAAGACCAAATTAAAAACCCCCAACCAAAAACTAAACTTGAAATACTAAAATTAAAAGGAGAAACAATAATATTGAAAGTAAAAAAAATCTATTGAATTAATAAATAAAACCAAGAGTTGGTTTTATGAAAAAGCCAATAAAATAGATAAACCTTTGGTAAATCTAATCAGAAAAAGGAAAGAGGAAAATCAAATTGTTAGTCTTACAAATGAAAAGGGGAATCTTTCCACCAATGAAGAGGAAATTAGAGAAATAATGAGTTACTTTGCCTCAAAGGACAAAAAAGGGTACAACTATAGCAATCTAGTGTTTGACAAACCCAAAGATACCAACATTTGGGATAAAAATTCATTATTTGAAAAAAAACTGTTGGGAAAACTGGAAATTAGTAAGACAGAAATTAGATATGGATCCACACTTAACACCATATATCAAGATAAGATCAAAATGGGTCCATGATTTAGGCATAAAGAATGAGATCATAAATAGATTAGAGGAACAGAGAATAGTCTACCTCTCAGACCTGTGGAGGAGGAAGGAATTTATGACCAGAGGAGAACTAGAGATCATTATTGATCACAAAATAGAAGATTTTGATTATATCAAACTAAAAAGTTTCTGTACAAACAATACTAATGCAAACAAGATTAGAAGGGAAGTAACAAATTGGGAAAATATTTTTACAGTTAAAGGTTCTGATAAAGGTCTCATTTTCAAAATATATAGAGAACTGACCCTAATTTATAAGAAATCAAACCATTCTCCAATTGATAAATGGTCAAAGGATATGAACAGACAATTCTCAGATGATGAAATTGAAACTATATCCACTCATATGAAAGAGGCTTTCAAATCACTACTGAGCAGAGAAATGCAAATTAAGACAACTCTGAGATATCACTACACACCTGTCAGATTGGCTAAGATGACAGGAACAAATAATGATGAATGTTGGAGGAGATGTAGGAAAACTGGGACACTAATACATTGTTGGTGGAGTTGTGAAAGAATCCAGCCATTCTGAAAAAAAGAAAACTCAGGAAAAAAATTAAGAAGTTGGGGGCAGCTAAGTGTCGCAGTGGGTAGAGCACCAGCCCTGAATTCAAGAGACCCGAGTTCAAATCTGGTCTCAGACACTTAACACTTCCTAGCGCTGTGACCTTGGGCAAGTCACTTAACCCTAGCCTCAGGAGAAAAAAAAAAAAGAAAACTCAGGAAGAATCCGGTCATTCTGGAGAGCAATTTGGAACTATTCCCAAAAAGTTATCAAACTGTGTATACCCTTTGATCCAGCAGTGCTACTATTGGGCTTATATCCCAAAGAAATACTAAAGAGGGGAAAGAGACCTGTATGTACCAAAATGTTTGTGGCAGCTCTTTTCATAGTGGCTAGAAACTGGAAGATGAATGGATGCCCATCAATTGGAGAATGGTTGGGTAAATTATGGTATATGAAGGTTATGGAATATTATTGCTCTGTAAGAAATGACCACCAGGATGAATTCAGAGAGGTTTGGAGAGACTTACCTGAACTGATGCTGAGTGAAATGAGCAGGACCAGGAGATCACTATACACTTCAACAACAATGCTGTATGAAGATGTATTCTGATGGAAGTGGATATCTTCAACATAAAGAAGATCCAACTCACTTCCAGCTGATCAATGATGGGCAGAAACAACTACACCCAGAGAAGGAACACTGGGAAGTGAATGTAAAGTGTTAGCACTACTGTCTACCCAGGTTACTTATACCTTTGGAATCCAATTCTTAATGTGCAACAAGAAAATTGGATTTACACACATCTAGGTTATACTGTAACACATGTAAAATGTATGGGATTGCCTGTCATCTAGCGGAGGGAGTAGAGGGAAGGAGGGGAAAATTTGGAAAAGTGAATACAAGGGATAATGTTATAAAAAAAAATTACTCATGCAAAAAAAATGCAAAAAATAAAATAAAATGAGAATAAGTTCTAGGAGTTTTTGTGTACTGTAGGCTTTATATAAGTCAATAATATGCTATGGCAAAAAAAATGTTATTACAATCTTAGTCTGTTTAATTAGAGGTACAATAAGAAAAATTTTATATAAACTAAAATGTTTATAGGAGTCTTTTTGTGGTAGCAAATAACTGGAAACAAAGTAGCTGGCTAAACAAATTGTAGTGCATAAACTTAATGAAATATTAATGTGTCATAAGATACAACACCTTTCCTGGATCACTGTCTTGTCATGGCAGAGGGGCCAGCATAAGTCAGTGAAGATTACCCCAAACAGACAAGTCGTAGTAAAGAGTTGTGATAAATGGTGGAAACTGGAAAAGGAAATTGCACACTACTCCACTATGTTTGCCAAAAAAAAACCTCATGGATTAGAATGTTATGGGCCACAGGGCTATGGAGAGTCAGGACACAAGGCACTAACAACGACAATAAAGAACTTGGAGAAATATGGGAAGATTTATATTACCTGATGAATGGATAAGAAGAGGAACAGGAAGACATTATATTAATCTATGTAAGTGGAAAGAGGGAAAAACCAGGAACTGAATATTGTATAATTGTAATGATCTAATTTAATCCAAGGGAAGGGAAATGTAATTCCCACCCACTTATAATTGTTTTGGTGGTATTATATTGTTTATACTTTAGAGACAATTGCTATTATTTTTGCTAAACTGCTATTTTGTCCTCCTCTTAAAATTTTTTGATTACAGTGTCTGAGCAGAGACTCAAATGTCATTAATAAAAAGATTTAAAATGCTTTTAGAGAGTGTTCTGAGCTACAGAGGCAATAATCCCTCTGTGATCTGTCTTGATCAAACTTCATTTGGAGAATCGCATTCAGTTCTAAACACCACCTTCAACAAAAACATTAGTAAGCTAGAGAGCTCCCACAAAAATAACAATAATGGAAAACTTTGAGGTCATGCCAGAGACTGCTTGAAGTAACTGGGTGTGCTTAGCCTGAAGAAGAGAAGACTTAGGGAGCTTGATAAGTGTCTTTAGGTGTTGAAAGATTGTCATCTAAAAGGGAATTAAACTTTTTCTGCTAGGCTCAGAGGATAGAAGAAATTTGTGTGTGAAATTTGCAAAGAAAGCATATTTAATCTTGACATTAGGAAAAAAAACTTAGGTGGGCTACATCGATAGGTAGTATATTCTCTTTCATTACTGGTTTTCAAAAGCCAAATAATCACTATTTGGTAAATTATAATTGAACTAGAGGGGCTGGAAGGTTTCTTTCAATTCTGTTATGATATGATTTTATAATATTTAACAAATATAACCATGCATTTTCATAAAGGGAATTTTTTAAGGCTGGTTCTTTTGTTTGTTTTCCTGCTGGTATATATATATATATACACATATCAAGTCAAATACTTTCTTATAATCAACAAACACATCAAGATCTGGTATTCTCTATATCTTTCAATCCATTGACTGAAGATATGGTATGGTAAAAAGAATTATAAAGTCTGCCCTATTCTCTTTTTTAATTTTCATCAGAGTCTTCATCTTTTTCATGAAACTTTTCTAGAGATGAAAAAGTAATATGGGTTGCTAATTAATAGTTACTTTTCAATTACCTTTTTAGAGTAATTATATCCATTTTTTCCCCTGCCCTTGAATATCTTCCCCTCTTCAAAATTGATTCTCTCAATACTGTCAAATCCAGCATGGATGGATTTCTTCTGTGTCCTCGATCTGATCCAGCTACTTTTCCTATCTTGAAATCTTTTAGAGGCAATTCTTTTTCTTCAAATAGCAGTAAAGTTTAGTCTAAATGTAGTATCATTGATGATTAAAATAATTTGTTATAGAAATATTAATAGGTCTGTTTGTTCTTCCAATTTCAGCTATATATACTTTTGGAATGGCCAGAGTTATTTGCGTCTCACATGAAACTTTCTGCCAACTCATTTTTCCTCTACCACTCTCAGCTGTTTTATTAATCAATCTAGCCTACAATTTTAAACCATCCTCCTTTCTAAGATTTTGCAAATGAGTTTATATCTTTTCTTGGCATCTTGACCACAAGTCTTTGCTTGGCAAGGAGGTCAAGTGTTCACTGACCCTTGTGGTTTCTGGACACTTTTTGCTTCCTCATTATGGCAACTCTTTAACACTGGTAAAGCTTCAACACAGTAACTCCTTTAAAAGCTCCACAGTTGTTTCTTTGTGTATAATGCCCTAGAACCCTATATATACTATTGTAATTTCACATCTCTAACTAATGTAGCTTAGAGGTACTATATGTAGTATGTCCCAAAAATTTTAGTGCAGTTTTAGACTAATAAAGTTTTTAAGCTTAAATCTGCATTAAATTTTTGAGTTTCTATATTATGTGTAGGTGGAAAAGTTTATGGAAAATACGTAATGCTTCTTAAAGTATGCATGCATAGGTATTTGTTAGATGTTAAATTAGAATAGCTATTAACTTGAAATTATAGGGGTACATTAGTACCCTCAGATTCTAAAAGTATAAGATGAAAACTATGAGAAAGTTGGGTAGAACCTGGAAATATTTTAGACCCTCTATAAAAAGGCTAAAAGGTCTAGGATCCTTTTAGGTGGAAGAAATATCCATATTAATAAAGTCATGGATTTTTAAAAGCATCAAAGTAACTATCAATTTGAGAATTAAATGAAATGCAGTTTTCCCCATATCTGAGAAAAGGGGGGAAATACTGAAGGATAGGGGGAAAACTATTAAAGAAATTATCCAAAAAAGGCCCTTGAAGGCATTCAATGAGATTCTTTTTATCACTAAATAGACCTAAAAGAAGGGGCTAGAGAAAGGATTTACATGAAATAATTCTTGCCTTTTAAGAAATTCTAAACAGTTGAGTCTTAATTATACATAGCAATATTATAGATTAGTAGAATAGATAATCATCTTGTATCTGGGGGTGTCTGCCCCCCCCAGTTTGGCCAGTGTTAGAAGCTAAAGATAGACATGGTTAGGAAATCAAGCTTAGAATGAAAGAGCAAGTTAGTCTGGGAACCATGGCATGAGACTTAGGATGAGGGAAGAGATGAAGGGGGAAAAGGTGGAATCTGGCCTGACCTGCCAGGAAAATTCATCTTATAGAATCTGCTTCAAGAGACCAGGCAGAGAAGAGAGAAGTGCCAGGGGAGAATAAGAGCTGCTACTTTCTAATGAAGCTGGATCACTGATCTCCAAAACCCAGGGACAAGAAATATCTTCCTAGGAACTTGTGATGGTGAGGTAGGCTTGCCTGAAGGCGACTGGAGTTGGAGGCAGCAGGAAAGAAGTCCCTTTTTAACCCCATGCTGAAATTTGGGAAAGCAAAGGCTTCTGAAGCCTATACAGAGTAGTACTAAGTCTAGATAAATTGAGAAAAAGTTTTAATGAAATAAGGAGAAGTTAAGGGTCCTGTAGTGATAAAGAATAAAACTAAAACAAAAGAGGCTTGGGAAACTAAATTATTAACCTTTTCACCTGTATTCTCCTTGACTTCTCTAACTGTATGCATCCTCCTAGTACTTTAAGTACTTAAGTCCCTTAAGTATCACTAAGGTATTGAGGAATACCAGGTGAAGAAGTGAGGAAACCTTGGTCATGCTTCCCTGTAGATGATCTGATCCTTTAGTACCTAAAAAAAAAGTAGGGAGACCCAATGAGAGAGTGGAACCTGAAAGGGATAACTGAGACCTATACAGACAAGGCCTCTTGCATGCTACCTTACCTTGTACCACCACAACAGAAATAGAATATGGTAGGGGACAAAGAAAAGCATTCTGGGATTCACTGGCCGCAGTTGTCAACAAAGGGCATGATATACCTAGGGTTAATCAAGTGTTGATTTCATTTTTAATAGGTCATGGTGAAAATTGGATATACTGTTAAATGTATTGGGGTTTTTCCCCTCTCTCTGTTGATCTGTTTTAAGGGAAAATTCAATGGTAAGATAGCAAGGAGAAGGTTATGCTTGAAAATGAACATAATGTAAAAATAAAACACAGCAATAGAAAAATTAAGAGGAAAATAATGAACACTACTGATGAAACTTTTCTATTTTTTATTTTGTTTTGTTTTCAGGAAATGACCATACCATGGTGCTTAAGGAGAGCAGAACTTGTGTTCAAATGTGTAAAAGGTTAGTGTTTCTTAAAGAAAATTCACATGGCTAACTATTTGTCTTTATAAATTGTTGGCAAATAGGCTAGCCCAAATTGAGAAAAAGTTTTAGTGAAATAAGGAGAAGTTAAGTGTCCTGTAGTGATAAAGAATAAGACTAAAACAAAAGAGGCTTGGGAAACTAAATTATTAACCTTTTCACCTGTATTCTCCTTGACTTCTCTAACTGTATGTATCCTCCTAGTACTTTAAGTACTAAGTGTTCTTAGTTTAGCAAAACTTTCACTTGTTTTATTTCAGGTTTCATGATGGAAATGGCTTCTTGGGATGGAGGGATTTCTAGGACTGTACAGTTCCTGGTACCACAGGTATGTTAATTAAGTCAGACTGACCCTACTCCAAGTCCCTTGCTCTGGCAAAGCACATTCTAGGTATAATTTAGACATACTCTTAGTAACTTTTATTCCTGTAGTAGAAAGTTGAATGCAGAAAAATGATTTAAGAGAACCCAGAATCAATCTCACACTTAAGCATAATTTTTTCTTTCAAAAAAAAAATTCTTAATTTTTATTGATATAACTTTTTATACCTTCATTTCCAAGTATCTCCCTTCCTTTTCTTCTGCTCATCTAGTCATCCTTTGTAATAAAGATTTTAAAAGATAGAAAAGGAAGAGAAGCAGTTCAACAAAATTTATTAACATCCCACCTAATCTTATAATAACCTATAATATTCCATTCTCAGTTTCCCGTCTCTGAAAAGAAGGGAGAAAGGAGGTGCATTTTTTTATCTTTTTTTGGACAGGTTTACTTATTATTGATAGTGTTCATTTTCCTTTTTTTAAATTTTTTTTAACCTCATTGCCATTATGTGTATTGTTTTCCTGGTTGTGCTTATTATTTTACTCTGTATCACTTTATGTAAGTCTTTCTTGTATAGTTTTCCATTCTAGTTTTCTCTCTAGACTTTGGCACATATTTAGTAACAATACTACTTATTAAATAGCTCTTTAGCAATTACTTTGTATTACCATATTTATTGACAGTAAATATCACAACATTTATTTTCAAAGAATTAAATATCTCAGCATGTTTTTAAGCTACCATTGAAAGATAAGTTTCATATTATTCAATGTTTTAATTTTAAAAGATATGGTCTTATAACAGATGTGAAGACTTTTTCCTTGCCTTTTACAGAGTATTTCTGAAGAAATGTTCTACCAGTTGAGTAACATGCTCCCGCAAATCTTCAGAGTGTCATCCACACTCACTTTGACATCTAAGCACTAAATATTTCTTGGCCAACAAGTTATAAAAGTGGATGATTAAATGTTTTGTCATTGAAGGATGTTGGAATTATCTCAGAGTGTATTTACTTAGATGATTAAAGTCATATGTCATAATGTAAGATGTATATGTTAAGTTTGTCAAATGGTTATTTGCTACATGAAATGATGTTTAATCTTTAATTCAGAACATAATATTTAAAAATCATCTCCTATGACCAGTCCCTTAAGCACCTTAATGAGACCAGTTATTAAATGTAGAATATCTGTGTATTCCACATTTTGCTTTCATCACTTGAAAAGTCTTATTTGTTAAACATGGACCCTTCAAGTAGAAAGTTAGCTGCATCTTGATTTTTTTGTTTTTTTGTTTTTTTTGTCGTTTTTTAAGGAGGGTTGTTAGAAGACCTAACATTTCATGACCTTGGAAAGATATTAATTAAATCTTAAAATAATGAAACATTTAAATGTCAATCATGTGCAAGACTTAACTGAAAATGAAATGTTCTTTATACAGTACTTATCAAGTAAAAATGAAAATAAACTGAAATATAAGCAGCAGAGTCTGTGTGAAAATTCTTAGTGGAAATGATAATTGTTATTTAATTGTATCAAAAAATATTTATTTGTAATCACCCAAAGTGTATAAACACTGCTAAGTGATCCAAATTAAAAACAAGTCAGACAGTCCCTTCTCTCAAGGAAGTTACATCCTCTTGGGGGGAGATTCTATATAAACACCTGTATATCCAAAAAACATATCGAATAGGTACAAGGTAACCTTAAAAGGAAAAGGAATAGAGGTTGAGGTGACTAGGAGAGGCCTTTTGCAGGCCTACAGCATATGAGCTTCATAGAGGCAAGCAGGAAGAGCATTCTGGGTATGGAACATAGTCACTACAAAGTCAGATTTGAGGAATGAAACATCATGTTTGAACAACAGCAAGTAAGTTATTATGACTGGACTGTAGGGAAGTAATGTGTGCTGGAAACAGAAAAATAGAAGGGGATCAAGTTGAGAAGAATTAAGAATGCCCGACTGAGGAGTTTCTATGTTATCTTTTAGATCAGAGGGAGCCCCTGGAATTATGGGAATTTTATTGGGGAAGTGGTGACATGGTTAGCCCGAGACTAGAGAACAGCATCTTTGTGACTCTGTGGAGGGTGGACTGGAATAAGAAAAGACTTGAAGCAAGAGGACCAATTAAAATTTTTTTTAATTTAAATATGCAATAAAATGAATATTTTCATATTCAAAATAAATCTTAGGAAAAAGGATTATATGTAAAATTTTAAATCTTGTGTACAGCTTGTTTTTCCTTTCATATATAAAATAAGTTAAATATATAACATTAAAAATATATTTCCTCTATCCTTCCTGTTCTGTGCATTTTAAAAAAATACTTCAATGAGTTTCTTTCATTTTTGGGGGAGGCAATTAGGGTTAAGTGCCTTGCCCAGGATCACACAGCTAGGAAGTGTTAAATGTCTGAGGCAGTATTTGAACTTGAGTCCTCCTGACTTCAGGGCTGGTGTTCTATCTTCTGCACTATGTAGCTTTAAAAAAAATTGGTAAGCCCAACTTAGTCCTGTCTTTCCTGCCTCCCCCATTGGGAAAAGAAAAAAAAAAAACTAAAACTAAAATAAACCCACCTAACAAATGTGTATAACCATGTAATATAAGTTCCCATATTAGCCATATCCAAAGATGTATAGTTTAATAATTTTTTGAGCATTGTTCCAAATCGCCCTCCAGAATGGCTGGATGTATTCACAATTCCACCAACAATACATCAGTGTCCAAATTTCCCCACATCCCCTCCAACATTCAGCATTATCTTTTCCTGTCATCCTAGCCAATCTGAGAGGTGTGTAATGGTATCTCAGAGTTGTCTTAATTTGCATTTCTTTGATTAATAATGACTTGGAGCATCTTTTCATGTGGATAGAAATAATTTCAATTACTTCATCTGAAAATTGTCTGTTCATATACTTTGATCACTTATCAATTGGAGAATGGCTTGATTTCTTATAAATTAGAGTCAATTTTCTATATATTTTGGAAATGAGGCTTTTATCAGAACTTTTGACTGTAAAAATGTTTTCCCAGTGTATTGCTTCCTTTCTAATCTTGTTTGCATTGATTTTGTTTGTACAAAAGTTTTGCAGTTTGATATAATCAAAATTTTCTGGTTTGTAATCAATAATGATCTCTAGTTCTTCTTTGGTTATAAATTTCTTCCTCCTCCACAGGTCTGAGAGGTAAACTATCCTATGTCCTTCTAATTTATTTGTAATCTCATTCTTTATACCTAGATCATGAACCCATTTTGACCTTATCTTGGTATACAGTATTAAGTGTGGGGCAATGCCTAGTTTCTGCCATACTAATTTCCAATTTTCCCAGCAGTTTTTGTCAAACAGTGAGTTCTTATCCCAAAAGCTGGGGTCTTTGGGTTTATCAAACACTAGATTATTAAGGTTATTGACTATTTTGTCCTTTGAGCCTAATCTATTCCACTGATCAATTAGTCTATTAGCCAATATCAAATGGTTTTTATGACCACTCTTTTATAATATAGTCTGGTACAGCTAGGTCACCTTCATTTGATTTTTTTTTTCATTAGTTCCCCTGAAAGTCTTGACCTTTTGTTCTTCCAGATGAATTTTGTTGTTATTTTTTCTAGTTCATTAAAATAGTTTCTTGGGAGTCTGATTGATATAGCACTAAATAAATAGATTAATTTAGAGAGTATTGTCATCTTTATTATATTCGCTCAACCTATCCAAGAGCATTTAATATTCTTCCAATTGGTTAGATCTGATTTAATTTGTGTGGAAAGCTTTTTGTAGTTTTTCTCATATAGTTCTGACTTTCCCTTGGCAGATAGATTCCTAAATATTTTATACATAATCGGCAGTTATTTTAAATGGAATTTCTCTTTGTAACTGTTGGATTTTGTTAGTGATATATAAGAATGCTGATGACTTATGTGGGTTTATTTGTATCCTGCAACTTTGCTAAAGGTGTGGATTATTTCTAATAGCTTTTTAGTAGAATCTCTGGGGTTCTCTAAATATACTATCATATCATTTGCAAAGAGTGATAATTTGGTTTCCTCAGTACCTGCTCTAATTCCTTTAATCTCTTTTTCAACTCTTACTGCTGAGGCTAGCATTTCTAATACAATATTGAATAATAATGGTGATAGTAGGCAACCTTGTTTCACTCCTGATCTTACTGGGAAAGGTTCCAGCTTATCCCCATTACATATGATGTTTACTGATGATTTTAAATATACGCTCCTGACTATTTTAAGGAAAAGTACATTTATTCCTATACTCTCAAGTGTTTTATTAGGAATGGATGTTGGATTTTATCAAATTTTTTTTTCTGTATCTATTGAGATGATCATGTGGTTTTTGTTAATTTTGTTATTGATATAGTCAATTATGCTAATAATTTTCCTAAAATTGAACCAGCCCTGCATTCCTGGTATAAATCCTACTTGGTCAGGTGTATTATCCTGGGTATGATTTTCTGTAATCTTTTTGCTAATAGTTTATTTAAGATTTTAGCATTATTTTTCATTAGGAAGATTGGTCTATAATTTTCTTTCTCTGTTTTCAACCTATCTGGTTTAGGTATCAGTACCATGTCTGTGTCATAAAAGGAATTTGGTAGAAGCCCTTTTTTCCCTATTTTTTCAAATAGTTTATATAACATTGGAGTTAATTGTTCTTTAAATGTTTGGTAGAATTCACATGTAAAACCATCCGGTCCTGGGATTTTTTCTTAGGGAGTTGATTAATAGCTTGTTCTATTTCTTTTTCTAAAATGGGACTATTTAAGCAATTTACTTCCTTCTCTGTTAATTTGGGAAGCCTATATTTTTGAAAGTAGTCATCCATTTCACTTAGATTGTCAAATTTATTGGCATAAAGTTGAGCAAAATAACTCCTAATTATTGCTCTAATTTCCTTTTCATTGGTGGAAAATTGTCTCTCTTCATTTTTAAGACTAACAATTTGATTTTCTTCTTTCCTTTTTTTAATCAGATTTACTAAGGGTTTATCTATTTTATTGGTTTCTTCATAAAACCAACTCTTAGTTTTATTTATTAATTCAATAGTTTCTTTTTACTTTCAATTTTATCAATTTCTCCTTTTGATTTTAGAATTTCAAGTTTAATATTTGATTAGGGGTTTTTAATTTGGTCTTTTTCTAGATTTTTAAGTTGCAAACCCAATTCATTGATCTTCTCCTTCTCTATTTTATTCAAGTAAGCCTCTAATGATATAAAATTTCCCCTTATTACTGCTTTGGCTCCTGCAGTCTACTTTCAAGCTTTCAGTTTAGCATACTAAAGAAGAACTTATGGATGAGACTAAGCTTTACTAGTTTATTCAGTAGTCTAGTAGATGATGATTGATTGGCAATTTAATATAAATCAACCTGAAAAAGTGATTCCCAATAGGATTTTCATGGTTAGCAACCTTGTGACAATCAGATCATTTATATTTGTAAAATAAATTTCTTTTTCATGTTTTTGCTTCCCCTCTGCCTATTCCCCTTTCTTCCCCTATTGCATTTTTAAACTTTGCTTATATTCAGCTTTCTGCTTTCCAGCTTTCTGCTACTTTCTCCTTTTCTATTTACCATTGGATACTCTTTGTTTCCTTCTGCCTTTTTTACTTCTCACTCTATTCCATTGCTTTCACTGCCTTTTCCTGCCTTCCACTTTTGGGTGCCAACTACAGCTTTTTCATCTACCTCCCACAAATAATTCACTACATTTATAACAGATGTACTAGGAGAAGTGAGCACATTAAATACTCTTGATCAGAAGACAAATATAAAAATACAACAAACTTCCTTTCATTTTGCTTTTCTTCTCATTTTCCTTTTCATTTCAATCAAATGAAAAAATAACTTCACCATTATTCTCCAACCCCTCTTAATTCTTGTCTTCCCTCTGTTGATAATTTCCTATTTATCCTCTATATAGCTTGCTTTGTTTATATTTGTTTATTGTCTTCCTTGTTATATTGTAAGCTTCTTGAGGTCAGGAACTGTCTTTCGACTCTTTTTGTATACATAGTGCACAGTGCCTGGCACATAATAGGCACTTAATAAACATTTATTTATCGACCAAGTGATATAACAGGTTAAGTACTTTTGAAAACTTTAAAGTGTTAAATAAATGCTAACTGTCATTATTATTGGTATGTATGGGGTATTTGGACTCTGGTTTGAGGGCTGCCACATGACTCAGCCAACTTTGATGTCCCCCTGATTCACACAACTCTCACCTGTGACTCCCAGAAGCTGTAACATGCATTAGTGGGTTAGAGTTAGTGTGAAGACTTTCCCTGGAGCAATGGATGGTAAGAACAGTGCATTCCAATGATTATGAAGCTGGATGAAGCAGGCCCTTGGAGTGCTTAGAGCTTGGTCAGACATCAGACACCATCTTGACTTTTGTCCTGCCACTGAACTTGGATGACTCTGTCCCAGTCAGAACAGACTCTGTTCTGGGAGAGATGATGAAGCTGATGAGTTTGTGCAACTCTGTATTATGTAAATCTGATTCACACCCAAATCAAGACATTATCATCAGGCCTCAAACAAGAACATCATTATTATATTGTAAATGGACAAAAGAGTGAAATGAAGACTATCTCAGTGTATTTTTCACACTGAAAGATTATAAGGTATTAAAGATGAGAAGTCTAATGTAGTGATACTTGGATAGACACTCAATTGTCCTCATTTCAAGAAATAGTAAGTTACTTTCTGAATATTAAATTCTTATTGCCTTCTTTCATTATTTTTCACTATTGTCTCCTATGTAATATACAATTGTCTTTGTGTGTGTGTGTGTGTGTGTGTGTGTGTGTGTGTGTGTGTGTGTGTGTGTGTGTGTGTGAGGGACCTGATGCAAAAGGTAGATACCCTGAGAATTCCGTTCCTCAAGCTCCCAGTCTAGCAGAAGCAGACAGTTCTATAAACCTCTACAAAAAGTGATTTTTATGTAATGAGAATTTGTTACAGACATGGGGAAGAAAGGCAGAAAGATAGTTACCTGCCCTCGAAGGGAGGAGGCTGGCACACAGGGGGGCCAGGGACTGAGAAGTGAGAGCAGGAGGAGAAACCCATCAGGGTTGGGGCTGACTTCAGTTGGGGGACTGGCCAAATGGGGAGGACAAAGTGGGAGCTGGATTAGGGACACAGAACAGGTAGGGCAAATGAGCAGAGGAGGTAAATGTCTTTCTACAGCCCCCCTTCTGCTTTTATTTAAAAGGGTTTTATTTAGTATCTTTTTTTGGGGTGGAGAATCTGGATAGCCAATAAGCCGAAACCAAGGAGTAGGGCAGAGAAAGAAAGAGCACATTACCATACTATATAAAGATAATAAATGCTTTTTTGGAATGTGGATTGCTTTCAGAATTCTTTACATAAAGTTAAATTTGTTTTAAAAAGTGAGGGCTATCTGTATTATGTAGCTCTGTCCTACTGAAGGTGAATTCAATTTTCTTGCCAAGGACTGATTGGTGAATCTCTTCAGCAAACCATATGATAATGTGCTTTGCAACCATTTTCACCATTCAAAGATACTCAATAAACACCTAAAATTTGCACATATTTATAACCAGGCAAAATACTGATCTTAAATAGTTCCAGTCACATTCCTTAAGGGTTTCTAAATAAGACAACACTGCAATGAGAATAAATAATAACCAAATGCTTAACTATTTGAAGAAATTTCATATTCACATTGTATAGTATTATATAGTAAAGGGGATTCATTTTTTAAAAGGTTGAAATAATAAAGGAAATTATCATTTCCCAAGTCTTCTGGAAAGACTCCATGGAATAAAATGGACTGTCAGGTGCTACTTGAATTCCTGGAAAGGAGAGATCTTGGCAAGTTAGGTTCACAAAGGGTATTTTAGGCTTATGGGGAATCTTAGAAGGCTAAGGGACAGGAATAGGGTAAAGGGACATAGCGATGGACAAACTTACCATAAAAGTTGAGATAGCTCAAACAGACTAGTTCCTTTTTTGGGTTCCGAGTGAGGTCTGAACATTAAAAGGAGAATGACTCAATGGGCATGAAGTTTTCTATTTGTATAAGCAGTGCTGCATTCCTTGCATGACAGCACAGTCCCCGAGGCCTTCAAAATACTCTTGGAAAATGGCTTGTACCAAGAAGAGACATTGCCCTGAGGTCTTTATATCTATTACCTCTTCTCTCTCCCTCCCCCTTCTTCTAAATGCCAGACCAAGCAAGAGCTGACACAACCACTGCAAGGAACCAGAGGTATGGTGCCCCAAGGCAGGGTAGTGTACTTGTTCTGCATTTATTAATGAAAAACATGTAACTTTTACAACTAAGTCACCTTAGCTTACTCAAGAATTGGCATCTCTAGTGAGGAAGCTAATGTTCTAGATAGTGTGAGATGTTTGGTTTGTATCACTTCTGCTGCATGCTAGCTAATTGTCCTAGGAAGAAAAATAACAAGGGGCAGCTAGGTGGTGCAGTGGGTAGAGCACCAGCCCTGAAGTCAGGAGGATCTGAGTTCAAATCTGACCTCCAGACACTTAACACTTCTGGTTGTGTGACCCTGAGCAAGGCACTTAACCCCAATTACCTCAGCAGAAAAAAAAAAGAAAAAGAAAAAAAAAAAAAACATACAAGCACACCTCAAAGATATTATGGGTTTGGTTCCAGATTGTTGCAATAAAGCAGATAACAATAAAGTGAGTCTCATGAATATTTTGGCTTCCCAGTGCATATAAAATCATATTTACATATTAAGTCTATTAAATATGTGATAATATGTCTAAAAAATGTACATACTTTAATTCTTTGTTGCTAAAAAATGGTAACCATCATCTGTCACAATCTTTTTGCAAATGGAGGTTCTTGCCTTGATATGGATAGCTGTTGACTGATCAGTGGTGGTTGCTGAAGGTTGGGATGGCTATGGCAATTTCTTAAAATAAGTTTGCCACTTCCATTAACTTCCTTTCATGAAAGATTTCTCTGTCTGTTGGCATTTTACTCTGTAGGACTTCTTTCAAAATTGGAGACAATCCTCTCAAACTCTGACACTGTTTTATCAACTTTGTAACTATGTAATATCCTTTAATATTGTTATGTCTCAGGGATTAGGAAGGCCTGAAGAGAGGGAGAAAGTTGGAAGAATAATTGCTCAGTGAAGCAGTCAGAATACACGCCATTTATCAATTAAATTAACCATCCTATATGAGCACAGTTTGTGGTACCCCATAATAATTAGAATAGTAATGTTAAAAAAAATTACTGATCATAGATCATCATAACCTGTAATAAAAATGACAGTTTAAATATTGAAAGAAATATTAAAATTTCACACAGACACGATATGAGCTTATGCTGTGGGAAAGAATGGCCCAACACAGGATTGTCACAAACCTTCAATTTCTTTAAAAAAAAAAATAGCCATGAAGTGCAACAAAGCAAAACACAATAAAATGAACTGTATCTGTAAAGCCACAGAAAAAGGAGGACATGCATTGAATCCTGGGCCAAGTGAAGAGGTTAAGGCAATACAGTAAACTCAATAATTTGAGTGTGATTGTTGTCCTTGTCACCATTGAACTTGGTTGCTTCCCCTATTACATGCAATGGCTTTTTCATGTAGGGAACTAATGCTCTCAACTGGAGAATTCAAAAAAGAGTGTCATTTGTATCTTTGTATATAAGAAAATTGAACTAAAAGTTGAAAGATAAGCATTCTAATTCTGACTGACATTAGCTATGTGTTAAGCCACATTCTTCCTAAGCTTCAACTCCTCATCTGTCCAATAAGGTCCTTTCTGTGATAAGAAAATGTTTTTAATAGTACTCACTTGGTTCTTTTCCTCTTCATTTTAAATCTACCACCACACCACGTGTTGCTTATTACCTTTGTGACTCCATCTCTCTACCACTGGCTCCTATCTGACAGCCTTCACCCACAAAGGACATAACTGAGTATGGCAATATAGAAAAGTCCTCTGAGGAGTCCAAAATTTGCTAGAATTAGTAGAGTGATTATTTGTAGTTTTGGACCAAACTGTGATAAGAGTAGGAGATATCTGACTAAATGCCTGCCTGCCTTATTTTGGAGAAGTAGTAAAAGAGATCTAGTTACTAGATTGAGGGACTTTAGATTTGTGCTTTTCAAAGGCAGAACTCGGTGTTGATAAGGTCCAGGAACTTTAAAAGTACATAAAAATGGAATAGTATTGATAAACTTGAAACAGAAAAGAGCTCTTTCTCCCAAGTCAAATCTTTGTGGGTGGATTAAGTCCAAGATACAGCTGAAGAATAAACTGGAGAATATTTGGAAGAATTTGGAGAAATTAAGAAACTTGAAATTACTATGGACACAAAAACAAATGAAGAGGGATTTTATGTTACCACATATACAGGTTAAAAAAAGGTAGCCAGATGACTCAGTGGATAGAATGCTGAGCCTCAGTCAAGAAGACTCAATTTCTTAAGTTCAAATCTGGCCTTAGACACTTACTAGTTGTGTGATGGCAAGTCACTTAATCCTGTTTGCCTCACTTTCTTCATCTGTCAAATGAACTGGAGAAGAAAATGGCGAATCATTCCAGTAAACTTTCTTTGCCAATAAAACCCCAAATGGATCAAAAAGAGTTATACATGACTGGATAACAACACAGGTCAAAGAAGTAGTACAGAACTCAATAAAAGACAAATATAATTAAATTAATTCTGGTAAGTGTGAAATTAAAGTTGTATAACTCAAAGAGGTACAGTACAGAAAGGAGGAAGGATGGCATAGTTTTCAGATGAGTTGGTACTAGAGGTCACGAATGAGGTAAAAGAACAAACTGGAATCAGAGATTTAATGACTTCTTATCAAGGATATGGAAATTCCTTTAATATCTATGGTGATGATCACAACTATAGCAGTTATGGCAGGTATGATTTTGACTATTTTCTGGTGATGGTTCTTTCCATTTCCTTTTACGTGTTGTAGTCATTGTGTTTTGCTGATTCTAATTACTTCCCTTTGCATCACTTCCCATTCTAAGGTTAAGGGGATTTTCCAAATCTCATTCTTCCTTTTATGTACTTGCCATGTAACTGGAGGTTTCTAACATACATCATTCTAAATGTCTTAGTTCCTTTTTAAGTATTTAAATTTAAATATAAAATAAGAAAAGAAAAAAAATGCCAAGTACACAGTAGAACATGAGAGGATTCAATATACAGCAATAAATTTTCCTTTCAAGAAAACCTATATAATAAATTCTATACATTATCTTAAAATCTGTCCAACTTTGCTTCCTTGTAGGTTTTCTTTTGTTGTCCGCTATGCACTTTTTACTTTATTTTTTCCCCCTTTTCCTCCCTCCCGTAAAGAAGGCTATAATTAAGCATGGATACATGCATATATACACATACACATTTATAAAGATACATATTCACATGTATAGCCATAGACATATAAGCAAAACTGTACCATGTTTACATCTACTTGTCATGTTTTTCTGAAGATGGATAGCATCTTCTTTCACATGTCCAAAACTTCATTTCCTATACCACAATAATATTCCAAGCCAATCACTACCTGAGAAATTATCTGTGAAAGTTTTTCCCCCAATTTTCTTGTCTGTATAGATTTTATTTATGCGAGAAACATTTAATTTAAAATAATCAAAATTATCCATTTTATACTTAAGCAATACTCTCACCTCATAATACGGTTTAAGATCTGATATTACTGAATCTACTTTCTTTACATCTTCTCCCTTTTTTCCCCAGTTTCTTTGAAGTTCCTGACCTTTTGCCTTTTAAATATGAACTTTGTTATTAATTTCTCTAACTCAGTAAGATAAATTGTTAGTGATTTGAGATGGCATTACATAAATAAATTAAGTAAAGTTGTCTTTTTGTTATTATATTAACTTTACTATCCATGAACAATAAATATCACTTCAATTATTGATCTAACTTCATTTGCATAAAGAATTTTGTTTTTATACTCATAGCGTTCCTATATCTGTTTTGGCAAATCTACTCTCAGGTATTTTATACTCTCTAGTTGTTTTAAGTGGTCTAAGACAATACTGAATAATATGGGATATAGGATAATTTCTCTATTTTCTCATGTAATCAAATTTATTTTAGCTTTAACTTTATCTGAAATCATGATTATTATTCCTGCTTTTGTTATAAAATAAATTCTACTTCTGACTTTTATTTTATGTCTGTGTGTATCTCTCATTTTTATAGCATTTCCTGAAAGCAACATATTGTTAAATTCAGAATTTTAATGTATCAGTTTCCACTTTATGGGCAAAATTCATCCCACTCAAATTCTAAGCTAGAATAACTTTTTGTTTAGATTACTCTTTCCAATTTTTCCTCACCATCCTTCTCACTCTATTCCTATCCTTCCTCACTCCTTTTTTACCCACTACCTTGACCTCCTATTCCTTAACCTGCCCACCCTCCAAGAATCTCTACCTTATCCTCTTCTTCAACCATATCCTCTTGCCCGCTTATTTCTTTCTGGATTTAGAAAACTTCCATACCCTTCTATATGTATATGTTATTTCTTCTTTAACTCATTCCTGATGAGAGCAAGGCTTCATCACTCTCTCCTACTAACTTCTTCTGTATTAATTTTCCCTTTTTTAACCTCATTTGTATAATTGCTCCTTTTCTAATCTCTCCTTATATAGTTTTTGAAGAATCACCCTATCATACACAGCTCAGTCCAAGCCTTTCTTTCAAATTACCCAAATAAAAATGACATTTATAAAAGAATTAATAATACTTTCATATACAAGTCCCTTAATAGTTGATCCTTAATATTTATATTTCTGGGGCAGCTAGGTGGTGCAGTGGATAGAGCACCAGCCTTGAATCCAGGAGGACCTGAGTTCAAATCTGGTCTCAGACACTTAACACTTCCTAGCTGTGTGACCCTGGGCAAGTCACTTAACCCCAGCCTCAGGGGGAGAGGGGATATATATATTTCTTGTAAGGGCCCTTTAAATGGGCGGACACAGTGCATCGGGAGATTGAGGCCCAGAAGTATTAGGACTGCCCTTGGGCGGGATCCTGGCCATATTGAGATAGTTTCGTAATGGGTGACTCTCTCGCTGATTGGCTGTGTGTGTGACCTCACAGGCCCTATGTAAGCCCACTGCAGGCAGCAACCGCCCTCTTTAACCTCCTGCTGTTCACCCTGGCTCCCTAGCTTGGGTGGCCAAGCCAAGATGGGTAGCCAAAAGAGGTAAGGGTTTTGGTAGTGAACACGTGGGTCTTCTGACCAGGTGTTCACTCGGGAACCAACAAGTCAGGGCATCAGTTAGGGCATTATGTGAGTAGGTATAATAAAGGCTTTTAAGATTACACGTGGTTGTTCTTGAGTGCGCTACCGGTTATTAAGCTATAGATTCAAGAGATTGTGGCCAGAGACCTTAGAAGGCCTCAGAGGAGGCGAGCCGGGTAGAGTTCACACTGCAGAGGACAGTGGTCAAAGGTGCTCTGGTGGGTCTAGGACAGAATAGTAATTGTAACTGCCAGGAGAGCACGTTACAAATGGCGCTCAACGTGGACACATCAGGAATTATCAGGTTTTGAAAATATTTAATATTCAGAATTAAGATTCTGAAAGATCCGGTAGAAACGCCACTTAGGAGGGAAGACAGAGAAGCAATATGGACCCAGGTAAATCTGGGATCAGACTCAAGGACACAGCTGAACATAATGCTTATATCAAGAGGTTAAAGAGCCAGATGGAAGATCTTTTAACAAAGATCACCACTGAAGAACAGCAGGAAGCTTGTAATCAAGCTCCCAGAAGGCTATCCCCACACCCAGTAAATATAGCTCGGAGAGGGAGCAACCTAGAGCTAATGCGATTGTATGACAGTAGAGAGTATAAAATGCCACAGCAAGAGTTGCTGGATTGCAGGTTAAACTACAGATGGAGATAGAGAAAGAAGAAAAAGCTAGGTTACTACAGATAGAACAGGAAGAGTTCAAACCAGTGGCTGAAACTAAGGAAGGAAATAAACGAATCACATGGACTTCAGTTGTAGAAATTCTTCTTAGCGTTTTGTTGGTTTACCTTGTGCATTGTTGTTTTAAGGAATTTATTGATTACTCTTTCATTGAGAAGAAGTTTAGTTCTTTTTATGTGCAAAGCTCAGGTTTGATTTGGAATCAGCCTTTGGGGGATTTTCCAATTCTTCCCTCTGCCTCACCTTCTTGGGCCAAGGGAGAAGGGGGAGGAGGAAAAGGAAGGGCGATAATACTATCAGCACTGCCCATTAATCCATTCAAAACTCCTGTGTCTTTTCAAAGGACCGGAGTAGGCTTTATGCCCCAAGGCAAAAAGGAATTGTGGGGTATTGAGTATAATCAGAAAAGTTTTAAAAATACAGTTCAGTTAATTTCTAAGAAACCTTACAGGGACAAGACCTTGCAGTTAGAGAGAGTGGAGTTTTATACTTGTAAAACTGCTAGGATCGTCTTTGGAGAGTTGAAACTCCTCTTTTCTTACCTCGTGGATTTTCCACTTCCACAGGTGAGCTTGATTTCCCAACCCCCTACGGGTACTTATAAAACAGTGTTTATGTCTAGAATGGGTTGGAAAATTGTTGTTTTAATCACTAGAATAAATAGACAGTGTGTGATCTTTGACCCAGGAGGAAAATATCAGATTTATTGATTCACACTACTGAAGTACAATTCGGTATCAGAAACTCAAACTTTGATTTTTAGGCAAAAGAATTCAGGGATATAGCCGAGTGTTCTAGTAAAGTCATTACTGCACAGACTATCCCCAAGATCTTCTCTTCTAAACAAGAGAAGGGAATTTTGGGATATGTGATTGCTTACAATTTTTAAATTTTGATTTTACATTTTTAAACATTTTTGATTTTACATCTTCAAAGTATTTTGATTTTACATTTTAAAGTTATTTTGGTTTTATATTTTTAATCTATTTTGGTTTTACATTTTTAAATTCTTTGCCTTTTACCTTAGCAATGCACTTCGGGCATACACAGAAAGTGCAGCTAAGTGACAGACTGACTAACTTTTGTCTGACTTTTGATCTTTTTGACAACAACTTTGTTTCCACTGTGATGTGGAAAGGCCTGGATGGCATTTGGAAAGGCCCAAGTTGGGCCCCGGGGACATTCCTTCCTAGGTGCAGATCCAGCAGCAGAGTTCATCCCCACCAGAGACATTTGTAACCTGGGGATCCAAGAGAAGGACCAGACAACCGGCCAGAGGGACCAGCCAGATGTCCGCAGCCCTTCAGACGCTGATGGCAGCAATGTCCCTCCTGACCATGACACCAGAGACAGCAGACACAGTTCCAGTGTTGCAGCTGAAATGGACTGTTTCGGGTGATATGCAATATAAAGACTGTAAATGGACAATGGGCCTGCTTGCTCCTCCCGTGGCTACTTGCCATATGGTGGCCTGGGAAGAGGCTTTGCCCTATGCTTTCTATTGAAGGACTATGCTTTTAAATTAGTGGGTGAAAAACCAACACACCCACCTGCCATTGTTATTGAGACAATGTTACTGGACATGACTGCTTATGTGCACCTGTGAAACTAGAATTGTTCTAGAATTGTGAAAAGTGCAATAGAGAATTGTGATAAGCTAGAATTGCTCTAGGATTGTGAAAAGTGCAATAGAGAATTGTGATAAGCTAGAATTGTTCTAGGATTGTGACAAGTGCAATTGAGAATTGTGATAAGCTAGAATTGTTCTAGGAGTGTGAAAAGTGCAACAGAAAATTGTAAGAAACTAGAATTGGTCTAGAACTGTGATAAATGTAACTAGAATTGTGACAACCTACCTCACTGATATTTGTTAACTAGAATTGTGATGTTTTACCTTGTTGACTTCCCACCTCAGTATTGACATCCTACCTCATTGGCATCCAACCTCTTTGGCTTATTATCTCGAGTATGACTTTGATGAATGGGTTGAACACTTGGGCCACTGTTGAGCCTGGTTCTCATTGTCATACTTCTGTTTACTGATTTGCTGCTTTGTACCTCCTTGGGCATAACACTCTGTCATCTCATGGATCAAGTGAACTATAGCTGGTGCTAAAAGTTTAGCTTGGTGAGATGTGCGGTTCCCGCAAAACAAGAGAAAGGGAATTGTAAGGGCCCTTTAAATGGGCGGACACAGTGCATCGGGAGATTGAGGCCCAGAAGTATTAGGACTGCCCTTGGGCGGGATCCTGGCCATATTGAGATAGTTTCGTAATGGGTGACTCTCTCGCTGATTGGCTGTGTGTGTGACCTCACAGGCCCTATGTAAGCCCACTGCAGGCAGCAACCGCCCTCTTTAACCTCCTGCTGTTCACCCTGGCTCCCTAGCTTGGGTGGCCAAGCCAAGATGGGTAGCCAAAAGAGGTAAGGGTTTTGGTAGTGAACACGTGGGTCTTCTGACCAGGTGTTCACTCGGGAACCAACAAGTCAGGGCATCAGTTAGGGCATTATGTGAGTAGGTATAATAAAGGCTTTTAAGATTACACGTGGTTGTTCTTGAGTGCGCTACCGGTTATTAAGCTATAGATTCAAGAGATTGTGGCCAGAGACCTTAGAAGGCCTCAGAGGAGGCGAGCCGGGTAGAGTTCACACTGCAGAGGACAGTGGTCAAAGGTGCTCTGGTGGGTCTAGGACAGAATAGTAATTGTAACTGCCAGGAGAGCACGTTACAATTTCTTCTGGATATTATACATCAAATTTTTCCCTTAAGTTCTGCTATTTTTGTCACAAGTATCTGAAAGTATTTCACTTTATTAATTTTTTTCCATTCAGGATTATATTTGTGGAGTAAGTTACTCCTAGTTATAACCCCAGTTCTTTTGTTCCTTAGTATTTCAAGACCTACTATCCTTTAACATAGTAGCTACTGATCTTATGTAATGTTTATTGTAGCTCTATGATATTTTTAATTGTTTATTTCTTGTTGCTTCCAATATTTTTCTTAACATAGCAGCTTTGAAATTTAATTATGATATTCCTATAAATTTTCCTCTTGGGATTTCTTTTAGGTGTTGATAGGTGGGTTTTTCTATTTCTGCTTTACCTTCTTGTTCTAGAACTTCAGGCAATTTTCCTTGATCATTTCTTATAATATTGTACCAAGATTTGTGTGTGTGTGTTATAATTTTCAGGTAGTCTGACTATTCTTATAATTTTTCTCATTCATCTGTTCTCCAGATCAATTGTTTTTCTGATGAGATGTTTCATATGCTTTTCTATTTTTTTGACTTTGTTTTATTTCTTTGTATCTTAGAACCTCATTAGCTTTGTTTTGCCTTATTCCAATTTTTAAGGAATTATTTTCTTCCTTAAAGTTTTGGTTCTCGATTTCAAGTTAGTTGACTTCCTTTTCATAATTTTCTTGATTTTCTTGGATTGCTCTTTTTTTCTCTAATTTGTCCTCAATCTCTCTTATTTGATTTTCAAAGTCCTTTTAAAGTTCTTCTAAGAAATTTTATTCTTGGGACAATTTTACATTTCTCATTGTTAAAAAAAAAAAAAAAAAGTGGTTTTTTTAGCCCTACTCTCTTTTTATTAATATGACTGATTTTCTCTGTCCCCACAGCAGTTACTTATGGTTAAGTTCTTTCTCCTTTGCTTGCTCACTTTTTTTTTCTTTCATTTTTAACAGCTATTAGTGTGATCAAGTCTGGTCCCTAGGTACAGAGAATACTGCCCCAAGCCTCTTACTGTTATTTCATGAGATCTCTTCCAGGACCCAATTTTGGTCTCTCTACTCCACTCCTAAATCACAGATAAGGCCCCTACTGATGCTGTCCCACATATATGATCTTACTCTCTGCCTGTGCACAGAAATGGGCTAGAGATGTTTTCATTCTTAGGCCAAAACTCTGCCCCTGGAGGTCAGGTCTTTCTTGCAAGGTCTTCTTAGGTTGTCTTAGGAGAACTGCTTTACCCTGACTTATTTATTACCTCTACTCCACATACCCTCTGAGTCAATGTTCTGTCTTTTACTGTGGAGGAAATTTGGAGAATTGTTAAGTTTTCTGACCTACTCTGTGATCTTCCCAGAATTCTCTCTTTAATGTAGTTGCAAAGTTTTAATAGTTTAAAATTGTACTAAGACTTTCAAAAAAAAACCCTGTGTACCAAGTCTCAGGGACTGCCTTTATTGCAGATTTAGATGAATTATGTAATATGCACCACTAGGATTAAGCACACCAAATATATCTATTATACTTAGAGAATGAGTCTGCTGAAATATATTACCAAAGGGGAATGACAAAAATCTCCTCTGGACAGCTTTAGAAATGTCAACCTTTTTTCTAAGAGTTTGGTCTAAGAAAGAAAAAACAGATTTTATACATGACTTTATTCCTCCTAAGAAAACATATATACATGGGAGTACAGTTAAAACTGAACTCAAAATAATCATAGGCACAAGACAAAAATCACAGGCGAAGCAGTGGTAGTGTAATTGTCTTTCTCAAGTCATCTTTGGATTGAATTGTTTTTCAGAACTGAGAGTGATATGAATCAGTCTGAGCTGATTATGAAGTCAAAAATCCAGACCTTATCCCTGTCTTATTCTGTATGAACCTGTTCTCTTGACAACACTTTGAATATAGGATTTGTGGATGAAGACATTATTACATATGATGAAATGAAGTTTTCTCAGCCCACTCTGCAACAAAAAGGCCTTCCGAACTGGGCTTTTGCCACTCTCTCTTAGGTAAGTTTCAGCTGCCACCACTCATGATTAAAATAAGGGAAGTGCAATGGTGAGAAGAGGCTTCTCTAAAGATCTTGCCCCTGGCATTCTGACATAGCAGGGGAAGTACTATAAGGAACTTCTAATGTGCAAATACTGCAAGAAACCTCTGATATCTGGGAAAGGGATGTTCAGTTTTATCTGATTCCCAGGTCAGGATGGCCTCTTATGTATAGTAAGGAAGCATGAACAAATCGAGGTGATTAGTGAAGTCATTCACCATTCCATTTTCACAGACACAAAACTAACATCTGTTTATCTGTCATTGATGAGGTGAATGATTGAAACCTCTAGGGGTTTTTGCTTTTCTTGAGATTCTAAGATTCTTTACTCTTGAGCTCACTTTGGTGAGCCAATTATACTCTACATTGCCCCTCTCTTAAATCCTTAATCTCCTTATCATTTTGCTTTTTAACCCCTGCCAAGCCTCAGCTTGAATCATTCCCATCATTTGCCTCCTTCATTTCTATTCACATATTCCTGAATAAAAGTAGAGAAAATGATGCAAAATTCTCACTTGTTCCAATACAAATTCATGTTACACAACCTTAAATGGGCCTTCATTGATGCTGGATAAACTTACTATACTTCTCTTATCAACTCTCTATCCCACTCTCCACCATAACTCCTTGAAACTTTTCCTTTCTTCCTTAAGATTCCCAGGGTTCCCATCCCTTCAGGTGAAATCCTTGTCTCATTTTATAGAACAAAATTAAGACTAATCACCATAAACTCTCTCCCCCCTTCCTCATGAGTTACATGCCTTTTACCACTGTCTCCTTCACCTCTGCCTCACATGATGAAATACCCCCCCCTTTTCTCTGTTGATTCAATTCCTTTCCAACTTCACCAACAGATTATGTTCTCTAGTATGCCCACTCTGTTACTTATTTTTAATATCTTCCTGTCTACTGACTCATTCCCTATTGTCTAGAAAAATACCTTTGCTTCCATTTTCTCTCCTCTTATTCTATTTTAAAATATATAATAATATAAAATCAAATGTTCCAGTTTTGGTGCTTTCATTTAAGTAATTGATCTTTACTGCAACCAAAGAATTCTTGGATCTCAGAGCTGAATGGAAATTTAGAGGTCAAGATCCATGAGTGTATAGAAGAATGTTAGAACTGGAGTCAAACAGAGCAGATTTCAAAGCAAATTATTTAAATTCCTGAGCCTCAACTTTCTCATTAGTATAATGAGGCTCATTACCAGGGTAATATTTTCAAGTACTTTGCAAACTTTGAAGTAAAATGAAATCATCATTATTATTAAATCTTCCATTGAACACTCCCAATTATGGGCAACTCACTGTTTCCTGAAGCTGACCTTTCTATTATAGGGCAACTTTATTAGTCGGGAAATTCATCCTTATATGGAGCCCATACTCTGCCTTTTTATATCTTAAACCTATTGCTCTTGATTCTGCTCTCTGTAGCAAAGCAGAATCAGTCTTCCACCCAGCAACCTTTCACACACTTAAAGATGGCTATCAAGTTCTCTCCAGCCTCCTCTTGTTTTTTTTAAGCTTTTTATTTTCAAAAATATACATAGACAATCCTCAACATTCATCCCTGTAAAACTCTGTGTTCCAAATTTTTTTCTCCCTCCCTTCTCCCCACCCCTCTCCTAAATGGCAAGTAATCCAATATATGTTAAACATGTGCATTTCAGCCTCCTCTTGTTAACTGATTCTTGTATAGCATGGTTTCAAGTCCTATGACCATTCTGGGCACCCTCCTCTGGATGGAGTCCAATTTGTCAATGTCTCTTCTAAAATGTGGCACCCACAACTGAATGCAATACTCCAGTCATGATCTGATTAGGGCAGAGTGTAGAATGTCTCCAGTTATATTTTTGCAATTGATACAGACAAGTGTTTAAAAACAAAAAAATAAACAAAAAAAAACCTGAAGAAAATTTACTCAGATAGCAGTCAATCTATATGTGCTTTCTGATTACTTACTATATTTCTTACCTTGTGCTAGGTAACAAAACTTGGGTTCTGCCTTCAAAGAGTTGACAATTTATGTGAGGAGATAAGATATCCACAAAATCCAGAGAGATTAAAAGGAACTTCAGCAGTCCTCTGGTCCAAACTACTTGAAGCATTAAATTTCCTTCATGATATACCCAATAAATGGTTCTACAGCTTCATGTGTTACAGAGATTTGTGATTAGGATATATCATCTTGAAGAGAAGTCTCTAATGGAATGCTACAGAGATCTGTCATTGACCTTATGCAGTTCTACAGTTTTGCTTTGTTGTGTTGCTCCTTAAAAAAAATCCATCGTTCTTATTATTATATGTAGTATATTATATATATTCTATATAGAGAGAGAATATTAATATTCTCTCCTCTACCATGGATAACTTCCAGTGATAGGAAATTCATTTTTTCCTGAAGCAGTCCACGAAAACACTAACTGATAGGACATTTTTTCTTTATATTGAATCTAAATATATCTTACTCTAACTTTTATTAATTGGCATTAGTTCTGCCTTCTAAAATCAAAACAATCAAGTCTACATCTTTATTACTTCAACTATTTTAAAATTTAATGATATATCTACTAAGTCTTCTCTAGACTTCCTGGTTCCTTCAAACAATCCTCACATAACATGGTTTTCAATATATTTATCATTCTAGTCATCTTTCTATGGACATGGTCTAAATTATCAAGGTCCTTCATCAAATATGGTACCTGGACTAAACACAATGGTTTAATCCAGAGTGCTAAAGAACAATTTCCTCCCTCATCCTTATCCTAAGATTGAATTAGTTTTCTTGACTGTTATTTGATATTATATTGAATCTGCAGCCTATTAAAATCCCTAGGTATACTTCCCACAGTGGACTTTTGATCAAAGAATAAAAGTTAACATTTGTCTCCATCATACCTAATTAGATATAGCCTTGCTCCACTCTGCAAAGATACTT
The DNA here is from genome assembly GCF_048593235.1 of Sminthopsis crassicaudata. NCBI lineage: Eukaryota > Metazoa > Chordata > Mammalia > Dasyuromorphia > Dasyuridae > Sminthopsis > Sminthopsis crassicaudata. Next base: position 192,999,402 of record NC_133621.1, read on the forward strand.
TTTGTATCTTAATTATGTAATCCAGTGTATTAATGCTCCCAATTTCATATCAGCCACAGGTTTTTATAAGTATGTCTTTTAACCCTTTATTGGAGTTGATATTTATTGGATAGAAACCCCTTTTTTTCACATGCTCATGTCTTGGTCCTTTTTATTAGTTGCCTGAAAGGTTTTTCTTTGAGGCTCTTTCCTTTTCCCTCTATTCTTGGATGTTAACCTTTTACTTTCCTTTACCCATTTGTCATTATTTTTAGTTGGTACAAGGGAGCTGGGTTTAAAACCTTCACTACACATATACGTGTCTTCCTGCTTCTCCTGTTTGGGGATGCTTTAAGAAAGTGTGAGAACAAAGATGCTGAGGGAGAAGAAGCATGTTTGCATACTTAAACCTCATCCACAATAACCTAGAAAACACCAAACTGAATTCTAATCAGGAAACAAAAGAAAAAGTCATAGTGAGTCATTTTTCCAGCCTAAGGCAGCTTGGGGAAACAAACAGAGAAGTCAGCAGACACTGGAGTAGAAGCTGTCCAGAGGTATAGCACAGGGAGAGAGCATTTCAGTGCCCAGACACTATAAGGGACTGAAAGCACCTAGACTTTTTTTTAATGGCTATATGACTCTGATTTGCCCAGGATCACAAAATTACTAATAAATAAACAAATAAACAAAAACCCAAATGCTTTCTGCCCTGATGTTCCATCTCAGCTGCCCAAAGAGATCTCAAGGAACCCCTAAATGAGTGCTGGAACCAAAAATGTGTGTTTTCTGACCACTCTCTCACCCATTACTCAGTTCTAGGTTACATAAGTAGAGTGAAGGAGAGCTGTTGTGTGCTAGAGAGAACTTAGCTAAGTATGGATCAAGGAACAAATTCCAGGAACTCAACTGTTTGGGTCTCAGTTCAGAAGCATAGCAGTGATTCAGTTCTAATCTTTAGTCCAACACATAAACCTACAATAGATAACCAGAAGAGGAGATCAAGACCAAAGGAAGCCAACAGTTGAGTCACTCTAAGCCTTTAGAACTTCCCAGGGAGTGTCAGGAAAGCTCAAAGACACAAGCACATGAGACAACATGTACACACAAAGCCTCATAAAAAATTCTAGATTGAATACAAGTCCAACAAGAATTTTTAGAAGATTTAGATTTAAAAGAGAAAAAAATTAAAGATGAGGTAAGAGCAGTAGAGGAAAAATAGGAAAAGAAATGAGAATTAGGCAAGAAAGTTATGAAAACGAGATTAAATTTGGACAAAAATATAAAATGTTATTAAAAATAATAATGCCTTAAAAATGAGATTTAAGTTCCAATGGATCAATGATGGACAGAATCAGCTACACCCAGAGAAGGAACATTGGAAAATAAGTGTAAACTATTTGCGTTTTGTTTTTCTTCTCATGTTATTTTTACCTTATGAATCCAATTCTTCCTATGCAACAAGAGAAGTGTTCGGTTCTGCACACATATATTGTATCTAGGATATACTATAATATGTTTAACATGTATAAGACTGCCTGCCATATAGGGGAGGGGGTGGAGAGAGGGAAGGGAAAAATCGGAACAGAAGTGAGTGCAAGGGATAATGTAAAAAAATTACCCATGTATATGTTTTGTCAACAAAAAGTTATCATTTTAAATAAATAAATAAATGAGATTTAGCCAGATAGTAAAAACAAAAGTTTAAAAAAAAAACTTTATTACACAATAATAATAATAATAATAATAATTCATTAAAAATTAAAATTGGCCAAATGAAAGCTAATGACCCTATGAGATGTCAAAAAAGTATGAGAACCATTCCAAGAGGATTAACAATGAAATTTGTTACCCACTTCCAGATAAAAAAAAATAATGAATTCAAAGTGCATATTATGTGGTTTTTAGACATGCAGGAATTTGTTTTGCTTAATTATACATAATTGTTTAAAAAAATGGTTTTTTTTTTTATCTTTCTTCCTCAGTGGGAGAGGTAGGTGAGGAGAAAAATCCTTGCTGAAAATATGATTAAAATAAAGTTTTTTCTTTTTAAAGTGTGAAAGCTTTCCTGTTTGAGGAGTCTCTGCCATTCTTAACAAGTCAGGAGCAAGTCTGGTCAAAAATAAACCATCCATGGCAACTGTAATAATTGTAATAATACCTACAAGGAACAAATAAATGTAGATGCCAGAAATTATATTGGAATGATCAGTACAATTATAAGGTACTATGGGAAGAATATTGACTAGACTGAAAAGTAGAAAACCTAGACTGAGTCCTCACTGACATTTCTTATTTGTATGATCATGGGGAAGTCATACTCTTCTGAAGATTATGTTTCCTCATTGGGAAAATGGCAATAGCAATGCCTTTACTATCTACCTTATAGCATTGTTATAAGAAAAGTGTGTTGTAAACCAATATCAGTTGTTGGTTTTGGTATTGTTAGTAATGCTTGAGCCCTTGTTGGATCTATTTGGAACCTCTCAGTCACTAAGAATGTTAAAGGCTTTCTTCCATAGATAAGTTAACCAAAGCAATAAAATTTAATATTAAGTCCAAGAGGGAAGACATATTGAGGTAAAATGAAGGTTCAAGAATCTTTAATCTCTAACATACAAGTCTATTCTTAAGGAGCCTGAAATATTCTGTAATGGAAAGTCTTCAATATAAAGGGTATAACTTCCCTTGAATAATCTTGGCAAATCATTTAGCCAGCTGTTAGCTGTCTTTTCTGAAAAATGAATCCTTTTTTGTTACCTCATTCTATGAATTCTACTAGGGTCCATTGCAAACTATGAATGAATCAATCCTGTGGACTAAGTACCTGCTATGTGTAGATAAAGAGAGGGAAAGAAGGAAAAAAGGAAAGATGAAAGGAAGGAAGGAAGGAAGGAAGGAAGGAAGGAAGGAAGGAAGGAAGGAAGGAAGGAAGGAAGGAAGGAAGGAAGGAAGGAAGGAAGGGAGGGAGGGAGGGAGGGAGGGAAGGACAATTTAAGTGCTTACAATGAGCCAGGTATTCTTTAGGGATGCAAACAAAAACAAAAACATACCCTGTTTTGGAAGAGCTTCCATTTTAATAGGAGAAGACAATATACAAAATGAAGCTGAAGGTCAGGGCATGGGGGAGCTTAGGTGGGAAGATGGAGATAAGGAGGAAGAAATAATGGTTTGCAGAGAGACTGCTTCCCTTCTGTTGTGGGCACTCTTCTTAAAAGGAGATGCTTGAAAGGGCACAGCAATATTAGTGGTATGAGTACATTTCAAGCATGAGATGGGACTCTGAAAATGTGAAGAGGTAGAGGATACAGTGTCAAAACTAACAGAATAGTTTGGTTATTACAGAATTTGTGAAGGGGAGCAGTTTCTCTGCAAACCATTATTTCTACCTCCTCCCCACTGGAACTTTGGTTTTTATCCCTAAATCACACTTGGCCTTATCTCACATGGTTCCAGGTCTTCAATTCCTCTTCCAAGTAATTTTCATGCCATGCTGTCACTCACATACTCTTTATTCTCCCCTCTATATTCCTCTTTACAGCTCCCCTTTCTTGATTTTCTCTCCCCATTAGACTGCAAGTATCCCAAATGCAGACTTTTTTTCTTGACTCTATGTGTACCTTCAGTGCTTATGACAATGCTTGCATATAGTAAACCCTTAAATGCTTGATCCACCAATTGATCCATCTATTTACTTATCTTTCTTCCTCTCTACCTTAATGATGGTGTTTAGTCATTTTCAGGTAGCAAAATTTATTTCAAGAGATCTTTAAGATCTTCAAGAGGCAAATCTTTTCAGAGCTGTCTCTAGGAAGATTACTATTCAAGCATAGAATCAGTGGTCCTCAAACTTTTTAAACAGGGGGCCAGTTCACTGTCCCTCAGACTGTGGGAGGGCCGGACTATAGTAATAACAAAACCTCACACTCTGTCTCCGTCCCTCAGCCCATTTGCCATAACCAGGCAGGCCGCATAAACGTCCTCAGCGGCTGCATCTGGCCTGAGGGCCATAGTTTGAGAACCCCTGGATTAGATCATGAAGTTACTTTCTACTCCAATATTCTATGCTTTTGTAAAATTACATTGGTTTATAAATATTTAGTCTCATTAAATCAGAGATGTACTCTTATGGACTCTCTTTTTCTCTTTCCTCATTTGTGTTCTGTGACTTCACTTTTTATCTTTGTTGGCTCAGAAATCAAGAGACTCTGGTGTCAAATTAAGTCAATAGATGTTTATTAAGTGCTTTCTATGTGCCAGGCACTATACTAGGTTCTGGGGACACAAAGAAAGGGGATGGGAAAGTCCTCTTTTCAAAAAAACTCATATATAAATTGTGGAAGACAATATGCAAAGTACTATGTATAAACAAGATGTAGAGAGAGTTAGTTGGACATAATCTCAGAGGGATAGACACTAGCATTAAGTGAGAATGGGAAAGTTGATAAAGGATAGGATTTTAACTTAGACTTAAAGTCAGTGAAATTAGAAGGTGATGATAAAGGGGGAAAGAATTCCATGCATGGGGGACAATAGTGAAAAGTCACAGAAATGGGGCATATGACTGTAACAGAATACTCTTATGCAATATGAAAGGATAACCTGGAAAAACTTATATGAACTGATGAAAAGTGAAATGAACAGAACCATGAAAACATTGTACATAGTGCCAACAGCATTGTATGATGATCAACTATGATTGACTCAGCTTTTCTTGGCAATATGATGATCCAAAACAAGTACAAAAGATTCAGGAAGAAAAATGCTATCCATAACCAGTAGGAAGAAGAAGGAGGAGGAGGAGAAGGAGGAGGAAGAGAAGGAGGAGGAGGAGGAGGAGGAGGAAGAGAAGGAGGAGGAGGAGGAGAAAGAGGAGGAGGAGGAGGAGGAGGAGGAGGAGAAGAAGAAAATTACTACTGATGGACTCAGAATGCAAACCAAAAAATATTTTCTCACTTCCCTTATTCTTTCTCATGTTTTTTCCCTTTTGATCTGTTTCTTCTTTTGCAACTATGACTAATATAGAAATATGTTTTACATGATAGCATATGTATAAACTATATCAGACTGCCTGCATATTCAGAAGAGGGAAAAAAGAGGGAGAGACAGAAAAATTGGGGACTCAAAATCTTGTAAAAAATGAAAGCTAAAATTTTTTTGACTTGTAACTGGGGATAAAATAAAACACTATCTTAAAAAATAGTCACAGAAATGTAAGAGAGAATATATTATGCAAAGAAAAGCAAAAACACCAATGTCACTAGGTCATAGCATTAGTGAAGAAGGAGGTATAAGAATAGTGAATATAGGAAGAGGCCAGATTATGAAAAAATTTGGTTTTAAAAACCAAATAGAGTATTTTATATTTGATCCAAGATGAAATAGAGAGCTAGTGGAGTTGATTAAATAGGGATTGACATTGTCAGATTTCAACTTTGGTAAGAATGCTTTGTCAACTGAATGGAGGGCAAACTTATAGGAACAGATCTGAGACAGGGAGACCAAGGGAAAATATACAAGAAATGTTAAAAGTAAACTTCCACAGATAGTCTGTAAAAATGAATTCCATTTTGGAAGCCATTGAAAAATTGAAGATATAAAGTATCCATTGGTTCGTTTCAAGTATTTAAATTATTATTTAAAATATCCATTGGGCTTCAGATTTATCCCTACCCAAGGCAGGGGAATAGTTACCATCTCCCTTTACATAGTTATTGAAATTATCATCATAATGAACAAATCTGACCAATTTGCCCCTTGCTCAAAACTTTCCAATAGGTTCTCTGTTGCCTTAAGATGCAATGTGTGATACAAATGTGGGCCTCATGTATGCACTGAGTGGGTGTCCTGTGTGACACTAGAGTTACTACAGTAGAGGTAGCAGCTCATATCAGTCCATGGGCAGCCTTGTGTAAGGCTACACAAATACAGGATGCCACTTTATGACCAACCAGGTGGTGTCACATATAATTTGCCCACAAGATGGTACTCTCCTCAAACCACAAGACCAATGATCTTGTCAGCATCTCTCTGGCACATCCACAGGAGCTCCTTGACTCCCACCCTGCCAAGCCACACAACTTCAAACCACTGGCAAATAAGAAAGAAAACCATCTCAAACAAGATCTAAATTCTAGCCCAGTGGTAGATGTTAAATATCATTCAAAAAACATAAGTTTTGGAGGCATCTCTTTAGTTTCTCTCCCACTCTACCTCCGGGATATCATCTAGCACCATTTTTACCCTCAATTTGGGTATTTATATTATGCAAACAATGAATTTTCTGTAATATCTGGCTTATTTAACATATTAAAAAAGTAAAGCAAAAAATTCATCATACCTATAATGATGATGATCCCACGTGTTATCATATTTATTAGCCTCCTTTTCTAACCTATAACTCATAAGTTGGGATGTGATGGTGCAGTGGCGTACAGGGCAGCAAGGGAGAACTGGGCAGAATGCAGGAGGACTATCAGTATCCTGGTCTTCCTCCTATGCTGAGGTTTTTGGAAGCTACCTGTTTAGCTACCCTGTCTGAACTGGCCTTTATGCCCAGTTGGCTGTTCTTTGGGCTTGGAATACCCCAAGCCAGTCTCAGTCTGGCTACTGCCCAGGCTAAGTATGACCTCTGCAATAACTTGGTCTAGTTTCCACACTCTGGTCTCTGCTTCCACAAAGCTGATTTCCAACGGCTGCCTCATCTCTCCTACTACCTAGACTAAAGCAGCAGTAAGCAGTGACTTCTACCAAAGTGATTTACTATATCTCTCTGTTCCCTTTTCCCAAAAGGTATGGCTGAAGGAAGACCTCTCTTAAGAGTAAAAAGAAAAAGAAAAAGGGGGGGGGGATGAAGGCACAGATCCAAGAATTTCTGTGGTTTGTTCAATTATTTCAATTCTGTCCAACTCTTTATGATCTTATTTGGGGTTTTCTTGGCAAAGATATTAGTAGTGCCTTCATATACTTCATATTCTTAACATAGTGTAGAATACCATCACCCTGAGCCCTGGGGCAATATAATTATTGAGGGGCATGAGAGGACTAAGTGTGAGCACTGGTTATTAATAGAAACTCTTTAATCTGAAACTTAAGGCCCTAGATACTTGCTCCAGTTTACCTTTCTAACCTTATCTCACATCCCTTGGCCAAAGTAAACTCCTGGCTCTACCCTGATTTGCTCTATCTCCTGAATTAGACATTTATACAAATCATTCGCTATGCTTAAATGCATCCTCTCTTCATCCTATATGTGTTGCCTCTGCTTATTAAAAGGTAAACTCCTTGAATACAGGAATTCTCTGCTCTTCTATATATGCCCCACAACTAGCACAGTACCTGACACATATTAATTGCTTAATAAATGCTTTAATATTCATTCATCTCTACCTGAAGAAATACATTTCCTTCCAGGTTTGGCTTAGATGCAGCCTCATTTATGAAGACTTCCCTCGTCCCCATCCCAATTCCAAGTTAAATATGATTTCTTCCTTCTCAAATTAATTTGGAATGCTGAGCCTCTCTTCTGCTTATTATATCATATCTTGAATATTGCTCATGTATGTCACAATTCCATTAGATTACAACTTCATTGAGGGTAGAGATAGTGTCATTTTTTACCATTGCATGCCTAATAGCCATACATATAGAAAGCACTTTATAAATAGTTGTTGAATTGTAGAGGTCTTCTATTATCTAAATTCCCTTTAATATAGTATCATCTCCATGCTTTGGATCCTAGAGATGTTGAGCAATTATAATATGAGCAAATGGAATGACTGGAAGCTCTGATATTTAAGACCTTGGGCAAAAACAGAATCTGTAGCAGTCTATCCTAGATTCTGATCCTCCGTTAGCACATACATCCCTGCTTTTTGGCTAATTGGCAGCATATTAGCTTCAGAAACTGATTCCCAGTCTCCGATGTAATCTCTCTTCTTTTCACTCTCCTTTAATAGATAGGAAAATTAAAGCCCAGAAAAAATAAGTCATGGGACCCAGTGTCCTAAGCCTGTAGCACCAAGTCATAAGAAACCACATGTTTGAAATAATTTCTACTGAGCTACTTCTCTTTTTGTGGAATTCAGAAATAAGAACAAAGGAATGGACCTTAGAAGAATGGAAAGAGAAGGAAATCTTAGGTGCTTTGTGACCTCTTTCTTCTCTTAGAACAGAAATAGATATATAAGAGAAACTCTGTTAACATCACTGATTTAGTGTTACTTATTAAGGAACTTCAGTGAAATTCTAACATGATAGCCTCCCCAAATCAGGCTAGGAAGCTGGGCTACTGCCACCTCTTCAATTCTCTGGAATGACGCCCAAAGGAAAGGTTTCTCCCACAGACCACTGGACAAATGTTTGGTTATCCCTTTGGACTTCCAGATAAGTGTGTGTCTGTGAAGCTGTGGTATCTCCCTTTTGAGTCCTTTGGCCTGGTCCCAAAATCTGAGCTGCTCTTAGTGCTAGGCAAACCACTGCCTGACCATGGGGTTGTGCTGGAGCGGAAATTTTGATCCATTTCAGGCAAGTTCTCCCTTCCCTTTGACTCGACTCCTTCCCCTTGGATAAGACAAGACTGAAATTAGGAGCTTGACACTGTGCCTCCTTGGGGGACAGCAATCATTTATCAGTAACTGGATGCATTCTACTTCTGTCTAACATGCCATCTAGCAAACTCTCTAAGCCACTGCTTAAAAATAAGTCCCAAGGGGAAAATAGCCACATTTCCTTCCAGAGACTGTTGTGGGTGCCAGAGACTGTAGTCTGTGAGCCAACCATCCATTGTCAGGGTGGGACTAGCCGCATAGTGGGCTGGAAAAATGCCTAGGATGCCAAGCTACAAGGAAGTATGTCCAGGGATACAAACTGCTCTCTCTCCAGGGATACAAACTGCTTTCTCTCTCTTTCTTTTTCTCTGTCTCTGTCTCTCCTTCTTCTTCTTCCTTAGCCAATAAAAATGCAACTTTTCTTCAGTGTGACTACTTAATCAATCAAAAATCAGTTAGGTTGAGTACTTTCCATGTGCCATGTGCTTGGCTAGTTAAGCATAGAAAATTTTAAAATTGTATGGGCAAAAGTGACAGACTCAACTAGATGAGGGCATACTTCTGTGTTCTGTTCTAAAACTCTTCTGTCTTTGCACTCTTTCTTGCTTATTCCCTCAAATCTCATTGATTTGACTATCATTACTATTCAGATGACTCCCAAATCTTTATAACTAACCCCAGTCTCTCTACTAAACTCTAACATCTTAGACTTAACATTTCATCCCCACTCCTGAAAAGCTACCCATCTCCCAAACTTCCCTATTACTATGAAAAGCAGTACCATCTTTCTAGTTAGCTAACTGTGACACCTCAACATCATCCTCAGCTTTTTCCTTCTCATATCTATGTAATCAGATGCAAAGTCTTTTCAGGTCTACCTCTACATCATCGATATCCACCCCCTTCTCTTCTCTTATATGATCACCATCTTGTTTTACGACCCAATCACCTCTTACCCAGACTATTGCACTACATTGCTGATTGACTCCTTTACCTCTAGTTTCATCCCTCTCTAATTCTTCCTTTGCACCACTGCCATAGAAAATTTCATTACCATATCCAGATACTCTGAGCAGCTCCGCATTTTAATATGACTACAAGCTTCTTCTTTTTAGTTCTAAATCAATAAAACTCCTTTTCACAAACTCTTTACAAATTGATATGGCTACGAGCATTTATTAAGTACTTGCTATGTGGCAGACACTGTACTAAAGCATTGAGGAAACAAATAAAGTAAAAAGAAAATATTCTCTGTCCTCAAGAAGCATACATTCTAACAGGGGAGACAAGACAGAGTTAATTGGAGATAATATCAGAGGGAAGGGACCTTCTTTAAGAAGATGGAGTTGTAGGCTTGAAGAAAACTAGGGGATCCAGGAAGTGGAAATAAGAAATAAGAACATTCCAAAAGTTTAGAGTTTGGAGATGGAGAGCCATGTGGAAGGAATAGAACTGAGGCCATGGTCACTGGATTGTAGACAATGTGAGGAAGAGTGAATTGTAAGAACAGAAATAGAGAAAAGAGACAGATCAGGGAGGGCCTTACAAGCCAAACAGAGGATTTTATATTTGATCCTGCAGGAATCCAATGGGAGCCAATATAATTGATTGAAAAGGGGATCAGACCATGGGCTTTTGGAAGATCAATTTTGACAGATGAGTGAAAGATGGACTGGAGCAAAGAGACTTGAGGCAGGGAGATCAACCACAAGGCTACTATAATAATGTGGCTATGAAGTGATGAGGACTCACACCATTGTGACAGTTGTGCAAAAAGGAGAGAAAAAGTATGAGTTAGTCAAGAAATGTTGTGAAGGTAGAATCAATAGCATTTGGAAATAGATACGATAATATCGAGGTTGTGTGCCTGAGTCACAGTGAGGATGATGGTTCCCTCATTATTAATGAAATTTTGAAAAAGGGGTGGATTTTGAGGGGAAATGATAAATACAGTTTTAGAATTATTGAGTCTAAGATGTCTTACATGGCATCTGATTTGACATGTGCAGTAGACATCTAGAGATATGGTTAAGGTTAGATTAATAGATCCAGTCATTTTTATAATGCTTTTTAGGGACTCTTTATAGAGATGATAGGAGCTTATGAGATGACTAAGTGAGATAGGATAGAGAAGAAGAGAAAAGGACCCAGATCAGAGGATTAGGTGATGCTCAGTTGACAGCAATAACCTTGATGTAGATCCAGCAATGGGGAATAAGAAGAAACAATCAGATAGAAGGAGAGCCAGAAGAGAAGAGAATCATGAAAATATATGACAGTATCAATGGAGGATGACTTTGGAAAAGTCATAAAAGATGAGGTCACTAAATTTGACAATTAAGAGTTCATTGGTAACTTCAGAGAGAGATACTGCAGGAGATGAGTACTGAGATTAGAGTCAGAAAAACCAAAGTTAAAATCCATATTCAGATTCAAATTGTGTGTGACTCTGTCAAATTACTTGATTTCTGTTTGCCTCAGTTTCCTCAACTGTAGAATGTTGATAATAACAGCACCTACCATACACGATTGTTATGAGGATCAAATGAGATATTTATACAAAAGCACTTAGCACAGTACCTGATACAAAGCGGGCACTGTATAAATGCTATTCCTTTCCCCAAGTTTGATGAGATCAGATATCAGAGTACACTAGCTAAGCTGTGTTTTTAAATAATCATTTCAAATAGTATAGATATAAAAATAAGCAATTGAAGGAATTATTTTTCTCATTTTCTATTTGTGGTTTTTGTGGGTTAAGGCTATGGGGAAATGAGCAAGACAAGAAGATTTGAGCTACATGAAAAGAAGAGAATATGATTTGGGAAGTGATAGATTAGTGATAGAAATTTAGCAAAATTTGGGAAATTTTTGGGGGGAAAGGTAAAAAACAGCCACCAGACCCAGATATTATTTTAGACTGCTTCCAGATTGTAAAAGAAGAAGGATCTAGCACTATTCAGAGTAATATAAAAGGATAAGTTAAGGAAGAGAACTAGCTAATAGAGCCTGAGGAAGTACGACTCAAGAAAGCTAGGAAAAGGCTGCCAAGATAAGAGCAAGGTAAGTAAGAAAAGCAAAATGGCATAATCAGAAGATTAAGAATATTGCTAGATTGGTGGGTAGAACAAATTGATGGAGCAAAATGGTAAAATCTTCAAGAGATTGGTGCAAAGCTAAAATGGAAAGGTTTGTTTCTAGGGAGTTGTTTGGACAAAGAAAGAATTTTGAATAAAAAAATCCTTAGAAGAAAAAAATTAATGAAGTTAAGGGGTAAACATTTCAAGTAGTTTCAAGAAACAAAGCTAAAAATCTCAGTTATTACAGAGAAATAGTTCAGTGTGACGTGTGGTATTTAAACCACTTTGATAGTCAAGGAATTTATGTGTTCCAGTATAAGCTGATCTCCATCATGGAAGAGAAAGTAAAGGGACTTGAATGATGTTTCTTCATCCTCCAGGTTATTGGGAAGCTTAACAAGTTACTAAAGAAAACAAAAATAAAGCTTCAATGGGAAAGACAGGTTGAGGAGAGATTTGAACCTTGTGAAATACTCATAATCACAGGATCATAGAATTACAGAGAATTAGAAGAGGCCATCTAATCTAAACTCATAGTCAAAAGGAAACCCTCCCATAACATTCCTGACAAGTGGTCATGTCTCTTATTCTTCAGGACTTCTGAAAGAGAATCTACCTATTTTCTGACGTAGTAGCTAGAATTTGTTGGGAAGTTTTTCCTAACATCAAATATAAATTAACTTCTTTGAAAATTCTGCTCTTTGTTCCTGATTCCTACCTCTAGAACCAAATAAAACAAGTCTAATTATTCTTTTCTCTGATAAGACTGAAGGTACTCAAAGATACTTCAAATATCTTCTATGATTTTTCTTTTCTCCAGGCTGAATTTTCCCATTTCCCTTATCTATCATGGATTCAGGGCCATTCACCATCCTTTAAAAATACTAACTTCTTTTACTGTTGCCAAGATGGGTCTAATGGTTTCTATCTCCCCATCCTCCACCCCCTTTACTCCTCTAAGTCAGAAGGGAAGTATAAAGTGAGTGATCTGACAGATTAACTGCTCTAGGCTTCCTTATTTGTTGTCTTCTGCCCTTTCCTCCCTCCATGTCCTTATAATCAGAGAAGGGTCCCAGTTAAGCCGGATGCTGGTCAAACTAGACATTCCAATTAGCACTTCTTTTTTCTCCACTTTTTCTGATGTTTCTCCACAAGATAATCTCTTCAGAGTCAGAAGCCACAGAAATTTGAAGAACCATGTTTGAATGATTTAAATTTCCCAGATTTCCAAGAAAATGTAGACATGCTATGGTACATAGGGCTTACTTAGTACAGTACCTAGCACATAGTAGGTACTTTATAAATGATTATTGATTGATTAATAGAAAGACTACATATACCTTATCTCGTTTGATGGAAATTAACTCTATTATAGCTACAATCTAATGACTAGTTAACAGGGTTTAGCTGAGAGAAGGAAGGAAGATGACAATAATAAATTAGAAAGATTGTGGCTGTCAAGAGATAAAAAGCACCAGCACCTAAATGTGACTACAAAGATGAATAACGTGCATGAAACTAATTGTTGTCCAAGGTCAGGAGCTATGTTGCATGTTGATGTCTATATAAATTAGGTGGAATATTCAGACTCCTTAACTAACATTTGAGAAGAGTAGATTGATGAGACAGGGTAGCTAAATGGCACAATGGATAGTGTGACTGGTCAGGACTCAGGAAAACTCATTTTCCTGAGTTCAAATCTCACCTTAGACACCTGCTAGCTGTGTTACCCTAGACAAATCATTTAACCCCATTTGCCTCAGTTTCCTTATCTGTCAAATGAAATGAAGAAGAAAATGGCAAACCACTCCAATACTTTTCCCAAGAAAACCCCAAATGATAATAGAAAGAGATGGACGTGGCTTATTTAGCAACAATAAGAAAGATGAGAGAAGAATAAAATGCAGCTTAATGGATTATTTCACACCATAGATCATGATGGAGGGAGGGACCAAGGAGCCCAAAGGATCACAAAATGTCAAAGCTGGAGGATATTTTAGTGACCATCTAATCTCATACCCTTGTTATATAAAGAATGACACAGGCTCAGAAAAAAAATGAAGTGACATGTAGATGGTCATATACTAAATTAACAGCAAAGCCAGTATTGGAACTAAGGTCACTGGATACCCATTCCATGCACCACTGCTCTGGACACTTATCTCTCTTATTTCTACTTAGAACTGTATCCATGTTATATAACCCCTTATATAATCTGCCATGTGGACTCTTCTGAGAGTCTGGTTAAATGAGACTTATGATAGGCCCAGAAGAAATGGGATATAAGCAAGACTATGCTGAGGGTGCGGTCCTCTTGGCCAGTGCCATAGGCTAGGGATTGAGTGGGCAGTGTGGCTAGACTTGTACAAGATTTATTCTGGTCCTTCCACATATGTGAAAACATCTTTCAATGTCCCCCTCCTGGGCTTTGGGGCAGATTGTTGGGGAGCAAAGATAAAAGCAGGAAGGCAAGGGGAAAAGACGACTTAGGTGGGAGAAGGAACCCATGACCCCCTTCCATAAAGCCCCTACTCCTAAGGCCTTAGCAGGGAAAGCAAGGGAGGGCCCAGAAAGGACTATGGTCAAATTGGTCAGCTGAAACTTGGGCCATTTTCCTGGCACGAATTAAAGCCAATTCCTTTCTTCCTAGATGAGAGGAAGTCAAATCCCATTTGTGACCACAAAGAGATGAAAATCTCCCCCGCTGATGATATACAATTTGCAGCCCAGCATTTCATTGGGTGCGCAGGAGCCTATAATAGCTGGACTGTTCCATGATCCCCTTCCTCTCAGAAGCCAGAGCCAAAAAGAACTCTGTGATTGTGGTTGGATGCTTGACAGTTTCATGCCACACCTGCCCTGATTCAGTGGTGGGTGTTTGTGTATATGCATGTACATGTCCATCTGTATATGTCTATTCCTATGTGTATATGTGTTACAACTATACATATTTGTAACAATAGGTACACACTTATATTTCTATATTTATGGTATATGAGGTACTTCCCCCAAAACAGCATCCTACACAGCAGTTCTTATCCTATGTTCTTTTTTTTGAAAGATGTTTTTTTTAATTACAGTTTTTATTTACCAGATATATGCATGGGTAATTTTACAGCATTGATAACTGCAAAATCTTTTGTTCTAACTTTTCCCCTCCTTCCCCCCATCCCTTCCCCTAGATGGCAGGTTGACCAATACATGTTAAATATGTTAAAGTATAAATTAAATACAATATATGTATATATGTCCAAACAGTTGTTTTGCTGTACAAAAAGAATCGGACTTTGAAATAGTGTACAATTAGCCTGTGAAGGAAATCAAAAATTCAGGCAGACAAAAATAGAGGGATTTGGAATTCTATGTAGTGGTTCTTACTAATCTCCCAGAGTTCTTTTGCTGGGTGTAGCTGGTTCGGTTCATTACTGCTGTATTGGAACTAATTTGGTTCATCTCATTGTTGAAGAAGATGTCCACGTCCATCAGAACTGATCATCATATAGTTTTGTTGTTGTAGTATACAATGATGTTCTGGTCCTGCTCATTTCACTCAGCATCAGTTCATGTAGGTCTCTCCAGGCCTTTCTGAAATCATCCTATTGGTCATTTCTTACAGAACAATAATATTCCATAACATTCATATACCACAATTTATTCAGCCATCCTCCAGTTGATGAGCATCCACTCAGTTTCCAGTTTCTAGCCACCACAAAGAGGCTGCCACAAACATTCTTGCACATACAGGCCCCTTTCCCTCCTTTAAGATCTCTTTGGGATGTAAGCCCAGTAGTAACACTGCTGGGTCAAAGGGTATGCACAGTTTGATAATTCTTTGAGCATAGTTCCAAATCACTCTCCAGAATGGTTTGATGTATTCACAATTCCACCCACAATGTATCAGTGTCCCAGTTTTCCCACAGCCCCTCCAACATTCATCATTATTTGTTCCTGTCATCTTAGCCAATCTGACAGATATGTAGTAGTATCTCAGAATTGTCTTAATTTGCATTTCTCTGATCAATAATGACTTGGAGCATCTTTTAAAGATGTTTTGATAATAGTGTTTAAGAATAATTGATTTCTTTTATAACTCTAAATATTTTATTTTATGCATTTAAAAATTTAACATTGAGAAGGGGGTCTGTAGTCTTTACCATATGGCTCATGGAGTCCATAAAACTTTTAAAATATTTGAGAACCCTAGATTCTAAATGGATGGATGGATGGATTTCCAATGGCACAGATAGGAATCCCCCTAAGAAGACAAAGAAAAGTCCTATAGTTTCCAAAATCTTCATAGTTGCATTTTTGTTGAAACAAAGTAACAGGAAACTAAGTGAGATTGGCTGAACAAAAATTAATATCATTTAATATAGTACAACACAATGTAATATAACATGATATAATATAACAATGTAAATACAAATTATATAAATTGAATGGATTATTAATAGAATATTAGTTAAATATAAGCCTAACAACAAACTACAACTGGGTCCTCTCCTCTACTCAGGATCCCCTTTCACTGACTCCCACACAGAACCTTACTGGGTTCAGTCCTGGGGGAGGCTGGCCTTTAATGAAATGCATTGGGCTCTTTTTTTTTTTTTTTCAAAAGCTTGACTTACTGCAACCCCATGCAGAATATTTACTTAAAGTATAGGATTTGCAGAGTTCCAGATAATGAAGAGGGAGTGAAAAGGAGAGATGAATAAGAGGAAAGAAAGCAGTGAACTAGAATCTAAGAAGATGCCCATCAATTAGGAAAGTGCTGAAAATATTGTGGTACATGAATAGTATGTTACTTCACCACAAGAAATTATAAAAATGATAATTGTAGAGAATCCTGGAAAATATGAAATGATGTGAAATGAAGTAAACACAATCAAGGAAACAATATGTAGGGGAAAATGATTGCAAAGAAAAATCCTTTAGAAAGTCTTAAAGACTGATCAACATAATGACCGGTCATGTTTCCAGAGGAGCTATGAAAATATCCACTTCTTGATAAAGAATTAATGAACTCAAAGTAGGTATAGTAGACATAGATTTTTTTTAATTCTCAATTGGGTAGTTTCATTTCATTTGATTGTGCTTATTTGCTATAAGGGTCTTCCCCCCACTTTCATTTTTTTTAATTGGGGAAGAGAAATGGAGAGGGACAGCAATAAGGATACCAACAAAAAAAGAGGGCTATTGAAGCTTTTTAAAAAATGCACAAGGTAGAAGGAAATTCAGAAGGAAGCACAGAGAAGGAAAGTTTTTTTAAGTAATGTGGAATTATATTTTTTTAAAAGCAATTTGAGCCTATTTTAGTTTATAAACATCTTCCTTTATTTTTCTGAATTCCAAAATTCAGTGATTAGAGGGAATGAAAAAAAATTTATCCTGCACAAAGACCAAACACTGAGGATGGTCTTCTTTCCTCCTTATAGTCTTCTATTACTCAGTTTAAATAATCCAGAACAATATAGTCACTATTTAAAATTATTACTACTAATACCTCTGCTACTACCACTGTGGCTTCTGCTGCCAATACTACCACTACCACCACCACTACTACAACCACCATAATTATTTCTACTGCTGCTACTAATAACAACAAATGTAGTAGTAGTAGTAATACAGCAATGATAGTGATGGTATTACTAGTTGTATTAGTCATACTAGTGGAAGTAGTAGTAGTAATATAGTAGTAGGAGGAGCAGGAATAAGAGTAAGAGTAATAATAACAGTTCAGATATACCCTATACAGGGTGTCTCAAAAGTTTTCAATTTTATTTAAAAGCTTAAAACTGCATTAAGACTTTTGAGATACCCCTGTATAGATTTAGTTTACAATCACAAATTACACAAAGCTTTCCTCTTTGATTCTAGTCAACCTCATGTACCCATTTAGTGTGGGATGCTTCAAGTGAAACTCCCTGGCTACTTCCAACTAATTATGTATGTTAATTCAGTTCTTGGGCACTTTGGGGATGCTGCAGCAATCTCTTCATTTGCCACTGAGCTAAAAATGCCAGTAACTTGGAAGTACTTTTAAAAGTGAATGACTCATGCTGGTCAAGCTGTGAATTGATCCACTAAATCTGGAAAGTAATTGTGAGCTGTGTCCCAAGTCACTAAACTCTGTCTACTCTTTGTCCTAGCTATATTGCTATCAGACCAATATTCCAAAAAAAAAAAAAAAAATCAAAGAAAGAAGAGCATCCACCGATAACAATATTTATTGAAGCGCTTTTTGAAGTAGCCCTAAACTAATAAGTAAAAATCTCAAACTAGAATCTAAGGGGGTACCTACCTATTAGGAAATAGCTAAAGAAATTATGATATAGATAAAACATAGCTTTTTCACTTCTTTTGTTGTTGTTTGCTTGAATTTTATTTTCTTTCTTAATTTTTTCCTTTTTGATCTTATTCTTCTTGTGCAGCAAAATAATGTATAAATACACATGCCTAGATTTTACATGCCTATATTTACATATATTTTTACCATGTTTAACATATATTGGATTACTTGCCATCTAGGAGAGGGAGTGTGGAGAGGTGGGGAAATTGGAACACAAGGTTTTGCAGGGATCAATGATAAAAAAAATTATCCTTATATATGTTTTGAAAATAAAAAGCTTCATTTAAAAAAAACAAATAAGAACAGAAGAAAACAAAAAGATCTAAATAACTCTAAAAAAAAGAAATCATTTTATAGAAATGGAATGAAATAGTATTGTACCATAAAGAAGAATGGTATGAATTGTTTGTTTTATTTTGTTTTTTATTGGGTTTTTTTTCTGGTTATATGTGTACATTAATTTTCTTAATACACATTTTGAAGAATCACATTGGGAGAGAAAAATCAGAACAAAAGGGAAAAACCAAGAGTAGTCATTTTAAATAGTGACTTTTTCTGGATTGTACATGATGAGTAGTGGGATGCATAAGAAAGTTAGAAATGGGAGAAATTAATGGAGAGAAGGAATGATATTATGGAGTCTAAATGTAGATCAAAGCATGCTATTTCCAATGGTTTTTTTTATTTTTTTCATGACTTTTCTCTTTTCTTCTGTTTCTTTTTCCACAACATGATTAATAGGGGAATATGTTTACTATGACTGTGCATGTATATAACCTATATCAATTTGCTTGCCTTCTTGGGGAAGGATAATGGAAAAGAAAGAAGGGAGAAAAAGTTAGAGTTCAAAATCTAATTTTTAAAATGTTAAAAATTATATTTAATACATAATGAGAAAAATAAAAATCTTATTTACAAACAAATAAATAATTTTAGCAGAACAAATCAACATATCTACTGTACCTGACAACTTATACGATATTCTATACCCATAATCCCCTACCTTTTCAGTGAAAGTAAAAAAATACCTTTTCTTGTGGAGGGCCACAGATAGTGGGGGAACTGTGGGCTGCGGCCCTATACATTTTCTCATCCTTTCTTTGAGTAATTGATCTTAGGAAAGAAGGAAGGAAGGAAGAAAACAAAGAAGAAAAGTAAGATTTATTAAGTAATTATTATATATCAGACATTGTGCTAAGTCCTTTATAAATATCTCATCTGATCTCCCCAACAACTCTGAGAAGTAGGTACTATTAATATTCCCATTTTACAGTTGAGAAAACTGAGGTAGGCAAAAGTGTCTTACTCAGGATCATGCAACTAGTACATTCCTGAGGCCAGATTTTACTAAGGTTTTCACTCTATCCACTTTACCAACTAGCTTCCTCTAAATGCTTTTTAGAAGAGAAATCTGATTTCTTGGGTTGTGTCAATATTGGAATAAAGCTGAGTCAAGAGGGTGGTATAGGACTTTGCCCCAAAAGTTGAAAATGTAGGAAGCATAGACAACTTCTCATAGGTGGGCTAGTCATTCTAATCTCAGGAAAATATATATGATTGACTTCACATAAACAAGGGAGAGAGAAAAAGAGAAACAGATGGACAAACAGAGAGATACAGAGAAAAGAGACAAAAAGAGAGATGGAGAGAGAGAGAGAGAGAGAGAGAGAGAGAGAGAGAGAGAGAGAGAGAGAGAGAGTCAGAGACAGAGAGAGAGACAGAGAGACAGAGAGAGAGAGAGAGAGAGAGAGAGAGAGAGAGAGAGAGAGAGAGAGACAGAGAGAGAGACAGAGACAGAGAGAGAGAGACAGAGACAGAGACAGAGACAGAGAGACAGAGAGAGACAGAGAGGGAGACAGAGACAGAGAGAGAGAGAGAGAGAGAGAGAGAGAGAGAGAGACAGAGAGACAGAGAGACAGAGAGACAGAGAGAGACAGAGAGGGAGACAGAGAGAGAGAGAGACAGAGAGAGACAGAGACAGAGACAGAGAGACAGAGAGAGACAGAGAGAGAGAGACAGAGAGAGAGAGACAGAGACAGAGACAGAGAGAGACAGAGACAGAGAGAGACAGAGACAGAGACAGAGAGACTGATCTAGAAATACCTCTATCTATCCAATTGTCTTGGATTATCTTATTGCTGAGAAGAGCTGTCATTCTTTGCACAGTGTTGCTCTTACTGTATAATAAGCATGCTGAAATTATTTTTAAGAACACCTTTGTTACACATGAAAGCTCAGTGATTAGGGGGAATGAAAAAATGATTCATGCACAAAGACTATATCTATTTTCTATCTATATCTAATTGATAAAGATACATTTATAAATACAAGGCAAAGACAAATTATGTAAGAACAATCAAATAATAGTTACAGTCAGAGGACAGACTTTTTGTACCATTTGCTCTGTTACCTTATAGTATGGGGAGTCCTAGATCCCACTCACAGTATCCACTCAAAGTGCACCTTGGGAATTGCTTTGGCAACTATACAGAACAATCCCAAGTTTGCTTCCCTGCTTAGTTTACCTATAACAGGGATTGTGGCTTTGTTCTAAGAGCATGCTTTACCCTCCCCATCCATAATGGTAGCCAGTACTTCAGCATAAAAGAAAATTTCATTTATCCTGACTTCCTAGGGCCCAATTACTCCCTTCTTCTATCCCCTACTTGCTCCAGTCACAAAAGTAGATACAAAGTGCTTTTAAACTAAGTCTTTTCTCTCAGGATTTCCTTCCACCACCATTAGCATGCCCTGCCTCCCAAAAGGATAATACTTCACCCAAATCTGACAGATGGGTATTATTTCCAGGAAATCAGATATCAAGGTCAAACCAGGACCATTAATCATTTTCTTCCTTTTCATATAGAATGACTTTTCTTCATATATAATGACTCCTTCCCCACTGTCTACACACATTCTCAGGTCTCCCTATTCTGAAAAATGTTTCCTTTGACAATTCCATCCTGCAAAGCTATCATTAGCTCTTCTCCCATTCTCTGCCAAGCTCCTAAAAAGAATCCTCTATAAACTTATCCTCTACTTCTTTACAACTCACTCCTCACTCACTTGCAAACTAGCTTTCATCTGACTACTCTACTAAAATTGCTCTTTCAAAGGTCACTAAAAGTTCTTCATTGCTAAATCCGATGGCCTTTTCTCATCCTTCATTCTCCTTGACCTTTCTGCAGTATTTGGCACTACTTACCACCTTCTTCTCTTGAAAACTTTCTCTTCCTCTCTTGGCATCCATGAAATTTCTCTCTTCTGATTCTCTTCCTACCAGTCTCTCTCACTGGGTGTTTGTTGTCTCTCTCTCTGCTCCTAAAGTGTGCTAATGCTGCAAAACTTTGTCCTTCTCTTCTATCTGTCTTTTGTCTATATTTGCTTCTTCAGAGATCTCATATTCTCATATGGTTTCAATCCTTACCTCTAAAAAGAGCTGATCCAATCCCATTTAAAAATATTTATTAAATTCTTATCATATACAAGGCATTATACCAGATCCATATATCTAGCCCCAATCTCTACCCTGAATTTCACTCTATAATTCTTAATTTCTTATGAGATATTGTCCCTGGGTGTCTTCCCAAAAAATCATATTCGACACATCTAATTATCTGAGCTAATTATCTTCTTTTCCCACCAAAACCTGTATTCCCAACTTTGCTATTTCTGTTCAAAGTTCAAAACCTCAGCCATATTTCATCACTCTCTCACTTCATATTCAACCATGCTCCATATCTCTTAAATTTGACTCATATTGCCAACTCATTTCATGCCTTTCTCACCCCTGACCCACTATAGCAGCTTTCTAATTAGTCTCATTGTCTCTTATCCATCTCCTCTGGAATTCGTCTATGCAGCTCCCAGAATAATTTTAAATGATAAATCTTCCCTGATTAAAAAGAGTTAAAAGCACCATTTGCCTAGAATGCAAAGTACATGAGTGTGAAATAAATCCATGATATTAGTATGAAATAAGGCCAAACCGAAGTCACAGTTAAATTATTGCGGTTTTATTTTATCCTCTCAGTGTCAGGAACCACTGAAAATTTTTGACCAGGGAAGTGATTTTTAACTTCTGCCTTCTAACTCCTTGAATTTATAGTTCATCCTCCATATTTGGAAAGTACTACTTTTTCATTTTCATCTATTAAAATTCTTTTTTGCCTTTAAGGCATCTTTTACCAGCTTTTACCTCTTCCATAAAATCTTATCCCCTTTTTCCAACTAAAAAGGTTCTCTCCCTCCTCAATTCTCTTAGTTTAACAAAAAGAAAAAAATCTTATTAATGTTTTTTTGTTCTCAATAAATACTCCAACCTACAATCAAAACCTCCCTTGTAACAAGGTTGATTGAAACAAATATACTAATCACTCACCTACGGTCCACTACATCTTCCTTTGGAGCCAACCTGAGACATTGCACTGATATGAGTTTGGTATCTTTTAATATAACTTTCTTTTATGTTGTTGTATATGTTGTTCTCCTGGTTCTGCTTACTTCCTTCTGTATCAATTCATACAAATTTTACCCATAAACTTTTCTTAGAACATTTTGCCTAGATTTCTTTTTTCTCTTCATATCTTATAATACAGATAATAATGTCATGTCCCTTGAGTAGATTGTATGCTAATTGAAGATAGTGGTTAAATTACTTTTTCATCCTTTTATTCTCAGGACTTCACACATTGCCTTGCATAAAGTAGACGCCAAGTGAATTAAGCTAAACAAGTATTTTTGCACCCTAAACAAAATCTGATAATGGTCACAGTTTGATGCTTCTGTCTGTCAGATGTTATGAGCCTACATTGTGACACAATTCATTTGGCTATTTAACACTTATATAACACATACTGTGTGTCAAGCACTGTACTAAGTACTTTACTGTTCCTCCATCCCTTAATATTCTTCCTCTTCATTCCTGCAGCCTGGATTCCCTGGTTTTCTTCAAGTTCCTTCTAAAATCCCATCTTCTATCCCTCTTAATTTGCGTGCTTTCCTTCTGTTAAGAGCAGTTAGGTGACACAGTGAACAAAGCCTGCTATCCTGCTTGTCTCAGTTTCCCTTTCTGTAAAATAAACCAGAGAAGGAAATGGTAAGCCATGCTAGTATCTCTGCCAAGAAAGCCTCCCAAAGGGAGTAACAGAGTCAGAAATGACTGAAAACAACTAACAACATCATTGATGGAGTGAAGGAGAGGTAGCTAGGTGACACAATGAATAGAGCTCTGGGCCTGGAGTCAGGAAGATGAATTCAAAACTGGCCTCAGACACTTAACTAGCTGTGTATCCTCAGCAAGTCACTTAACCCTGCTTGCTTCAGTTTCCCTATCTGAAGAATGAGCTGTAGAAGCAAATAACATATCATTCCTATATGTTTGCCAAGAAAATCTTCAAAAGACTCCACAACTACATTCTTCCGTTGACTTTTCCTATTTATCCTGTAAATAGCTTATTTGTATGTATTTGTTTGTTTGTTGTTTTTCTCATTAGATTTTTTAACTCCTTGTAATTTAAGAACAGGATGCCATACTAGGCATCTATAGATAGATGGGTTATAGCAGAATTGACATTAGAATCCAGATCTTCTAACTTTAAAACCAGCACTATTTCTACTCTACCATCAGCATTTTTTCCATAACACAATATTACTTTTTTTCTCTGACTAGAGTTCTTTGCCCCACACTACACTAGCTTTGTGCAATTCATGTGTCAATGATATTGTGAAAGGAATCCCTGCACCAGGTGAAAGTTTGAACTAGATGCTCTTCAGTGTGGCCCTTCACAACAACATACAATTTTATAATGGTTTGATGCCAGAAAATAAATAGAATTATTATTTTAATGAGAATTCTAGAATTGGATTCAGAAGTCCCAGCTAGAACTAATACTAACTAGTACTGACCTTGGGCCAACTATATGTTTCTGAGACTCAGCATTCTCATCTGTAAAATAGAAATTATAATGCCTATTCTATCTATTTAAATTGGAAGGTGTTATGTCAATTCAAATCATTATTATTGTGGGTTTTTTGCTGAATCCCTATTGTTTTATACTATATGCATTTTATAGAAATATTATAAGGTAGAATTGGAAGGGACTTTACAAATCAATGAGCAAATCTCCTCAATTTACAAAGGAGATTAGGAATCAGAGAGAAGGAACTTGCTCAAGATCCTCTTGCTTTATTCTTGGATAAGAAGGAAGAAATATGATGACCACAATGATAATAATATCTATTCCCAGGCTTAATTGTTGCCATTTATTTAGTTGTTTGGGTTATTTGTTTGTTTTTTAATGTCAGTTGTTTTTTTTTTTGTTTGTTTTAAATTTTATTTTATTTTTAATTTGTGGAATAAAACAAAAAAATTTATAACATAGTACCATTAAAAGGATGATTATATAAAAAGTTGCAAATCTACTATGTACAACTTGCTTTTCCTTTCAAGTATATAACAAAATTATCATGTAAACTTCTTTTTTTTTTCTTTCCTCCCTGTTCCCCTGTCCCAGAGATTGCTACCATTAGTTGTTTGGTTTTTTTATATACTTTGAGAGGTAGGATTGTACAGTGGATAGAGTGATAGACATGGAGTCAGAAATCCCAGGCTTCAAATATTGCCTGTGTCATTCACTGCTTTAGCTGTGTGGTCCTAATAAAAAAGATATTTGATTTCTTTGAATCTCAGTTTCCTCATCTGTAAAATGAGAATAATAGTATCTGGTTTACTTTCCTCACAGAGTTGTAAACTCAAACGAGATGTCTGAAAAGCATTTTGCAGAATTTAAAACCTTGTATCAATTTCAGTTATTATTATTATGTAACTTTGCAAGGTGGCTGGCAAGGCAATCAGCTCTCGTGTTATGATTCTCTAGCAATTGGCTGGCCTTCCAGGACTGGAAATGCAGCAGGTGGCTGGAGGAAGGAAGAGAAACAAACAGGGATAGACAGTGTGAAATGCCAGGTGAAAAAGAATTCAGGAAAGGGACTAACTTGGGAAGTAGGATATCTATCAAAATGGGTCAGTTCTGTCCAGTGGACAAGACAAATTCCCATAAGGCCATCCACTAGAAAGAGTATCTAAGGAGGTTCATCTATGATTCCTTATTCCCTACCTTGGAAGAAAAGAAATAAACATTTATTTTGAGCATCTGTTATGTGCCAGGCAGTTTAAGATTATCATCGTGATTGATCTTTACAACATTACTAGGAAGTAAGTGCTATTATTATTCCCATTAAATGAATAAAGAAACTGAGGCAAGGGGGCTCAGTGGATAGAGCACCAGCCTTGAATGCAGGAGGACCCGAGTTCAAATCTGGTCTCAGACACTTAACACTTCCTATCTGTATGACCCTGGGCAAGTCATTTAACCCCAGCCTCAGGAAAAAAAAAAAAAAAAAAGAAACTGAGGCAAACAGAACTTGCTCAGAGTAACTAGTAAATATTCAAAATTAACTTTAAACTCAAGTCTTCCTGACTCTATCCATCATGATCCCTACATGCCTCTGACCTTGGAAAAGTTTGAGGATTTAGATTCTCCCACAGAAACATACCTTCTAGTTTCCTGGAAACCAGAAGCTTTCAGTCTTGATTCATCTCTATGGTCTGTGTAAAGAAAAAAACATACTAAATTTTAGAGTCAAAATACCTAGCAGAGAGTCTCGGCTCCTGCACATACTATATGGTCTCAAACATGTATTTAATTTCTCTGAACCCCAATTTATGTGGGTATTGGGCATAGGACAGCTTTTATTTTACTCTCCAGGAAATACATAAGATGCTAAGGACTCATGAGAACCAAAACATAAATGACCCATCAATTTCCTCTGAAATGGTGCTGAACTTGGGCTTCTGAACGGGGCAGCCTGCTGTTGTTCCAGGAGTCTCTCTTTCCCATAAAGTCCTTACACTCTCTTGAGACTTAATATTCACCATATAACTTAAGTGATTTTGTTCATCAAATAGAAACTATAGAAGAATCATGTGAACTGTCTTCTTTTTCTTCCAAGAAACATATGACATTAAAGCATTTCTCTCTAAATAGGAGACCTTAAGTTTTTTTATGAATCTTTAGCAGTCCAGTGAAGTTTATATTGCCTACATTCATAATTAAATTTGGAAGAAAGGAAGGAGTGGAGGGAGGGAGGAAGAGAGAGAGGGAGGAAAAGAGGGAAGAAGAGAAGGAAAAGAGAGAGGAAGAGAGGGAGGGAGGAAGAAGTAGAAATACTTAAATGAACTGATGCTGAGTGAAATGAACAGAACCAGGAAAACTTTCTGCATAGCAACAACATTTTGCAATGATCAACTATGATTGAGTTAGCTCTTCTTAACAATACAATAATCTAAGACAATTCCAAAAAATTCATGATAGAAAATGCTATATACCTCCAAAAAAAAAAAAAAAGAAAGAAAAGAAAAGAACTGCTGGAATCTGAATGCAGATTGAAACATAATATTTTGTACTTTATTTTATCATTGTTTTCCCTTTTGTTCTTTTTGTTCTTGGAAATTATTTACATAATTGCACACACAAATAATTTACATTAAATTGCTTACTATCTTAAGGGATAGGGAAGGGAGAAAGGTAGAAAATTTGAAACTTAAGTTTTTAATTTGAAAAATGAATAATTTAAAATTGTCTTTACATGTAATTTTAAAAAATTAAAATACTATTTTAAAGAGAAGAAAAAAAGAAAAGCTTTAGTGCTAGAACTGGTGAATTCAAGATTTCTAGTACTTGAGGGTTCCCTGTGTGAAGTTACTCCCATGCTTGGTACTAAGAAATCTTCCTTCTCTGATTTAAAGGTTAAATCCTGGAATCATGATAACTAGGAATTAAAGTTCCTCCCTTCTCTTACACAGGAAGTTGAATTTTAAAAAGTGATCTTGAATTCACCTCTCAGGCTATGTGTAAACACTCTACCATGTTTTTTTTATTCTAAATCACATTTGCAGCTGGAGTTGGGATGGAAGAAATTCCATGCCCTCTTCATCCTTTCCCCTTTGCTATATTCAAGAAAAAGACAAGAGAGAAAAGGTGAAGAGTTAGTCATGAAAAGTAATAGTAGGCTAGCTTGCTACTATAAGACAGGAGAAAAGATGATAGATCTTCAGTCAACCAATCACCCCGTACTCTTCAATTGCCTTCCAAAAATAACCATCATCTTATTGTCTAATTGTTTAAGTCTCCTCAAACTGACTACATTCTCCTGTTTTACTAATAATACATGTTCTACATATTTCATAGGGTTGTGGAAATCAAATGATTTTTTTTTAATTAAAGCATTGTAAAAGTTCTACATATATGTTAACCGTTACTATTATAGCAAGTATACTCAGAGTGAGGCTGCTATATCTCACTCACAGTATGGTCCTGAGGGGTAGTTTATCTCTAATATTACTGGCTTAAGCCCCCACCAATTGTGTTTGCCCCTACCATTAGCAACCAATTAGCAACAAAAGGATATTTACAACAAGAACCAAAATACAAACTTCTCTCCCACCCTGACAACATTTCTGGGGCCAAACCCTCTCCTATAGTACTTCAGTACTCAATTTCTACATGACATTGATCTTCCCCAAGTTTATATACAAATGAAGTGTTGCTGCTGAGTGAATCTTTGTCTTAGCTATCACTGGACTGAGTCTCAGATGTTCTTCATGAAGGCTTCTTCTTGCTCCTCAGCACATTGATGCTAAGCTGGCTGCAAACACCAACATGTACTCCATCCATTTTCTAGGTTCCTTGGTGGCTCGATCTCCTGACTTTCTGAAACTCACAAGCTTGGAGCTCTGGATTAATCTCTCTCACCTAGAACAGAAGAACATATGTTGAGGCCCATTTTCATGAGAGGTCAGTTAGATGGCAAAGTGGTTAAAGTACTGTAGTCAAGAAGACTCATCTTCCTGAGTTCAAGTCTCAGACACTTGCTAGCTGTGTCACTTAAACATTTGCCCGTTTCCTCAACTATAAAATGAGCTGGAAAAGGAAATGGCAAACCATTACAATATCTTTGCAAAGAAATCACCAAATAGGGTCACAAAGAGGTAGATGCAACTGAACAACACCAAAAATTTTCATGTGAACACGTGGCCTCAGATGGGAGAAAACCCAATGCTTCTCTCCATTGTCTCCCCTGGATGCTGTCCTTAAAGGAAATTAGACCACCAAAGACCAACCAATGAGTAAAGTGGCCAAGGATTTAAGTTATAAGGGGTTTTTTTTGCCTCTTCAGTCAATCAAGGAGTCTCCTATTTGACCATATGGTTAGCTGACAAAATCCAACTTCAGAATGCATATCCTTGTGTCTCCAAAACCCTTCTATTATTTGTCATCACAACTGTCCCAGAGGCAGACACTTTAGCCTCTCCCACATTATGAGGAATTTTCATCCCTTGAGTACACAATGTACTTTATGCATGAAAACTGTCCCTAATGACATCATTACTCCTTTTACCTCAACTGGACTTGTAATTAGAAACATCCAAGTTTGAATCCTGCCCCAGACAGGGCAATTAGGCAATTCACTTCATCCATCTCACTCTCGAATGTTTTTTTCTGGTGGGGCTCAAATTATAAAAAACTTTTCAAACTTTGATAAACTTATTACTATTCTAATTATTATTATTATTGCTCCTGGTCCCAGATTTCCACAGGGTCACATCGGCTGTACCAGTCTTTAATGCCTCCTTTTGTCCACCAGTTTTGAAGGGAGCTAAGTTCTCACAGTATATATTCTTTGATTTCAATCATCACTCAGTACCTGAACATCTCCAGTGATAGGAAAGAAGCCATCAATCAATCAAAAAGCATTGATTGAATGTTTGCTATGTGCCAGACACTGCACAAAGACAAAAATAAAACAGTATTTGTATAAGTATGTACCAACAAAACAGGCAGGTGCAGAAGTTGTATTTATTCTTTCCCCTTTTAGAATGTAAGCTCCATGAGGTAAGAGTGTGTGTGTGTGTGTGTGTGTGTGTGTGTGTGTGTGTGTGTGTACATCATTCCTGTGGTTGGTTTGTAGTATTGGCACTTGTAACATCCTTAATTTTCTGTTCTCCCTCCTGCTTAGTGATTAGGGACAAAGATCCTTTTTGTTTTTCTTCTCTCTTTTAAAGTACCTTAGGGTATGAGCTTTTCTAGACACAGACCCTCCCTCCTTATCCCCTTTCTCTCAGAAGACTTATTTAGTTACACTCTCTTACAACAATTAGATCTCATCATAAAATGCCCCAAATCCACATCATCCCTTCATCTATTTTTATCAGAAGAAATGCTATTAATTCAACCACAATAGCTCATAAACTCCCACCCCTTATGAAAATTCCTAACATTCAGATAGAGGTTTGGGTCTCTATTTCGATTTAAATTTATCTTTAGCTCACCCTTAACCTCTAAATGTTTGGAGGCAAAAATCAAGGTACGAGAAATATGTCGTTAAACAGAAGCAATGTCTGTTTCTGAACAGGCACAGAAAGGGAAAATTGGGGTCACAGTGGATCTTTTAACGAACTTCCTTCAGTCCTTGAAGTGATATGTACAATTACCAGTGTAGTTTTGACTTGAATCTCCTCTGAGATGCCAGTAAGGTCCCAATTATTTTCTTTTACTGCTACTTTACCCACCCCACCTTAGCCCCCTTTTCATTTTCTTTTTCCCTTTTTCATTTTCTTCTTCTCTTTCTTCTACCTCCTTGTCAGAAACCCTTTTTGGCTCTGCTCATAAAACTGGGGCTGAGGATGCTTGCTATCTCCTTAGTGCTATTGCTGTTCAGCTTTCAAACTGCTCCTAAATTTATATTTCATAGACTGTTGTTTATCCTTCATTTTTAAAGAGGACCAATGGCATTGATGTAATGTGATTTTGTGTTCCCCTGGCCTTGGGGGCTTCTGTTCTAATGGGTCAGTGGTCCTGGGTCTTCTGGCTTTGGAATCTGCATCAGGAAACTCCTACACCCAATCTAGCTGATCACCCTTAGCCAGATAGCTTCTGGCCTCAGGAAACTCCCACAGATCAAACTCCTGAGACAAAGTGAATAAGACCACTCCAACTCATTGCTAACTGTAATCTTGTCAGTAATAATCTGATCAACTGAGAACCACTCCTTCTGGAGACAATTCCTTCCTACTATGAGCTTTAAAATTAGCATATCTATGATTGAAAGCTATATAATTCAGTCTGCTTTGTAATGGCATTTTATTACTTTCAATAAACTTTGCCCCTTGACTAGGGTTCAAGCCTGCAAATTCTTTGGAGACACCTCGGGAACTTTTAGGGTCCTCCTTTTCCAAATTCAACAAAATCATGGGTGATAAATTGGATTTAAGTGAGACATAGTTGCAGAAAGTTCTCAGTTTTTCTCTCTTCCAGAGTCATCGAAATCCAGGAGTAAGATAAAAGTCAGGACGACTAGAGATGGCCTAGAATGTAGTGGATGACCTTGATGGGGTCTTCAATGTCTGAGAAAGCTCTAGGAATCCCATAGCTTCCTTCATGGGCTCTGGAACAAATTGCTCTCATACACCCATTCAGCCAAGAGAAGTTTCACATACTTCCTAATTCACTGACTAGTTTGAAGCCCATTGATTCCCCTCAATCTGGTTTAGTCCACATTGCACAGGCTACACAGCTTCTTGGAGTCACAAATGACAGTTTAGTTCTAGGTGGACACCAAACATGGTTAAATAGCCCTGAAAAGAACTAGGCAAGCTCTCACACCAACATTGCTAGTTCTCCTTGAACAGTTCACATTACATATTTCCCAGATTGTATAAGTCCCTTTAAGAACTATTGAGCATATCTTTTCAACAATGAGATGATTCAAACCAGTTCCAATTGTTCATTGATGAAGAGAGCCATCTACACCCAGAGAGCAGACAGTGGGAACTGAGTGCGGTTCACAACATAGCATCCTCTTTCTATTGTTGTTTGCTTGCATTTTGTTTTCTTTCTCAGATTTTTTTTCCTTCTTGATTCAATTTTTCTTGTTCAGCAAGATAACTGTCTAGAGGAAGGGATGGGGGAGGAGGGAAAAATTTGGAACAGAAAATTTTGCAAGGGTCAATGTTGAAAAATTGCCCATGCATATATTTTGCAAATAAAAAGCTTTAATAAAATAAAATAAATATTTTTTAAATGGAGGGGGAAAAAAACTACTGAGCATAATTCAAGTCTCCCTTCTAGTTCAAAGAACAAAGAACTCAAATATCTCTCTTACCTGAGAGAGGCAATATTTATGTCTTTGAACTATAAATCCCAGGGTGCCAATCAAATCTTGTTAGGTTTGTATTCTCAGTGCTTAGCATGGTGCCTAGCATATAGAAGTAGATGCTTAATAAATGTTTATATAATTTCCTCAATATGTCATATTGATATATTAATTGACTGATTAAAATACAAAATAATTTTGAGAGGAAGATATTAGCAGCTGGGGGGATCAGAAAAGGTTTAATTTAGAATATGGTACTTCAGAAGAGTTTTGAAGAAAGCAAGGGATTCTTAGGGTTAATCTGGGAATGACATGCATTTCTATTTTATTTTTTTTTTGCTGAGACAATTGGGATTAAGTGACTTGCCCAGGGTCACACAGTTAGGAAATATTACATGTCTAAGGCCAGATTTGTACTCAGATCCTCTTTACTTTAGAACTGGTGCTCTATCTACAACTCTATCCACAACTGCCCCTGACATGCATTTCTAGGCAGAGGTTAGAGACAAGTTCAGTTAGGTTACAATTTTGTTGTTTTTTAGTCATTTCAGTTGTCTGACTCTTCATGACCCCATTGGGATTTTCTTGGCAAAGATACCAGAATGAGTTGACATTTCCTCCAGATCATTTTTCAGATGAGGAAACTGAGGCAGACAGTGTCAAATGATTTGCTCAGGGTCAAGAAGCTAATAAGTATCTGAGGCCACATTTGAACTCAGATCTCCTGACTCTAGACTGGGCATTCTATCTACTGCTCTAACTGCCATTAGATTCTAATATAGAGGTTTGGGTTGTTTGTTCAGTTGTTCAATGTTGTCCAGTTCTTTGTGACCTAATGGACTATAGCAAGCCAGATCCTTCTATCCTCAACTGTCTCTCAAAGTCTGTCCAAGTTCATGTCCACTGTTTCCTGACCCTTTCCATCCATCTCATTATCTGCCATCTGCTGCTTCTTTTGCCTTCCATCTTTCCCAACATCAGAGTTTGTTCCAATGAGATCCATCTGCTCATTATGTAGCCAAAGTAACTGAGCTTCAGCTTCAGAAAAGTAGTGTCTAAAAGGGCTATAAAGATAAGGTAGGACCAGATTATAAAGATCTTTAAATACCAAATAGAAGAATTTTTATTTAATGCTGGAATATCTATCTATCTATATTATATGTGTGCATATATGTATTTATATACATGCATATGTATAATATAGATAGATAGGTTTAGAGATAGTAGAGGAGTGATATGTCAGAATTGTATTTCAGGAAAATCATTTTGCAGCTATAGAGAAAATAGATTTGCAATGAGAACAATTTGACACAGAGAGACTAGTTAGAAGAATATTGCAATAATTCAATGAAAGATTCTGGGGAAACTGAATTAGGGTAATGGGAAAAGAAAGAAATTATATAAGAGATGTGGAGGTAGAATCAACAAGATTTGGCGATTAGTTGTATACATGTGATGTGAAGGATAATAAGGAATTAAGAATGACTCTACAATTTATAAACCTAAGTGTTTAGAAGGATGATAATGCCCTGAGCAGAAATAGTGAAGAAAAATGAGTTTGGAGAAGGCATGTTAGATTAAGCTGCCTATAGATATCCAGCTTGAAATATCCATTAGGCAATTTGTCCAGAGTAGAGCAGCAAAACATACTAGAACTGGATATATAGAACTTAACATTATCTACATAGACATTTAATTATCATCAAACCTAGGCCAGCCAAAGTAAACATCAAATAGCAATTAGATTTTGAGGGAATTTGTTTTGACTATTTATATTTGTTACAGAAAGCTTTGTTTTCCTCTTTTCCTTCAATGATTCAAAAAATGAGAAGGGAAAAAAATGAATATCTGTTAATTTTTCTAAGTAGAAAGGTTCATGATATGAATGGGAAATATTGCATGAATTTTCAAGTGAGATCAGTGTATTTATTATTCGTTTTACTTTGTTAGAAGAAATCTCTCAGGAAATTTTCCCTGTGATTTCTTCATGATCATAAGATATTGGGGCAGGTAATTTGGAACTGTTCCTCCAATCCCTCAAGAGAAAAGATGGAATATGGCTTCTTATTCCATCTTCCCCAGTTGAAAGGCTTAATAAATGTTCGATTCTTTTTCTATGGTCCTTTCCAGAACTCAATCTCATTATCATTGTTTCACATTCAATTCCCATGAATTTTGTAGAGCCCTAATGTTACCCCTACTCTATGAATGGCTGAGCTTTTAATGAAGGGAGAATACTTAATTCTCTTTCTTTAAAACATACACACAAATATGATTTATTTCTTAAATATCTCCCAATTATATACTTAAAACATTTTAATTTTTAGTTTTAAAAATTTGAGTTTGAAATTCTCCCCCTTCCTCCCCCACTCCTTGAGAAGACAAGCAATGTGATATCAATTATACATGAAACAATCTTCTTACAATTTTCCCGTGTTTAATAAACCATGTGGTTTCATAAAGTAGAACTGACTGTGTGAAAATATAAATATAGAGGGTCATGATTGAGAAGGGGAGGTCCCAAACATAGGGGTTGGGGTCACATGAATTGTTTCATAGTTTTCCAATATTTCCAAGAAGCATCTTATTTTCATTGTCCTAGAAGTAGGAACCTGGGCCAGAAGTGCTATCTTCTTTCAAGCCTGAAAGTGGGCTGCATGCACACAGACATAGAAGAAAGCTCTTTCACTGGTTAATTAAGGAATTAAAGCAACAGCTGATTTCCTGTAGTCTTGCAGAAAGCAGGACAGGAAAGAAGCCAGGTTCAAGCTTCTGTACTATTGCAAATATCACCTGGGAAGCGTGCCAAGTGCGTGCTTTGCCCATAGCAACATCACAATAGGAAAAACAATTTCTTATTTAAAAAAATCAGGAATCCTTTTCCCATGACAAATAGAAATTATTGGCTCCTATCTTGATAGGAAGATAAAGAGGAAGGAGAATCGGGTGGGGAGAGGAGAGAAGATTCCTGCTCTCCTCTGGGATCCTTTCTCAACCTAATGTGTTAGTTTCTATACTTCGAAAATTGTCATTCCAGTCTAATGTTTTACTTTTTGAGAAAAGAGACTCTGGCTGAAGAAAGAGCCTATAGAATCAATATTTTTCCCTACTCTTCTGCTCCAGTTCTTGACTTATCCCTGGAAGAGTGAGTGTGAGTAATCCCAACTGCCAGCAGGTTAAGATAGAGGAAAGAAGGTACTAAGGAGAGGACCCCACCTGGGTCCTTCCTTCAGCATTTCCTTTTTA
This sequence comes from Sminthopsis crassicaudata, assembly GCF_048593235.1. Taxonomy (NCBI): domain Eukaryota; kingdom Metazoa; phylum Chordata; class Mammalia; order Dasyuromorphia; family Dasyuridae; genus Sminthopsis; species Sminthopsis crassicaudata. The sequence continues at coordinate 193,033,820 of NC_133621.1, forward strand.
GTGGGGCAACTGAGTCCCACCTTGAGAAAGTCAAGAGGAAACTCAGTAAATTAAGAAACCTCAGCAGTTTTACACTTAATTAGACTTTTTGAAAGTGTGTGTATATGTGTGGACAGAGAGAGAGAGGGAGAGGGAGAGAGAGAGAGAGAGAGAGAGAGAGAGAGAGAGAGAGAGAGAGAGAGAGAGAGACAGAGAGACAGAGAGACAGAGATTGTGAGGTGGGTATATGTGTGTATGCATGATGGTATTGCTATGGTGACAGGTCTTGTGCTTGATTTAAAGCAGGTGCTTTACCATGTCACCCAATAAAAATAAGACTCAGACTTTTTTAATAGAACAAATTACTTAAGTTTTATATTTAACTGGGGACGACATAACTGGGGACAGCACTGAAGCTATTACTGGTTTTCAGAATATCTTAGGAATCTGAGCTGCCTCCTCCGGCATATGTTAACAACCATCATCACAACATATGCCCAGCAGCCTCGAGGGCCTGGATGTGACCCTGTGGAGCCAGCTCTCATGGATTTCTCTCCCCTTTTAAGGACTTGGTCTCTTCTTGATCTGGGGCATATCGTCACTTGGTTCAGGTGAGGCACTTTACACATGTATCTTGCAGAAGTCAAAAGTGAGAAGTTTCATGTTATTTCCTGATGATGTCATTAAAAAGAGAATTGGAAAACCATCAGCAAGGTCTCTTAGATAATCATGAGAGAGAATTTAATTATGGCAGTGACAAGAGGATGAAGCCATCTACAAGACCTTGTAATACCATGTGTTATGTTGATTAAAAAAAAAATGGTGGTGCTGAAGCTGCTGGTGATAATAGGGACAATGATAAGAGCTAAGACAGCCTACCCTATTATCCCACCAACACCACAATCACGCCAACAAAAGGTGGGTTTGAAGAAGCATCTCTGGGGGTAAGAGGGATATAATGAACTTACATGGAAGTGGAAAAGATGACCACCTAATTAAGGATGTTCTTTGAAGAGTACTAAGAATACTCCTCCACCAAAAAGCATCTCCCTTCACTATGTGTTACCCAGAGTTCTTGATATTCTACTTCATTATTGAGGAACTTCTTCTGGATCCCCAGAGGATGCTCTCTTCTCTAAAGAATGCCTCTGCTCTGGCCTCAGACATTCCATTGAACCAAGTTCAGTCCTGGGGGTGTTTGCCTCTAATGAAAAGAATTAGGTTTCCTTTTTGCATAATCATTAGCTCATTAAATTTCTACTCTTGTACACCAGAAAACCAGCTATAAGGTAATCTTGAAGATGTCCATTCTTGGAATCCCTGGTCTCTAATATGTGCTCAATAAAAGGGCAATCTATAAATGCTCATTTTAAGCTCATCAAGGCAAAGAGAAGTCTCTTTGCCATTCCTTCTCCTGAAAATCATCATTTTCTTTTTCCTAAATAAGGAGAAAGAAATCTGCTCTCCTATTTTTAGTCAAGTAGTCAAAGAGAGAGAAAGTCCAAGAAAAGAAAGGGGGAAAATGTTGAGTCTTTTCAAAATTCTCTTAGAGACCACAAGGAGGGAAGGTCCTTCAATGAGAGTCCTCCATTTCATCAAGTTTATTTAAGTAACTCAAAAAATTGATCAGAGATTCTCTTGTTTAATCTCCATCCTTAGTGCATCAGAGAGGGGCAAGAAAAATTTCATGTGCTATCTAAAAGACTAATTGGAGAAATCAGAAAAGACTTCTAGGAGGTGACATTTGACTTGGTCTTTAAAGGATAGGCAAATATTCTAGGGGAAGAGGGTTCAGGGCAGGTTTGGGGAAATTACTCCAAGAATATGGAGTCAAGGCAAAGAGTCAGGAAGGAAGTATACAAAGGGAAAGACAAATAGACCAGTTTAGCTGGAGTTTAATGTATAAGGCATGAAATAGTTTGAGATGAGATCAGAAAGGAAAGGTGATCAGAGATTGTGGCAAACTTGAACACCAGGTAAAGAACTTAGAATTTTAATCTATAGATGAAAGAGAATTTTTTTTTGGCTGAGGAAATTGGGGTTAAGTGACTTGGCCAGGGTCACACACCTAGGAAGTGTTAAGTGTCTGTGACCAGATTTGAACTTAGGTCCTCCTGAATTCAGGGCTGGTGCTCTATCTACTGTGCCACTTAGCTGCTCCAAAAGTGAATCTTTGAAGGATTTTGAATAAAGAAATTACATCATTTATAGCATGTCAAGGTTTTCAAAGTGCTTTGCAAACATCTCACTTTTTCCTCACACCAATCCTGGATGCTATTATTATCCTCATTTTAAAACAAAAGAAACTTGAAGCAGACAGTGGTTAAGTGGTTTGCGGGATCACATAATTTGGAACGAAGTATCTGAGCCAATTTGAACTCAGGTCTTCCCAAGTCACTGGAATCTGATGTTCATCTATTATATCACCCAGCTCTTCTCCATTATCCAAATAATGATGTTGGATTTAACCTTAAAGAAATCATTAGCAGTCTTTGGACTTCGGTTTTCTCAACTGTGAAATGAGAAAGTTGAACTATATATTTTTTCTAAGCTTTGACATATATATTGGAATATGGATGTAGTCACAGAATTGAAGCAAAGAAGAACTGAGTTCCAATACTGACTCAGCCATTTAATTAATAGCTATGTGATCAAGTATGCACAGTAACCTTGGAAAAGCCAATAAACCATTCTATTCTTTAGCTTTCTCATCAAAGTTGGTCCTCAATAAGTTCATCTCTAAGACCCTTTCCATCTCTAAATCTATTATCCGGGAACTAGGATTCTATGAGGTTACTTACATATAGACCATAGCAAAAGCAAAGACCATGCCAGTCAGAAGTTTACAGTCTATCACAATGGACCTTAAACAACTCCATAAGTCTCTTATCAAGAGGGCATGCAAATTAAATTGGATAACACTTGCCTAAATGCATGCCTAATGCATACAAATGCCTAAGATATGACCAATGGAACCTAATTTCACAAATGCTTGTATTTACATAGCACTTAAATTTTTTAAATGCATTTTGCTCACAACAACCCTGTTAGATGATCTCATCTCAAGGAGGAGAGGAAAGAGAGAATAGCATTTATTAAGGACTTATTATGTGCTAGGCACTGTGCTAAAAGCTTTACAAATATTCTTTCAATTTTATTCTCATAAAATCCAGTTAGGTAGGTGGTAATGTTGTTCCTTTTTTACAGTTAGGGAAACTGAGGCACACAGATTAGGGTCAAACAGGTACCCGAGATTTCCCTGAATCCAGATCCAGAACTCTGTCTCCTTCACCTAGGTGCTTATTCCCATTTCACAAATAAAGAAAGTGAGGAGGTGAGAGACTTAGTCAGCCAGTAGTAGAATAAGCATTGGAATGAGCACAAAAGACGTGGATTTCACTCCTAGCTTTATAACTTCCTATTGTATAATCTACTCAAGTCACTTCTCATTTTGGGACTTCATTTTTTTCATTTGGATAATAAGAATATTGAAGTAAGATTGCTCCCTTCAAAGCTATAAATTTATAATATGACTTTCATAAGATTCCAAGACTAATCAGTGACAGAGTCAATACTGGGACCTAGCTCTTCTCATCTAAAGTCCAGTATTATTTCTATTACATGGTGAAGTTGGAATTTATTTAAGGCAAATATCATTTGGGAAAGACTTAGGCAGAAGCATCTTGTTAGATATGAGAGTGAAATCATCTTGCACAAAACTCACAACCAAATTGAAATATTACATATCTTATGAAAATTCAGCTTTCAAATGATCCAAAGGAATAAAATATGAATCTGAGTCCTAGATCACCTCCATGATTGCTCTCAAGTCAACTTCATGGTAGGTCTTTCCCTCAGATCAGGAATTCCTTAACTATAGGGTATTCTCAGGCTTGCTCATGTCTCTACCCCTAATCTGAGAGTAGTAATCAAATAGGACCTTTCAGAGAGAAAAGAAGTCAATCAATTGTCTTCTGGATCTACTCCAGGTGCTAGGGACTTCCCATATCAAATTAGTCCTGCATGTATGGCCACTTTTCCTCTATGAGACTGATATTACTTGTTAAATTATAAGTTTTTAAGAAAACACTTTTCAAAATGCTCTAAATCATTATTGATTAGAAAAATGTACAGTAAGATAACTTTGAGGTACCACTTCATACCTCTCAGATTGGCTAAGATGACAGAAAAAAATAATGATAAATGTTAGAGGAAAGGTGGGAAAACTGGGACATTATTGTATTGTTGATGGAATGGCAAAATGATCCAATCATTCTGGAGAATGGAATATGCCCAAAGAGCCATAAAACTATGCATACCTTTTGATCCAGCAGAGCCTCTACTGGGTCTGTATCCCAGAGAGACCATTAAAAAAAGGAAAAAGGACCCACGTGTACAAAAATATTTGTAGCAACTCTTTTTATAGTGGCAAAGAACTGCAAATTGAATGGATGCTAATTTCTTGGGAAATGGTTGAAAGCTATGGTATATGAACGTAATGGAATATTATTGATCTATAAGAATTGATGAGCAGACTGATTTCAGAAAAGCCTAGAAAGATTTAACTAATGCTGAATGAAATGAGCAGAACCAGGAGAATACTACACACAGTAACAGCAAGACTATATGATAATCTCAAAAAGGGGAAAGGACTCACATTTCTAAAAATGTTTGTAGAAGCCCTTTTTATAGTGGTAAGGAACTTATGATAGAAAGAACTATCTTCATCCAGAGAAAGAACTATGGAGACTGAATGAGTAATGCAGCACAATATTTTCACAATCTCATGATTTTTCCCCCTTTGGTCTGACTTTTCTTGCATAGAATATGGAATATTCCATATTCCATGAAATATAGAAGTATTTTTAATTGTACATTTTTAATCTATATCAGATTACTTGTTATCTTAGAGAGGGAGGGAATAAGAGTAGGGAGGGAGAAAAATTTGGAATGCAAAGTTTTACAAAAGTGAATGTTGAAAACCATTTCCACATTTATTTGGGGAAAAATACTATTGAAAAAAATTTAAATAGCTTTTCATTTTGTATCCTTTGTGCTAAGCACAGTGCTTTGTACCTAATAAACCCTTAATAAATGCTTTTTATCATTTTATATTAATTTCCTCCTTTTCTTTTGGCTTGAAGGCCATCACTCTCTCTGCCTATCTTTTTCTCTCATCAGTTTATAACATTCAAAAATCTATTTGACTTTAATTTAATAGAAATTTTAGAGGCCATTGTATAAAGGCAGGGATTCCTAACCTTTTAAGGCATTATGGTGAAGTCAGTGGACCCTTCTCAGAATGCTTACCTTAGGTTCAGAATCCTTGATAATGGAAAAGAAATTGGATTTGGGGGTCAGAAGACTTTGCTCCATCACTTTCTTTCAAGTCCCAGCTAGAATCCCACCTTCTACAGGAAACCCTTCTCTATCCCTCTAAATTCTTATATCTTCCTTTTACTGATTATTTCATACTGATCCCACATATAACTTGTTCAAACAGTTCTTTTTATGTTATCCCTCATTAGACTGAAAGCTCCTCAAGAGAGGAACTGTCTTTTCTTGGTATCTTTACTATTTAGCACAACATAGACCCTTGATAAATGTTTACTGACTGATTGTATAAGCATTTATTCCTTGTGAGCCTTAGTTTACTCTTTTGTAAAATGGAAATCACCACATTTACTCTAGCTGCCTTTTTAAGATATAAAGATGATCACATGAGATAATTTTTATAAAGTGTTATGTAAATGTGAGTTAATATTACAGAAGTGCCTTCTCTTATGCAACTGTATAGTTAATATAGTGACTTACAAAGGCACCAAGTATATCCTACCTTCGCCTATATTTCACACAGTTGCTAAGGACAAGAAAATGAGACATATTCCCAGATATTTTCTTTATAGAAACAATATTATAAACAACAATTAAATATAGTGGAAATGTTAATCTTATGCTTCAGAAATATTGTGAATCAATGGTTCTTCAAATTTAAACTCAAGTTACATCTTCTTTGTGAAACCTTTCCTAATGGCTAGAGCTGAAATTGTTCTTCCTCCTTAAAATTAACTATGGTATTTTTATCAGGATCTTTCCTTTGTCTCCTTCACTCTTAATGTTGCATTATGCTGATATTTATATACCTGTTCTACTGTACATTTGAATGTAAGCTTCTTGAGGGCAGGGACTGCATCACCTTTTTCTTTAAATCTTTGTATCTCAGATACTTAACCCTAGGCCTTATGTTGGCACTTAATAAATGTTTATTGAATTATTAGCTAGTCTGATAACTTAATATTTAAGTTATCATTTTTGTAAAACAAAGAGATCCAACTAGGACTAGGTTCTCTCCAGCTTTAACACTTTCTGGTTTCATGGGAGCCTGTAGTCTGACTTCTGACATCTGACTGACAGCCAGATTTCCAAAACATAATTCAATTCATCTCAATTCAATTCACATTTAATAATCATCTACTGCACAGAACACTATGATAATTTGTTTGAATTTTTTGTTTGAAAGTTTTACAAAGGCAGCAAAATAATTGTATGGACATGTATACATACATTGTGTTTAACACATACTTCAGCATATTTAACATGTACTGCTCTACCTGCCATCTGGGGGAAGGGGTGGGGGGAAGGAGGGGAAAAAGAGGAACAAAACGTTTTGCAATTGTCAATGCTGAAAAATTACTCATGTATATATCTTGTAAATAAAAAGCTATGAAAGAAAGAAAGAAAGAAAGAAGGAAAGAAAGAAAGAAAGAAAGAAAGAAAGAAAGAAAGAAAGAAAGAAAGAAAGAAAGAAAGAAAGAAAGAAAGAAAGAAAGAAAGAAAGAAAGGAAGGAAGGAAGGAAGGAAGGAAGGAAGGAAGGAAGGAAGGAAGGAAGGAAGGAAGGAAGGAAGGAAGGAAGGAAGGAAGGAAGGAAGGAAGGAAGGAAGGAAGGAAGGAAGGAAGGAAGGAAGGAAGGAAGGAAGGAAGGAAGAAAGGAAGAAAGGAAGAAAGGAAGAAAGAAAGAAAGGAAGAAAGAAAGAAAGAAAGGAAGAAAGAAAGAAAGAAAGAAAGAAAGAAAGAAAGAAAGAAAGAAAGAAAGAAAGAAAGAAAGAAAGAAAGAAAGAAAGAAAGAAAGAAAGAAAGAAAGAAAAGAAATATAGAGTTGGAAGGGACATTTAATTCATGAATGTCATTTAATGCAATCCTTCACTTGTTATTCTTTTTACATTTTTGTAAAATTTTATATGTGCCTAAAAAAATCTATTATTATTATAACGCTTAACCCCACCCCAAAAGGTGTGCTAAGAACAGTATCTAGCATATAGTAGATCCTTAATAAATATTTATTTATCAATTGGTCAATGCTGCTTTTTCACATATTACACACACATACCACACATTATTCACATTCACATATTTTACATATTCACATATCACATATCTTCCTTTTTTTATAGATCCTTTTCTACCTCATTTACCATGTGTATGGAAAAATTTGTTGCTGCTATTGTTGTCTTTAATGGCATGGTTACTGTCAATGGCTATATTATGTGCAGAACACTGTACTAGCAATGAGGGGCAGCTAGTTGGTGTAATGGATAAAGTAGCAGCCCTGAATTCATGAGGACCTGAGTTCAAATCTGCTCTCAGACACTTAACACTTCCTAGCTGTGTGACCCTGGGCAAGTCACTTAACCCTAATTCCCTCAGGGGGGAAAAAAAGATAGTGCATTGTCTTCTAGATTTTTAAGGTATATATTTTAAAATGTTTAGACCAATTGGGAATTTGTTCTAGTATATGATATGAAATTTCAGTTAGTTTCCAGTCCTTCCATTTTAGCCGAAAAAACTGAGGTCCAGAGAAGTTAAATAACTTGCCTAAGGTCACATAGCTAGTTAGTAAAAGATCAAATGAATACCTAGGACTTCTAACTCCTGGTCCAATGTTTTTTTTCTACTAATCAGGTAGTCTAACTTAATCTGAATTGTCTATTAGGATGCTTCAATCTTAAGAAAATAATTTTCTGTTAAGTTTGTTCAAAAGAATATTTGAGAAATATAAGTAGACAACAGTGGACTTTGGGCTTAGGTAAGACCAGAAGTGAAATGGGAAGAAATCTGAAGAAAGAGAGAAAAGGATTTGGGACTATTTCCTGTGGTATGAAGCAAAGAGAGAGACTTAGGGATGGGGAAACAGTCATCCAGATGCATTAAGTAACTAAGGGAATGGGCTAGATTAGAACACTAGAGAATGATTATTCTAGTTTATCGGGGGACTACAAATTATGCTGGACAAAGTTACCATCAATTCAAGCCATTAACAGAATATCCAAAATTAGTAGCGTCCCTCCTTCCATTAAAAAAAAAAAAAAAAAAAAAAGTCTGGTTCTTCATAAACCTCTGTTCTCAGAAATATCTTTTTCCACTGAAGATCCTACTTTTCCCTGCAGGAGAAGGTTTAGTTCTTCAGGGCCTTTAGATATTCCTCTGGAAAATGGATAACAAGTCACAGACATCCTTCCCCAGTCCCTCCCAACTTCTGCAATGGAAACTCTTCATTGATACCTTACTCCGGGCCCCAGCCATCACCAGCCTTCCCATGGCTGAGCTCTAACCCTCACTTAGATCCTTTCACCTCAAAATAAACAGCCAGACTTTGTCAAGCTACCCAATTTTGGTCCTTTGCAGCTACTCTCTCTTCCGATTACCAAACCCTCCCCACCCCCCACCCCTAACTCTCTCCTTTCCAGGGATGCTCCTTCATGCTTCATTCCAGCCTCATAGTTCACATGCATGACAGTGTCTGTTGGCTCTCAACATCCCTTGGGGGAGGGAAAGGTGGTGGGAGCCAGGGCCGAAGAGCAGGTTAATGTTACAGCTCTGGATAAGTGACCTCGGCCAGTTGACGTCAGGGTGATGATGGGTATAGAGGAGGGCTGGGTTTCTGAACTCTAAAGATAGGTCAAATAAAATATAATTGAGCTCCCAGCAGGATAGAGTAAGGGAGCCGGAGACAGTCCCTGAGCCATGGTCTCCACCATCCTCAGAGGCTCAGCCAGGGTTCCTCTGCTCCCAACCCGAGTGCCTGCGGCAGGTTTTGGTTTCATGTCAGGAGCTGTAGTCTGCCTTCCAAAAATAAGCCCCTGCGGCCATGCTGAGGGGAGAAAAACAAGAAGGGCGGTATTTTTAGGGCCATTAATTCTGACCACGTGCCTGGGAGGCAAGGTGGATGGCCTTCCCACAGAAGCTGCTCATCACTATGCCTGCAGGAGGAGGTTGCCTCGGGGGCACGCTGTGGGCTTTCATCTTCTTGGGTATTCTGGCTGGCATGCTGGTACCCTGGCCACTGGTGGGTGGCTTGGCCAACCCTGTGCTCTTGGAAAGGGGCTGGGGGACGCTGCTGGGCTCCCAGCCCCAGGCTGGACTGCCTGGTGGGCTATCCAGCAGTAACTGGGAGAGTGGCTACTTGCTGGGGATCAAGAGGCAGAGGAGACTCTATTGCAACGTGGGCATTGGCTTTCACCTCCAGGTGCCCCCAGATGGCAGGATCAGTGGGACCCATGATGAGAATCCCTACAGTAAGTACAGTGGCCTCTGGTGGGGTGGTTGGGGAATAAAGACCCTGAGAGAGAAGGAGCGGGGAGCCTGCCCTCATGGTGGGACAAGGGAATAAAACTTGCAGGAGTCTGGAAACCTGGTTCACAGATCTCTTATAAAAGAGAAGGGGCTTTCCCAACTCACTTCCAGTTGATCAATGATGGACAGAGGTAGCTACACCCAGAGAAGAAACAATGGGAAGTGAATGTAAATTGTTAGCACTAATATCTGTCTGCCCAGGTTACATGTACCTTCGGAATCTAATGCTTATTGTGCAACAAGAAAATGATATTCGCACACATGTATTGTATCTAGGTTACATTGTGACACATGTAAAATGTATGGGACTGCCTGTCATCGGGGGGAGGGAGTAGAGGGAGGGGGGGATAATTTGGAAAAATGAATACAAGGGATAATATTATAAAAAATATATAATAAATAAAAAAAGAGAAGGGGCTTTCCTCTTCATTCCACTTCCCCTTTCTTTCTCATTACCCCCCATTCGAGACTGAACCTTTGCGGTGGCAGGTGATTGGCTAAAGATCCACCCAGCCTCTCACCATCATCTCTCTGAGCACCTGAGGGAAAGAGTAGTGCAGGAAGGAGAAAGAATAACGGCCTGAGCCTGGGAGAACACACACTGCAGTCCAATCTTGGCTCCCACACTTACTAGCTGCATAACTGCAGACATTCAGTTTACTCAACTGAGTTCAAAATAAGGATAATGTTGCTTGCACTACTAATCTCAGAGAGTGGTTGTTAGGGATGTGCTTTGTAAAGCACCATATGAGTCATTTTTTTATTATTATTATTGCTAATTACCTCCACAGGATTAGCAAAGTCCTATCTATTACTTTATTAAGATCCCTGGAGCTCCTTCAGTTCTGGAAACCATGAGGGAGTATGTGTCAGTAATACTTGGACTAAATAGAATCTAGCTTATTTTAAAAAAAGAAAAAAGAAAAAAAAAAAGGTTTTGCTCCACAGAGGAAGAAAGGAAAGCAGCTTGCAATTTCTAGCCTTGTAAAGGTCTTCCAAAATCCCTATCCCACCCCTTCCTCTTTTCTCACCCATTTCCTCTTTCTAAAATGTTCTGTTTGTGGTAGATGTGGGACAGAGAGAGGGACAGCTATCCTGATTCCAGGACCTGGGAATGGGGAGGGGAACAGACTGAGGAAACCAAGTTGAGGGTTTAAGAATTATGCAGTCTGAGATCAGTCCAGTGAATCCACTGGTTAGAAGCTAGCTGTCCCTGACTACTAACTACTTGTGTCCAGCAAGTCACTTTATCCCTCTTGACCTCAATTTGCTCACCTGTAAAATGAGAGAATAGAGTAGGTGATGTCTAAGGTCCCCTCCAGTTCTAAATCTTGTAAATCTCTATAAAGACACTTTAACTATGTAGTCTAACTCCCTTACTTTAGGAATGAGAAAACTGAGATCCAGAAACAAGTGACTTGCTGGCAAGTCTTGGCTCCCGATTCATTTCAGTGATCTTTCTCCTACATTGCACTGATTCAGAAAAAGGGCTGTTTGTGATGGGTGATGCCTTAGGAGATGCTAGATTTTAAATGTAAATGAAGTGGTTAGAGACTCAGTCACTTTGACCCATTCTCCTACTGGTGGGTGCTCTCCTAGTAAGAACTAATTTTGTTTGGGCACAAATTAAATTAAGTACAGTGATGGTATTCAACTAGATATTTGAACTATTTGGATTAGACACCAGAAAGTACTTTTGGATCCACAGGAAAGCACTGGCAGTAAGGATGCTAAAGTAGGGACTGGATTGATGATTCCATCTGTGGAATTCCCTTGAGGAAATTTCTTCTCATAATGCAGGACTATACCTCCATTATACCTCAGTTTTATGCCCGGGATTTGCCCAAGGTTACCTGTCAGAAGTAGGTCTGGAACCCGCACTCTTGATCTACTACTCCACACTGTCTCTTTCCAGAAGTCAGTATGAAAAAGCAGGGAGACTGGGCAGGATTGGGGGAAGGAGTGATTAACATATGCAACTTTTCTGGAAGACAGAAATTCATATCAATTTTGAAGGCAGGAGCATGAATTAGATGTCCTTCTTAAGTCCCTAAATTCAGAGTTTCTAGCTAGACCTTGACACTGAAAAATGTCTTCTTGCTTAACACAAGTCCCAGGGAAAGAAAAAGGTACAGTGAGAAGTGAACAGTCCAGAGATGCTATTCTGTTTCTCATTCTGATTTTGTCCCCAACTATGTTACTTTGAGCAAGCTGTTCCTTCTCATTAGATATGAATTTTCTTTTTAGTCAGATAAGGACACTGAAGCAGGATGCCCTTAGGGACCCTTCCCCTAGATGCATTCTAAGAGCTTAATGTTATCAGCCTTTCTTTTTACTTAGGTCTTCTGGAAATTTCAACTGTGGACAGAGGTGTTGTGAGTCTATTTGGAGTAAGAAGTGCTCTTTTTGTGGCCATGAATAGTAAAGGAAGACTTTATGGAACAGTGAGTACATGGATCCTTTTCTTTATGGTTCCCATTCTCCTGAAGCTCTGCAAATGAATAAGAATTACAATAAGCAAGTTTCTCAGGAAGGTCTAGTGTGCATATGTGGGGGGTGGGGATGGGAAGATCATTTTTTTTTAATTTCTTTTTTATATCTTAATCTTTGACAGTCTAGAGAAGTCTATAGTTCCCTTCTCAGAATAATGTTTTTAATTGCACAATAGAAAGAAACTGATTCTATTAAAATAGCTATCCAATCTTTTCCCCAAGAAAGTCATGGACCCTCCATCCATGGACTCTTGGTTGAAAACTTCAGCTCTAGGGTCTAAGTACTGACAGAATGATCCTATTTCTTCTGTTTAATTTTCTCTCTCTTCAGAATCTATAGAAATTAATGAGGGGAAAACCTTTTTCCAGGCTGCTTTGGATAAAACACACTTAAGCTAAAGTAGGAATAGGGTTTGTGGGACTAAGAGTTGCTGTTTCTTACCCTTTATGAAAGATTTACAGATATAATGCAAAGTGATTCAACTTCTCCCCAAAAAATGACTGGTGAGTACAGCAATTCTTGTTCCCCACAATCAATCAGCCATTGTGCTATGTGCTGGGAGTATAAAAGAAAAAAAATGAAACAGTTTTTGAATTGATGAAGCTCATATTCTCTCAGGGAGTGGTTGTAGAGATTTGAGTTCCAGTGGATTTGGGGTATTAAGGAGGAGAATTCTCTGCAACTCAGATGAGATGTTTTTCCTCTTCAGGTTTCATAGTTTCATAAATTTAGAGTTGGAAGAGCCTCAGAGTTCATCTATCCCAACCCCCTCATTTTACAAATGAGGAAACTGAGGCCCAGAGAATGAAAGTAATTCAACTAAGTACACTAAGTGAACATATTTGAACCCAGGTCCAAATCCTTTGATCCCAAATCCAATCTACTCTCTCTTCTAGACAAGATACCAGACTGTAAAATCATTCTTCTTATTACTTCTAGCATTAATGCTTTAAATAAAAACCCTATCATTTCTTAGGAAAGAATTACTTGGCACTATCATAGAGAAAAGGGTTTACTTTATGTTAAAGGTGAGAGTTGAGCTTTATGACCTTTGAGTTCCCTGTGAGAGTCTAGGATTTACAGCTTGCCATATTCACAATCCAGTCCAATAGGATTCTGTTCTCACTCCTGTACACTGATTTGTGTTAGTTTGCTGCTGGAATACAGTCCTTGTTAGGAAAGATTATAAAATTACATTACTGGGGATAGCTAAGTGGCAGCCCTAAAGTCAGGAGGACCTGAGTTCAAATTTAGCCTCAAACATTTAACAGTTTCTGACTGTGTGACCCTAGGCAAATCACTTAACCCCCCCCCAAAAAGTGACATTATTAATGCTGAAGACAAAGACAGTTTTCAAGAAATACAAATTGTTAGTATGTGTCAAGAAATAAGTTCTACACCTTCACCTTCAGGAAGTGGTTTTGAAAGTTAAGGAAGGGAAATTAAATGAGGATTTGGGAAAAGATATTTTGTTAGATGTGAATGCTAGAATGGACTTGACCAAACACAGGTTTTCAAATGTCCAGGAAGGTTTTAGGGAGATAAGGAAAGTCATCTACTTTGGAAAAATTTTCTATTATGAATGGAGGATAGAAAGAGAAAGAGAGATGAGACATATTGGAAAATAATTCTTAAACATGGGAACCATCTTGGAGGGATAGACAGTGAGCATGGGACAGAATAGTTTCAGCAATCAAGCAAGCAACAAATCAACAGGCATCTATTAACAATCTATTATGTATCAAACACTTTGCAAAGAAATGGAGGAATCAAGGCAAAAATGAAACTGTTTTCAAGGAGTAGAGTGACCTAATGTATGTCTCCCAAGAGACTTAGTACAAGGAACTTAGGTAAGGAATAAAGGAAGGGAATAAGCATGCATATAGAGTCTATTTTGTGTTAGGCACTGTGACAAGCACTTTACAAGTATTTTCTTATTGGATCCTCACAACATTGTGAGGTAGATGCTGTTACTATCTTCATTTTACAGTTGAGAAAAATGAGGCAACCAGATATTAAGTGGGATCACTTATTCCCACAAAGTGTCTGAGGCTGTAGTTGAACTCAGCTCTTTCTGTTTCCAAGCCCAGTGCTTTAAGATGCCATCTAGTCTCAGCTTTACCAGTAGGCTGAGTAGGAAACCTCCTTTAGGAAATGATTTCAAGGATCCTAGAATGTTTTACCATTATTATCCATAGTGAGAGAGAGCTAGAAAGCAACCCTTATTTTCACAGACAAGGAATGATTATGCAAATAATAAAAGGCTGAAATCAGATCTATGTTCAGGTTTTCTAGCATGAAATTCAGCCTTCTATCCACTACACCAAGTTGTCTCTCAAGTAGAAGCTTACAGATAACAATGTTATTAAAAACTTTTCATTTTAAGATCATCAGATGAAACCTTCACTGAGAATTCACTTACTACTGAACATTACACATGCTTTTCTATAAGGCATCATGATGCCCTCTTCCAAAGGCACCCGGGGAGAGCTGAAGGCATGCTAAAAGTGGGAAAAAAGAGAAAACAGGAGACTGTGAAGATCAATAGCAAATTTCACAATTTTACTCCGGACCAATATGGAGAAGGGGACTGCAAAAGGATATGAGGTTTTAAGATTTTAAGAGAAAAGGCTAAAGAAAAAAAAAAAAAAAAGAAACTCAGAGAACACAAATGAAAAACAGATTCAAACTATTGAAAATTTCTTACTATTAGAGGCACATATAAAGCATATCCTCATTGCACACCATGAGATAAGTAACTTTAAAGGGGACACAGAAATTTGTAAAACATTATTCTTAAATGGTTAAATTCCAGAGGAAAAGGGAGAATCCCTGTGGGAATTTCCAAATCCTTAATTCTCCTCTCCCTGTGGCATCTGGCCAGAGAAAAGACTGGTTCATCAAAGCCTCTTCTCTGATATAGGAGATTCCTTCCCAACCCCCACCTTTGCTCAGGCCTCTAAGCAGCTATATGGGAGAGCTTCGGGGGCCTTACAGAGCCTGTGTCCTGGGTGCTGACAGCAGCTGACAGTTGGTGTGGCAAAAGACCAGGTGGTCTGTTTAACCTTCCCCCCCTTTTCTCCTCTCCAACCCAGCAGCACCAAACTAGGAGCCTCAGAGGTTGTTATCACAGTCTAAAAAAACAATTGCCCAACTGAGCACTGAGCCAGGAAGGCTCCTGCTGGGTGATGATTTCATTCAAGCTATTTCTCTTTAAGCTTCTAGAGTTGCTTCACTCTGGATTCTCAGCTGGAATAGCAACATGGTTTTCAGCAAGAAAGGCTGCTGTTTGTACCCAGAGCCTAAATTACCCAGAAGTTTGGAAATACTTCTGAGATGATGAAGCCTGGGATCTCCCCAAAGCTGAAAGGAATAATGGGGATAGAAAATGAGAGGAAGGAAGGAAGGAAGGAAGGAAGGAAGGAAGGAAGGAAGGAAGGAAGGAAGGAAGGAAGGAAGGAAGGAAGGAAGGAAGGAAGGAAGGAAGGAAGGAAGGAAGGAAGGAAGGAAGGAAGGAAGGAAGGAAGGAAGGAAGGAAGGAAGGAAGGAAGGAAGGAAGGGAAGGAAGGAAGGAAGGAAGGAAGAAAAGAAGGAAGGAAGGAAGAAAAGAAGGAAGGAAGGAAGGAAGGAAGGAAGGAAGGAAGGAAGGAAGGAAGGAAGGAAGGAAGGAAGGAAGGAAGGAAGGATGAGTGGGAGGTACCACTAGATAGTCCAAAAAAGAATATTTCTTCCAAAAAATTTCATTAAAGCTAAGTGTTTTTTCCCCTTTTGACATCAGGACTTTTGGTATCAAGATTGCTACACCTATGTCCAATATGACTAATACTCTGCATTTATGGGTATGGTTTTGAAATAGTTCTCTCCTTGTACTTCATTAGGTTCTATCATTAGGAACTATCCAGAAGTGGAATGGATCACCTCAGGAGATAATGAGTTCTCAGCACTGGAATATTTCATCTAGAAGCCAGATAACCATTAATCAATCAGCAATGTTGTAGAGTTTTGTAGCCTTTGAATCAGGATTTAACAACCTGAAGTCTATAAACCCTTTCTCAACATAATGGTTTTAAATATAAAATACATAGGATTGCAAACAAAATACATTTATTGATATAGTTATCAAAAAAAAATTTAATAGTACATGATGGAAAAAGAGTAGATGCCTATCAATCGGGGAATGGATGAATAAGTTATGGTATATGAAAGTAATGGAATATTATTGTCCTATTTTTTAAAAATTAATGAAAAAGCTGGTCTTAGAAAGGCCTGCAAAGATTTGCATAAATTGAGGCTGAGCCAAACAAGCAGAACCAGGAATAATTGTACACAATAATAGCAATTGTGGAATGATAAACTATAAAAGACTTGGTTCTTCTCAATGGTTCAGTGACTCAAGGGAATCTCAATAAAATTTGAATGAAAAACAGAGAAAGAGAACTATAGACACATAACGTAAATCAACACATAATATATTCACTTTTTCCCTCTTTTTCTTCTGTTTTTTTTTTCTCTTGTGGTTTTTTTTTCTTTTGTTCTGATTTGTCTCTCCCAACATGATGCATAAAGAATTGTGTTTTTAAAAAATGTACTGCACAATCAGGGAAAATAAATAAATGGAGCAAAAAAATAAAGAATAATTCATGGACTTTAAGGTTAGACCCTTAGCTCTAAAGCAATAAATAAATTACATGTGCAATATTATTACTATCAGAGGAGAGGTTTGGTCTAAATGACCTGTGCTGCCTCTACCAACTCTGGGATTCTCTGATTCTGAAGTCTAGGGCAAAGGTTTTCAAAGCGTGCTCCAGAGAATCCTGGGGGTCTTTGAAACCATTTTAGAGGGTCTACAAACTCTAAATTAGTTTTTATTTCTAATTTGGAATATCTATAAATATAATGCACATAAACAAAAACTCTTTGGCTCTATCCTCAATAATTTTTAATAATATAAAAATACTGAGAACAAAAGTTTGAGAACTAGTGGTCTAAGGCGTTATCTTGGAAGATATGAGGAAGGGAAGTAATTTGGTTACCTAAAACATCTGATGTTGGTTCCCACCAGGAAGTATGGCTCTAAAAGGAATGGGACATGGTCCATACAAGTCTTAAGGGAGTAAGAAGGTGAGGAAAATAATGCTTCCATGAACAGCATTGGATTCATGGCTTGGGGGGGAGAAGAAGGGGCAGGGAAGGAATTAATATTAAGGACTATGGAAAGTGGGTGCTGTTTGGTCGATTCTTCCAGGGTAAATCCTCCTAATGGATACCATAGAGAGGAGATTGAATTCCTCCCAGAATTTACAATCTAACTGGAAGAACAAAACAAATAGAATTGAGAAAAAAATCCAGAAAATATTTTCTAAAAGCCATGTAAATAAGAATAGATCAATACAGTATAAATGGTACTAAGGAGTGATTGGAAAATAGGAAGTGACTAAAATAGGAAGTGACCTCAGTCACTTGGCCTTTATTCATTAAAAATGAGATTAGAAAAAGGAAAAATGATGCAGTAGGAGAGATTTAGGATATTCAGAAAGAACTTTATAATAGCTAGGATTGTGAGAAGTTTGGAATGAATAGCCAAGGAAGCCTTTGGAATCTACTTGGACTTCAGAGATCAATTCTTCTAACACTTTCATTTTTACACATCAAGAAGAGATCTCAGTTTAAAAGTTCCCTTTTACCTTTGCAGCAAAACCAGGAATAAAACCTGAACGAGACCTCTTCTCTGAAAGTCTTTAAAATCAGAATGTCCCCTTCTCTCTTTCTGGGGCTGGTTTAAGTATAAAACTCTGTATAAGACAGAGAACATGGGAGACAACCTTTTCCTGACACTATTGGAATCCCATATTTTTAAGGAGCATTTTTGCTCCAGAGAATAAACCTTGAAATATTCATTAATTTGTCTCTTTGCAAAATGTCTCTTTTCATTCTGAGAGCAAAGAAGTGTTAGAGAGATAGCTTGCACATATGTCCCATTAGATCAGCACAGAATTTAAGACCATATAGTCCCAGGGCTGGAGGCATGACAGGCCCAGGATATGTGATCCTGTGGGATTATTTTCATTTGTTAAAGTAATAATATACAGTAGCTGCTTTTATTAACATAGCATTCACATGGTTGGAACTCTTTCTTGCCAGAGATGAGAAGCCAGCATTCCCTGTCATTGGATATTCATGTAAATTAACAACTAATACAGGGACTTGATCTTATATTCATTTCAATGGAACAAGCACTTAGTTAAGCTCCTACCATGGGCAGAGCTCTGAAATAGGTGTTGGAATAATATAAAGTCATGCATCCTTATGCTACAGCAGTGGTTCCCAGTGTTTTTGTTCTAAAAACGCCTTTCAGCAACAATAAAAATGTATTGTAAAGTAATATGAGACTCATAATATTCTTTTAGAATTATTCATTGTGTTCACAGTAACTTAATGCCTTTTACCCCCAAAAAGCTCCAAATCAAAATTTGCATTATATAATTAAAATTATAAACTTTAAAATTTACAAAAGCATGAAAACCCTAATTTCAAAATTATAAAACTCTATATCATGATTGAGAAATCATTTACTGCTTAAGGCACCATGAAAGAAATTTTAGCACAAACCTCTTGGATCATCTTCACAAACTCCCAAGGAATTTGAGAACCATTAAATAGGAACCACTGTCTTTATCTGGTCTGTGCTTAACATAGTATCTGGCATGCAATAGAAGCTTAGTGAAATGTTTATTCACTGACTGACACAAGGAAGAAATGCCCACCTGTAAAAGCTGAGTATATGATGGTGCTAAGAGCAAACAACTTTGATCGTTTCCTCATATCCACCAATGAATAAATGCAATTTATTTTGGTTCAAGTCAACAAATATTTATTTAATACTTACTAGCCTGTAATATCAAGATACTATAAATAAATGATGGAGAAACAAAGAATAAAAAGCAAACTGAATCATTTCTGTGTTTAGGGAGTTTATAATCTAATAGTACTTGATAGTTTAGCTTGCTAGCTAGTTAGTTAGTTGAACTTATTTATTAGTTTAGTAACTTAAACTTAACAAATTAAAAAGGTATGATCATGTCTTAAGTTTTCCATGTGTAAAGCCCCACTTTAAATCAATCACAAGATCAGTCATCATAGCAATACCATCATGCATGTAAAAACTTTTCCATTCATGTTTATGATATCAAAGGTTGTAAGAAAAAAAAAGTAGGAAAAATTGTTTTGCTTTAAGAAACCTATTTTGATAAATTTATTTACTTATTTATTTATTTTTTTCCCCTGAGGCTGGGGTTAAGTGACTTGCCCAGGGTCACACGGATAGGAAGTGTTAAGTGTCTGAGACCAGATTTGAACTCAGGGCCTCCTGAATTCAGGGCTGGTACTCTATCCACTGCGCCATCTAGCTGCCCCCTATTTTGATAAATTTATATTCATTTTTTTACATTATTGGTATTTTCAGCAAAAAAGTAATTGCTTTGCTAAAAAAAATTGTTTCAACATAAATTGATCAGTTTTCATAAACTTTTAGCATTTTAGCAAAAATTAATTTAGTAAAAACAATTATTTTATGTAAATTCACATTTGTTTTTGCAGATTATAACTATTTTCAGCAAAAAAAAAAAAAAAGTAATAGTTTTTGGTGCAGCTAGATAGCATTGTGGATAGAACACCGGCCTTGATTTTAGGAGGACCTGAGTTCAAATTCTGACTTAGACACTTAATGCTTCCTAGTTATGTGACCCTGGGCAAGTTACTTAATGCCAGTTGTCTCAGCAAAAAAAAAAAGAAATAAAGAAAAAAGAAAAAGAAAGAAAAAGTAATAACTTTACTAAAAATTATTTTGATATAAATTTACATTGTTTTTAATAAATGTTTAGCATTTTCAAAAAAAGTAATTGCTTTACTAAAAGAACAATTATTTTCATTTAAATTCACATTTTCACAAATTTTCAGTATTTGTTGAAAACTTCTGTTGTAAGAAGGCAGAAAACTACCCAAATACTTACTTTTTTCTAAAAAAACAAAACCAAAACCAAACCAAAACAAAACAAAACAAAAAAAAATCCTTTTTTGATTAACAAAAAATTATAAACTTTTTAATATGGCAAAGATGAACATGTCATACCACTCAAATCATGTGTGGAATTATTCACTATAAAGATCTGACCATACAGGACCTATAAACAAGGTATTTTAACCATGATTTCAAGCTGATTTCACTTCTTGCTAGTATCTAGATATACATATACATAGAAATCTCTCTTATTCTCTTTGGTGAACAGGTTAAAATGATAACATGTCACTTGTTCCTTCCAAAAATGACTTGCCATTGATAAGGAGAGAAGGGGCAGGGGAGGCGGGGTGAGAACAGGGAACGAGCCTTTATTAAGAACTTACTATTTACTGAACACTTTACAAATTTTGTCATTTTATTATCTTTTGATAGATCTCTTTTGAAGGATAAACTTTTTAAAAGTGATTTTCCTGTTATTACATCTACAATTTCCAAAGAAATATTCCCTAGTGCCCAATTCAGATTCAGAGATTTATAGTCCAGATCTGCCACAATTAAATATGCAGATTATATGAAACTAATAGGAAGACCAAATATAACTTTCTTCCCTTAGGAAACAAATAAATTGTTTTTTCTAAGAACTGAGTTATCTTAACCCCTTGATTTATTTTTTTCTCCCCAGTTTTAGGCTTTAGTGCTTCTATGAGACTATTAAAGAAAAAAAAAAAAAAAACAACCCAAATTATGCACTCAGAATGAACCTGATTGCTCACAGTTTTGGAAACTGGTTAGTTAAGCTATGCTGAAAGGCAGTACTCCTAATGAGGACACTAATCTCTGCCCAATTCTAAGCCTGCTTGTAGACAATAAATTAAAGCAAGGAAAGTTGAGATCTCTGAGTCAGTGTTTCTTAAATTGCCTTTATATTAAGGTTGTGATGAAGCTAATGGGCAGCTAGAAGGTGCAGAGGATAGAGCGCTGGACTCAGAATGAGGAGTTCAAGTCTAACCACAGACATTTAGTACTTATGTGACCCTGAGCAAGTCATTTAACACTTTTGCCTCAGTTTCCTCATCTGTAAAATGAGCTGGAGAAGGAAACGGCAAACCACTTCAGTATCTTTACCAACAAAACCCCAACATGGAGTCACAAGGAAATGTACATAAATGAAATGACACATCACAAGATGATAGCATTGATGTAAAAAATAAATAAGTAAACAGTTGAGGATCCTTTGTGGCAAGAAGCAGGGAAGAATATGATTACCTGTGTTGTTTTTCTTTTGCAAATGTGTTTCTTTGGGTTGTATGGGTTCCTGGGAAGTCATGTGCTCTCAACAAAATTCCATTTGTATGTCCAACTATATAGCATAGGAAAATTCTTTCACCTTTCAAGCAACTACTGGCATAGGACAAAGAGCAATTGTTAGACAAGGACAGAGACCACTATTTTCTAGGCATGGGTGATTTTTTTTTTTTTGTGGTGGTGGAGGAGGAAAAGAGGACGAAGAAGGGGAGAGCTTATTGATGTATGATAGAAAGCTAACATCCATTATTTGAGCATTACTTTTCTTTGACAAATTAGTTTAAAATAAGATGATATTGTGATCTCTAGAAAGTAATTGCTCTCCTTTTTTATTAGTTTTGAGGGTTTCTGGTCCTCTACAATACCATGTATACATACTCCCATAGAAAGGGATGGTGGGAAGAACTTTGGACTTTTAGTCAGAATATTTAGATTTAAGTCTTTCCTCTTGTCAGAAGATGTGTGATCTTGGATAAATCATTTGCTCATTCTCAACCTCAGTTCCCTTGTGTATAAATCAAAGCTAATAAATACTCACAAGACTTATCTCATGGTGAGTGTGTCTATATAACTCATAGTTTAGGATTCCAAACTTTAGGTTTATACAAAATTCAATCCTAAATTGTTGCTTGTTGATGCTGTGTCCAATTCTCTGTGACCCCACTTGGGGTTTTCTTGACAAAGATACTGGAATTATTTGACATTTCCTTCTCCAGGATATTTTACAGATGAGGAAACTGAGGCAAACAGGGTTAAATGACTTGCCCAAGGTCACACAGCTACTTAGGATCTGAAGCCAGATTTGAACTCAGGAATATGAGTTTTACTAATTCCATACCCAATGCTTTGTGCACTTTTGCACTATCTAGCTACCCCTATTATGGCTTTTTATTACCCCTAGTTAGAATTGTCTGAGAAATCTCAGATTTCATCTCTGAGTTTTGGAGATCTCCAGAAATATGGTTACAGGTATCATCTGACCTTATACAAGCACAAAAAATGCAAAAAACAACTATTGCAGAAATTATCTGGGGGATAATGTTAGTTACATTAAAAACTTAGGCGTGGGTCTCTTTAAATTATAGGAATGATCTGAAACATTTCTTTAGATAAGTCACAAAAAGAAAACCCCACATTTAGAAAATCAGGAAGTAATCATGGAAATTTTACAAATTAGCACTGGAAACTGAAAGATGTGGTACAGTGAATATTTATAAAATGGAACCTGGATTTAAATCCTAACTGTACAACTTTAGGCAAATCAGCTAACTTCACTTGGTGTTAATTTTAAAGGATCATAAATGTGGATCTGAAGGTGAACCTTAGAGGTCATTTGTTTTATCCTCCATCATTTTATAGGCAAGAAAGCAGAGTCAAGATCTAAACCTGAATTTTTGATTCCAAGTTCCATTATATTATGTTACATTAGATTATATTACATTATATCATATTATATTATACTATAGGATAGTTATATGTTATGTTATATAGTATGCTCATTAGGAGCCTAGCCACTTTCAGCTAAAGTAATTCTCTGAGGCTATTTGTCAAGTTATAGAGAGATTCCCTTCTACTCTGGTGCTGGTAATCCTGAGATCAGTGAAAGCAGTTGTTGTTCACTCAACCAGTGTCCAACTCTACAAGATCCCATAGACTTTGTCCATAGGGGTTTCTTGGCAGAAGTACTAAAGTGGTTTGCCATTGCCTTCTCCAGTGTGTCCCCATTTCATAGATGAAGAATTGAAGCAAATAAGGATTAATTGATACAGCTAGTAATCTGAGGTTGGATTTGAACTCGTGTATCTTTCTGATTCTAGTCCTGCTGTTCTATCCACTGCACCAACTAATAAAGGATAATTCCCCCAAATACTGAACTGTCTATAGCATAGAACATTGTCTATTATGGCCATGGAAAGAGCACTAGATTTAGAGTTCTAATCTCAGCAATTAAAATAATTCATTATGAGATTATGTGCAAGTTACTTTACCTCCCTGTGCCTCAGTTTCCTCATAGGGAAATGGGTAGAATGTAGAACTTGGAGGATTAGCCCCTCACTAATTACTTGACCCTAAGCAAGTCATTTAATCTGGTTTAGCCTATGTTTCCTCTCCTGTAAAATGAAGTAATATCTACTTCAAAGGGTTTCTGAGGATCAAATGTGATAACATTTAAAATTCTTTTCAAATTGTATAGTATTATATACTTATACATACATATATAGTATATATACATATTTATAAATGTTAGGATGTTATAATAGCTTAAGGTTCTTCCTCTTACATTCTCTTACATTCTATGATTCTTGCTGGATTATTTGATTGGGGGATGTAGCAAGTTTGGGAGGGAGGGGATGGTCCTATCTAGAATATGATTATGATTGCTATTAGTCCTTCTCATAAGCGCTCTCTGCCAATTATCCCACTTTTTTGCTCCTCTTCTCCCCAGCCCAGTTTCCAAGAGGAGTGCAAATTCCGAGAAACGCTCCTGCCCAACAATTATAAT
Organism: Sminthopsis crassicaudata; assembly: GCF_048593235.1. Taxonomy (NCBI): domain Eukaryota; kingdom Metazoa; phylum Chordata; class Mammalia; order Dasyuromorphia; family Dasyuridae; genus Sminthopsis; species Sminthopsis crassicaudata. The sequence goes on from NC_133621.1 coordinate 193,057,748, forward strand.
GCTTATGAATCTGACCTGTACCGAGGGACCTACATCGCTCTGAGCAAGCATGGACGAATAAAGCGTGGCAATAAGGTGTCCCCCGCCATGACTGTCACTCATTTCCTGCCCCGGATATGAAGAAACCAGGAAGAAGGCTTACCTGGAGAGGATAGTTTCTCTGAAATTTGCACAAATGAATAAGCGTCCCTTTCCCACTCCTACCCCCGTGGATGTCCCTTGAATCAAGTGTTTTTAGTGTTCATGAATATGTGTATATCAGGAAAGTGACCAGGAAATTTCAGCCTTCTTAACAACATTTGGTCGGCTGTTGCTGCTCCTCCTATCCTAATTTTATGGTTTTCCTGGTGCTTCCTAGAAATTTCACCCTCTAGACACAGGAAGAGGGCCCCCGTCTCCCAGAATGGCAATGGAGTCTTTGCTGAGATCTTATACTGTAACAGAAGGTATAGATGTCTGCCATGGGATACAAGTACACACATGGGGTGTGTGTGTGTTTGTGTGCGCATGTTTATGCATACTTATATGTCCTTATATGTACAGAACAGAGGCATTTCAAGGCATTGAGTTTCATTTCTCTTGGCTTCATGGCTACAGGAATCTACCCACAAGTATGTCACTTGTCAAACGGTCAGGATTGATGGATGCTCTCTGATATGACCTCTTCTCTCAACTCTCCACTCAGAGGCCAGTGACTTCACAGCAAGCAGGGAGCAGCTGTCCTGTAAGTCCACAGAGTACAAGGCAAGAGATTTCAACTATGAACAGGAGGAATGGTGATTAGACACGCAAAGATTCTTGACTCCAAGGCACTGGAATGCATTGCTAAGGAGAGCTGGGGGTATCTTTTTAAGAGTAAAAGGGGACAACAGCTGCCTAGAATGGTTGAAACAGACCTGCCTGCAGGCAAAGGGTGAACTGGATGGTCCAAAGAGGTCCCTTTCACTGGGAAGGCTCTCTTCAGAATAAAGGCAGGGACAAGGCTGCCCGCCCGTAATTCTTCTTTGTGTTAAAACATCGTTTTAATTTGGGAAGGCAAGGTGCCTCATATGGTCACTGCCTTTGAAGGAACAAGAAAGGGGTTGGAAAAAATAGATATGTATCAGGACACAAGTGCAAATACTATGCAATAGCACCAATTTCTGGAGTCATTAGCCTGGAGCTGATAGAATGAATCTCTAGAGGTTCTGTCTTCCTGCATGGTCCAGGGGTTATATTAATTCTACAAAAAAAAAAAAAAAAAAAAAAAAAAAAGAGCTGCTGACATCAGCCAAACATAAGTTGAACTCTTGTCTACTAGAATTCCATGACACCCCCTGCCTTTTGAAGTGGAGGTCCCCAAATCAACTATAAATAATGACTCTCTGCCTTCAGATTCCTGCCCTGCTGGAGCACTCTTAAATCTAAAACCAGATTGAGCCGTGTCAGAGTACAAAACATTCTCTGCATATGTGAACCAGAAAGTTACAGAATGACCTGATATCCCACCCTGCCGCCATTTTCTTGACCCCTCCCTCGACCGCAAGACAATCCCTCATCTGTTGCAAATACCTTCAACTTCAGCATACCTCTCTATTTGTAGATGCTCCCATCTATAAATAGATCTGAGCAGTGGGTATGTGGACCAAAGATGGCTCTACAGGACCCAAAGACAAGAAACTATGCTAGCTATAGTCCTATTTGTCAAATGCCAAAGGCAGCCTTGTGTCTGGTCTGTTTGGAGGCAGGGATCTGGGTGAAATGACTTCTGGGGGCATCTTCCAGATTATTAAGTCAGTGATGGTAGAAAGCATCATTATTAGGGATCCCCAGATGTGAATTCAAAATCTGGGGTTCAGGGAGCACTGAAAGAATGGCAGCAGAATGCTCCGTGGAAAGGTGGTAAGTCATCTCAGTCAGGGAAAAAGGGAAAGATCATTTCCTGTCTTTTCATCTCTTTGCAAAAACTTGGCTTTAATGAAAAGAAACTCTAGAGAGTGCCATAAGAGCCAAAGTTACTTCTATATCCTCTTGTATTCAAGGACATTGGTTATTGGATCCATATTGGATGACTCAAATCCTGACTGGGAGCTGTTTCAGATATCAACTTCCCTTTCCCAATCTAGGAATGGATTGAAAAGGAGGCCAGTGAAAAATGTCCTCTAGAGGATGCAGTGGTTAGTGGGTTGTCTTTCCTTAGATATGTTAGGCAATCCTACAGCCAACCTTTGATTACCCGTGGGTAATCTGCAAATAGTCCAGCCACATTTTAATAGCCAAAAGTTTACACGTCTCCCTACTAACTGAATTTAGTTAAACAGACAGTTTAAATTTCATCCCCTCTTTCTGGTGAAGGTGAAAAATGTGTCACATGATGACTAAGAGGAAGGAGAGAAATAAGAAACTCATGTAATTATAAATTGGAAATGTGTCACTCTTTGACGTTGACTGTATTGACTTGAGGTCCCTGAGCCCACTCTGATTCCCCAAGGAGAGATCATTGTGGAGGGATAAGAATGGGTACCCCAGGAATAGATGAGGGGTACCTCTATCCTCATACCTCTCTGTTCTTTATATATACCATCCTGATTCCAGCGTAGCCAGTCCCACAGAACCAAAATGGTTGTTGAGAGGACTAACTCAGTCATAGGAAGGGGAAGCCAAGGATGACTTTCCCTCTCTACCGCAGAAGTCCAGTCACTTAGCAAAGATAAGTATGATTTAGACCATGCCTTTCCTAAGTTCTCACGAAGTCTTCCAGACTCCAGTCAGAGCTAGTTGGCTTCTCTTCTAGCCATGAGGACAAGAATGTGATGTTATTACCTCTCTAGGCTCACAAGGCCAGTATAAAGAACAAAACTGTCAGGATGCTTGACCCTGATTGTAGATACACATCTTCCTTAGCTGGGAGCTAGGGGAGTTGGTAATCTTACTAGAAAATTCAAGAATTACCTAAGGGCTTTCTGCCTTTATGAAGACCCACTGTAAGAATACCAAATGACTTTTCTACCTTTTTAAAAATTATTATATCTCAGTCATATTTCACACACACACACACACACACACACACACACACACACACCCCTTCTCCAATGTCCCCCATCAGTTTTCTTACTTCATACATGTTTCTTTTGAAGAAACTCTTTAAACTAGTTTTTTAAAAAACTATAAATTCATTCTCCCTCCTCATCTCCCATCCTTTGAATTCTATCTAGAATTGTGATCTAAGAAAGGGATAATTTCCTCTTCTTTTTTTTAGATTATCATATTATCACATTAAGGATGGATGATCTATTACTCTTGTCTCTAGAAGTTTAAGGCACTGGATAAATTTTCTTTCTGGGGCACTTATATCATGGTCTAGTGCTATCTACTTTTCATGGTGGTGGATGATACATTTATCTACAAGAACTCATGTGTCTTCACTTCTACTTCCTATATGCACCAGTATCTAAATGCTGTCCCCTTTTTTGCCTTGGATACCATCTCCTTACAAAGTAATCTGGACTCTATTTCTGGCTTTTAAGGCCTTAGAATATCTCAACCTAACCTCAGGTTACATAGGTCTTTGCCCTTTTATACATGGACACAGATGTTAGTTTTCATTCATCTTTCCATCTTCTAGAAACCTTTGCTCTTCCCCTAGGGCTCCAGGCAATGAGCTCCTGAGAATATGTTTCCTACCCCATCAAGTAATTTAGATTGTTTAATACTCTTTTGCCTCAAACCAAATAGAAAAATGGAGGAAAATGGGTAGGGGATGAGAAAAATTCAACCAATTCAGATCTGATACTCCAGATACATAAATCATTTAGCAGTGTCCAGTACATTGGTGTATCCTTGTCATCCCTCAAGGAGTGTAATGCTTTCTTGCTGTCTGGAGGAATCAAACTTCTAAAAAGAAAAAAAGGAAAGGGATTAGGAGTTGCTTGACATTATATAGCAAATATCAAGTGCCCCTAATATGCCCATCCAACTGCTGTGTGAATCAGAGGCCAAGTGAATTGCCTACCACCTGGACACCTTAAACCAACTATTTGTATTCTTATGGGTCAGTGATCTCCTTGGTATGGCCATTGTCTCTATTGATGTCCACCATGACCAATTCATCCCTTCTCATTCTGTGGTTCTTAGTGACTTCTTCACGTATCTTTGATAGTAGATAAATTCAACTTAAGCATAAATCATCATTAGTAATGTACAGCCTGCTCACTTCTATCAGGTTTCTTTCCTTTGCTCCTTTGGGTCACTCAAAGTTGTGATTCTTTGGAGATCAAGAGGTGCCATGGCTCATAGCCACATTGCATGACTGGGAAAAATATTGGTGCTAAAAAAATGTGCTTTTGTAGCAGCAAGCATTTTGACAATGCTAAGACATTTACCAAATGTGATTCTGCCCCCTTTTTACTCCTATTCAATTCTGGACCCTCCTCATTTGCCCACCTGCATCACCTGTCCGAGATATACCTCATTGAACAATCGCATTTTTGGCGTTCCTTCTTGCACAAAACTGGACAGTGTTGCATCCTGATATGTTTTCTCTTCCTCTAAATTAAGATATACCTCATATCAGGCCTTCGCAGTTCTAGAGGTTTGTACAACAGGTCAGAAAACAGGAGCTGATCAGTCAAATGTTAGTAAAAGATGTGATGCTTCTGTACTGTTTTGAATGTATGTGCTGTGCACAAACCATTTCATGTACCAGTGGGAAAAAAGCGGTCTTTTTATACATTTCTCTAAGCTGTTTTAATCCCCAACTTCTCTTTCCCATTTCCATCCTGTATCTCTCCTCTGTCTCCCCATCTCCCTTCCCCCAACCCCATTAAAACGAATGATAAATCTTTGGATTGTAGTTGTGTCTTTACTTCAAGAAGCATGAGCTGTCTTACCATTGTATCTCTATCACTATCTGGGCAGTTATTGCAATCAAACTGAGACTTGTGAACAAAACAAAACAAAACAAAACAAAACAAAACAAACAAACAAACAAACAAAAACAACCTTTAACTTAAAAGGGCCAAGGTCTCCCATTGTATCCAGAGCCATCTTCAGTTGTTCTAATTCATGTCTAGCCTCTGGACCCCACTCTGGAAGGAAAATTGAAGCAAGTGACCTTGCACAGTCTCCCTCACTCAAATGCAATTCATTTGCATGTTACAATTTAGCCTCCCGGATGTCATGGTCCCCTTCCAGAAGGAAGAACAAACAACAACAGAAAACACCAGAATGATTCTTCTTATTTTGCAGGTTGAGAGAATCCAATCATTGACAAGTATTCACTGAGTGCCTACCATGCCTGAATTGTACAGAATACAAAGACAAAAATATGTTAAAATCCCTTGTCCTTACAGAGCTTACATTCTATTGATGGAGATAACATGCATATAAATGCATACAAATTAAATGTTACTTCAGGTGGAGTGGGGACAGGCTGCAGGAGAGTAGCACTGGAAGAAGAGTGACAAAAAACACCTCACGTAGAAAATGGCCTGAGCTGGGATTCAAAGAAAGAAAGGTAGGTGAGAGAACGATGACAATATATGTAAAGGAGAAGGCCATTTTGGCTGGATCATAGAGTATAGGAATAGAAGTAATATGTAATAAGCCAAGAAAAGTAGCTTGAAATCACATTGTGAAGTGTTTAAAGTGCCAAATGGAGAAAACAAGGCCCAGAAATTTACCTAAAATCACACAAATAAAGCATCATCTTTGCTTCTTCAGGACTCACTCCTATGCTTCTGAACTCACTGGATAATTGACTTTACAAATTCCCACACCTAGAACAAGACAGTACCTAGAACATTATTCAAGGATCCTTGATTTCAACAATGTTCCACTAACACAAATTGCTACTGTTTTATGCTTTAATAGGTGGTTAGGTGATGCCATAGCACATAGAGTTCTGGGCCTTGGAATTAGCCTCAGACTCTTGTTATCTGTGTGACCCTGGGCAAGTCACTTAATAGTTGTGTGCCTCAGTTTCCCCATCTATAAAAAAATCATCTGAAGAAGAAAATGGCAACCACTCCAATATCTTTGTGAAGAAAATTCCAAATTAGACACAACAATAAAAGAAACAAACAAAACAACAACTAAACAACAAGATGAGAAACTTCATGAGTTGTTGAGGCAAAAAAAAAAAAAAAAATCACCTTGTTGTTACCTGGTAACTCTCAGACATAATCACTCAGTGAATCTATGCTTGAAGTCATTCTGGTTTGGTACATGGCCCCTGCCAGAGCTTAATGCCATGGGGCAGCTAAATGGGTGAATAGAGTACTCAGCCTAGAACCAGGAGGACCTGTGTTCAAATCCAGCCTTAGACACTTAACACATACTAGCTGTATGACCTTATTTCCTCTCAAAAATTACCACCAAAGTTTATGCCCTGCTGATCTTTAAGACCCAGGATTACCTCCATGCCCTAATGAGGCACGAGAGGAATATCTTAGTGGAGATTCTGGCAAACAGAAGGTACTTAAGAAATATTTACTGAAGAAATGTTTCTTATTCTTCTCGACATCTGCTCCCTGAGCCCCCAAATACTATAATTAAAAGATGTGAGTGGAGAGGAGCAAATGTGGTAATTCCCTTAACTGAATAATTTTGGATTCAATAAACCCTTCCCCTCCTTTACCTACTGAATTGAGCTTACAGTCATATTCTCAGCATGGTACTGGTCCCTGCCTAATGATCATGTAATGTAGATGAGAGAGTGTAGGACAGAGAACACACAAAAATAAAGAAAATGGTCAGAAACCATTCTATTTAACTGTGAAAATGAAAATAGATAAATTGGGTGAATATTTAAAAGAATATAAAATGCCTAGATTTTAAAAAGAAGGAAATTGAGACTCTAAACAATCTGAGCTTAAAACAAAAAACTAAGTAAACCAAAGAAAGGATGGTGGTGAGAAAATCTACACAAATTACAAGGGAATTCTACCAAACATTTAAAGAATAATTAGTGTCTAAGATAAATAAAGTGTTCACAAAAGCAAAGGAAAAAAGTACCTTACCATATTCTAACTATGGGATAAATATACTTCATATCTGAACCAGTGAGAAATAAAAGAGAAAAATAAAATTATAGACCACTATGATTGAATACTATTGGAATAAAATGTTAAAATATGAATAAAGAAACTACAGCAACATTTTTAAAAAGTTATTCATTATGATCTGATTGGATTTATTATTGTAATAATGTTTCAACATCAGGAAAGCTACAAATGTCACAAAATATGTTAACAAACAAATAATAAAGAACATGTAACTATGAATTAGAATTAAGAAGAAACACTTTTAAGTTCCATTTCTGACATAATAGCTGTGTGATTTGGGGCAAATAACTTAACCTTTTAATATCCAGGCAAATAGAACTATAAGTAGCAGTAAAAGTATCAACAATATTGTTAAAGGAAGCTCTGGAAAAATTTTTTTTAATTTTAAAAGGAAGTTTTGATTATCATAAAATCACAAGATAAATGGGGGGAAAAGTCTCTATATAGGTTCACAAAAAGCCTTTGACAAATTGCAGCTCTCTTTTATGTTATAAACACAGCATAGAAATGAAAGAATTTTTTTAAAGTATGATCTAAAGTTTATACTCAAAACCAATTATCAACATTAATTGCTATGGACAAGCACTAGAAGCTTTCCTAATAAGATCAAGCTAAAGCACAGGTGACCATTATTTCCACTATTAGCTTAATATGCTAACTAATATATTTTTTAAAAAATTAACTGTGGGATTAATAGTTAGCAGAAGCAGAGAGGAAATTACCTTTCTTTGCAGACAATATTGTGATTTACTTAAAGAACACAAAGATTCAATAAAAATGATTAAAAATATAACATAAAATAACAAGAGACAAAATAAATTCACAAACAACATCAACCATTCTGAACATCACTAACAAAATAAAACAAAAAAGAGCTAAATGAAGGAATTCCATTCAAAATAGTTTTAAAATGCATTAAACATTTAAGAGCAAGTTTAACAAAACTCATCTAGATGTACGTGAGTATATCAACAGCATATTCTTTGTGGGGCAGTGGTTAGAGTGCCAGACTTGGTGTCAGACTCATTTTCACAAGTTCAAAAGTGGCCTCAGACACTTACCAGCTGGGTGACACCGGGCAAGTCACTTAGCCTTGTTGTCCTGTTTCCTCATCTGTAAAATGAGCTGATTCCAGTATCTTTGTCAAGAAAACCCCAAATGGGGTCACAAAGAGACTCACATGACTGAAAAAAAAGCATAACAATAAATAACATTCTTTATAGAAATAAAGGATTAAATTGCACACCTATTCACTATTTTTGGTAAGAAATAAAAATTTTTATACTATTTATATCAATTTATATTTACACTATATGTACTTTATCAATTATGCTACCTAATCCTAAAATTCTGCCTCCTCCTTTCTACTTCTTCCTCTCCCTCTGTTCACAGGAGAAAGATTCTCTAACCCACACATTCAATGAATACACTTCATTGTTCTCTTTGGAAGCCAATGCCTTCCTTTATTTATTATCTCCAATTTTTCTGCATATATATATTATTTGTGCATAGTTGCTTTATGTTTTCTCACCCTGAGAGTGTGAGTTCTTTGAAAGCAGAAACTATTTATTGCCTTCCTTTGTAGCCCTAGTGCTTAGCATAGTGCCGGATATATAAAAAACAATAAATGCTAAGGACAGATTTTTTCTTTTATTCCTTTTTTTCCTCTTCCCCACTTATATGTTCTATTTTTTTCTTAATTTTTTAAAAAATATTTTTTCTTAAATCAGAACAACTAATTCTTTTGCCTCATATAGTTTTTATTTATGATTTCTGGAAAAATAGCTATAAAAAAACAGACTGTTAAAGGCCATATTGATTCAAATGGAGTTACTTGACTATTCCTTTAAACCCAAAGCTCTCACTGCTTGGCCAATAATAGGTCCCAGCCCAAACCTCACTTGCTCTTTGTCTAGGTTTTGATGGCTTACAGTGAGTATAAATAGCAATTATTTCAGTTCTGGCCTGAAATCTTAAGGGTCTTCACCTAGCCTTTAATCACTAAATGGGTATTGCCTCAGACAAACTGAGACCTGAGAAAAACCTTAGCTTATAAGGGCCAAGGTCTCCCATTGCACTTAGGGATATCTCCTGTTGTCCTAATCTATGCGTTTCCACTGGACTCCAAAGACTGGAGGAGAGAGGGAGGTTGATGACTTTGCACAGCCATCCCTCGCTTAAATGCAATTCGCTTGCAAGTCAAGACATCATCTTGATGCTATTGGTCTTTTTATAGACCAAAGGACAAACAACAAAAAAAAGGATACTTTGTAGAACTAAAGAAATGATAACAATTTATTTTGAGAAATAAAAGGTTAGTCAATAGCATTTATTAAGTGCCTATTACATGTCTGGCACTGTGCTAAGCACTAGGGTTACAAAGGAAGGCAAAAGATCGTTTTATTGTTTCTGCTCTCAAGGAACTCATACTCTATGAGGAACATACAAACAACTATGCACAAATAAGATATATACAGAATAAACTGGAGATAATAAACAAATAAAAACCACAAACTGTAAAAACATGGACTCTATTCCCATAATTCTTGGTTGTTCAAGAAGAAGTTATAACAAGAGAAACTTTAAATACTTTTTAAAATGATCTCATTTGAAAAAAAAATGTTTGACAACATTTGCCTTTCTCCATCTTCTAATATCACTTCTGTTTTCTATTACTTTTCAGATACTACTGACAGTGGTTCAGGAATCACATCTACCAGTTCTTATAGACTTTGTGACTTGAATTCATCCAAGACTTCTAATAAATATCCCTCAAAGTAAATATCCTTTTATAAAGGCTGATTGATGTTAAGTGGTTAAATGGAACTGGGATGCTGAGTGATGACAGCTCAGCTTGAGGAGATCACACCAGAATGGAACTGGAGCTCTGTGCATTAGAGAAAAACATTAGGTATCATTTTTGTTCTGCCATTTCCACTGTGAAGGTCATTCTCTATTTTAGGGTTTAAGAGTTGAATAATTCTACCTTCTCTATGTTTTTAATTATCATTATCCCATCCACTCCCAGAAAGGAACTTGTTCCTTCTTTGACCTCTGTCTCCCAAATATAGCTAAAAACCCTTTTTGTTTGTCCTCACTTTCCATCACTACCTTTATGTTAAACTTTAGCATTTCAGACACTGTTTTCATAGAACTGTGTCACAACCTAAGACCCATCCTCAGTTATTGGTCTTACTTCCATCTTCTATACATTTCTTTTAAAAATCTAAATTGGTTGTTAAATTTCTTGTATATCTCCATTGTTTTCTCCATTTTCCTCTTCACTGGAATTGTCTCTTTGAGGTTTCAGAATATTATTCTTGAGTAGATCTATACTGCTTGGGCTATATTTTCTTGAAGCTTTTTATTATAACTTTACCTATCTCTAAAAATCTGCTTTTCTCAAAACTAGGATATGTATCAAGTTATTTCTATGCCCTCTTCTGTATCACAACTCTAGGACTAAATGGTCACTTTACTCTGGGTTTTCCATTATTTCCACCCAAGTAATCAATTTCTCCTTGTTAGTGTCATATCCATAATAGGATGACCCCTGTTGGTTCTTTCACTATGAAATTTTCTCTAAGCTAAGTCAAGAAATTATTATCTGTTCTGCTTTTAGCAGAGACCTCTGGCAGATGTCTGGATAACTAAAGTTCCCATCATCCCATGCCTCTGTGAGAGGTTTATGATGTTTCTCAAACTTTGTCATTTCTTCATTCTGTTTGGGTGTTTTCTAGTAACAAAATAATTTCTATTATTCCCTCCTTTGACCCAAATACCCTCTATCATGCCTTTCCACTATGCTTCTTGGATTTTCTTTCACAAGTATACTTTGTTAAACACAAAAAGTTCTCCTTACCCTTCCTTAAGATATAGCTATCAAGAGCCCTACTCCAGTCATGAGTTTTATCTTAACAAATTTCAGTGCTACCTATGGGATCAAATTTGTCTTCTTGCATAAGTTGTTCTTGTTTATCACCTAAACTTAACTTAAATTTAAGATAGTCACTTGATGCAATTGATGAGGGTCTAGTGGTAGAGAATTGGTATGAGAATCCCCTCTGATCAAAGATGCAGGTCCAACGTGAAAGAATTCATGAACCTGAAAAGTCTGAATGGCAAAAGGGAAGTTTATTGTTGGCTGAAAAGCCAGCTTTTCTAGGAAGACAGACTCCTCAGTGGCAAGAAGTCTTGTCAAAGAAATAAAGGTTCTCACTAAGAAAAGAATGTCTTCACAGCAGGCAAGAATCCTAGTAGGCAGCTGTGTCAACAAGAGTGGTCCCTTGGCAAAGCATAATCCTACTTCAGACTTATACAAAGATTAGGGGTTCAAAATTGTCTTTTTATTGGTGGTCTGCGGCTTGGTTCCAGTTGAAAAGAGAATCAATGCCCCCAGGCCTAGATACTTATCTTGGAGTTTCAAGCCAGGCTTTTTTCTAGAGCCTGGAATTTCCTGAAGAGGATCAGGTTACCCCCAAAAGATCAATGGAGGGTGATTTAACCAAGATCTCCAATTGAATGAAGCCACTTAACTTGTCTGGGAACATATGCTTTCCCAGACTTTGTAGTGTCTGAGACTCCAAATCTCCTTTCTTTTACAGATCAAAGGGGACACAGTTTCAGAGTTCACCCCTATTGCTTCCCCCCAAAAGTCAAGGGGAACAATTTCAGGGTTCACTCCCATGACAATGGCTGTTACTATCAGCTCCTTTCTTGGGTTAACTCTGATGAATTTATGGGTATTTCAGCTATCTGGTCTTCTGCCTTCTTTGTGGCTATTCTTTATAGTATCTAGCTTTAGTAATATACATTGCCCTACCCCTACCCTTAATTGTTTTTAGTTTTAAGTTTTGTTTTTTTTTTATTATGTTTGCTAGTCACCTAGGAACTCCTTTGTCATCCAAATGGAGATCTTGACATAATTAGGAAAAAAGAGAATTAAAGAAGGAACAAGTTCCTTGCTGGGAGTAGATGGAAAAATGATGATTAAAAACATAGAGAAGTTAGAACTGCTCAAATCTCAAACCTACAAAGGAGGGTTTCATATGTCTTCTTGCTTTCTATTTTAATGGTCATTATTAGTAGATTATTATATCAAGTAAGCAATAGTAATTTCCATCAACTCTCAATACATACCATTTTAGTAACTTTAGGGGCTTATATAGATCCAAACTGGTTTCCATAATGACTGAACCAATTTACAGTTCCATCAACAATGCATCAATGTGTCTATTTTGCAGCACCTCCAGCATCTCATTTTTTATTTTTCTTAGGTGGAATTTATTCAGTAGGAAATGATTTAGTCAAGTGTTTCCTTAAGGAAAAGCATTTTGGGAGCAGCTAGATGGCAAAGTGGATAGAGCACCATTTAGTTTTTGATACTAATACTAAGCCGAGAGAGAGAGAGAGAGAAAGAGAGAGAGAGAGAGAGAGAGAGAGAGAGAGAGAGAGAGAGAGAGAGAGAGAGAGCAAGCATAATCATATGTATGAAAATATTTATAACAATTCTTTCTGTAAAGGTGAAAAACTGGAAATTAAAGGGTACCCATAAGTTGGGGAATGATTGAACAGATTATGCTATGAAAATGCAATGGAATATTATTTTTACATTAGAAGTGTCAAAAAGGTGGATCGAGCACCAGCCCTGAAGTCAGGAAAACCTGAGTTCAAATCTGACCTCAGACACTTAACACTTCCTGGCTGTGTGACCCTGGGCAAGTCACTTAAACCCAATTGCCTCCGTGAAAGAAAGAAAGGAAGGAAGGAAGGAAGGAAGAAAAAAAGAAAAAATTACTTTTGGGAAGGTGTCTGACATGATATAGATTGAAGTAGGAAAATGAGGAAAATAATGTCTACAATGACAACATTGTAAAAACAACTTCAAAAGACTTAAGGACTTAAGGACTCTGATCAATGTAGTGGCCAACTGCAATGAAGGATTGTAACTCACCTTCAAATAAAGAAGTGATGGACTCAAGACATTGAATGCATCATACATTTTTTTTTTGACATGGAGGTATAGGAATTGTTTTGCTTAATGATCTATATTTGGTTTTTTGTATTGTTTTGTTTTTATTTTTATTAAAACTTTTTATTCTCAAAACATATGTATGAATAATTTTCAACATTTACCCTTGCAAAATCTTGTGTTCCAAATTTTTTAATCCCTTTCCTCCAACCCCTCCCCTAGAAAACAAGTAATCCAACATATGTTAAACATGTAGTTTGTCTATACGTATTTCCACAATTATCATACTGCGCAATAAAAATCAGATCAACAAGGAAAAAAAATGAGGAAGAAAACAAAATGCAATCAAACAACAAGAAGAGTGAAAATACTATGTTGTGACACACTCAGTTCCCACAGTCCTCTCTCTGGGTGCGGATGGCTCTTACTGTTGTCATGTACAATGAGCTCCTGATTCTGCTCATTTCACTCAGCATCAGTTCCTGTCAGTCTCTCCAGGCCTCTTTGAAATTATCCTGCTGATCATTTCTTACAGAACAATAATATTCCATAATATTCATATACCACAATTTATTCAGCCATTCTCCAATTGAGGAGCATCCACTCAGTTTCCAGTTTCTTGCCACTACAAAAAGGGCTCCATAAACATTTTTGCACATGTGGGTCCCTTTCCCTCCTTTTTGATCTCTTTGGGATATAAGCCCAGTAGAAACACTTCTGGATCAAAGGGTATATACATGGTTTGATGATAGCCCTTTGGGCATAGTAATGATGCATATTTATTAGAAGACTTTTTTTCCCTTTTATTTTTCAATGGGGCTAGAGGAAATGAGAGGGAAAGAAAAGAAATACTTTTACATTGGAAAAAAGGTTTTCAATTTTTAAAAATTCCTGTGACCTTCTATTGCCTTTAGGACAAAATATAAGCTCTATTGGTTGGCTTTCAAAGCTCTTCAGAACTTGACCCCCCCCCCAATTCATCTTCCTGTTTCCTGAGCTAGGTGGCACAGTAGATAGAGCATTGGGTATGGAGTAAGGAAGATCTTAGTCTAAAGGTGACTTTAGATGACTTTTTGGCAGTGTGACTTTGGGCAAATCACTTAACCTCTCAATTGTAAAATGGCCCCTATATCATAAGGTTATTTTGAGGGTCAAATAAGATATTTACAAAGTGCTTAGCACGGTGCCTGGCAACGAGTAGGTACTTAGCAAATTCTTGCTTGCTTCCCTCCTTTTTGTCCTTTTCAATGGCACAGCCAAACTTGCTGTTTTTCACGTATGGCTGACTCACATTTCACGTATTATTTCATGTATCACTGACTCTTTCCTTTGCCTGGAATATATTCCCTCCTTGCCCCTGTGTCAAGGAATCCCCAGCTTCCTTCAAGATATAGATATCTTATACAAAACCACTTCAGCTGCTAGTATCCTCCTTTTGTGCTTAACTACCTTGCATTTATTTTGTGTTTATTCTGCACATATTTTATTTTTATATACTTATGGATTATGTTACCTGCCACAATAGAAAATAACCTTCTTGAAAGCAAAAATTATTTATTTTTATCCTAATAACTAAATTGTCTAGAATAATGATGAACATATAGTAAGCATCCAAAAACAACAACAAGTAAATCCTTGATATTTCTTAGGATAATTTCACCCTTCAAAGAGAGAGAGACCAAAAAAGTAGGAATTCGATTTTATATCTCAGTTTTACTAAGAGAAAAGCTGGTTGCTGAGCTAAAAATGATGAGAACCCTGGGGAGAAGTGACCACTCCATTTAAGAATTTGTGGTCCCTTCTAACTCTAAATAAGTTAGCCTGTTTTCTTCTTTAATTGTTTATGGCCTGTTTCTACCAGAAAAAAAGTTTTTTATTTTGCTGATTAGAGACCCATAAGGCCAATTTGAAGGGAAAAGAAATAATTCAGACACAGCTAGTATTTTGGAACTGAGTTCCATGTACATAGTGGGCTATTAAAATTATTTATTAAATTTATAGGAAGGGGAAAAAAAAGAATTCCTGTATCATAGACTTCAATGAAGGAAAACGATCTCAGAGGAGTAGAGCCCCATCATTTTGTAAATGAGAAAAGCAAAGTCAGGGAATGAAGTGATTTGGCCAAAGTCTCATTGGTAGTTGAGCAGCAGAGCCTTCAAACAGATCTAGCGTTCTTTGTCCATGGCTTATTCACTGTCTCTGCTGGGTTAGGGGTCACAGACAAAAAGGCAGCAGTGGCTTCCCAGGCAGGAGGGACATTGTCTTCCATTTGGTCTCTACACTCATGTAGGGATCTGGCCAAATCCCTGGCCCATTGTGCCTTCACTTCCTCATTGCCAATTTACAGTAGTTTTGAGAAACAGCAAAGGAAGTGGAGAAGAGAAAGCATGGACAGCTGATGAGATATTGGCAAAGAGACAACTGTCTCTGGCTAGCCAACAAGATAAACATCAAGCCAAAAACATGCTTCCGGTCACCTTTAGTTCCCTACATACAACAATTTATTGTAAGCATGACTCTTCCAGCCAACAATTCTAGGAATCAAAAAATTCCTGAATCCTAGAACTGGAAGGAATCTTCAGAAATCAACAATTCCATTCCCCTACCTTGAGATGAGATGGGCTTAGTCCTAAACCAATTCTTTTTTGTTTGTTTCCTTTTTTTTTTTTTTTTTTGCTTAATATTTTATTATATTATTATTTGTTACATACATACATAAACATGTTACATACATACATACATATAACATATTATTTGTTACATATAACTTCATTTGTATTAAGATATACTATAAATTGATTTATTTTAACCAAAAATAGTCTTTTATATTTTGGCTGTGTTGATTAAATACGAATATTGATAAATGGAGTCCTAGTCAGTAACTACACATGTGTGTAGATAGATAGATATAGGCTATAGACACACATATATATAGATATGAATATACACATTTTAAAAGCCATGTTGACTGAGAAGTCATAATATCTGGCTTAATAATAGGCCAAACTAAAATTACACAGATTTTACCATGTAGAAATTATGCAGACAAATCTTTCTGTACATATTCTGTTCTGGTCTCTCATGACCATTTCTAAAGTATGATTTTTTTAGTGTATTATGTAAACTTTGAGGTAATTTTCATTTACATAAAGTTAACAAAGAATGACTACTGTCAAAAATGAAGACAGTCTAAAGATCCCAGATTCCCAGGCCAAATATAAAACTAAGGTTCATTCATTTATGTAGCCAAATTTGACAGTCAAGATGCATTTATTCCAGTTAAGATCCTTATACAAAATATTCTATATAGAAGTAACAATTAATTAACACATATACTAATATAAAAACATCTAAATGAAGCATTTTGAGCAAATATTTAACAAGAAATAAATACAGAAGTTAATAGTACTGAAAATATCTTTTAGTGTTGTGTTTACTAATGAAGAGATGGTGAAAATCTCTCATTCAAATTTCTCATCTTCTCCTTCTACATCTTTAAAGCTGAGAACTTCCAAAGGACATTTTCTTTTATCTCTCTATAACCTCATCAATTTTTCTAAAGTAGACTAAAGACCACCAACTCTCAAGTAGGTCAACATGGACTAAAAAAAAGCCAAAGTTGCTGCTGTTCTCCCAGCAACTTTTACCAGTTGCTCTTAAAGCTCCTTTAGATTTTTTAAATTTTTAAAAGATTTATGAGACATATCTCTAAGTCATATTGATGTCCTGTTGTATTTTGTGACAGCAGTTTTAAATAGAAGTTCATCCCTATATCTAATTTAAATTTTCTCTTTTGAAACTTAAGTCCATTTCAAATCAATTCACTTTGCTTCAGGACATGAAAGGGGTCTTAGACACTATCCAGTATAACTCCCTCAATTCTAAGAAGAGACAACTCACGCCTAGCAAAATTTGGTTCATTTAAATTCTGGATGGTAGAATGGAAAAACCACTAGATTTTTTTCCCTAAGGTATTATCAATGAAAAATGTAAAAAGTAAATGACCAAAGTCTAATTCCTTAAAACAAGCAATCAAAGCTGAGTCTAGCTTGACAATATGCTCCGACCTTGAAAAAGTATAAAGAGCACTGATGGAGTAAATTGGGGTTGGGGTTAAGGGAAGGGGAGATATCATTAGGTTTTAAAAGAGAAGATCTATGTTTTAGTCTGAATTTTTCCATTTACTATGTCTTTTGATGTGAGTTGGTTTTCCTCCCTGGAACTTACTTTCATCCTTTATAAAGAGGATTGACATTGTGGAAAAAAGCAATATGGAATTTTGTGAAAAAAAAATTGTAATAGTTTTTATCAGAGCAAAGAACATTGGGCGTTCATCACCTATGGTATGACTAATCGACCTGTAGCATGGAAATGTAATAAAATAGTATTGTATTGTATGAAACAAAGAATAAGAATAATTCAGGAAAAGCATGGAGTGACTTACAGGAAGTGATACATAATTAAATGAGCAGATCCAAATAAACAATACACCATACATGATGACTAGAACAATTAGGTAAGAATATAAATAACAATAAACTAAACATTGCAATTTTAATGAGCAATCTTGTCCCTGGAGAAGTTGAGGAATATCCAATTCTCCTCTCATGGTGAGAGAAGAAGGGCAACTATAAGCCTGGGATGCTGCATTTGTCTACAATATAGATGATGTTGACTGATTTTGCTGATTTTTCAGTTACCCTAACCCTACTTGCTAGGGTAGAGTGAAATATATTCAGGAATGAATTATGATGAAAAGAAATCAATAAACTTGAGGGGGAAGATAGGAGGAAAGGAATTGGACTAGATAAAGTCTAATCTTCCTTCTATTTATGATAGTTTTTCATCCAAAGGCAGCTTGGAAGGTTGGCAGGAGAGGTCCGTTATATTGAGGTGGATCTGGAGTACAATCATAGTCAGGCCATGCCAGCACATCCTGGCCTCATGAAGCCAAGAAGTGGCAATTGTCTCCAGACCTCTCAGCCACAGAGGGCAAGGACAACTCAGTATTTATCACACAAAGTTGTTGAGCTTAGTGAATCTTAATATATATATTAGCTATTGAATTGGGAACTAGAATTACAGCAAATAATAAGTCAACATTTGTGACAAAATCTCAGGGATACTAAAGAAGTATAAGAGTTAGTGTGGTGCGGTTGTAAGAGTACTGAATTTGCTCAGAGGGACTGGGTTTGACCTTGACTCTGTCAAGGTCTTACTTACTATTTACCTGAGTGATCATGGGTAAGTCATTTAACTTATTTGAAGTTAAGTCAAATTTAGAACTTAAGAACCTTTAAGGTCCCTTGTAACTCTAAATCAATGACCCTGCTCTCATGGAGTATACAATCTATTTAGGCAGAGAAGGGTAGCATCTTTGAAACAAATTAAGAATAATACATGTTATCCAAAGAAGTAGAAAGTGAAAGAAGAAAGGGACCAGAAAGCTCCTTAGAGACCTTCTAGTCTAATCCACTCATTTTTCTTAAAAAAAAAACTAAGATCAAGAGAAAGAAAGTGATTTGTGATTTTTTCCAAGGTCATTCATATAGTTAGTAACCCTAAAACTAGGTTTCTTTTTTTAATTAAAGCTTTTTTATTTTCAAAATATATACATGAACAATTTTCAACATTTACCCTTGCAAAATCTTGTGTTCCAAATTTTTTCCCTGCCTTCCCTCCACTCCTTCCCCTAGATGGCAAGTAATCCACTATATGTTAGACACTTACAATTCTACTATATATATTTCCACAAATATCATGTTGTACAAGAAAAATCAGCTCAAAAGGAAAAAAATGGGAAAGAAATGAAAACAACAACAAAAAGAGTGAAAATACTAGGTTGTGATCCACACTCAGTCCCCACAGTCCTCTCTCTGGGTGCTGATGGCTCTCTTTATCACAAGACCATTGAAATTGACCTATAACAATCTCGTTGCTGTAGAGAACTATGTCCATTAGAATTGATCATCATATAACCTTGCTGTTGCCATGTATAATGATCTCCTGGTTCTGCTCATTTCACTCAGCATCAGTTCATATAAGTCTCTCCAGGCCTCTCTGAAATCATCCTGCTCATTATTTTTATAGAATAATCGTATTCCATAACATTCATATACCATAACTTGTTCAGCTATTCTCCAACTGATGGGCATCCACTCCATTTCCAGTTTCTTGCCACTACAAAGAGGCCTGCCACAAACATTTTTGTATATGTAGGCCCCTTTCCCTCCTTTATGATCTATTTGGGATACAAGTTCAGTAGAAACATTGCTGGATCAAAGGGTATTCTCAGTTTAATAGCCCTTTGGGCATAGTTCCAAATTGTTCTCCAGAATAGTTGGTTCACTTCACAATTCCACCAACAATGCATCAATGTCCCAGTTTTCTCACATCCCCTCCAACATTCATCATTATGTTTTCCTGACATTTTAGCCAATCTGAGAGGTGTATCACTAGATTTCTTGATCTGAAGGTTACTCATGTCAGACTAAACTCATTTATTTTTCCCCTAGATTTCCTCATGTCAGAGATCAGAAGAATGCTATAGTTATATAATAGTTTATATAGTTTCCTAGATTTGTAATTATACAATTTGCTATGTTTTTAATAAAGCATTTGACAGTTTATATTACTTTTGTAAACAAGATAGAGAAATATGGACTAGAAAATATCAAGTAGATTTAGAACCAGTTGAGTTACCTGGTCCAAAGAGTGACCATTAAAAATCTATCAACTTAGAAATGGTCTCCACTGGAGTATCCCAGGGATCTGTCCTTGGTCCTATACTATTTAACATTTTTGTCAAGGACTTGGATGAAGACATAAATAGCATCTAATCAAATTTAATCATGGCACAAAGGAAATGTAGATTACATGTAGAATGACAGAATAAAAATTCAAAAAGATCTTGCCAGATTATTATACTGAATAGGCTGAATTTAATGTGACCAGAGTAAACATTGGGATGTGTCTTGAATGTGTCTGAATAAAAGAAATGCATCTCATTGATACCTTGTACCTTGAAAACAACAGCTAGAGAACTGGTTTTCATTTCCAAGACAACATCTTGATGAAGATGACAAAGGGATTGAGACAACCGCAAATCATGCTTTATGAGAAAAAAAATAGGAATTTTTATCCTCATGAAGAAATGAGTTAGGAGTTATAATAGCTGTCTATAAAATATTTTAAGAATTATTATGCTAGAAGATAAATTAGACTTGTTTTGCTTAGTCCCAGAGGGCAGAAATTAAAGTAAAGGAAGTTGCAGAGGAGCAGATTTAAGCTCAGATAAAGAAAAATTTTCTTAACAATTAAAGCTATTCAAGAATTGAATGTGCTGCACCAAAATGTGTAGATGCCTTTTCTTGTGGGCTTTAAGAGGATTCTGGATGACTACTTGTTAAAATACTATAAAAGGTAGAGGTCCTATGTAGAGCTGGAAGACTTTTACATTTCTTCCTTGTAACTCTGAGAGATGATGATTCTGACTTCCCTCTCCAATTCTGTAGACATTCTATGATGTGATTCCTCCATGAGAATAGGGGCTGCAGATAAATCCATAGTTTTTAGCAAAGTAATATGCATTCTGTGGACATTTAATGCAAGATTGATTTGAGAATGGTGTGATGTGGTAAAAAAAAAAAAAAAAAAAAAAAAAAAAAAAAAAAAAAAGGACATAACCTCATACCTGTTGCAAACTTTCCATCCTTAGAGCCCAATTAAAGTGTCACCTCCCACATAAAACCTTCCTTTATCTCCTTGGTTAGTAATGACCTTCTTCCACAAACATCATATGAAATCTTTTTTTTAAATATTTCTCAGTTGCTTTTGTCATGCGATATTGTATAGTATCATTATCTATTAATTACTATAAGTTCTCGAATTTTTAAAATGAGCAGGCAAAGGAGAAAGAATGCAACCACAAAAACTTACTATGGGAATAGGGGAAGCAAGGGTTCATTTTTAGAGAAGGACAAGAATGTTTTTAAAAAACCTTTTCTCCCCAAAGAGTAATGTAAAATGGCTACCTCTTCAGAAAGAATTTATAGAAAAACTCAAAAAAAAAAGACTTTTGAAATCAAATGAGAGAGATTGAGGGAAAAAAGTAAATGAATGAATAAACAAATAAAAAACCATCTAGGAAAAACAAGAAGACCATGAAAAGAAAGTCAACTGATTAGAAAAGGAGATCTAGATTCTTGAAGAAAAAAATATTCTTTGAAAATTGGAATTGGGCAAGGGGAAGCCAGTGAAGGCATAATAAATCAAGAAATAACAAAACAAAATATAAAGAATGAAAAAATAGAAGAGAATGTGAAACATCTTATAATAAAAACAACAGATCTGAAGAACATATCAATAAGAGAAAACATAAGAATAATTGGACTACCTGAAAGCTATGACCAAAAAAAGAACTTTGACACAATAATACAAGAAAGTAGAAATAGAAAAAAATCTACCAATCATCACCTCAAAGAAATTCTAAGGAAAACACATAGGAACATTATTGCCAAATTTCAAAACTCCAGATCAAAGAGAAAATTTTACAAGAAACAAAACAAAACAAACAACAACAAAAATTCAAATATGCTGGAGCTGTAGTTAGAATTGTATAGGATTTATCAACAGCTATAATATAAGAATGCAGATCCTGAAATATTACATATTATCCATTGAAAGAACTATGTCTATGGCCAAAAAAATATCCAGTAAAACCAATAATATTGAATCAAAAAAAAATACATTCAACAAATTTACAGATTTTCATGTGAATGTATATATATAAATATATATATATATATATATATGTGCGTGTGTATGTGTATAAATATATTCTTACTTAACTGTAACCTGTTTAAGGACAGTGAGGGGATGAAAAGGGGAAAAAAGAATAAATTTAAAAGTTCACAGCAGAAAACAAAAGAAAAACCCACAAGGAAACAAAGAAAAGATGGACAGTTATCAATGTTTTCTATAATTATATGTGCTTTATCATTTTTATTATATTTTATTATACTTATATATAATTTATTATATTAATATGTACTATATTCTACTTTGGTTTTTGCTTATTTTATATTTAGTTTTAAATAAATTTCAAAAATCTACCCAAAAAAATACAATGAAATAAAAATAAAAAATAAAACTTTATGAAGAGCTAAGAGAAAATACATCATGCAAAAAACACAAACTCAATAAATTATTTTTAAGAGAATATTTTGGTGTCTTTTTCATCTTTCATAGCAAAAAATGAAAAAAGTATCATTAATTCACGGATTTAGCCATAAAACTAGTATTTAATGAGCATATTTTGTGCCCAGCTCTCAAATGAGTTCATAGTAATTCTTATAAATAAGCCTGCTCTCCGGAAGCTTAAACTCTAGTTGTAGGTCATACACATGTATATTGTTATATAACAATAAAAAGTTTAGTAACAAACAGAAGAAATTTTTATAAGGCCATGTAATAGGGTCAAATGTATGGCATAGATAGTAATTCATTCAAATTTAGAAGAAGAAACAGTAGGCTGAGTTGATCAGAAAAGGGTTTATGATGAAGACACAACTTGAAATAGGCCTTCAAAGATGGGTGGAATTTACATAGAGAGGAAGACACTCTAGAAAATGGGATAATGTTGATCAAAAGTATCAAGATGGGATTTCACAGGTCACAGTGAACAGACCAGGTATATCATTATTGTACCCACTATGGTTTAATGGAAAGAGTTGAAAGTCAAAAGAGATGAAATTTGGATTCATATCCTGACTCTGACATTACATTAAATTTACTTCAATTTCCTCTAAGAGTATTTGATATAAGGTCACCATAAGACCTTGTTTCTTGTTCTGCCATTTGCTTCTAAAATAAGGACTTTGTACTACATTAGATTCCTAAGATCTCTTCAAAATCAAAAGCTATGATATGGTTAATATGGAAATATATAGCAAGATTTAACATGTACAGTTGCTATCATATTGCTTGCCTTCTCAATGCAGGGGTAGGGAGATGCACTGAACAAAAAATGAATTTGGAACTCAAAATTTAAAAAAAAGGTTATAATTTTTTTTTAAAAAAGAATAATCTTAATAATACAATTGCAAAAAAAACTATAATGTTTTTATAGCATTCATTTCCAGTAATTCTGGCATTCTATGTATTACTGGATTCAATTAGAGATAATACATGTCTTGAACTTTGATCAAGTGCTTACTCTACTAACATACCAGGAAGGAACCACAAATAAAAGAAAGTAATTAACTGGAGGAAAACCATAAAACAAAATACAGAGGGAAATCAAGCAATACAATCATTCTCTTCTCTATACAGAAATGAATAATTTTCAAAGAGATTCACAAACTAATGAGTATATAACCTTTTCTCTAACCTAATACCCAGGAAAATCATGCTTGAAAGCAAAGAATTCTTTGAGTTTCCCAGCTATCATGTCTCTCAGGTCTAGGTTCTCACAGCTCCATCTTCCTGTGTTTGACTGTGGCCCTTTGCCACTTCCCTAATCCAAATTTCACAGTATCTTTATTCATTAGTATCCATTAGTATCCATTGGATACTATTCACTGATGATAGAGAGATACTCCATTCCACAGTATATTCAATGGATACTATTCACTGATGATAGAGAGAATGCTACTTCATTCTGCCTTCATGACTATCATCCACTGAAGTTTCACCCTCCTGCTGATTCTGCTGATCCAAGAAAATGCAATCACTCTTTTAGAGGAAGACAACTTGAGACAATATGCTATTTAACACATTAACTCTTTTCCTATCTGGCCTCACAGCCTACCCTGGGTAGCACACAAAATGGCTACCTACGTGGCTGGAACTATAATGATTTGAGTTCTAAATGTAAGATAACTAGTTCTTGCACCAGTTAAATATGGACCCTTTAATTCCATTCCCTTATCCCCTATTTCTGGGTGCAGACCATCGTTTTAAATCTGGGAATATTTATACCCATTTGCAATTTCCATTCTGATTCCCAATAACTATCTTGAAATTCCAGAAATCTTAGGAAGGTATTGAGAATAGTGAAGGAATGGTAAAAGCCCCATCCATGCCTTTTCATCTCAGGGGATACTTGTCCATTTTTGGCTTCTTGGAAATTCTCCACAGATCTGCCCAACTGCACTTTAGTTTATCAGTTCAATATTCAGGCTAATTCATCTTATCTTGTATACTTGCTACATAACAAATCCATATTCTTTTCCATTAGTGAATTTGTTGCCCTAGGAAGATTGCTTCTGAAGCACATATTTCTGAACAACATATTTTAAAAATTTTATTTATATAACAAAATATTTCTCAATTACATATAAAAAAGTTAACATTCATTTGAAAAAAAACTTAAGTTCCAAATTTTCTTCCTCCCTTCTATCCTTCCCTCACCCTCTGAGAAGGCAAGCTATGTGAAATTGATTATACATATGAAGATATTAAAATTTTAATTCCATATGAACCATGTTTCAAAAGAAAATACACACACAAACCAAACAAATATAGAAAGTTTAAAAAAGTGTGCTTCAATCTGCACCCAGCTTTTATCAGTTCTCACTCTCTCACTGGAGGTAGATATCATTTTTCGTCAAGAGTCTTTTTGAATTGTCTTGGATTATTGTCTTGATCAGAGTAGCTAAGTTTTCCACAATTGATCATTCTGATAATATTGCTATTTTATAGTGTACAATGTTTTCCTGGTTCTGTTCGCTTCACTTTGCATTAGCTTATATGTTTTCCCCAGGTTTTTCTGAAACCATCCTGCTTGTCATTCTTATAACATACTAGTACTCCAATAACAATCATATACCAAAACTTGTTCAGCTATTCCTCAATTAATGGGCATCCCCTCAATTTCCAGTTCTTTGCTGGACAACACATTATTAAGAAAAGACTTAGATGGGGGCAGGTAGGTGGTGCAGTGGAAAGAGCACCAGCCCTGAATTCAGGAGGATCACAGTTCAAATCTGGTCTTAGATACTTAACACTTTCTAGCTGTGTGACCCCAGCCTCAGGAAAAAAAAAAGAAAAGAAAAGAAAAGAAAAGAAAAGAAAAGAAAAGAAAAGAAAAGACTTAGATGAAATAGACAGGATCTAGAAGAGAGCAATGAGATGGTGAAGGGCCCTAAGCTATTGTAAGACCAACCAAATAAATTGGGGTGTTTAGCTACAAACATAGAAAACCTAGAGGGGAAACAATAACTTTCTTCAAGTGTTTTAAAGTTCATATTTTTTAAAAGAAATTAGATTTTTTGACTTGGTTCTTAGAAAGCAGAACAGGAAGCAATAGCTAGAAGTTGCAGAGGTAAAATTAGATTTCATATAAGAAAAACCTTCCTATTTCTATTCCTTGGATATTTAGAGCTATCCAAAAGTATAATGGGAGACCTTGGGAAATATTGAGATGTCTTTCACTAGAGGTCTTCAAGTAAAGACTTGGTGATCATTTGTAATAATGATGATTATGATGATGATGATGATATAATGTAAAGAAAAATTTTGTTCAGGAATAGATTGTACTAGATGCCTGAGTCCCTTCCAATGCTGAGATTCTATGACATTGTATGACACTTCTTGATGTATAAATCATTGCTGGTAATAAACTATAGTTTAATTATATCCCCCATACATTCATTGCCCTTGGGTTAGCCACAATTTATATTCTTTGGATATTGTGGTATTCTATGATTAGTGATTATGTAGCATTACTGAAAAATTTTTGGCATTTTGAAAGTAAATTTTTTCTTCAGGAAACTCTCTTGGAATCATTGAAGGAGCCAAATGTATTCATCTTATCTTGATCAAGTCTGGGTCAAACTCATTTCTATTTGCAGTAACTCTCCAAGATATATGTATAGATTTTTGGCCTCGAGTTTCCTGTTCAATTGGCTACCATTATTTGAAAGTCTTCATATATTTTATTTTCCTGAGTAATCTCTTCTCAGTGGCCCTGTATCTCAATGAGAAATTATCCATTATACCCTGGGGCTTATTGCAATGAATATGAAGCCATCTGTGAACAGGAAAATGTAGAGACTCTCACTAACTAGAAAATCATTTTCTTAGACTTAGTGAAGAATTTCTTCCATGATTAGTAATTACCTTTAATGAAAACATGTCTCATTCTTTTCCAAAGACAAAATCAAGATGGTAAAGTATTAGGAAGCAATACTTCCCTTCACAAAATTCCTTTGAGCATATCCAAACAATGCATCAGATTTTCCTGATGGAGAAATTCAGAAAAAGTTACAGTGAGTCATTTGTCCAGCCCTGCTCAGCACAGGAAGACAGCTAAGCTCTGTGGACACTAGAACAGGGTCAGAGCAGAAATATTCTGCACAGAGCACTCTGGCACCCAGGGAGAAGTTGTTTACAGGGCAATAGGAGGTTCCAAACTCCTATTAAAATACTGGCACAGATATGGCTGCAAAGTAGTATCTATGTTGTCCACTGCCCTAGATCTAGTAGAGATTGAAAAAGATACTTGTACATAGAGATGACCATTTCTAGATAGGGAAATCCCAAATGGTGTAACAAGACTGGAGCAAGTTCAGAAGCCAAGTAGTGGTCATGTGGTTCATATCAGGATCTCTATTTCAAGACTTAGCCCAGCCTCAATAGCCAATACAGGAATCACAGACCAAAGGGGAGCTCACAGTTCTTCCACTTAGAACTTAGAATTTTCCACCTGGCTGATAGGGACTGAGTCCAACAGTATCTACTTTTAGACCAAGGTCTAAGAGCTTGGTAGGCCAGGTCAAGAACTTTTAGAGTACAGATTAGAGGACCAGTTATCAGATATTGCCCTGGATTGGATCATTTTGGGAGCACTAAAAGCTTGCAGATCTATAGCCTGTTCCTGAGATCCTGGACTAACACAACATTAAATAATACAAGAAAGGAGCAACAGACAACTAGTCCAGAACTTCATTCCAGAATTATGGCAAAGCCCAGCCCTAATATAAATTCTAAAGTCAGATTATATCCTTAAAAAACAAGCAAACAAAAAAGGAATTCCATCATAATGAACTATTATAGTGATAAGCTTAAGACAGAAACCTAAAAGAAAATGACTGGAAAACATCTATTAGCTAGAAGAAAATGACTGGAAAACATCTATTAGCAAAGCCTTGGTGGAGGCAGGAGGGAACACAGCTTGGGCAAAAATTCAACTAGAATTCTTGGAAGAAAGGAAGCAAGATTTAAAAATAAAAAGCATTAAGGAATGAAAATGATAACTCTTGATTTTTTTTAAATGTAAAAGAAATTATAAATGTAGAAGAAAAAATTGGAAAGGAAATTTAAAAGTTTGATGCAAGAAATATATAAAACCTTGTCCAAGCAATAAACTTCCTAAAAATTCAAAGGGACCAAATGACTCCTCAAGACAAGAAGAAATACTAAAACTAAGTCCAAAGCCAGGAAAAAATAGAAAGAAATCTAAGGTATCTCCCAGCAAAAGCAACTGAACAAGAAAACAAATGAAGGAGAAAAAAACTGAAGAATCATTGAACTATCTGAAAGCTATGATTGAAAAAAAGAGCCTAGACATCATATTTCAAAATGTCATAAAAGAAAACCATCTAATCTCTCTAAAATCAGAAGGTAAAATGGAAATAGCAAGAATGTGTCCTCTCCTGAAAGAAACTCTCAAATGAAAACTTTCAGGAGCTAAAACCCAGAGTTTCTAATGCAAAGGAAAAACACTGCAAAAAGAAAATTCAAGTACTGAGGAGTCAGAGACAAAATCCTACATGATTTAGTAGCTACTACTATGATGGAGTAAAGAATTTGTAATACAATATTCCAGAAGGCAAAAGATATTGACTTACAAACAAGAATAATGTTCCCAGTAAAACTCAGTTTAATTTTGGGGGAGGGAGAATAGACCTCAATGAAATGGACAACTTCTAAACATACTTGATGAAAACACATTAAAAATGATGCTCAGAGAAATAAAAAGAAACATAAAAAGTCAATCATCAATAATAATTATAAAAGACTATAAATAAGTATATACAGTTCATATTCAACCAGAAGGGAATCAACTAATAAGCATTTATTAGGTACTTACTATGTGTAAGTATGTAGTACTATTGTGATAAGTGCTAGAGATGCAAATACAAAAAAGGAAGATATAAAAAAGACATAAAAATAAAAAGAAACTCATAACCTAATGGGGCAAAACAATATAAAAGAGAAAGCTGAAAAATGATGATGGGAGGCAGGGAGATAAAGAAAGAAGAAGGAAAGGTTCCCAGTATGAAGACAAGATCATCATGGAATCTAGTCTGAAGGACTTTAACTGGGTGTGGAATGAAAAATTGACTGACCCCAGGAACCTTCTTTGAAAGAAGTCTTTGGGAGGAAATCTTTGATCTGCCCTCCAAGGGATGTAGGAATAGAGAGAAGTAATGAGGTTACTGTTAAGGTATAAGGACCAAGGCAAATGCAATCCTGCAAAGTTTCCTAATAATGACATTTCATATTGTAAGGAAGAGGGAGAAAGAAACTAGCCCACCAAATGCTTCAAGACATAAATTGATAGACAAATAAATAGATCGATAGATGATAGGGAAAGATAGATAAATAGCATTTTATTTCATTCAACTATGTTGCTATTGCTAATTTAAAAAAAAAACTATCTTCAATTCATTTGATGAACAGTTATCAAATATTTTTCTTATGTCAACCATTACATTACTTATTTTGATTAATATTGAAAAGAAAACAGATATCTTTCCCCAACTTTAGAGGATTCTTTTTTTTTTAAATTAGACAATTTTTAAAATTTATTTTTAGGGGCAGGTAGGTAGTTCAATGGATAGAGCACCAACCCTAAAGTCAGAAGGACCTGAGTTCAAATGTGGTCTCAGACACTTAACACTTCCTAGCAGTGTGACCCTGGGCAACTCACTTAACCCCAATTGCCTCAGCAAAAACAACAATAACAAAAAAAAAATCTATTGGAATTGCTTTGGATCACTTAATAAGCTTCAGTTTCTACAGCTACAAAATTGGAATTATAATTACTTTTCCTACTTATCTCACATATGGGAAGGTGTTTTGCAAACTGTAAAGCTATACAAGTATTCTAATAATAACAGTGATTTCAAATGCCTAATTTTTACTGATTCTTCAATAAATTTGTAGAACTTATTTTTTGGCCTTTTATATGAAGCCTCATTTGTGTAAGAAACAGTTATTGAATACCTGCTATGTTCATTTTAGTAGTATGCATCCTTTTGTTGTCAGTTGCTTTTTTCTAAGAAGACTAAATTTTTCTCCTGGACAGAAAAATGTCATGTTGTATTTGGATTCCAGTAGAAGTGATTTTATTTGCCATTCTGCTTTGTCCAGAGTTTATCTGTTATTCTGCTTTATCTATGCCATAATTTCCCTTTATTCATATGGATAACTGAGAGTCTACTCAATTTAGCATGTAAAGATTTCCATGAACTTTTTTTCCATTATTGTGCCAAGTACACTTCCCACTTTTAAACACAGTTCTATAGCTCTCTGGGAATTCTCAGAATCTAAACTCCTGAGTGAAGAATTGACAGGGCTAACCAGGGGAGGGAAAAAGTTGGAGAATCATGACATCAGGGAAATGATGCTATGACATGCCAGTGAATTGGATTGAAGTGAGAGAGGGCTATGAAAAGTCATCAGCCTCCCTTTCTCTCTGGAGCCATCTGAGTCCAGTGGCAAGATGTGATATGGTCTATCTATGATGATGAGTCAGGATGAGTGGAAATGGCTGTGGACACCATGGGAGACCTTGGTGTTTTTAAGTTAAGGTCTTTAACAGGTCTCAATATGAGAGAGACAACATCCAATCAGGGATTAACATAAGTAAGAAATGAAACAGAGAATGGCCTCTTTTACCTAGTCAAACAAATCAATCTGACAGGGGAAGAACTTTAGGGTTTCTAGCCAAAACAAAACAATTGCTATTTATTATATTCACTCCAAGACAAACTGGGTCTACACAATGACCAAATAGGGCTTAGGTTAGCGTCTATTATTGGTCAATCAAAGAGAGCCAGAGTGATTTGGATTTAAGATATGATCATTAAGAAAAAAGTCTAGCCCATAAAGCTCAAGACATAGTGTGAAGTTTCAGTGATCAAAATTTACATTCCTTTGCAGAGCACTCACAGGGAAGAGTATTATACCCAATGTTCACCTAGAGAAGGGAAAGGAAAGAAAAAAGAAAAGAAAGGAAAGGAAAGGAAAGGAAAGGAAAGGAAAGGAAAGGAAAGGAAAGGAAAGGAAAGGAAAGGAAAGGAAAGGAAAGGAAAGGAA
Source organism: Sminthopsis crassicaudata (assembly GCF_048593235.1). Lineage (NCBI taxonomy): Eukaryota > Metazoa > Chordata > Mammalia > Dasyuromorphia > Dasyuridae > Sminthopsis > Sminthopsis crassicaudata. The sequence continues at coordinate 193,088,090 of NC_133621.1, forward strand.
AGGAAAGGAAAGGAAAGGAAAGGAAAGGAAAGGAAAGGAAAGGAAAGGAAAGGAAAGGAAAATTTAAATGAAGCAGGTAAATAGCTAAAAATAAAGTACAAAATAACTAAATAGAAAAAAAAGTAAAGAATTTAAATAGCTCAATCTCAGAAAAAGAAATTAAATAAGACATAAATGAACTCTTAAAGAGAAAAAGTCTCTATAGAAGGTGAATTTTCAATTTATTTCTATCAAATATTCAAAAAACAATCCCAATGTTAGATGAAATGTTTACAAAAATTTGAAAAGAAAGGATCATACCAAATCCTTTTCTAAGATTTTGATGCCTAAATTAGAGAGAAACAAGTCAGATAGAAAAAAGCAGTGGACAAATATCCCTAATGAATATTGATGCAAAAAAAATGTTGAATGGAATATTAGTGAGGAGGATACAACAATACATAAAAATTACATATTATAATCATTAGGACAAACTAGGAATGCAAGACAGCTTCAGTATTATTAAAACCATAAATACAAAAGTCCATATTAATAAGAAAAACAATAAAACACATGAATATAGCAACTAAATAGAGAAAAAAAATAACTTTTTGTTCAAAAACATTAGAAAGCAGAGAAATAAATAGATCTTTCCTCAATAGGTAAATAGAACCTATCTAAACAAAGAGCTAGACTTGTATGTAATTGGAATAAGGTAAAGGACTTTCCAATAATATGAGATAAAGTAAGAATAACAATTATTTCCATTATTACTCAACATAGTGGGGCAGAACCAAGATGGCAGAGAGCAGACATGGATTTATGTAACCTCCTTTGACCTTCCCTCAAATCAACAGATTAATCAATAGATTAAGCCTGGTTTTGGAGTAACAGAACCCACAAATATTTGGAGTACAACAAATATCCAGAAGAAAATACTTTGGAAGTACTTCAGGAAACATCTGTTTCAATTGGGCATGGAGAGAAGCTACCAAGCCCAGTCTGAAGCACAGGGAGTTTGGGGCAAAGAGCTGGGACAGGGAGCCAGAACATTGCAGTGTCAGGACATCAGGGAATCTGTGAGGCTCTAAGGCTACTGTGTGCTGATTGAAAGCTGGTGGTTTAGCAGATTTGCTATGAGACACCCAAGAGCAAATGCAAAAAGTAAATTGTAAGCCACTGATCCCTGGAAGAACGTGGGACCTGGCCACCTGGCCACAATTATCCAGCACTGGAAGTCAATTAGAAACACTGGCCTCATAGCAAACTAAAGAGGCTGTCACTCCTTTGCCTCAAGAACAGACATCAACCTTTTTTAAAAATGAGCAAAAAACTAAAAGAATTCTGACCATAGGCAGCTTTTATGGAGAGAGAGAAGAACAGACCTCAAACCCTAAAGTTCCTAAAGGAAAACCAGCTCCAGATGAAGTCCCAAAAATGATCCCCATTTCACAAAGCTCTCTTGGGAGAATTCAAAAAGGATCTTAAAAGAGAGTTAGAAGAAAAATGGGGAAATGAAATATTTGCAAGACAGTATAGAGAAGGAAAACCAAAAATTATCTGAAGAAAACTCTTTACAAAATAGAAATGAAAAAGAAACCAATTCACTGAAAAACAGAATTTGTGAAATGGGGAAAAAAAGCAACGAACAAAACAATTCATTTAAAAATTCAATTGGCCAAATATAAAAGGAACTAAAAAAGGTAACTGACTAATACACTAAAAATTAGAATGTAACAAATGGAAATGAGTAACTCAATGAGACATCAAGAATCAAACAAAACCAAAAAAAAAAAAAAAGAAAATAGAAGAAAATGTAAAATACCTCATTGGAAAAACAACTGAGGTGGAAAATAGATTTAGGGGAGAGACAATCTAAGGATTATTAGACTTCTTGAAAACCATGATGAAAAAAAAAAGAGCCTAGACATCATCTTTCAGGAAATCATCAAGGAAAACTGCTCTGATGTCTTAGAACCAAAAGGTAAAATAGCCATTGAAAGAATTCACTGAGGGCAGCTAGGAGTCACAGTGGATAGAGCACCAGCTCTGAAGTCAGGAGGACCTGAATTCAAACCTGGCTTTAGACATTCAACACTTCCTAGCTGTGTGTGACCCTGGGCAAGTCACTTAACTCTAATTGCCTCAACCCCCCAAAAAAAATAAAATAAAAAATAAAATAAAAAAGAAAGAACTCTTGAGAACTATATCTTTGTTGTGGATATACTTAGAGTACAGGTATAATTTGACTTTATTGTAATAATATGAAAAAGAAACTAGAGGTATAAAAGGGGATTGTATTGGAAAAAAAAAGAAAAATGGAGATAAAATGAGGGAAATTACATCTCATGAAGAGGCAAAGAAGACTATTATAATTGAGCAGAAAGAAAGGAAGGGGAATGAGCATTGTGTGAATCTTACTCACATCAGAATTCACTCAAAGAGAGAATATCAGACATATTTGGTTTCACAGAGAAATTTCTCTCACCTTATAACGAAGTGAGAGGGGAAAGGGGAAAGGAAAGGTAGAGGTTAATAGAAGGCAAAACAAAAGTAGTAGGGGAAAAGGTATAAGAAAGGCGAGGGGCTGTAAAAGGGGAGGGCTGTTTGAGGGAGGTGGTGGTTAGAAGCAAAATACTGGGGAGGGAGGAAAGGGGAAAAGGAAAGAGAAAAGCATAACTTAGGATAAATAAGATGGTGGGAAATATAGAATTAGTCATTTTAACTGTGAATGTGAATGGGATGAACTCTCCCATAAAACAGAGTCTGGAAATTTCCTGAAGGGGATCCAGGCCATCCCCAAAAAGATTCGATGGAGGGTGATTTGACCAAGATCTCCAACTGAATCTGACCGCTTAACTTGGGGAGGGTGATATAGACTGGGGATACAAATACAAAGAAAAGAATAACTCCCTACTTGCAATGACTTTATATTTTATTAAACAAGAAGTGACTGGTTACCACAATAAGACTCATTTCTCATCTAGATGTTTTAAAGAAAAGGCCAAAATCAAAACCAAATTAGAGGAGTAAAATAAAATGTTAATGAGAAAATATTACATTCAATTTTGATCCTGGGAAAGGAAACTTAAACTCAGTTTTTTCCATCTATAAAACAAGGATAATAATATTCCTTATTTTATAAGGTTGTCACTAGGATCAAATAGTATCACATATGTGATTTTATAGAGAGGTTTTATGCTACAAATTAGGATCAAAAAGGTAAGATCTAGAATGATATGAATATTCAGACAAGAAAAAATTACTTATGCAATCTATTTTTGCATATACAAATAAGAACAACACAGAAATAAAGAAATCACAAATCTAAAACTTTTTTATGGAGTGGATAGATAGATAATAGATATAGATATGATGGTGGTTGGGTTACAAGATAGAAAGGGATATATTAGAGATTTGTTATGAAGGTAGAATCAAATGGGCTTATCTAAATTACTACTGATTAGAGAAATGAAAAATAAAACAACTCTGAGGTACCATTTCACACCTATCAGATTGACTAATATGACAAAAAAGGAAAATGGTAAATGATAAATGTTGGAAAGGATGTAAGAAAGTTGGAACACTAATGAATTGCTGATAGAGTTGTGAACTGATCCAACCATTCGGATCAGCAATTTGAAATGATGCCCAAAGAGCTATAAAACTGCATATTCTTTGATCAAGCAATATCATTATGAGTTCTGTATTCCAAAGAGAGCATAAAAAAGAAGAAAGTACCCACATGTGCAAAAATGTTTATAGCAGCTCTCTTTGTGGTAGCAAAGAATTGGAAATCAAGGAGACGCCCATCAATTGAGGAATGGATGAACAAATTATGTTATGTAAATATAATGGAATATTATGGTTCTACAAGAAATTGATAAGCAGGTGGAATTCAGAAAAACCTGAACTGATGTTGAATGAAGCAAGCAGAACCAGGAGGACATTGTACATGATAACAACATTGTGCAGTGATAGACTTTGATAGATTTAGGTCTTCTCAGCAATACAATGATCCAAGACAATTCCAAAAAAAAAAAAAAAAGAGTATGAAAAATCATAGCATCTGTATGTAGATTGAAGCACACAATTTTTGCTTTTCTTTTTTTTTCTCATAATTTTTCCATTTTTGTTTTAATTATTCTTTCACAACATGACTAATGTGGAAATGCATTTAATATGATTGTACAAGTATAATAGATTGCCTGCTGTCTTGGAGAAGGGGAGGGAAGGCAAAAAGAAAGAAAAAAATGGAAATCAAAATCTTATAAAAGTAGATATTAAAACTATCTTTATGTGTAATTAGAAAAATAAAATATTATTAAATGTGTATGTGGGGGGGATAAATTATTTAATTTTTTAAAAGAATTGACAGGACTTGGCAGCTGATTGAATGTAGAAAGGGAGAGAAAGTGAAGAGTCTCTAGTTTTAAGCCTGATCAGCTAGGTGGTGCCCTGGACAGTACTGGGAAAATTAGGAAGAGAAGAGAGCTTAAGGGATGGAGAAAAATGAGTTCAATTTTGGTTTTCTTAAATTTAAGATGTGTAAAAGACACCCAACCCAGGATGTCCATTAGGCAATTGAGAGATGCAAGACTGAAGATTAGAAAAGTGTTATGCCTGGATGAGTAGATCTGGGAATCATCTGGGCTGAGAGATGATAAATGAACTTATGGAAGCCTATGAGATCACTAATTATAATAGCATAAGGGAAAAGAAAAGAAAAACCAGACAGATCTTTGTGGGAGACACCTATGGGATTAGCAGGTAGGACCTGGATGAAAATCCAGAAAATAAGTCTAATAACAAGTGGTCAGACATGAGAGGAAAACCAGGAGAAAACTACAAATGAATATGGGGAATGTGATCTATAACAGAGGTGTCAATTGTACAAGCACGTGACCTGAAAGGCTCCCCCTGCACTTGAACCAGATGGAAATGTAATTGGGAAATATTTAATAAAATAAATAAAATAAAAATACAGTATAACATAACTAATCTTAATGTGTAGTGTTCTATGTCAAAATGCTGCTTGTGGAGATTGTTTCTACTTGTTTCTAAAGTGTCAAAAACAAGATTGATAACTTTGGAGAGAGTAGTTTCATTTAAATAAAAATATTGGAAGCCAGACTGCAGAGAATCAAGGAGAGTAAATGGGAGGAGGTAGAGAATTAGAATTAGAGGCAAAGATTATAGAAGCATCATCAACCCTGAGTATTGATATTATATTGATTATATTGATAAGTTTTTCAAAATTGTTTTCCTTTCCAATGTCTTAATTATTGTATAAATTGTTTGATTCAATTATTTTAGACCAGTTGTCCCAAGTTTCTCTTAATCCATCACTTTCTTTACAGTGTAACAATATTCCATTATATTAATATGCAATCATTTGTTCACCTTCAAGTGGTGGGCATCCCCTTAGTTCCTAATTCATCATAATAAAAAGTGCTTTTGTGAATATTACATGTTTCCTTTATTTTATTTTTTGGAGTATATATGGTTGATAGTAGCATCACTAGAGCAGAGGATATTGTAGCATTTTGCAGACATAGTTCCAAATTATTTTCCAGAATGACTAATCAATTCAAATCTCCACAAAGAGATCCACAGTCAACGGTGTACCTATTCTCTTGCATTCCCTATGACAATTGTCATTTTCTTTTTTTAGGGAGAGGTCATATTTGCCAATCTAATATGTGTGAATAGATCCTCAGAGTTGACTTTTTAAAATATTATTCCCCCCCCCCATCCAATTACTTATAAAAACAGTTGCTTAGATTTGCATTTCTCTTAGTGATTTGGAGCATTTTTTTCATAATGTTATTGATACTTGTCTTTCCTTTGTGAACTTTCTGTTCATTTCTATTAAGGAATGGATCTGTCTATGTTCATATCAATATATAGATTTAGATATATATGAATTAGTTCTTTACAGATCTTGAATATCAGAACTTTTTCAGAAAGGGCAGCTTGGTGATGCAGTGAATAGAGGACTGGTTCTGGAGTCAAGAAGATCTAAATTTAAATTTGACCTCAGACACTTACTAGTTCTGTGTCCCTAGGCAAGTGATTTAATCCCACTTGCTCAGACAGACTGACAGATAGACAGAGAAACAGAGACAGAGACAGAGAAAGAGAAAGAAAACCTTATCAGAAAAATTTGTTAAGGGCAGTTAGATGGAACAGTGGATAGAGCACCTGCCCTAAATTCAGGAGGATTTGAATTCAAATCTGGTCTCAGACACTTAATACTTCCTAGGTGTATGACCCTGGACAAGTCACTTAACCGTAATTATCTCAGAAAAAAAAAATGTTGTGAAGATTTTAAATTCCAAATTAACTGTGTTCTTTCTGATTTTAGCTGCACAAAGACTTTTTGTTTTGCACCAAATCTCTTCAGTTTTTTGTAACTAAAATTGTTCATTTGATCTCTTATGATTCTATTTGTTGTCTGGTCAAGAATGCTTTCCCTGTTCATAGCTGTGAAAGGTATTTCTTTCTGTGTTCTTTAAATTTGTTTTTGATGTGATTTTTTTATATTTAGGTGATAAATCCATTTTGAGTTTAAGATACATGATATGAGACTTCCCCTAAATCTAGATTTTACTAAATTTCAGTTTTCCTAGAAACTTTGGTTGAAATATGAGTCATCTTTCAAGGTATCTTTACCTTGAGATCTTTAATTCTATTGAGTACCATGCTATTGTGTCTGTTTGTCCTTTTGTTACTAATTTATTACTAAATTTTTTGCTTTTTTTATTCTTTATTTTTAGCAAATTAGGATTTCATTTTTCCAATTACATGTAAAGGTAGTTTTTAGCATTCATTTTTATAAAATTTTGAGTTTCAAATTTTTTCTCTCTGCCTCCTTTATGATCTTTCCAAGATGGGAAACAATCTGACATAGATTATACATGTGTAATAACATAAACATATTTCCACATTAATCATGTTGTGAAAGAAAAACAGAACAAAAGAGAAAAGTCAAAACAAAACCCCAAAATTTTAAAAAGTAAAAATAGTATATTTTGATATGCATTAAGATTCCATTCTTCTTTCTCTGGTTATGGATAGAATTTCTCATCATTAGTCTTTTGGAATTGTCTTGGATCATTGTATTGCTGAGAAGAGGCAAGTCAGTTATAGTTGACCTTTGCACAATGTTGCTGTTACTATGTACAATAGTTCTGTTCACTTTACCTAACATCAGTTTGGGTAAGTCTTTTCAGGGATTTCTGAAATCAGTCTATTCACCACTTCTTATAGCACAATAGTATTCCATTCCATTCATATACCAAAACTTTTTTGGCCATTTTCCAATGATCCCCTAAATTCCAATTCTTTGTCAGCACAAAAAGAGTGCTATAAGTATTTCTGTATATGTGGATTATTTTCCTTTCTTATGATCTCTTTGAGATAGAGAAACGTTTGTATTTTTTTTTTAATTATACTACTTGTGATGGAAAAACCCATCTGCATCCAGAGAGAGAACTATGGAGACTGAATGTGGATCAAAGAATAGAGTTTTCACCTTTTTTAATGTTACTGTTTGTTGGATTTGCTTTTTTTCTTTATCATTTTTTCCCCTTTTGATCTGATTTTTCTCATGCAACACGACAAATACGGAACTATGTTTAGAAGAATTGCACATGTTTAACATGTGTATTTATTGGATTGCTTGCTGTCTAAGGAAGGGGAGAAGGAGAAAGAGAGGGAAACAAGGTTTGCAAAGGTGAATGTTGAAAACTATCTTTGCATGTATTTGGAAAAATAAAATGCTATTTAAAAATTGTACTAAGTAGTTTTGATGATTGTTGTTTTGTGGATGTATTTGAGTTTTGGTAATGCTAGACTCCTTTTCATTTCTTTTTTTATTATTTCCTTTATGATCCTTCATATTTTCATTTTCTACATGCATTTTGTGGTTTTTTTAAAGCTTTATGAAGTTACCTTTAAGTAATTCAATTAGTATGGCACTATGCAAAGTATTTAATTTATCTAGTCATTTTTAAATTATATTGGCATGTTTAATATCTTTCCAATTAATTAATTATTTATGTTAATGTTCTATAGCTGTATATGTAGTTTCTGTGGGTGTCTTTAGTAGATACACTCCCAGATATTTTATATGTTCTATAGATATTTGAATAAAATTTCTCTTACTTTTTCTTCTTGCTGGGTTTTATTTGTCAATAAATGTAGAAAAACAAATTATTTGGATGGGTCTTTTTTATACCTTTTAGGTATTTGCTAAAAGTATTATTTAACTAATTTTACATTTGAATTTATAGAGTTTTCTAAGTTGTTTATCATATCATCTGCAAAAGGGAAATTCCAAATTAGCCTATGCTTATTCTCCCAATTTCTTTTGTCTTATTGCAATATCGAACATTTCTTGCAGTGCATCCTAATTATAATGATGTTAGAAATTTTTGCTTTACCCTTGATTGTATTGAAGAGGCCTTTAGCAGTTTTTTATTTCAGTTACTACTAGCCCGTATCTAAATAGACACTTATTACTATAAGTAATACTAAATAATAATAATTTAGTAATACTAAAGAAAGAGCCAATTATTTCTTTTTCTTTTTGTTGTTTACTGTTTTAATTGAAATAAAAGTTGTGTTTTGTTAAAAAAAAAAAAAACTTTTAATGTGTCTATTAATATTGTCATGTGATTTTTATTTTTTCCATTATTAATATGGTCTATGATGCTTATAATTTTCATAATATTAAACCAGCCTTGAATTCCTGATGTAAATCAAGCCTGGTTGCAGTGTATATTTTAAATATGTTGCTGTAGTCCCTTTGCAAATATTTTATTCAATATTTTTGTGTTGATATATGTTATATTAGTCAATACTTTCATTTCTCTTATTTTTCACTTTCCATTTTATGTATCCAAATATTCATACTACAGAAATAAATTAGCAGTATCTATTCCTATTTTTCCTAACATTTTAATGTAATGTTGGCATTAATTATTCTCTGAATATTTTTAATTAAATGATTAACTCACGGTCCCTGAAGTGGTTGGGATTTTTTATTTGAGTAACAATTTCTGAATTTTTTTAGTGTCTTCTTCTGAGATTGTATCTTAATCCTCTATTTCTTGTTCTGTTAACCTGTGTATTTTATTTTATTTTCAAACATTTATATTTTTTCACTTGTTATCATTTATATTGGACTATAATTGGACGAAACTGCTTCTAATAATTTCTTTTATTTTTTCTTCATTTGTTGTGAATTCTCCTTTGCTCTTTCTGACATTGGAAATTGGGATTCCTTTTCCTTGAAAATCAGGTTAGCTAATTGTTTAAATATTTCATTGTCCTTGTTGTTTTCAAAAGATTGGCTTCTAATTGTATTTGTATGGGCTTTTTGGCCTTCAGTGCTGCTTTTTTTGATTTTCAGGATTTGTATATATTGTTTAATTTGGTTTTTATTGTTGTTGTTATTATGTTGCTGTTGTTACTCTTCTAATTCTTTTAATTGCATGCTTAATTCATTGATGTGTTATTTTGCTCTTTGTTTTAAGGATATTGATTTCCCCTGAAATAATTTTTTGCTTTCATCCCAAAAGATTTAGGAAATCATGTTATTATTGTAATTTTTTTTGATGAAATTCCCTATTATTTCTATGCTTTCTTCTTCAATTAACCAATTCTTTGGATTAAATTAATTGGTCTGTGTTTAAATTTGAATTATTTTTTCAAAAGTCCTTTACTAGTTTTAATTTAATTTTGTTGCAGTAAGTAAAGGATGTTTAATATTTCTGCTTTTCTGCATTTGCCTATTATTGTCAATGTTGTTCAGTCATTCCATTTTGTCTAACTTTTTGTGATCCCATGAACCATAGCATGCCAAATCCTTCTATCCTTTTTCCAAAGTCTGTTGAGGCTCATAGTTATTGCTTCTATTACTCTATATATCCAAGTCATACTCTGCCATTCCCTTCTCCTTTTGCTTTCAATTTTTCCCAACATCAGAGTCTTTGCCAGACTCCTGTCTTCTTGTGATGTAGCCAAAATATTTAAGCTTCAGCTTTAGTATTTGACCTTCCAATAAACAGTCTGAATTAATTTCTTTAAATATTAACTGATTTTATTTCCTTACTCCCTAAGCGACTCTCAAAAGCTTTCTTAAGATCCACAATTCAAAAGCATCAATTCTGCAGAGCTCAGCTTTCCTTATACTTCTAGTCTCATAGTCATACATTGCTAGTAGGAAAATCATAGCTTTGACTTTATGGACTTTTGTCAGAAAGGCGATATCTCTGCTTTTTAATGTGTTACCCAGATTTGCCATACTTTTCCTACTCTGGCACAAGCTTATGCATTTGCTTATCAGGTTTCTATACTCTAATATGTGGGTAATTTTTATAGAGGTGCTATGCACAGCTAAGAAATAAGTATAAATTCTTTGTTGTCATTCTGTAATTAGCAGAGATATATTGTATTTAACTTTTCTGATATTCTGTTCAGGTTTTTTAACTTCATTCTTATTTCTTAGACTTGTCTAAATCCCACCAGGACATGTTGAGGGTACCCAACTATTATAATTTTAATTATGGAAACTATGTTTTCCTGAAAATCAGTCAACTTTTCCTTTCAATGGTTACATGCTATGTTATTCAAGGTATATGTATTAAATACTGGTATTATTTTGTTGTTAATTGTGCTTTAAAATATAGTGCAGTTTCTCTTTTTATACCTTTAGGTCAGGTATATCTTTACTGTTTCCTTGTCTAAAATCATGATTAGTACCCCAATTCTTTTTTTTTAGTTCACTTGAAGCATGATATATTCTGATAAAATCACTTATTTTAGTTCTGTGAATTTTTCACATTTTAAAATATATTTCTTGTAAACAACGTATTGTTGAATTCTGCTGTCCTTTTTAATCCATTTTGCTATTCACTTCCATTTTATGGGTGAATTCAACCTATTCATATTCATGGTTATGATGACTACCTGTATATTTCCTTCCATCATATTCCCTTCTCAACCCCCCCCACTCCCTGTTTTTTTGGTCTTATGATCCTGGAATGTGATCAACACCAGTGATCTGAAAATAACATAATTTGTTTCCATTGTATTAACCTTCTTCTCTTCCCCTCATCTAGATCCCAATCAGTGGTTTACTTTCTATTTTAGTTTCCAATTTGTGAGGCACTCTCTAAGGTAGAAGTTTGCTTTGTGATTATTACCCCCCCCCATCTTAAATTTCTCTGCTTTCCTTTTGAAGTTTAATATCTTAATATTTATGTGTAGTGTTCAATCTTCCTGTTACCCTATTCAGATAAGCCTTTGATTCCTGCCCATATGTACAAAAATGTTTGTAGCAGCTCTTTTTTGTAGTGGCATAGAATTGGAAATTGAACAAATGACCAAGAACTAGAGAATGGTTGAATGATTTATGGTATATGAATGTAATAGAATATTATTGTTCTATAAGAAATAATGACCAGGCTGACTTCAAAAAAGTTTGAAAAGACTTACATGAACTGATGCAGAGGGAAGTGAGTAGAACCAGAACACTGTACACAGTAACAGCAAGTCTTCATGTGTACAATGAATAGTAAAAGGAAATGGAAAATCATTCTAGTGTCATGAAGAGTCAAATGTGACTGAAACTGAACAACAGCAGATTTACCTTTTAAAATTTTTCTTGATTCCTATATTTACAATTCTAAGTTTCTATAATTCCTCTTGACCCACTCTCTATGCTGTATTTCAAACTTAGCTGCCTTACCAGCTGCCTTCTCCTCCCCCAATCCCCAAGGATGAGGCCACTTTTTGGCCTTCTTGATATATATTCCTCAAATGTAAAGACAATCTTGTTTTTCTTAGGTTTTTGTTTTTGTGTTTGCTTTTCCTCCTTAGAAATTAGCAAAGTGCTGAGCACACATAATACAAATGTAAAATGCTTTATTCTTTCTATCTGTATGTCTGCCAATTCAGCTCTGATCTTTTCCTCACAAATTCTAGAAAGTTCTCTATTCTAATAAAGACCCTTTTATTTTTCCTTCTATAAAATTATACTCAGTCTTACAAGATAAATTATTCTTGCTTATATGATTTTTGTGCTTTACGAAATTCTAAATTCATGCTAAATGAAATTCCATTCTAAAATTTTTTCTTCTTTAAGATGATTGTTGACAAATCTTGTATGAAACTCACTGGTTCTTTGGTACTTGAATTCTTTCTTTCTGGCTGTCTCTTTTTGCTTGGACCTACAAACTCTAGATTTTGGCTATGGCATTACTAGAAGTTTTCATTTGGGGTTTCTTTCAAGAGGTGACTGGATTTTTTTTTATTATTTTGCTTTCTAGTTCTAGCAAATCTGTGCAGTTTTCACTTCTGATTTTTTGAAATACAGTCTATTTTTTCCTTGGCCTATTTTCCAGGTAAATTGTTTTTAATAATAGATACCTTATGTTTTCAGTTGGTCCTCCTCCCACCCCTAGCCCTGATGTTTTGATTTGCTTTTAATGTTTCTTATTGTATTATAGATACTGAGTTTCTTTTTTTTTCTATTCTACTTTTCTAGAAGTTTTCTACTAAAATAAGATTCTATATCTTCTGTTACAAGCTATTTATCTTCTGTATAATTTTTACACACTATTATTTCATTTTTTATCTCTTACTTCATTTCTTTTGGGTACTCTTTGCAGCCCAGCCATTTAATTTTTCCTAAGACTCAAAATTTTGGGATAACTTTCTTCTGGGTTAACTTATAGGTATCTCTCGATCCATAATATTTCCTCACAAATGTTTGGTGATAGTTTTTTTTCTATTTATTAATATATCCAACCCTAGTTTCTGGATTGGGATTTTGTGCCTTGACCAAAAGGCACCTTTCCTTCCCCTTTCCTTTCTAGATGGAGCAGTCAGTCTATGGCTTCTGTCAGACCCTCTTATCAATTCTTCCTGATTAGGGAACTACTCTAAGCTTCCATCCCTCTCTGGCCTGCACAATTTAGGCAATGCTCCTGGCTTTTGTTCCACCCTACCCATAGGCTTTTCCAGTTTCAGTGATGCTTTGGGCTTGTATCCCATATACTTCAGTCCATGCTGGCTTTTTTCATGGGACACTTTCTATCTTGTCTTTTTTGCTTGTTTATTTATTTATTTTTTTGGGGGGTGAGGCAATTAGGGTTGTGTCTTTGTTCATAGTCACACAGCTCATAAGTGTCAAGAGGTTACCTTTGAAAAGGAAAGGGCAAAAAAAGAAAACATGGTAAATGCAATGGCAAAGAAGTTATAAAATATCACTTACAAATGAAAATTTTTGAGTTGGACACTGTTCCATCATTTGGCCTTGGACACCTGGTTTTGGATCCCTGCCCTGACATTAAGTAGTTATGTGATGGGGCAGCTAGGTGGCGCAGGTGGCCCTGAATTCAGGAGGACCTGAGTTCAAATTTGATCTCAGACACTTAACACTTCCTAGCTGTGTGACCCTGGGCAAGTCACTTAATCCCAGCCTCAGGGGGGGAAAAAAAGTAGTTATGTGATTCTAGCCAATCCATATAATCTCTTTATCTCAACTTCCTCTTTACAAAGTAAGTTAAAATACTCATATTGGGAAAGAGTTTTATAAATGTTTATCTGCTATAGAAATGTGAGTTATTATTATTAGCATATTTACCCAAAGTAATATAAGCCATTTGTAGTCTTTCTACCCTTACTCTTCTTCCAGGGAAAGTAGATTTGGGAATATGTTTCCACATCTTTAGAATGAGGTGATAGAACTGGATAACCTCAATGGCCACTACCAGCTTTAAATTCATACCTAGTATTCCCTCCTCTTCCCCACCAAAAAAATAAAGCTAGGACTCAGTCTGCTTATCTACAAAATGAGAAAATTAACCTAGATGAACTCTAATGTCACTTCCAAGATCTAGCTAACCTTCTATGACACAGGTAAATTTGCTTAGTTGGAAGGCTCCACTCTTCTGTAAAGCCTTAACTGATCTTCCTACCTAAAAATGACTTCTGTATCATTTAAATCTCATAAAACTTTGTTCTCCCCGTGCATTTACCTTCATCTGATTTATATTATGGTTATTCGTGTACTTGTCTTACTATATCACCCTTTCCCTCCCTCCATTATATGGAAAACTTATTTTTGTCTCTCAATGTGTAGACTGGTGTCTTCTACACAATGGGAGATATTTAATAAATGCCTGTGAAATGAATGGAAAGACTACTATTTATTAGTTTTATAATCTTGGCAAGACATATCACCTTATTGTGCCGAATTTTCCTCACCTATCAAATAGTAATTTAGTTGCTAAATTCTGTCCAAACTCATAAAGCACTTTCTTTACCAGAAATCTGTGAGGTGAATAGGGCAAGTTTTTTTTTTTTTTCTTTTTTTTTTTTCCATTTTACAGATGAGCAAAATGAGGCTCAGAGGAATGAGACTTGCTTAACACAAGATCTGGACCCAAGACTTGAACTCACATTTTCTGATTGCAAGACTGATACTCTCTATTGGAGTCAGTGTCTTCCAAAGTCCTCTTGTGGGGGATGTCATTAAGGGGAAACAAATTGGTGAAGCTATAGATTCAGATGGATGAGGCCATCAGGATTCACTGCATTGATTAAGTGGAGTGGGACAGTGATGGGACTTAACCCCTCCCCACCCTGAAAAAAGGATTATTGCTTGGGGGGAAGGGCTATTCTTGACCTCTAGAACGCATCGAGATAGACGTGTATGTCCTGCTTACCCCATCCTGACAATAACCCTGACCTCTTAACAAAAGCCAAGGGGATGCCTGTCTCCGGAAGTCCTGACATCCTGCATTCTGCTGAACCCACAACGTGTCCAGTCTCCCGTCCCAAGCAAGCACATAGGCGGGGGCTGAGTTACCGGCCCCACAGCTGAAAATAGCCCTCCCCTCCGAGAAGGCTGCATGGGCTACGTGTCCACAGGGAGGGGAGGTGGGAGGGAACGGGAGCTAAAAAGACCCAGAAGGCAGAGATAAAGGGCTTGGGCGGCCACAAATCCGGATGTGTCGGCAGGCTCCGGAGCCCCAAACACGGTGGGCTGGTCTGTGTTATTGGCTTCATGGAGGTGAGTGGGAACCAGGATGTTTTCTGTACAATGTGGGCTGCGTGACAAGCCCGTCATCCTGAAAGGGAAGGGCCAGGGATGCTCCGGACAATGCCCGAGCTCCAAACCCAGCTGTGTGCTCCCCAAGCACTTCGTTCCTGGAATCCCAGAACTCTTGGCAGCTTTGCCTTTTCATCATCCATCGGAAAGCCTGAAACGGCAAAGTTTTACCCAGAAATCTAGGGAAAATTACCGAATCCCAGACCTCTGGTGTCCAGGGGTCATTCTCTCTCTCTCTCTCTCACACACACACCTGTTAAATATATATATATATATTACTTTCAACATCCCAGTCCAGTGAATATTAATCAACTAATTTCCAGGGGTGGGTAGTACCAAATTAAGAGAATGTTGTCCAACTGTACCTTCTATCCATTAATCAACCAGTATTTATTTTGCTGTTTATTTTTCAGTGGTGTCCAATTCTTCTTGACCTCTTTTAAGGTTTTCCTAGGAGAGATAATGGAGTATTTTTCCATTTCCTTCTCCAGCTCATTTTATAGATAAGGAAACTGAGGCAAACGACTTGCCTAAAGTCACATAGTTAATGCCTGAGGTATGGTTTGAACTCAGGCCTCCCTGACTCCAGGCTGAGCTCTCAATCCAAAGAGTCACCTAGCTACCTAAGCATTTGTCAAGTCCCTTCCGTCCTCCCTCCCCCCCCTCCCCTTTTCAACAATGATCTTGTGATGAAGAGGGTCATCTGGAAAGAGTGTTCCAAATCACTACTGATCAGAGAAATGCAAATTAAGACAACTCTGAGATACCACTACACACCTGTCAGATTGGCTAAGATGACAGGAACAAATAATGATGAATGTTGGAGGGGATGTGGGGAAACTGGGACACTGATACATTGCTGGTGGAGTTGTGAAAGAATCCAGCCATTCTGGAGAGCAATCTGGAATTATGCCCAAAAAGTTATCAAACTGTGCATACCCTTTGACCCAGCATTGCTGTTATTGGGATTATATCCCAAAGAAATATTAAAGAGCGGAAAGGGACCTGTATGTGCCAAAATGTTTGTGGCAGCTCTTTTTGTTGTAGCTAGAAACTGGAAGTTGAATGGATGTCCATCAATTGGAGAATGGTTGGGTAAATTATGGTATATGAAGGTTATAGAATATTATTGCTCTGTAAGAAATGACCAGCAGGAGGAATACAGAGAGGCTTGGAGAGACTTACATCAACTGATGCTGAGTGAAACGAGCAGAACCAGAAGATCACTGTACACTTCAACAACAATACTGTATGAGGATGTATTCTGATGGAAGTGGAAATCTTCAACATAAAGAAGATCCAACTCACTTCCAGTTGATCAATGATGGACAGAACTAGCTACACCCAGAGAAGAAACACTGGGAAGAGAATATAAATTGTTAGCACTACTGTCTATCTACCCAGGTTACTTATACCTTCGGAAGCTAATAATTAATATGCAACAAGAAAATGGTATTTACACACATATATTGTATCTAGGTTATATTGTAACACATGTAAAATGTATGGGATTACCTGCCATGGGGGGAGGGAGTGGAGGGAGGGAGGGGATAATTTGGAAAAATGAATAAAATAAATAAATAAATAAAGCACCTAAAAAAAAAAAAAAAAAAAGAGGGTCATCTGCACTCAGAGAGAGGATTGTGGGAACTGAGTGTGGATCCCAACATAGCATTTTCACTCTTTTTGTTGTTTGCTTGCATTTTGTTTTCTTTCTCATTTTTTTTCCTTTTTAATCTGACTTTTGTTGTGTAGCATAATTGTATAAATATGTACACATATATTGGATTTAATTACATATGTATATGTCTTTATTTTTAATTACTTTTTTTGCTGAGGCAATTGGGGCTCACACATCTAGGAAGTCTTAAGTGTCTGAGGTCAAATTTGAACTCAGGTCCTTCTGACTAGAAGGCTGATGCTCTATCCACTGCACCAACTAGTTGCCTCTAATTATATATATATATATATTTAACATGTTGGATTACTTGCCATCTAGAAGAGGGGGAGGAAGGGGAAAATTTTAGAACAACAGGTTTTGCAAGGATCAGTGTTAAAAAATTATCTATGCATATGTTTTGAAAATAAAAAGCTGTAATTAAAAAAAGGGAAAAAAATTTTAAAATGTATTAAATTCCCAATATAAGCCTCACACTGTTCTAGGAACTGGAGATAGATGAAGCAGTGCCTACCTGTCCCAAGACACATATTTTATGAGAGAGACAACACAGATCTTAGTTGATACTAAATAAATGTGTATATACATATATACACACACATAGAGAGATGTATGTGTGTGTGTGTGTGTGTATATATATATATATATATATATATATATATATATATATATATATATATAATTATTTTTTAATTTCTCCAATTCCCCCTACCCATAGTGAGGAAAGTCAAGGGAAAACAAAAATCCTTGCAATAAATAAGCAAAAGTCAAGCAAAACAAATACCCAATTTAACCCTGCCTGAAAATGTGGGCTCATTTTGCATATTAGTTCATCAATTTGCTATCAAGAGGTAGGTAACATTCTTCATTATTGATCCTCTGGTCCAAATGATCACTGATGCTAAATAAATATAAATGAAAAAAATATACATTTTATCATCCGCTTGGCTTCATTTGTAAAGAGAATTCCCAGTGTAGAAACTTCCTCTACCCATATAGATTGACACCTGCTCTACCTGGTCATAGAAACAATATGGCTCTTCCTGGGTTAGGTATCAGTACCATATTTGTGTCATAAAAGAATTTGGCAGGACTCTTTCTTTGTCTTTGAAACAATACTGATCCAAAGCAAGAAATGAAGCCAGGATTTCCTGGCCCCTAAACCAGCTCTATATTCATTATGCATCTCCAAACAAAATATAGGTATAGAAAATATTTAACTACCTAAAATTACATTTAGTCAGTTGATCAACATTTATTAAACACCTGCTATGCTAAGCACTGGGGATACAAATTAAAAAAAAAAAAAAAAGGCATTGATTTCTAGGAGTTTACAATCTAGTAGAGAAGACAAAACTCAAAAGGAACATACAGCCTTTTGAGGGCAGGGGCTATTTTTTTTTTTTGCTTGTACAAGACTGTTCTTGCTTTACATAAATTTACATTATGCAAATTTGACTGCCCGTGGACAGGCTGCTCAGCCAGAGCTATTGCCTCACTTTACTTCAACTCTCTTTCTTGAAGTCCTGCTCAAAAAAACCATTTATTCCCCCCAAAACCCATTGTATTTTGGATGCCTCCGATTGTTAGAAATTTTTCCATTAAGCCAAAATCATATCATAGCCCTTATTCCAGAGACAGGGAGGGAGCCCTTTCTGCAACTTCTACCCATTGTTACCAGGACTCAGGTTAGTCCTGACTTAAAGAGTCAAGCACAGTTCAGTTGATAATTATCAATTGCCCTGTAATTTTTTCCTTCTGATTAAACATCCCCAAGTTTTTAAAATTATCTTCTCACAGAGGATTTCAAGGTCATTCACCATTTTGATAATCTGCTTTTAAATTTTTTCCAACTTATCAAAATCCTTTCTAAAATATGCCATACTAAGATAAACACAATCCCCAGCTATGATCTCATCTCTCTTGCCTATCATATCATACAGGTACTTCATATTGAACTCAGAGTTTGCCAGAAACCCAGATCAGATGAACTGTCATAATGCTGATTTTTTTTTTTAAACTCACTTGTAAATTTATTAGAGTCTTTTTATTTAAAAAGTTTATGTGAGATGGGAGAGGCACTGCAGAAGTAGAGAAAGTAAATCTTATCTTCGTTCTACAGTCTCATGATCTATGCTTGCAAGTACATAATTCAAAATACTACACACAAAAAAAATTATTAAAAGGAGGGGGAAAATCTTGACTGGGAAACCATTGGGTCCAAAGATATATGCAAAATCCTGTTACATATGGTTGTACTAAAAAAAAAAAAAAAAAGGCAAGTGAACAGCATTTTCAAATTATAGACCAGTGAACTTGATTTCAATTCCTGGAAAAGTTCTAGAATAGATCACAAAAACAATGATTAGTGAACATCTAGAAAAGGAAGCACTGATTACCAAAAAGTCTGTAGGGCTCCATCAAGATAAGGTCATTCTAGATTAGTTTTATTTACTTTTCTGCTAATAAACTGGTAGATCAGGTTTACCTCCTCTCAATCTTCCTGTGGAAAAGATGGACAGAAATGGGCAAGATGATAGCATTAGATGGATTCATAACTGGTTTAACATCCAGATTCAGAGAATAGTCATTAATGGTTTAATATTTATTTGATAGGTTCCCAGGGATGTGTGTTTGGTTCTGTGCTATTTAATTTTTCATCAATGTAAATGAGGAGGGGAGCTTGGAAAGTTATGTTGGGAAAGGAGTGCCCTTTCCCCCACTAAGCCTTCCAACAGTTAAATGGTCTCTCACCATTGTACCCTCGCTGTGCAGTCTCCTCATCACATCAATAACTTGAATAAAAGACAAGATATCTTCCTCATTAAATTTACAGATGAGACAAAACGACAAAGATAACTAACATGCTGGATAGAGTCAAGATCCAAAAATAACTTCCCAGGTTGGATCACAAGGCTGCACCTAGTAAGATGAAATTTAGTAACGATGAATATAAACTCAAAAGCATTTGAACAAGTGTTTTTTTTTTAAACAAAATTATTTTCACAAATACAGCATGGAGGACTAAGGATATTGCTACCCCAATAAGGGTCCTTATCTATTTATCTGGCAGCCAAAAAAGCTAATGTGATCCTGGTTTGCATTAAGAGAAGATTAACTTCCAGTGAAGTGTATACCCAGAACACCATGAACACTTTAATAAAGTTCTTTAAAAAAAAAAAAGAAAGAAGAAGAAGAAGAAGAAGAAGGAGGAGGAGGAGGAGGAGGAGGAGGAGGAGGAGGAGGAGGAGGAGGAGGAGGAGGAGGAGGAGGAGGAGGAGGAGGAGGAGGAGGAGGAGGAGGAGGAGGAGGAGGAATGATGATAAAGGAAACCAGAAAAAAAGAAAAGAAAAATTAAGAAGAGAATCAGCTATACATTCCTTGATCCAATGCAGGATTATGCATGAAGACTGACAGAAAGCTGCAGAATCTTTGAGCAGCAAGTAAAAGTAGAAGGTGTAGCAGAAGACAGGGCCAGGTAAACACCCAGGCAACATGGTACCCAAGAGTCCACCTAATAATCCCTCAGTCATAGAAGTAGATGGAGCCAGACTACTATCTGATCAACTAAATATCTAAGCAATCCATACCCAGGCCAGAGCAGGAACCATGGGAAGAGATCCCTGTCTCTTACTTCCTGCTCTAACCTGGGATAGGGGGTCACCTGAGAAGCAACCACCTTGCTTGCTAAGCCAGCCCCACAGATGACATGGACTTGAAGCCCATCAGGATCATAGCAAGGGATAAACCCAATTTTGAGTTTGAGATTCTTCAAGAAAAAAGGAAAGTGAGAAGAAACCAAATTGAAAATCTAAATCACACCACTAGGACAATTTGTCAAAACCCAGCAATCTCTGCAAAGGTAGAATCTTATTGGTTGAGAATGGGAATGGATGAGTTTACCTCTTCCCACCTCCACCATAACATCTATAAAAGAGCTGGAAAAGGAAATGGCAATTTAGTATCAAAGACAAGAAAATTCTAAAGAGTTAGACATGACTTAACATTTTAATAACTGAGCAATAAAAAGTTGAGTCTCATAGAAAAGAATGTCCTAAAAGAGAAGTAAGAGCTTAGAACAGAAAGTGGTAAAATAAATTTAGGAAATAGACTCCTTGAAAATTAAAATTGTCTCGACAGAGAGCAATGACTTTATAAAACAACAAAAAATATTAAAACAAAATCAAAAGATTAAAAAAGAAAATATAAGCTATGTAATATCAAATACAACTTTCCTGATAAAGTTAGCTAGTCTCATTTAAAAACATCAAATTGATAGAATCAATTTTTTTTAAAAATCATAAAACTAAAGATGAAATAAACTATCAGAAAATACTTTGCCTATTTTTATGCCAAAAATGGACTAAATGAATATTTACAAAAATATAGAACACTTAAGTTAAAAGAAGAATTTGATAATCTAAGTGACTCAGTTTCAGAAAAAGAAGTTGAATAAGGTTTTAATAAACTCCAAAGAAATAACCCATAAGCCTAGATGGATTGTTATGTGAATTCTATGAAGTAGTCAATGAAGAATTAATTTCAATATTTAACATTCAAAACTAGGTCGACACAAAGCAGAAATGAAAACCAACATTTCCAATGAATGCTAAAGCAAAAATAAAATATTAGCAGATTAAAACAATATATTAAAGATAACAATATGATTATGTTAGACTTATACCTGAAATTATTACATTTTTAGCTTCTGTAAAATCTTTTGATAAAATTCAACACCCTTTCTATTAAAAACATGAAAACAAAAATACAGGAACAAGGTAAATCTTTCCTTCCTATGGTAAATACAATCTATCTAAAATCAAGAACCAATACTTAATAGAGAAGGGCTTGTGTCTTTTCCAGTAAAGTAAAAAATAATGCAAGGATGTCCTTTAGCATCATCATTATCTGATAAATTTCTACAAATGCTAGATAAAACATTTATAAAATAAAAAATAAATTGAATAAACAAAGAGGAAACAAAATAATTACTTTTAGTAGATGGTATGATAGTTAATTTAGAAAACTCTCTTCAACTAAAAACTAATTGAAATAATATCAGCAACGTGTTATGTTAAATGTTATACAAAAATGTAAAAAAAAGTTACGTAAAAATTTTTAAAGTTGAAATAATATTAGCAAAATGATGTTACATAAAAAATTAAATATGTAAACAAAAACCACATAAATAATCAGCTTTTCTATATATCACCAAGAAAATCCAACAGAAAAAGTCAGAAAGAAATTGCTTGAAAATAATTATAGAATGTAGTTTCAGAGTCAGTAGACTCCTATCAAGACACACACAGGAACTAAGACACAAATACAAAACTCTTTAATCAGAAAGAGAGATCTGCATATTTGGAAAATATTAATTTCTCATGGAAAAAAATATTAGAATGACAACACCATCTAAATCAATTTTTTATTCAGTGCTATATCAATTAAAGTATTAAAGAATAGTTTATAGAGCCAGGAAAAAAAAAATAATTCATCTGGAATACCAAAAGGGCAAAAAGGGAAATGATGGGGGAAATTGTGGAAAATAAAATGGTCATGTACTAGCAGTATTAAAACGTTTTACAAACCAGTAATCATCAAAACAATTAGTATTGGTTTAAAAATGAAAAGGTTGATTAGTGGAACAGATTAAATAAGTAATATGTGCAAGGAAATTAATATAGTAATAAACTGTTTAATAAACCCCAGACTTTGGCTACTAAAGTAAGGATTCACTCTTTGACAAAAACTTCTGGGGAAAATTGGAAAGCAGTCGGGCAGAAACATGACTTAGACCAGTACCTTACATCATATGTCAAGATAAGCTCTAAAGAGGTACAAGGCTTTGATATTAAAGGGAATGTCATAAATAAATCAGAAGAGCAAGAAAAAAATTATCTTTCATAGCTCTGGAGAGAATAAGGATTTATGACCAAACATAAGATAACCAAAGATGAAATGGATGATAATTTTGATTACATTAAATTAAAAAGTGTTTGCATAAGCAAAACAATGCAGTTAAAATTAGAAATTAAGTGGGGAAAAAAATCCTTAAAGCAAGTTTTCCTGATAAAAGATTTTATAACTAAGATATGTAATCACGTAATCTGAATCAAATTTATAAGAACAAGATCCATTCTCCAATAAATAACTGTTCAAAGAATAGGCAACTTGCAAAGGAAGAGATACAAGTTATCAACATCAAATGAAAAAAATGTATCTCTTAAAAATTAGAGAAATATAAATTAAACTCTAAGGTTTCACCTCACACTCATGATGATGATGAAAAAAAGGAGGAGCTATATAGAACATACTTATCCAATATTGTCATAACTATGAATTTATTTTAGTCATTCTAGAAAGCAATTTGGAACTACTCTCCCAAAGTTACTAAACTGTGTTGAGTACTCTTTGACTTGGTGATTGCAACCACTAGTCTTACAACCTAAAGAGATCAAAAGAAAGAGGTCTTTTTCCTTTCTTTTGTAAATATTTGTATACATACAAATGGACAGGCACACACACACACACTCTCTCTCTCTCTCTCTCTCTCTCTCTCTCTCTCTCTCTCTCTCTCTCACACACACACACACACACACACACACACACACACACACACACACACACACTCTCTCTCTCTCTCTCTCTCTCACACAAGTCTTTTGGTTGTGGCAAAAATCTAGAAACTAAGGGAGTGTTCATCACTTTAGGAATAGCTAAATAAGTGGTATATGAATGTAACAGAATTTTATTGCAGCATAAAAACATGATGAAAGTTCAGAGAAATGCAAGATGAAAAGAGCAGAACAATTTACACCACAATAATAATTTAACTTAAAACAGCTTCGAAAGATTTAAGAATTCTGGTTAGTGCAATAAATAACTAGGACCGTAGAAGCCTGACACCCATCTCCCAGGAAAGAGATGATTGATTCATGGTGCAGAATGAGACATACATTTTTGGACCCAATTCATGAGGATATATTTTGTTTGGCTAAGCAAATTTTTTAGATTTTGTTTTCCTTTATATTTGGTGGGAGTGGGAGTGAGAAGAGTAGGCACTAAGTTGTCTTCCAAAAAAAGAAAAAAGAAAACACATAACATTTCATCCAGAGCCACTTCCCTATTGGCAAGCTAAATCTCCCTTCCACCTTCCAGAAGGTGGCTACTATTCCTATCCAGAGTTCTTGAGGAGCTAGGGTTTCTAGCACTATTGTTTATAAGTCCCTACCAGTATGTTTCCCTTTCATTATTAGCCAGTAGATTCAATTAAGTTTTCACAAAGATATTTATTAAGAACAGTTAATTTGAAATATTTCTTGGTGAGGTAAAGAGGGGGCACGAGAGTGGGGATGGTAAAAGCATGGGGCATACTCTTGGACAAGTGTACACATAGTTCAGCAGCTTAAACACAAAGCACAAAGGTAATGAGCCACATGTGTAAGGAACATGTATGGCAAAGAATTACCTTGAAGATCATGACACTGGGAGTTCTCTCTTTGTAGAGTCCTCATAATGTTCACTTTAAGAGGATAGTTTTGCTAACCTCTGAATATCAGTATTCCTATAGAGTCAGTAGCTGACATTTCTTTCTGTCACCACACTCCCTAAAGATGTTTTTCTTCAATATCTAGTTTGACACTGCTACAGACTAAGAGTGGACTAACAATGATAGGAACTAAAAATTTTACAACTTTTTGACATTTATAAGACCATCACCTGGTCAATTAGTGATTGGGAAGAAGGAGGGGGAAAGAAGAAAAAAGAGAAACCTTTTTTTTCCCCCTGTACCTACCCCCACTTTTATCTCCCAAGACACTTCCTTTTTAGTAATCTTTCAACAATGGTTCAAAATCTTCTTGACCCACTCTTATTTAAAACAAAACAAAACAAAAAAAAAATGTTTGGTTTTTTTGGGGGGGAGGGAGCTATTATAATATTTTCTGTGTGATAATATTTACCTTTATTCAACAATGAAAAGTTTCTTTCAAATTTATGGTAGTCTTGTTTGTGCCTGATTTAAACTTTTGATTGATTGATTCAATCAAGCTCCATGGAGGAAGTAAAGTACAGACTGTTCTAAAGATAAGCTACATCATCAAGAATTTAAAACATCCAAGACAATCCCAAAAAATGTTGGATAGAAAATACCATCTGTATCCAGAAAAAGAACCATGGAGAATGAATATAAATCAATATATGCTATGTTCTTTTTTTTTCTGGTTGCTGGTTTTTTTTCTCTCCCATAGTTTTTCTGTTTTGTTCTGATTTTTCTTTCCCAATATGAATCATAAAGAAATGTGTATTTTAAAAAGTAAAACAAAACAAACAAAAAGTATTTAAAACACATTGAAAAGTTAAAAGTCCTATATAAACATAAGGGAGAGTTGATATTGCTCTAATATTTTATACTGAAGATGGAATTGATCTCTATTGTAGGCCAGGTCTGATTCAGGGTGAACACATCCTTTCCTCTTCTTATTAAATATTGCATCAAACTTATTGTCCTTTTAGGATTTCTGTCAGTGTATATAGTAAAGGAGATCCTCTACAGATTGTTCATGCTGCACATCACAGTTGGAACAATAGATATTATTCATTAATCTAGTTTTTCCTCCAACATTAGTTAGACCACATTCTTTGGAGCAGTTTTCTATCAATATTCTTGAACTTGAGGCAATCATCACAATATCAACCACAAACAGGAAATATTTAGGGGACTTTACTACTTAGAGGGAATTCTTCTTCACTTGGGACTTTGTGATGGATCTTCTCTATGACAGTGGTGAACACTCTGGGTAAAACTACCTCTCCCTCCTCCCCTTTCCTCCCATCCGAACTTAAACAAGGAGAAACATACACAGGGCAGTGTAGATTAGGGAGAGGAACATTAGTATGAAAAATTGCAGGGTGGTAAGTAGGGCCATGGGAAAGCAAGCATACCACTGAGGAACAATGGAAGAATTAATTTGATCAAGGCTAAAGAACTTTGGGGATGGGGTGGGAACAAGGATAGGACAGGAAAAGCAAGAAGCTATAGAGGAGTTGGCTAGAGACTAGAGAGTGGAGTGAAACATGACTAGAGTTTTCTCTAGAGAGAGTCCCAAGAGAGGCAGTTACCATAAGGAGAATCTGATCCCAGGACCTAAATTCTTTCAGGGTATGGTTACACTATGTGTGTAACTATGTGGCTGGTAAAGTAGACGGTGAGAAAGCTATGGAAGAGATGGCCATAGTGGTGCTTTAAATGACCCATTGAGGAACACATTAACTTTCTAACTAAAGAGCCATTATAATTATGCATCTATTAGTAAGTTGGTAAACCATACTATGACACTGAAGCTGAGCTTTGCTTTTACATGGACCAACTATAGCAGTGAAAAGACCATTGGGGGGCAGCTAGGTGCCACAGTGGATGGAGCACCAGCCCTGAAGTCAGGAGGACCTGAGATATCTGGTCTCAGACACTTAACACTTCCTGGTTGTGTGATCTTAGGCAAGTCACTTAACCCCAATTGCCTCAGCCAAAAAGAAGAAGAAGAAGAAGAAGAAGAAGAAGAAGAAGAAGAAGAAGAAGAAGAAGAAGAAGAAGAAGAAGAAGAAGAAGAAGAAGAAGAAGAACAAGAAGAAGAACAAGAAGAACAAGAACAAGAACAAGAACAAGAACAAGAACAAGAACAAGAACAAGAAGAACAAGAAGAAGAACAAGAACAAGAACAAGAAGAACAAGAAGAAGAAGAAGAAGAAGAAGAAGAAGAACAAGAAGAAGAAGAAGAAGAACAAGAACAAGAAGAACAAGAAGAACAAGAAGAACAAGAAGAAGAAGAACAAGAAGAAGAAGAAGAAGAAGCTTTAAAAGAGCATTGGATGTAGAATTATATTGAAATCCCATACTTCCGTTTAATTTTATAATCTTAAGAAAATCATTTAACCACTTTAAGCCTTAGTTTCCTTGTTTGTTACAAAGGCCAGGGGGAGGGGGTTGTAAGTAATAGTAGAAATATTAATTGTTCATAGTAGTCTATGGTTAGACCAAACTAATATATAATAAAAAATAGCAAAACTATCTAAATTGATTTACTTATTCAGTGCCATACTAATCAAAGTACCAAAAGACTTCTTATGCAGCAAGAAAAAATAATTCATTGGAAGGAACAAATGTTCAGAATCTCAAAGGAAAATGAAAGTAAGGGGTACCAGCAAAACCTGATCTCCAACTACAAAACAAAGTGATAATCATCAAAATGATTTGCTCCTGGTTTAAAAAATGTATATGGAACAGATTAGCTATGCAACATACGGAAGAAAATTGATATAATGGCATAGTGTTCAATAAACCTAAAGACCTCAATTACTGGGGTAACTACTGACTATTTGACAAAATCTTCTGGGAAAACTGGAAATCAGTCTGACGGAAATTAGATTGTGATATAACATACAACACAAACAAATTAGAGAAGCACAGAAAAAAGACCATTCACAATTATAGAATTTATGATCACTCAAGGAAAAGAGAGGATCATAAATGATAAAAAAATGATAAAAAGCCAATTTCATTGGCTACATAAAACTAAAACAATTTTTAAAACAAAACTACGCAGCTAAAATTTGGAGGGAAATAGGTAATTAAGGAAAATCTTTGCATCAACATAAACATCTAATTTCCAAGACACATAAAGAACTAATTCAAACTTATAAGAATAAGAATCATTCCCAAACTGATAAATATTCAAAGGACAAGTAATAGTTTTCAAAAAAAAAAAACCCCTCATATTGTCTTATAGCCATGAAAAAGTGTTTCAAATCATTAATAATTTGAAAAACATACATTAAAGTAACTGTAAGGGTCCTCCATTTATTCGCCAGATTGGTAAAGATAACAAAGAATGGAAACAGAAATGTGAACTGCTCTACCCTGGAAAGTAATTTGAAATTATGCCCCTAAAGGTATTAAAATGTGTACATTCTTTGACACAGCAATACCATCATCAAGCCTGGCAAAGAAAGAGGAAAAGGATTTATGTATACTAAAATATAGCAATCCTTTTTATAGTTTCAAGGAATAGAATCAAGGAATTTCTTTTCAAGGAATTGAAAACAAAAGGAATGCCCTTCAGTTGGAGAATGGCTGAAGAAATTGTGCTATGTAAATACTTTTGTATTGTTAGAAATGATGGAAAGCACAGTTTTTGAGAAAACTGGCAAGATGGATGAATTGAAGTACAATGATATGAGCAGAATAAGAAGATCCATTTGTAAAATAACAACATTGTAAAGACAAACAATTTTGAAAGGCTTAAGAATTCTGATCAATGTAATGATCCACCAGAATCTCAAAGAAAATTTCTGTCAATGAAAGAGGAGGTGGAGGAAGAGAAAATAAATATCTTGTAATTGAAAAAAATTAAAAGAAGGGATTGAACAAGATGATATCTAATATACTTTTTTTTGGGGGGGGGGGGTTGAGGCAATTGGGGTTAAGTGACTTGCCCAGAGTCACACAGCTAGAAAGTGTTAAGTATCGGAGACCAGATTTGAGCTCAGGTTCTCCTGACTTCAGGGCTAGAACTCTATCCACTGTGCCACTTAGCTGCCCCTAATATACTTTCAAGCTCAAATTTAAAATCCTGTGATCTACACTTGAGGGCTCACAAATCATGGTGGTTGATTCATTTGCCCACACAACAAAGTCCTGCCAGGAAAAAAAATGACATTATATGACAGAGCAAAAAAGATCTTTTTTCAAAACAGGATAGCTAGGTTAATTAAACTTAAGTAGCAGCATCCTCGGTACCCAGGAAATATTCTCCTGTGGCTGAAAATTCCTGAAACCTGAATACTAGAAGATCCAGAAAGAAATTCATGTCTCTGCATGCACCTGCCATGTGCAGTGCATTTTTGGAAGTTTGCTGAAATTCATTAACCTAATCTAACCAGATTAGAATGTGTGTTTCTTGCTTTTTTATTCATATCCCTATAACACTTTGTGCAAAGCAGGACATGTAGTAAACTCTTAAGTGTTTTTTCAGGCATTCAATTATTTTTTCTGATCTTCAAATAAAAATGCACGCTAGAAATTGGAAACACATGGTAGAAATAGTACTTGGAGTCAGAGGACTTGGGTATGAATTTTAGCTTTGCTATTTATTTCTTTTAGGATCTCAGGTAACTCAAACCTCTTTTGTATATTTCAGTTTCCACATTTATAAAATGATGGGATCAGATTATATGAACTCTTAAATTCCACCAAATTTTAAATCCTATGATTTTCTTCTAATGATTAAGGAGTATTTTTTGTCTTTCTTTGTATCCCTAACATTTGGCACAGTGCCTAACACATAGTAAATGCTTGTTGACTGATTGACTGACAGATGTCCTCCACATAGCAAAGTAGGCAAACTTGTAGGATGGCAGGCCACTGGGCAGAATTCCCAGAGCAGGCTAACTGCCATTGCCCTCTTCCTTCTCCCACTCCGTAAAAGGTCAGATTCCCTTATAAGCCTCTAGACTTTAATGCCCTCTTGAAGAGACCCATCCTGAGCCCAGGAAGTTCTGGTATCAAGTCTCCTTATGCTTACCTCATGGCTGTACTTGGAATAAACTCCAATGACTCCTAAATAGGAACAAAACAGACTGTTTGTGTCTTGTCTTCAGAACTTCCAGCTTCATGCAATCCTCCAAGGTCAGTAATTGGTTCCCATCATTACATTGAGTAGCTAACTTGAACTCTGAAAGATGAGTGCCCTCTAGATGCAAAGAGCAGGAATAGACATGCATCTTTGGCCCATAACCTGTAGAATTTCAAACTGGGAGGGCCTTTAGATTTCTTCTGAACCAATTCTTTTTACAGATGGGGAAATTGAGGCTCAGCAAGAGAATGAATTGTCCATGATCATAAAGTACTAAACAGTACTTCTTTTATTGATTGAGCTTGCTACTATATCAGAAGCTCCAAAGATTTGTTTAGGGATGCCTGAGATCAAAACTATTTTCATATTAATTCTAAGATTATGTTAATATTTAATATAAGATTATACTAGTGTTTAATATACCCACATAAGCACAAACTCTTTGAGGGAGCCCTCAATAATTTTTAAGAATAAAAAGGGAGGGCAACTAGGTGGGCAGTGGATAGAGCACCAGCTCTGAAGTCAGTAGGGCCAGAGTTCTAATCTGGCCTCAAACACTTAATACTTCCTAGCTGTGTGACCCTGGGCAAGTCACTTAACCCCAATTACCTCTGCAAAAATAAAAAAATGAATTTTTTTTTAAAGAGTATAAAGGGGTAGTGAGATAAAAAATTTTACAACTTCTGCACTATGCTATCTTCTACCAGGTTTATTAAAAGTATCCAAAGTATCCAAAGGTACTGTATGCTGTCAAATTCAGTCATGAGAAGAAAATGAAAGTTTCTTCAAAGGCCCATTTACATATTAATCTGTGCAACTGAATGAAAAAAAGTCCTCTTGGAGGGACAGAACAAAAAAAGACCATTCCAGAGAATGTCTAATTCTTTGCTATACAATATTAATTCTAGTGCAGTATTGATATTTAATTTGTCATATGAGACTATAATAAGACAACACTGCTAATTATGAGTGATTCTTTAGCATTGGGGTTGTCCAATAATTATATCTAGGATTAGGAACTTGGAAATCTGGAGCCATCTTCACAGTGTATCACTTATTAACCAACTATCCACAGAAAAAAATCGCTTTACTTTTATAGTTGTGTGATGTATAAAACATGGATAATATCACCATCTAATCTATCCGGAAATCAAGGAGCTAACAATGATGATGATGAAAAAGATATCTCTCTTCATATGACACTTCAAAGTATAACATGCAGCCCACCACAACAAACTAAGTGTGGCCAAAAGCACATTAAAATGTACTTAATAAAATAAATAAAAATATAATTTTGTTGTTGCTCAGTTGTGTCTGACTCTGTGATCCAGTGGACCATGTTGTATGTGGGGTTTTTCTCAGCAAAGATAGTGGAATGGTTTGTCATATTCTTTACCAATAGATTAAGGCAAATAGGTTTAAGTGACTTGCCCAGTGGCACTGGCTAGTGAGTGTCTTGGGTGGGGATTTGTACTCAAGGTTTTCCTTATTTCAGGTCCAACCCTGAGTACCCTGGTGCCACCCAGCTGCCTAAAAATACAATAGAACATAGATAAAACCAGCATGTGATTTTCTAAGTCATTATTTGCCCTGCAGGTACCCTTACCTAAAATCTAATGTTCCCATTTCTGAGGCTGACACTCCTGTTTTAAGGCATAGAAAGTGCTTTTGCTATCCTGCCCATGCTTCTCAGTTCAGTATGAATTTATCAAGCATTCTTGTGCCCATTGTACAGATGTGCTGAGTCCCATAGTAAATAGGCAAAACCTGAATTAAAAACTCATTTCTATTTGATCACATTACAGAGAACTTTCCCACTTGGAAACTAATAAACTTGGGTAGGTAAGTGATACAGCAAATAGAGTGCCACCCAGTAGTCAAGAGCACTTGAATACAAATATGGCCTCTGAGATTTATTAGCTGTGTGATCCAGGAAAGAGCATGTGTTCTGCCTCTCGGTTTCCTTATCTGTTAAAGAAACCAATAAACTAAATTTCTAGATTAAATTACTTGTGAGTTGGGTGGAATGAGCTAGTTTTTTCAAAGTCTGATCACTTCTGGGTAAGAATCTCGAGATTTTAAATGGCTGTGGCTAAGAGAATACATCTTGAAGTTTAGCACCAGTAACCTTTGGCCTTTTATTTTTTACTAGAGAGTAGTTTTTTCAGGGTCTGATCTCTTCTAATTAAGAATCTCAAGGTTTTGGCACAGCTAAGTGGTGTAGTGGATAGAGCCCCAGCCCTGAAGTCAGGAGGAGCTGAGTTCAAATATGATCTTAGACATTTAACACTTCCTAACTGTGTGACCCCGGGCAAATCACTTAATCCCAATTGCCTCAGGGAAAAAAAGGAATCTCAAGATTTTTAAAGGGTGTGGCTAAGAAAATGCGTCTTGAAGTTTAGAACAGCTGCTATAACCCTTGGGCTTCTTTTATTTCTTATTTGACAGTAAGCTGCATGAGGATAGAATCTCTGCCTTATCTAAATTTTCTATTTCCCCTAGAATTCAGTAGAGAGCTGGAAACACAAAAAGGTTTAAAAACTTGTTTGTATATGTACTTGCATTATTCATTCATTAAACATTCTGCAAATGTTTTTAAAGCACCTACTTTATGCACACAGAATTCTGCCAAGTACTGGGAAAGATCTAAAATTGAATAAGAGCATGGTCTAACAGAGAGTAAGTTTATCTCTCAGTCTTCCTTGCTGAGTCTGAATCAGACTAGTTGAGTGATTCTGGGCAAATTATTTAACCTCTCAAGTGTCCCAGACAATTCTCAAAAGACAAGTTACAGAGCCAGGACTAATCTGCTTTGGTAAGTAGAGTCCTTCTCTGGGAGCTCCTCACACCTCTTAAGTGCCGTTTTTAAAAAGAGAAAGAAAAAAAGAAATCCTTGCCTTCCAGGAACTTAGAATAGGGGACTAAGATAAATCTGGGATAATCGGTCAAATAAGGTCACAAACATTCATTAAGAGTCTATATGCTAGGAACTGTGCCAAGTACAGGATACAGAAAAATAAAAGTCACACAATTCTTCCTCTCAAACTATATACAAACAAGTTATATTTAAGTTAAATTGGAGAGAATTAGATCAGTAGAGGGAAGGCTCTAGCAGAAAGGGGGATTGGGAAAGGCTTCCTGCAGAAGGTGAGATCTTAGCTGTGACTTGAAGAAAGCCAGGAGATAGGGTTGGGTAGGAAGAGCACTCCAGACTTAGGAGGACAGCCAGTGCAAAGCCCAGAGTTAGAAGATGATGGCACGCCTTGCATGTGTGGATCACAGAGTATGTGGGGGCAAATAAAAGCGAAGATAAGAAAGTCAGCATGGGAGGAAGTCAAGTCATAAAAGGCTCCAGGGGCCAAATAGAGAACTTTAGAGTTAACCCCGAAGGTGAAAAGGACCCTACAGAGTTTACTGAAAGGGGGTCAGAGATGTGAGTGACATGGTCAGACCTGTACTGTAGAAAGATGATTTTGACAACTAAGTAGAGAATGGACCCAAGTAGGGAAAGATGTGAGACATGATCAACCAAGAGGGCTGCATACCAGAGGGGTGGAATGTCAGAGAAGGTTTATGGAAGAAATGTGACAAAGGCAATGCACATAGAATTTTCACAACAGATTAGATATGGGGGAAAGAAGGGAAATAAGAATTTAAGGATAAGGCTAAAGTTATGAACTGGAGAGACTAGAATAAAAGTAGGCAAGATCTGAATGTAGTGAATAGGGAAATTTTTTGATAAAAGAGTTTTGAAGGAAACATGAGTTGTTTTGGTAATTTTGAATTTGAGATGTCCATCCAATCTGAAATGTTATTACACAACTAGTCTATTGGACTAATTGTTCAGATTTGGAACTCAGGAGAAAGACTCGGGCTGTATTCATAGATCAGGAAATCATTCTTGTGTGTGTGTATGTGTATGTGTGTGTGTGTGTGCTCCCAGGGTCACACAGCTAGAAAACATACAGATATAGATATAGATATACAGATATGAAAGCCCATGACAGCCCATGAGGTCAAAGTGACTATACAAAGAAAAGAGAAGTGCTCAGATCAGAAGTTTGAAGTACACTCACATATTAAGCATTAGATGGACATTCATTCAGCAAAGGATAGCAACAAATCATTAGATAGGTGGGAGGGAAGAATCAGAAGAGAGAGTAATGTCACAAAATTCAAGGAGAAACTGTCCAAAAAGACAAGGTATTAAATATGTCAAAGAGGTCAAGGATGGGGACTCAGAAAAGACCATCAAATTGGTCAGGAAGGGGACACCAGTAGCTTTTGGAGAGAGCAGTTTCAGTTGAGTGATGAGGTCAGAACCCAGATTGTAAAGGGCTGAGAAGTGAGAGGGAGGAGAGGATGTGGAAGCAACCAATATAGACAGGTTATTTTTTTTCCTACAAATTTGGCTTAGAAAAGGAGGGAGAGAAACATGATGAAAACTTGAGGATGTAGTGAAGATTTGTTTTTGTTTTTTAAGGATCTGAGAGACAAGTATATTTGAAGGAATTAAGGAAAGGAAATAGTGACAGAAGATGTGTGTGAGTGAGAGAGAGAGAGAGAGAGAGAGAGAGAGAGAGAGAGAGAGAGAGAGAGAGAGAGAGAGGAGAGGGAGAGGGAGAGGGAGAGGGAGAGGGAGAGGGAGAGGGAGAGAGAGAGAGAGAGAGAGAGAGAGAGAGAGAGAGAGAGAGAGAGAGAGAGAGAGAGAGAGGAGAGGGAGAGGGAGAGGGAGAGGGAGAGGGAGAGGGAGAGGGAGAGGGAGAGGGAGAGGGAGAGGGAGAGGGAGAGAGAGAGAGAGAGAGAGAGAGAGAGAGAGAGAGAGAGAGAGAGAGAGAGAGAGAGAGAGAGAGAGAGAGAGAGAGAGAGAGAGATGATAATTAAGAGGGTAATCTGCTGGGGAGGAGGATGGGATGAAGGGCAGAGGTAGAGTAGGTATGAATAAATATCATTCAAATTAGAATGAATGTGTAAAAGAAAATAAAGTGAAACGTCTGCTGATCTGACTCAGATAACCAGTATTTCATTTCTGACTGAATGACTTTACTCCAGTTTGTTCCTCTGAGACTCAGTGTCCTCATCTATCAGATGGAGATAGTTTATCAGTGTAAAATGGATGGGATTTAAGCTAGACCCAGTAGTTTAGTTAGGATATCAACAGGTGGAGGTAGCACCTTGCTGTGTACTTCTGCAAAATGCCTCAGGAAAGGATTTTGCAATGGGGCTACCTTTATGTTGACTGGGTTATACTTCCATATTCTCCATAGCATCTTGCTGGACATAAGACACTCAATATATCCTCGTCCAATTAATTCAATCAGAAAATAGCCAAGCTGACCAGGGAACTATTAGATATCAGCTAGACCAAACCCTATTTTTATAGATGAGAAAAGAGACTCACACAAATGAAGTGATTTATCTAAGGATACACTGTTAGTGGAAAAGTTTAGGTCAAATCTCTTCTCAATCCTGAATAGCCAAATAAGAGTCTGGAATACAGACATAAAAGAAGGAAAATGAGGAAACATATTCTTTAAAATATTATTTCTTAGACAATATGTAGCAAAACCAAAACCAAAAACTCCGTCTAATTTGTCACTAATTTAAAATTAAGCTTTTTGCTCTCTTGGGGTTTAGATTGGGACCTTCGTGTCTCACTACAAAGGAAAAACCTCTCCAACATGGAAGCAAAAGACAGTTCATTGGCTTTGGAGTCAAAAGGACTAAATTCAAATCCTGGCTTTTCTCCTCGTTAATAATAATGATTCTGGGGACAGTTAGATGGTACAATAGATAAGGGTACAGGCCCTGGAGTCCTGAGTTCAAATCCAGTCTCAAGACACTTAATATTTACTAGCTGAGTGACTCTGGGCAAGAAACTTAATCCCGATTACCTTGCCCTCCCCCCCAAAAAAGATAATCGCTATCCTTTATAGAGTGCTTTAAAGTTTGCAAAGAACCTTTACAAATCCAATATTTTTTTATTCTCACAACAATCCTGGGTCATAGGTCCATTTTATAGATGAAGAAACTGAGGCTGAGTTAAATGACTTGCCCAGTCACAACTAGTTAGCTAGATTTGAATTCGAGTTTTGTGCCCTATCCACTGAATCACCCTTATTATTACTTATATATTTTTGGGTAAACTATTTAGTCCTGCTGGGCTCAGTTTCCTTGGCTTCTGCAATGTTAAATTCTCTGCTCCTATGTTCCTGATGGACTCATCCCCTTTAGTCCTCATCTTGCCCTGACCCCAAAAAGGTCAAAGCAAGTTATTTTTGTTTTAATAAAAAGGCCAAGTCATTTTTTTTAAAATTCAATTTTATTTCAAGGCATCTTGTTTTCGAACCCACAACAATTGCAGTTTTTTATTTAATTATTTAATGCTGAATAGGATTACAATAGGATTTCAGGCGCCTGTCTGAAGCTGGGCCACTTGGGAGGCTGCTGCCTTCTCTTTTCCTGGTGGAGGTGGGTGGAGCAGGTCAACAGACATCCCAGAATTGCAGATAATTTTTGCCCACACATCCACTTTTTGGAAAGCTGGCTTGAAATTGAGGTAGGTGTGTGTGTGTGTGTGTGTGTGTGTGTGTGTGTGTGTGTGTGTGTGTGTGTGTACAACTGTGTTTCTCTCTCTAGGGAAACCAACATGCCTTCCGTGTTGAGGTCTTTGCACTTTCTTCAAATGGACCGATTACAGCACAGAGGATGTGGACAGCAGAGTTTTTCCTGTTTGATGTCACACTGCTGCCCTTTAAAAGTCCCTGTAAGAAAGGAGGGAGACTTAATCCAAATTCCCAGACTAAGTGTCCACCAGGAGGAAGAAGAAAGCTCTAAACAGGCAGAAGTGGGGGAAAGCCATTCAGAGAACATCAGGATGTCAGGGGGTTGCCTCAGGCTCCTATTCTGTGCCCTGTGCAGCTTAAGGGCCATCCAAGCCTTCTCCAATGCTTCCCCCCTGCTCAGCCTTGGCTGGGGGGGCCTGACTCATCTATACACTGCTACAGCCAGGAACAGCTACCACCTGCAGATCCACAAAGATGGCCATGTGGATGGGAGTCCTCATCAAACCATCTATAGTAAGTAGAGGGTCAGAACTCAAGAAATGGGGACTCATCAATTTGACTGCTGATTAAGGGGAAAATCCAAGTTTTGTTGGCTAGAAGGCATCTCTAAGAGATTCTATGGTTGACCCAAGTAGAACATAGCTAATCCATCTGCCATTGCTGTCACATCTTTAGGCAGAAGGAAGCAGTGGTGATGGTGAAACAGCCATATAAAGGACTGGAAAGGCTGGGGAGGTTAGATAAGTCAGATTCATATTGGACTGTGGCTTTGGGACAATTCGTTTAGCCAGCAAAATCATGGAACTTTCTTCTCTGAAAATCTTGAGAGGTTAAATTATACAGATAAACTGGATTATATAGTCCCCTAAAAATTCCTTCCTGACCTTCTTATTTTCTTTTCCCTCTATCTCCTTCTCCTCTCTTCCTATATTCATTCATTCATCAAAGTAGGGATGATATTTGGTATAGATGAGTACCAGTTTTTGAATCAGAGGAGCTGAATTCAAATCCTATCTCCACTAGTTGATGTCACTGTAATTTTTGCCAAATTATTTCATCTCTCTGTGCCTCTTCTTAGAGTAATGTATTGCAATGTAAATAATAGGATTACAAAGAAAACCAATTATGTTGACAAGTATCAAAATTAAAATATGTATATATAAGCTTATAGATCTCAAACTAAGGACGTCTAGACTAAATGATCTAAGTTTCCTTCCAGTCATGGGACTTATGAAATTCATTATAAAAGAGGTGATTAATATTATTATCCTCATTTTACTGATGAGGAAACTGAGGCAAATAGGTTAAGTAACTTGCTACGGTTAGCATTTGAGACTGCATTTGAACTCAGAACTTCATGAATATAAGTTTAGCTTAGTCCATGGGACAGGGACTGAATTGATGATTTGAATATTATCCTGAATTCCAAGTGAGGAAAGTTTTGATCCCTAAGGCAGATTGCCATCTTCTCTGCAAATTGTATTCTCAGAAAATTGCTTAAAACAATTTAAAATCAAATAACTTATCTAGCAGCCCAGAGCCAGGAAGTATCAAAAGCAGAATTCGAACCTAGATCTTCCTGGCTACTTTATTTTTGGATGTGTTTTTTTGTTTGTTTGTGGGTTGTTTTTTTTTTGCTGAGGCAATTGGAGTTAAGTGACTTGCCCAGGGTCACACAGCCAGGAAGTGTTAAGTGTCTGAGATCATATTTGAACTCAGGTCCTCCTGACTTCAGGGCTGGTGCTCCATCCACTGCGCCACCTAACTGCCCCCTTGGCTATTTTATTATCTCTATTTGACAACTGAGTAAACTGAGGCACAGAGGGAACAGGCATTGTCCATGATCTAATATGTGACACAGCTGTGTGTATATATATAGATAAGGGCGGCAGTTTGGTATATTAACAGATGCAACAGTTCAATGAAAAGAGCATTAGAAAGAGATTTACTGTATAAGATTTAAAATGGGAAAAGATCAAAAAGATAATTCCTTTATTATTGGCCATACTGAGATGCCAGTACACAAAACTGCTTTTGCAAACCTTAGCATGTGATACAAATGTCAGCTCTGATTATTATTAGTTTAGTCAATACCTTTCATTTCGCTCATGAAGAAATAGAAGCAGTGATGTATGGGAAAATGTTTAACAATCAGCTTTTGGGGAGTTGGGAGGGCAGTGAATGGGAAATGTATGCAATGGTGTTTTTACATTTAACCTATTATTAACATTTTCTCCATCACTTTCTTAAATCTAGGTTTCTTAAACTAATCAAATGATAAATAGAGCTTTGATTTATAGCTATATCCAAGGTATAAATGTTCACACTGAAAATTTAACAATTAGCTCCTCAGTAGATTGGAGCTAACTGACACGCCCATCGAGATAAAGGCGATGGTAGGTAGCACAACAAATAGTAGGTGTTAGAGCCAGGGAGAGATGTAAGCTACTGTGGGATAGAAAGAAGGGGGCTTCAGGATCTCCATAATTAGTGTCTTCTATAGTTACCATAGATCATCAATTTCTCCTTGTGTAATAGTTGTGCTTCCTCTTGTCCTACCCTCAAGCATTTGAATAGCTTATGATATGACAGCCCTAGAGGGAACGAGGGAGACCAAATGATGTAAACAGACATATTTAGACTATGGACTTTAGGATAGCTTACCAAGGGAGGGTGTGGAATTATCTTCTCTGAAAATCTCTAAATATAGTCCTGCTCCACCACTATCTATGTCCTATTGAACATGGCATTTTATTTTTTAAAGTCCAAGAACTGAATCATTTAGAGCTTAAAGAGATCTTTAGTCCTCCTGAATAAAAGGTGCTATTTGGCAATACAAAGAGTCAGAATGTCCCAAAAGTTTAAGCTTTAATAGCTTAAAAAGCATTAATTAGATAGTGTTAATTTCTGTTCTTTAAAGCAACTGCCTCACAGCTATCCTGCTTAGCTATCAGGACACACTAGCTTTAATAGCTTAAAACTCAGACTAAGGCATTTCAAATACATCTTATATAGTAAAACAGATCCTGACTTCAGGAAATTTGTAATTTAGCTGGGGAGAAAAAATATACATACAAAGATAGCTAATAAAACTATCCAGTAAGTGATAAACAAGTCGTATGGCTGTATAAATAAAATAAGCTGATAACCTAGTATGAATAAGAAAAGTATGAGAAAGTATTTCTAAAAACCAAGAAAGTTATAGAACACAAAGAACACAAATGAAATTTGGAAATAAATATTTTTTTTAATTAAAAATTGAATCCATGACAAATATCCAGTGCTGGAGAAATCTGAATAACTGAATGGGTTGGGATCATTTCCATCATACCCCTATCCCCCACTCAGTTATATTCTAGTACAAAGGTATGTAACACACACTCTGGCATGTGGCCCAAAACATTCCCAAGTGTGCTGAACCAGATTAAAGTGCAACTATGAAATATTTACTTATATAATTAAAAATACAACAAAACAGAATAACATTACATTTTAAAACAAAATTAATAATACCATCTGTAATGATCTTTTTAAATGGATTAATAGTTCTCGTTCTTATTTGAATTTGATAATACTGTCCTAAGAGATATTCTTCAAATTCTGATAAAATTTAAAAATATTTTTATTTCTATTATAGTAATATTATTTTTGTTTCTAAATATATCCCTCATTAAAAGCCATTCCTTATGTAAATAAAGAGAAGAAAAATTTTCAGAAAAACTGATTTTTAAAAATTAAGCCATTTCCCCATATATTTGATATTCTATACTTTTTCCACTACCTCTGCAAAGAAACTATGGAGGAAAGCTTTTCATAAATATGTTACATCTAAAAAAGAAAAATAGAAGTTGGGGGTAGGAACATTGTATCTAAAAATTGCACCCAAGAGATTGTGTAATATGTGGTAGGAAACATGCTTGACTTACATACCTGGGAAAGAACTGGTTAAAATGCAAGCTCTGACATTTATTAAAGCTATGTGACCTTGGTAATAAAATGGGGGAAATTTATGAGGAATTATGAGGAAAAAAGTTTTGTAAAATTTAAAGCATAATGTAAATTCAAGCTATCATTTTCATTGTCACTGGCTGGTTAAATCATGTCAAAATCCAATTATGTTGGATTATTATAAAGAACAGAGTAGGAGCTGGATATAGAGCAGCAATTTAAACTTAGAATTTTATCAAGAAGTCAGCTAGTACAGTGATCTCAAACCCAAGGCTTTCTGTTTCCCCTTCCCAGCCCAATTCTATCTTTTCTTCTTTGAATATTCCAGGTTAATATAAGCTCCTTGAAGGCAGACACTGCTTAGTTTTATCTTTTGTATATAGAAAGGTTTAATATTATTGAATGGAAGTAAGTGCACAATAGTACTCAGTTGATCAGGAGGTATTTATTAAGAATATGCTGGGTACTAGCGATACAGAAAATAAAAACAGTCCTTCTTACCCCTCTCCCCCCAGAGAGCTCACATTATAAACATATGCAGAATATACATGAAATAAATATATTTTAGTGGAGGAAATTGCTGGAGGGGGGTAATTGTAGTGTCAATTTAAACCAAGTGTACTTTTTCAGTTTGAGATTTCACTTATTTCTTTGGGCAAAATAAAATCTAGCATTCTTAAAAAACAGGAAAACATCAATTCAGAGGAGCTGCAATAGACAAAGAGGATAACCTGAATAAAATAAGGATTGTAGGAGGCAGAATTACTTTTAAACAAAAAAATTTTTATTATAGAGAAAAAGCCAATTTCTTCTTTGTTCTATTTCTTCTTTCACAGCATGACTAATGTGGAAATATGTTTCCATGATTGCATATGTAAAACCTTTATCAGATTGCTTGCTGTCTTGGGGAGAAAAGAAGGGAGAAAATTCAGAATTCAAAAATCATATAAAAATGAATGTTCAAAAACTATATTTACATATAATTGAAGAAAAAATAAACCACTTAGAAAAATAGAAGAATAAGGAAAGTCTCTTCATGGACAAGATCTGAGTTCAAGGTCCACTTCTGACATGTGGCACCAATTTCCCTAGCCTCTTATTGCCACCAGGCAATTCTGTATGAGTATAAATAAAACTGTTCCTGATTTGCACTGGCAGAGGGAATTTTCTCGCTTGAAGTTCCCTACATAAATTGTCACAAAGCTGGTACGATTCTCTTCCAAAAAAACCCCAAACAAACGAACAAATAAGACAAACTAGTGCTATAGATTTTTTGTTAAGAAATTAAGAAGACCCCCAAAATGGAACAATTTTAAAAATTATAATCGACATAACAATGGCCAAGAAATGGCTCGAAAGATTGTTTTTAAAAAATATCCTCCATGAGATCTTATTCACATGGTTAATTTGTTTTACTTTAGTATTTCAAAGACCAGTGATCTCACTAGTGTGATATGCACGGTCTTCATAAGTTGCCATGGCTGAAAAATTAATCAATTGTCCTGGCTAACCTCTGCAATCTTTGGCATTCTAGACCTCCAGTGAGAGAAGTACAGCCTGTCACTGGGATAGTACTTAAAGCGTTTCCAGCTGAGTAGAAGTAGCAGAGACATTGGGAGGCATGGTATATATCCATGAAGGATTTTGGCAAAGGGATTTGCTCAGTAAAGCTTCTTTCAATGTCTACTTACCCTCCTTGTCCTTACAACATGTGGTAATATCCGTGTTTATGTGTGTTTGTACACAACCTGGATAATTGAAAATTTTTGGGAGATAGGGTTGAAATTAATGATTTCCTAAATCTATTCCTCTTAAAAAACCAACAAACCAACAAACCAACAACAATAACACTTCTATAGGAACTCCTATAAACCTTCTTTGGTAGCATGTGTCTCAAAACTACTGAAGTCAGCCCTTCCTTAAGCCTGAACCATCATCTCTTTCTCTCATTCCCTATTCTCCTGTTCTTTATGGAAAGAGATAACCATATGACCTTGGACAGCATTTTTTTATGGATTCAAAAATCTTTCATTATTAATGATTCCTGCCTGTTTTTTTTTTCTCTATTCATTTTCACCTCTTTTCTCTTTCCCCTACCTCAGTGTTCATTTTTTTTTGACACTCAATTTCCCTAGTCTCTTATCTTTCATCATGAAGTTTTCTTTCTCCTGAGAATCCATTTACAGTTATCATTCATTCTCCCAGACTTTCTGGGAGGTCCAAGAGACACCAGGCATTTTTAAACCCCTTTTATGAGTGGGAATTAGAAATTCAGAAAAGGGGCAGCTAGGTGGTGCAATGAATAGAGCACCAGCCCTAAAGTCAGGAGGACCTGAGTTCAAATTTGATCTCAGACCAGTTAACCAGCTGTGTGATACTGAGCAAGTCACTTAACCATAATTGCCTCAGCTCAAAATGCAAAAAAAAAAAAAAAAAAAAAAAAAAAATCAGAAAAAATAAATACTTGGTTGAGAGTCAGCAGTAAGTAAAACATTGAGTCATCTGCTTAAATGGACAAAGTCTCTTGAGAAATTATGGTGCTGGTATTTGTTGGGAAAATCCGTTTATCTTTAGATACCCAAACTTTTTTTTCCAATTTTTTTTTTTTTTTACTAATTATTTTGTACAATTATTTTGTAAGGCATAAATACAGAATCCCTCCTTGGAACCTTCTTAGCTTAGCACAGTGTCTGGCACAAAGGACTTAAGTGCTTATTGAATGACATTGTTTGTTCTTGGAACTTCATGTTGGACAGTACTTGACAGAATCTGTTGGAAGCTTATGTCACTTCCTTCTGATAGTGTAATAGTCTTTTTTTTTTTTTTTTTTTTTTTACTAAACCCATGATTTCAATAGTATAGCTAACTTCAGTGTGGAAACATCTACTGATGCAATTCATCATAGTTTTAGTTGCTCAGTATACTATGAAGTAAAACTACTTGTTCAGGTTTACATAGCTACTGTATGTCAGGTGAGATGGCTATTGCCAAGATGGATCTTTCTAAAATTCTGTGGAGCTCACAGAAGGGGGTATCCACGACTGTGCTTGATCTCTAGGCTCACTCTCCTTTCCTTTGCCTGACTCACTAGTGAGCTTTTATGCAGGATAAAACAAGCATGAAATGGGTCTTGCCATACCGGGTCAAATGTCCAAAAAAGGCCTTCTTGTCCCAAAATCATCAGTGCACATTTCAACAACCTCAGGGAACCAAAGTCCTAGCTCTTTCACATCCATAGCCTCATCTGATCTTCAGGACAGGCATCAGGGCATCCCCTTTTTACAGATGCGAAAGTTAAAGATCAGAAAAAGTCTTGTCAAAAGTGTCTTAATCAGTTTTTTTCCCCTCTATTGTGTGAATTGTCATTCTAAAGGCATTTCATTATATGCTTTAGTCCAGGAAATCAAAAGTTGCTCCCATGGTGTTTGGATTCAAGTCTCCCATGCCTTGAAAGGCTCAAGTATTTTTTTCAGGATTTTCTCACTATAATACAGAAGCCTGAGAAAAATCTCTGCCTGATAATAATAATATTGGTGATGATGATGAATAATAAGAATAACACCAGTAGTATCCATAGCTACCATTTATATAGCATATTATCAAATTTTGCCATCACATCAAACCCCAGAGGTAGTTGTTCTCATGATTCCCATTTTACACATGAAGGAGATTAAGCACCTTGGCTAGGGTTACACAGTAGCTGCGTGATGTGAGAATTGAACTCAAGTTTTCCTAACCGCAGATCTACCATATCCCATGAGCAGCTCCCCACTAGTAAGGATGCAGTTTGCAGAATTAAAGGAAGTCTTAAAAGAAGGTGAAAGGAAACAACAGATTTCCTGGGACATGATGGCCCCCTCCCAAGGGTCTACACAGGACTTCCTTTTTCCGGCCTGCCTCCTCCTGCCAGCTCTTCCTGCCATGTGGATCTGTAGGGCTCGTAGAAGACGGCATCAGGTGTTGCTCCCTACGCCGCTTCTCCTCGCGTTGCCCTGGGTCTCAGGGAGCAGGGTCCTTGAAAGGGTCTCATGCATTTCCCCCTCACTCCCAGTAGGTGGCAGCAGATCTCTCTTGGGCGCTCTGAGATGCACCAACCTCACTGCCAAAGCAAACATTCCTCTTGGGCCAGTCCACGCTACCAAAAAGGGGAGTTTTTCAGGTTACGCCCTGTCTGGAGGGATCCCAGAGTTTTACAGCTGGAAAGGACTGCTCTGGGCATTGCATCCAGCTCACACTTGAACAAGAAGCCCTTCTCCAACCCCCCAGACAAGTGATCCCTCTAAGCTTTGATGAACAAGGAGTGAGTGGTTTGCCCAAGGTAACTCGGGCATTGACTGAGGTATAGTGGAGCCTTAAGCCCCTTTCAGTACATGGGAGATTTAACGGATTGCCAACACTCTGCAAACTGAAAAGCATTAAACAATGAATGCTAGGCACTGGCTAAAACTGAAGATAAAAATAGAAAAGTGAGAATCTTCTTGACCACAAGGAGCTTATATTCTAATAGTGACAGACAAAACATATAGGGAAATACTGAGGATATGAAAAGGGAATTTTAATTGTTTGGACATGTATACATATATTGTACTTAAATTATACTTTAACATTGTTAACATGTATTGGTCAACCTGCCATGGGGGGGGGGGGATTAGAACAAAAGGTTTGTCAATGCTGTAAAATTACTCATGCATGTATCTGGTAAATAAAAACTGTAATTAAAAAAAAGAAAGGAAAAAAAAAAAAAAAAGGAATTTTGATCCAGGAAGTCACAGTGATGGTGAATTGATTCATAAGCAATTAACTGACACAGTTGCCTTTGGTACCTTTCTAGAAGGAACCGTACTAATCATTTGATTGCTATCCTAAGAAGAAGAGATAGAAAGAGGGGCAGGACAAACTCTGGCAGGAATACAGCAATACTGCCTGAGTGAATGGCCAGCTGAAATTTAAAATGAAGTATAGTCTGGGCTTGGGTCTGGGGCCATCCCAGATGGCCA
Organism: Sminthopsis crassicaudata; assembly: GCF_048593235.1. Lineage (NCBI taxonomy): Eukaryota > Metazoa > Chordata > Mammalia > Dasyuromorphia > Dasyuridae > Sminthopsis > Sminthopsis crassicaudata. The sequence continues at coordinate 193,133,014 of NC_133621.1, forward strand.
GGCCCCAGGATAAGAGTTGCATCAAGAAGCATTAACTTTTCCTAGGACTGGTGAAAGTGATTTTTTTTTAAAGTCTGGTACAGAGGTCCAGCACATGGAGTGCTGGTCTATAGAGAGAGAAATGTGGGCCAGGAGCATCAAAGTTGGGAAGATGATTTGGTAAGACAGAATGTCTGGAACATGAAAGTGAAACATAGTCTGGTCTAGGGTCAGAGAGATAAAGGGAAAAATTCACAACAATGTAAACTATTCACGTAAGTTACATTTACTCAATAATAATTGTTACTACTATAAATATGAAAAGCAATAATGTGTTGGGGAAAGGTTGCTTAAAGTCACGAGTTAAAGTTCTGACTGATATTTGCAGGATTTTCACTGGCAAGACATTTAATGCTACTTTAGTAGCCATATCTCAATTTAGCCATAAAATGAGGACAATAATACTGGTGCAAAATCTTTATTGGACCATCTCCCTCAACCCCTTCACTCCCCATTCACACTTGTCCAGGGTTAAGCTCTCCTACAGGGTTAAAACCTCAGATTAAAGGTGCTCTGTGGGTCCCTACTTCTTAAAACTATATAATGAGCCCCATTGATATGTTAACTTATCTAGTCAGTTAGAGGAAACAATTAGCTCAAAACGAGGGAATGTGAAATTTTCATAATAGAATTTGCATAGTAAGGATATAACAAAACATCTCCATGACAACTTAAGTTTCACTAGTGGAGAGCCACACTTGTAGGAAAGATATGTGACCAAGGTAGCTTAATAGGGTACTGCTACGGGGCCTTTGGAGTATGGAGATACACTCTTGGAAACAACTGGAGCCCTAGTCCTAGGATTAGCAGCGGCCTACTCAGTTCTGTTCTGTTATTCTTAGCTCTCAAGCCTATCATGTCCTGAGCAAGAGCATCCCAGCTCCAGGAACCAGACTGATACAAACACTGATCTTAAGGCTCTAACTCACACAAGATCAGTTAGTTTTATAACTTATAAAGTGAAAAGATACAGAAACTGCTCTGTGGATGTAATCAGTTTAGAAGACCAAAGACCAAAGCAACTAATAAGCCAGGATACAAACTGTGCCATGCTAGACAATATGGAGGCAGGGAAGTTTTACCCAACTGATCAGTGCTGTATTTTTACAGAATATCCTTTCCCTTCTCTGAATATCTTTCTCTTGAAAACTAAGCAAACCTTTTGTTAAGAATCAAATATTCTAAGATACGCATTCCAATCTCCAAACTAAAGTATTGGACCATTCCTTTCTACTTGATCAGACTATTGGGTTCCTTTGGACACTTGCCCATCTGTTTCAGGAGAGGGAAAGGGAAGAAGAAAAGAAACTCCCCTTCCCCTCTTCCTTTGTAAGAAAGGAAGGGGAAAAAGTAAAAATTGAACTTTCTTCAGGGTGAATGACTCCCAAAGTGGCTAACTGGCTTTTTTAAAAACACTAAAAGGTGTGGCTCTTCTGTAGACAGTTATTTTCATTCAGTGGTCAAAGAGTTACAATTTGATTAGGTTGATTGATGAACTCTTTGAACTGAAAAATTCCTTAGCTGTAAAAATGAGTGGGTTGAACTCAATGACCTCTGTGGTCCTTTCCAGCTCTGAATCTATCTTCCTAACCCTTATTGCACTATAGAAATCTGAACCCAACTTTCAGGCCAAGAGTTCATAAGAGCTCTTATTGCTTAAAAATCTCCTTCAAAAATAAGCAGCAAAAATTCCAACAAAGAACAAAAACTACCAGAAATATCAAAAAATAGTTTTCAGGGAGAAAAACTACTCAAAATGAAGAACTGAGAGTTCCAAAAGAATTAAAGATGAAATATATATGTATATATGTATATATTATTAAAACAAATGGAGGCAGAAATGATAGAAGAAAAATATGCTAAAAGAAAACCAACAGGAAAAAAAAAACACAACAACAACAACAAAAACCACTGGAAATGAAGCTGAAATTGCTTCAGGATTATTCATAATTAAAAAAAAAAAAAAAAAAAAACCAACAGCAAAACATGAAAGCAATCCATGAATCTAGTGATTGAGGAAAAGCTAAGTAAAACTAGGATAGACGTATATGCAGTGTGTTTCCCCCATTCTATCTATGTCCCTCAATTTAAAAATCAGTCAGATTATATAAATAACTCAAAAAAATTCATTTATTGAAATAGCATTGTTATAAAAGTAGGAACAAAGACTAAACCTGTAGTGTACTTTCCCATCAATACACAGTGTCAGTGGAAAGAGCAGGCACACATATAGAGCATAAGACTAATAGAGCTGAAACACATAAGCAAAGCAACATTGATGCATTGCCCTCTTGTTTCTTCTTCTAGGGGTGTCAATCTGCTTCCCCTGGCCATGTCTCTGCTGGTTATGTCACTTCCCTAGGTCTGTTGCTTGTCACAATTCATGTGGACTCTACAAAGTACTTTTTAGATGATGTCTCCTACTGATTGAGTTGCTATATTACAAGATGCCATTCCTGAGAATGGGGAACATATAGAAGAGGAATCCTATGTCCCATCCCTCTACTTCTTTCCTCTTTCCCTCCATACATACATACATAGCTTTGGAAAAGCACTCTGGAAAAAGCAGAAAGGAAAAGATATATTAGATGAGTCCCTCTTAAGAGCTGGGTTCTTTTTTTATAGCTGGATCTCTTTTTTCTTCTTTCCTAATTCCTCCAAACTTGCTCAGGCTTTGAAAAAGCATTTTAGGGGTCACGTGAAGGCAAAAATAAGACAAAGTAAAAAGTTTTTCATCTCAAATGGTTTTCTCAACAGGTGCCTTGATGATCAGATCAGAGGATGCTGGGCTAGTCATAATAACTGGAGTGATGAGCAGGAGGTATCTCTGTATGGACATCAGAGGCAACATCTTCGGATCGGTGAGTCTTTGGACTCTGTGTGACTTGCAGGTCATTATATGGCTGCTTTCAAGAAAAGCACAGGATACTAGAATGAAATAATCCTATGTGATATATTCTATTGGCCTGCTTTCTCTTGGTACCTTTCCCCAAACCAATGTGCTAATATATAAAATGGGATGAATCTACCCAAATTATCTCAATGCTCCATTTTTCTTTACGAAAGACCAAGCCTCACAGGGGACCACTAGAATCTTTGGTTTACCTAGGTTCTGTCTGTCCTCATAACCTGAAGTCCACAACAGAACAAAAGGTCCAAATCCATGTAGGAATCTGATCCATTGCTATTACTCTTAGAAAAAGGTGACTTCCATTAATTAAGCCCATCTGAACCCATTTTCTTATCTGTAAATGAGAGGGATAGATTAGACCACCTTAAAGATAGTTTGCAACTCTGGTATCCTATTCCATTTAATTAAGTATATTTGTAGGATGCTAAGTTGTGGGGGAACTCAGATGAAGTAGCAGACTTCAAGCTCAGTATTTGGCATCGATTGAAAACCTTACCTTATGCTATGCAGAAGTTACAAGTGAAAGATTGTTAGTCACTGTCAAAAGAGGGGTTTTTTTTGATGTTTTTTTTTAACCAAAGGATTTGTGCATGTGCAATTAAATATTTATATATATATTATTATATATTAAGTCAAGAAATTATACCATCACCAGATTATATTACTTGTTAGTTGTAAAACTAGTCCTGATGCAGTTTATATTTCCTGTCTCCTTGATGGTGGAGCATGGATAAAGTATGCTAGATTTGAATCATGGCTATGCTATGTATAACTTCTAGGTCATTCTATCTCCCTGCTCAGCAATTAGATATTTGAGTAAATGCCACATTTAAAATGCAAATCCCTCTAGATATCAGTCTAGATGTCCTAGGATAAAATAATTGAAGTGCCTTGACGGAATGGGAATTTAAACATGTGATAACTATTTGCATCTGGAAGGGGAGGTGGGAAGAGGGAGAGACAATTTTAGAACATGGAGTGCTGGGTATAACAGCCCTAAATGGGGTTCTGTAGGGAGGGGATGGTTGTGTGCAGCCAGATGCAGGCATGAGGCCACTGACTACCTGGGAGGTGAGTGAAAGGTGTAGGAAAGGGACACAAAAATAGAAAGGTTATCAAATACAACCTTTGCCTACAGAAAGCTATCTTTTTCTTTCTAAAACTATAGTGAAAAGATCCTCCTTTAGCTTGATGGGTTATTCTTATATCATTACTTCCATTTCCTTAACTAGAATTGTCCCACTTTTCCCTCTCCGCCTAACTCCCAACCGTTCTGTGAGAATGAATCCCTTTTTCTCAATCCCTGCTGTCTAATACTACTTTAAAAACTTCCAGCACCTGCTTCAGTAAGCTGGCTCTATAGTAAAAGGACAGGAAGAACTTGAGGAATGTCCAGTGTTAGCTTTTACAATTAAGTACACCACAAGCTTGGGAGAGAACACATTTACCCAGATATTCAAATACCTTAGAAAGTAGTGTCTTATGGTTCTCAAGGTCATTACTCCCTTGATCTTGACATATAACCTATTCTGAATACATACCTGAAATACGGCTGACCTATTAGTAGATGGAACCTATTAGTGGATGGAAGAAACCAACATATCAAAGACAGGAAGAGAATGGTTTTCTCCAATCAGAGAATTCAGTTTGCTGCCATCAACACGGCTTAATAACCATGAAACTCTGAAGTCCTTGTCCTCATAACTACCTGCACCTTGAGTTTGGGTACTTCTTTCTTGTTTATAAATGCAAATAGCCTGATGTTATCATTGGAAATATATCAGATTTCAAGCCTATCTTTTTTTTTTTCCCTGAGGCTGGGGTTAAGTGACTTGCCCAGGGTCATCAAGCCTATCTTGCAAAGAAGGAATGCTTTATTATTTGGAAGAATTAGGAATTAAAAAGCCTAGATTAGAATCATAGCTTCAATTTTAACAGCTTTTCCACCATCAGCTAGCTCTATTATATTTTTGACTCTTCATTTCCTCATTTATAAACTTTCAACAATGAGATGATTCAGCTCAATTCCAATAGACTTTTGATGGAGAGAGCCATGTGAATCCAGAGAGGACCGTGGGGAATTAAATATAGTCCCACAACATATTTTCACTTTGTTACTGTTTGCTTGCTCACTTATTCTTTCTCATTCCTCCTCTCCCCTTTGATCTGATTTTTCTTGTGCAGCATGATAAATGTGGAAATAAGTGTAGAAGAATTGCACGTTTAATATATACTGGATTACTTGCTGTCTAAGGGGGGGGAGGGGAAGGGGAAGGGAAGGAGAAAAATTTGGGAAAACAAGGTTTTGCAAGGTTAAATGTTGAAAACTATCTTTGCACATATTTTGAAAATAAAAAGCTATTATTTAAAAATAAAAATGGGCCTAGTGCTTAAAATTATCTACCTTACAGGTTTAAAAGGAAAGTATGTGGTATATTTAAAAATGACACTATTTCTATATTGATCCTGGACATATAAAAGAGTCATTAAGGCAGTCTTCACCTGGTCCCTTCTCTATTCTTTCAGCATTTCTTCAGCCCAGACAACTGCAGGTTCAAACATCGGACATTAGAAAATGGGTATGACATCTATCACTCTCCCCAGAACAACTTCCTGATCAGCCTTGGCAAGGCAAAGAGGGCTTTCCTACCAGGAATGAACCCACCTCCTTACTCCCAGTTCCTGTCTCGGAGAAATGAAATTCCCATAATACACTTCAATACACCTGAACCCCACCGGCATACCAGGAGTGCTGAGAACAGTCCTGACTTGGACCCAATGAATGTGCTGAAACCCCGACCAAGGATAACTCCCTGCTACCAGGAACTCCACAGCGCTGAAGAGAACAGTGTAGTGGATGACGACCCTTTAGAAGTACTCAGAAATAGCAATAGGCTGAAGCCCTATCCTGGTAGGACGAGTTTGGAAAGATGCCTCCATGTCCCCAAAGCAGCTTAAGTGGACTACAATAAAATGCCTTTTACATCATCCCTAATTCTTTTTTTTAGCAGCTAGCCTGTCTTTAAGAGGTCCAGACTCTTTAAATTTTAAAGAAGGGAAGGATCATTTTTTCCAACCCCTTTTTCTATCTTATGACTCCATGGAAATTAAGCCCTAGACTTAATGGTAAAGTTCTATTCTCTTTTGCACCTTGACATTCCATTCAAGAACCTAATGTGGATGGTCTCCCCCACCCCTCTTCATCTTTAATCAACTGTTAGGGGCTCTGCTTTCAACAGATTTTGGCACACTAATAGTATCACTCCTATAACTTCTTCCAGTTGATGATGATGATGGAAGATATATAAATGGTAGGAGAATGCACTGGGTGAAAAAGAAGTAAGACTTGGTCCTAGAGTGGACAGCCAAACTTTGCCCAACCTGAAGCCAACCTTTGCTCTTCTGTGTCTATAACCTTTATCATCATGCTTCTCCACTGCAAATCAGGATGAGATCTGAAAATTAAAAATCCCTCCCCAATCCCACATGTAATCCTGATACATCACCTTATAAAAGCCCTTTATTTGCTTATGACATGCTTACTATTCTGACTAGATAAAGCTTAAATCCACTTATTCCTTGAGCCCCTTCTAAGGGCTCTCACTGGGAGTTGTTTTTAAAAGCAAGCAGAAGTTGGTTAATAATGAAAAATTTTATCTGTTTGGTACCAAGAAGGTACCAGGAAACATGCTAGAAATAACCAGTTCCATGACAGGGTGGGATAGATTGCTATTCACTCCCTATTCCATTATAGCCCAGGACAGAGGGGTCATTTCCAAGCTTAGCAAAAGTCAGGCAAAGACGGAAGATTAAGAATTTTTCCAGTCCTGAAAATGAAACACTCTATGCACTTTTTGGAGGAACACTGAACCTTTGTATTTTACTAGCCTATTTTTTTTCAAGCTGACCTTAATTTAAAGTCATTCAGTTCAGTCAGCAGCTTCCCTTTGCAATAAGAATAAATTTGAAGTCTCCAGAAATTTAACAAACTTCCTTATCCAAGGTTGGTAATACTATTTTGAATGGTCATAAAAATGTTAAGTGTCTACAAAGGGAAGTTGTTCAAAGTTTTCAGTGGTTCAGCAGATTTCCGAGGACCTTTCTGAAAGGCCAATTTTAGTCCTGAAGTTGTTCATGGAGATCAGACCAGGCTGCCTATCTCTAATTCAATTCAGTTCAACAAAAATTAGTTAAGTGACTATTTATTTATTGGGTACTGTACAAAGCATGAGGGATAGAAAAGACAAAGGATAACTCTCCCTTTAAAGAGTTTAAATTGTATTGATAGTGCATAATCTGAAGAAATAGCCAAACAGTGAAATCCCTGTTTTTCTTCTTAATGGGTTAGGAATGTGTGCTTTCTTTCCCTCCTGCAACACTGGCTTCAGAATTCCCCTAAAGATGAATCCCATGACATTTTGTTAATTCCAAGTTTGCTGACTAATTTCACACTAAAAGCATCACTTCTGTCATTTCCCTGAGCTTAAAATAAAGAATGGAAGATGATGAGGAGTATACTGGCTGTGAAACAACTAAGACTTCTATACAGACAAAACTCTAGCCCAGTCTGGGGCCCATTTTTGCTTTTCTATAGAATCCTTTATCCTATTTCAGCACTTCCCTTCTCTGCAAATCAGGATGAGACCTATGAAACTAGAATCTTATAATTTTCAACCCCAAAAGTAACACTAAGAAACCACTTGGTAAACAGTCTTGGGGCCCAAGCAGTATAAAAACAGTAAATAAAGGATTAGTGACCACTAATTTTGACTTTCCCAAGACTGTCCTGATTTCTGGACATGATGCCAAGAAATATAACAGTACAGGACAAGAAATTGGGAAATTCTAGAAGTCTAAAACTTTGAGGCTTAATGTTTATCAGGTCTTGTTCTAGTCTACCATTTCTGGCTTTGAATCTTTCTGCCTAAGGCCCCTCTTCCTTCTAAATCCTTCCCTGAGTAGTCAAATGATATAAAGATCCAGACAAGGTCTCACTTCTTTGTTTCCTTCATTCCTATCTTGTTATATTAGAGCTCGATTCATTCTATTGTACTTCTTGGAGGAACAACAATCCTCGGCTTTTTTTTTTTAAGCTTTTTTCCCTATTCACAACAAAACCATGCACAAAACAAAACAGTCGTGCACTGCAGATTTTAAAAAATATATTCATTCTGTTATAGAATCACCAATACCCATTCCTTATTGAGGCCCAGACACCCAGAAATGAATGGGAAATCAAGAAGTACTTCTAGAGTTGACCAGTTTGAGTCAACAGTACTAGCAACAGCAACAGGGAGACCTCTCTGACAATCCCTTGTAATTCTATAAGTGTTCCTTTGGAAATAAAAGTATTTATTTATTTATTTAGATGTTGTCTATCGCCTGATATTTATGGATATTTATAGTGATGTATTCCCATTTGTTTCTTTGCTTTTACTTTAAGAAAATAAACTTTTTCTTAGCCTCCAGTAAACTTTCCATTGCTTTATAAATAAAGAGACAAGGGTAATATAGGAGCCTCGGAGACTGGAAGCAGCCTTGGAAATGATCTAGCTCAAAGAAATCATGTAAAAACCTTTCATTTCATTTCTGTATACAGATGAGGTGCTTGGGCCCAAAGCTATAGAAGTGCCCAATACCAAATGGCTTACCTAAGGTTATATAGCATTTATAAGCTATGATTATCAAATCTTGTGTCCAAATCCTCTGCCCTTTCTGCTACATTATGTTGCCTCTTTGTTGGGAGAATACCACATTTTCAAATGTGTTTTTTTTTTTTTTCCAAAAAAATTCTCACTGAAGGAAACAGAAGTTCTTTAGCCCTAAGATGGTCCCACTAGAGGGAACTGGTACCATAAATTGGGACAGCATAAGATCTCCTCGAGAATTGACTGCCCCATATTTCCTTCTGCAGTCACTTAGTTCCCAATTTCCTGCCTGCTATCAGGAGGTCTATAATGATTGGTGATTCCCATAAGAGATGATCTTGGTAATGAAAACATGGATGAAAACACCAACTTTGGACTGAGTCATTCAAAAAATAGTGCAATGTTTGTTAAGTCAGGTCCCTAAGTGCTGGAGTTACAAAAAAGGCACAAGGCAGTCCCTGCCAACAAGAAGACCACAGCCTAATGAGACAAATAAACAAATATGTACAGTCAGGAGATATACACTATAATCTGGAGAGAATCAGCCAAGGGAAGACAAAGAGAGGGGTTTATATTTGATCCTGGAGATAAGAAGTCCCTAGAGTTTGCGGGCACATGTTTGTGTGTGATTGTGAAAGATGTGGTCTACCTGCATTTTAATGAAGCCACTTTGGGATGGTTTGGAGTAGAGCAGAGCAGCAGGCCATTGCAACATTTCAAACAGATGAGGGCCAAGGTATACCATAAGGTGGCAATCAATAGATTTTAAAGGTGAAACTGGTAGGTATGACAACAGATTGGGTATTGGGGATTAAAGAGAGTAGTTGAGGATGAGAGTAGGGAAGGTGGCTAGTCTGAGGAACTGGGAGAATGGTGTTCCTCTTAAAGGTTACAGGGAAGTTTAGAAGAGGGTTTAGGAAAATGACAATAGGTTCTATTTTGAACATGTTGAATTTAAAATGTCCACTGGACATCCAGGCTGAGATAGTTGAAAAGCATGATATGAAACTAGAGGTCAGCAAAGGAGTTAAGGCAGGATAGGTAGAGTACAATTATCAAAAAGCCACAGGATTTGGCAATTAAAAGCTTATTGGTAATTTTGGAGAGACCAGTTTCAGTTGTTCCAAAACCCAGTTTTGGAAGCTGGGTTGTAAGGGGTTAAAAAGTGAGAAGGGAGAAAGTGAAAGCCCCTAGTGGAGATTGCCTTCTCAAGCCACTAAAGCTAGAAGAGATATTTGAGGATAAGGGCCAATGGGCATGTTTAAAGAAACATCCAATAAGACATGGAGAGACTAAAAGTGATAGAGTCGAGATGACAATAGAGTAGGAGGCAATCTGATGGAAGGGATAAGGTGTATGTAGCATTACTTCATCATGTGAAACTGGTGTGAGGGAAGAGATAATGGCAGAGGACACAGGAGATGAGGAAGAGGAAGAACAGAAAGTTCATGGTGACTGATCACAAATTCCCCCCCCAGGCTGGGGTTAAATGACTTGCCCAGGGTCACACAGCTAGAAGTGTTAAGTGTCTGAGATCAGATTTGAACTCCGGTCCTCCTGAATTCAAGGCTGGTGCTCTATCCACTGCGCCCCCTAGCTGCCCCTGATCACAATTTTCTGGAAAAAGAATTGGTACAGAGGAATTAGCCTGGGAAAGACCTGAGGAGTTTGGGAAGGGAAGGCATGAAACTAATAGATCATGGTCAGATAAAAGTTTTTTAAATTCCTGAAAATGAAGATAGTGAATTTGTGGGTCAGGCAAGATCAAAGGTAATGGCTGTGTGTGGCTGAGGCAGGATGCAGGAGTTGGTGGAAGGAACATGGTTCCATGTGAGAATGAATGGTTTTTCCTTTTCTTCATTTTCACTGTTTAATAAACTATGAAGTCTGGGACACTAATACATTGCTGGTGGAGTTGCGAAAAAATCCAGCCATTCTGGAGAGCAATTTGAAACTATGCCCAAAAAGTTATCAAACTGTGCATGCCCTTTGACCCAGCAGTGCTACTACTGGGATTATATCCCAAAGAAATACTAAAGAGCGGAAAGAGACATATATGTGCCAAAATGTTTGTGGCAGCTCTTTTTGTTGTAGCTAGAAACTGGAAGTTGAATGGATGTCCATCAGTTGGAGAATGGTTGGGTAAATTGTGGTATATGAAGGTTATGGAATATTATTGCTCTGTAAGAAATGACCAGCAGGAGGAATACAGAGAGGCCTGGAGAGACTTTAATCAACTGTTGCTGAGTGAAATGAGCAGAACCAGAAGATCGCTGTACACTTCAACAACAATACTGTATGAGGATGTATTCTGATGGAAGTGGAAATCTTCAACATAAAGAAAATCCAACTCACTTCCAGCTGATCAATGATGGACAGAGGTAGCTACACCCAGAGAAGAAACACTGGGAAGTGAATGTAAATTGTTAGCACTAATATCTGTCTGCCCAGGTTGCATGTACCTTCGGATTCTAATGTTTATTGTGCAACAAGAAAATGATATTCACACACATGTATTGTACCTAGACTATATTGTAACACATGTAAAATGTATGGGATTGCCTGTCATCGGGGGGAGGGAATAGAGGGAGGGGGGGTAATTTGGAAAAATGAATACAAGGGATAATATTATAAAAAATATATATATAATAAAAAATTTTTTAAAATAATAAATAAATAAATAAACTATGAAGTCACATTTGAGTATCTTAGTTCTGTGAAGTGGGTGTGTGAAAGGGGGAGTCGTGACTGGAGAGGAAAGCCTGACCAGAGCCAGAGAGGTCTAGACACTTGCAAGCTGAGCGCCCTCTGGTGACTTATGAGGATACTACAGGACTGTTAAAAGGCTGTAAACACCAGAAAGGAACTAGGGGAAATGACAAATTTTAGAGGAAACAGGAAAATATTACACTTCTGGTGGAACAAGTATAGACTAATCCATTCAGGAACTAGGTCCAATTAGATTATTATTTAAATGAGTGTACTCTGTACTCCATATCATAGCCATTAATGCCACTATTAACCTTCCAAAAAATATTTATAGTTCTTTTTATAGTGCCAAAGAACTAGAAAACTAAAGGGATGACTAGAGAACAGCTCAACAAATTATGCTATGCAAACATAACAGAATATCATTATGCCATATTAGACATGAAACACAGTAAATATAACCCAATTTACAATGTTAATATTGTAAATAATAAACTTACGAGAACTCTGATCAAATGATTCTAGAAGCATGCTACCAGGCATCATTGGAAAAAATAATGCAGAATTTTTTTATTACAATATTATTAATTTTTAATTTTTTAAATTTCAATTTAATTTTTTAATTTTAATTTTTAGTTTTAATTAATGGAGGTAGAAGTGTAGATAGTGGTGGAAAAAATTCAGTGAAAGAGGACTTCTAGAGATTTCTGGTAAAAAGACAAGGCCTGAATAGAAAATGACATTCAAACAAATTCAAGAGAGGCATAAAAAGGTAAATCATGAGGAACTTCACAAGATAAAATGTTTCCCAAATAGGAAGATGATACACATAATTTCCAAGAACTTTATCTTCATTAGGGTAGTTGAAGCCTATTTAGAAGGATGGGCATGAGATTATTTTGTTGGGATAATCTAGGAGAAGATGGTTGGGAAAGGAAGAATGAGAATTTATCGCACCTAAAAGAGGCATGCAAGTTTCAGTAGTAGAAAAAAAATGGGGAGGTAAACAAAGCTTGAACTTCATTCATTTAAACTTAAGAGGGAAGAATATAAATACACACTCAGCTGCATATAGAAATCTCACCCAAGAGGGTAATACATGGAGAATGTGCTAAGAGAAAGGCAAGAGTACATGCTAAGAGGAAGGAAGAATTAAGAGACACCAGAAAGGAAGGATTAAGAGAGACAGTGGTCAAAAGCAAAGTAGACTTTTGAGAAGGATAAACAGAAAACAAGATAGAGGGAAATATGGTTATCAATTATAATTGTGAATGTGAACACAATGAACTCACCCATGCAATGCAAAATGATTCAGAAATTAGAATCCAACAATATATTATTTACAATGGTGAGGAGGTAGAGGGAAGATAATCTGGAATTTTTTTTTTAATTATTTTTATTATTTTATTATTCTTATTAAAGAAAAATAATGGAAATTTTTTTAGTGACTCCTTAGAAAACATAGGTAAAGTACTAAGAGGCAGTGACGTGCAATGGAAAGACCCATGCATAGACAGTCAAAAGACTAAAATCTAAATGGCTCGTCTGTGTCCTTCTGGACCTATGAAGGGATTGAAAATGATTTTCCTAGATAAATGATCTCCAAATCCAACAAATACAGGAATACAAACAAAAAATAAAATACTCCTGATGTGCATTCTATTTACTGAATAATATCTTACATCTGTATGGTACTTTGACATTTATTAAGTTCTTTGTATATATTACTTTGAGCTTTGCAATAAATCCTGTGATGTAGGCATTAATTGATGTAGGCAATTAACAGGTAATCTCATTTAGGAAATTAGGAAAATAAACCTGAGAGGTTAACTAACTTTCCCCAAAATCATACAGAAATAAATGTCAAAGGTAGGATTCTCATATTCATCACTCTATTTAGTCACAATGCACAATATGGCATAATAATACTCTATGCCAATGAAATAGAGTATTATTATGCCAAAGGTTCCAAACATTAGAGATCATTAAAGTACCTAAAGTTCAACCTCTCACCCAATTTGTCAATACTGACAAAAAAGAAATGGTAGATAATGATAAGTGATAAATGGTAGAAGGGGCAGGGCTTCAGGAAAGCAAATAAAGCTGTGGAAAGCAATTTGGAACTATTCCCAAAAGTCAGTGAATTATGAAAATCCTTTAGATCCAGCAATACAAGGACTGTGCTTTTCAAAGGGGTACCATTAACTAAGGAAAGGTGGAACATATTATAGCATATGAATGTAATAAATACTATTTTGCTTAAAAAAAAAAAAAAAAGAAACCTGGGAAGATGAATAAAGCAATGTAGAGTAAACAGCTAGAATAACATTTCAAAAATTTTGACAGACATAAACTTGATCAACCATGATTTCAAAAGAATGATACAGGCAAATTTACTTGACAAAGCAGAAGGAGATATAAGATGTGATATTGGCATTCTGATAGAAGGAAAAGAAACCAGTGTCCCTCAGAATCTTCAAAGGGTACTGAGAGTTAAATAAGGAGGTTCCAGGAGGTAGATTGATTCTATTTAGGTTTTAAGAGGGGAAAGAAAAGAATAAAAGGAATAGGAGAACAAGTGTAAATAGGAAAGCAAAGTACCATTATGGAGGGAGTTTAAGTATCAGATGAGCCTTACTCTTGAAATCTTGAAATGGACAAAGGGACTGGAAAGTCTGAACGGAAACAGAACAGGCACGAAGGCCTTCCAACATGAGGTCTTGTGCTCTTTGAAGCCCAGCTGATTCCTTTAGTTCTGTATAACCAAGCATCTACAAAGGATCCTAAGACTTAGGACTGTGATCTTTAAATCACCACATTTTATACATATGTTGACAATCAACTACATAGATATTAACGAGAGCTTGGATTCAATGCTCGATTTTCTACCTTGAGCTTAACTCAGGCTGCCTCCCTCCACTTGCTTTTTCCAAGGCTGATTCCACTGGTTCATCCTTCCCTTCAATGGTTTACTGGAGCCATTTAGTAACTAAGTTGAATTGTATTCTCTTCAATTTAGAATTCCAACATGTCAGGAATGGAGGGGACACCAGAGTTCCTCTAGTCCAACCCCCCACACTGAAACTGAAAGGAAGGTCCTGTCAAAGAGCATGTGACTACTAGGAGCAAAGCTAGGATCTGAATCAAGGTTTCTTGAACTCCCAGGATAGTGTTCTTTCCCTCTTGTGGGATGACTTAAAAAAATCCTCTCCAAAAATCCTTTGCTTTGAATCAAGTTGCTGAACCACAGAACTTATTTTGTTCCAATAATTTGGGCTTTACTTATTCTAAGCAATCTGACTTCTAAAAGGCTCTAACAATTATGTTCTCCATAAAAAATATTAATGTTGCTTTATTTTTTATAATCTTCATGTTGATAAATGTTTTATTCAGAAATTTCTTCAACTTAGAAGCACTCTATATAATAGGAGACAATATTTCATAATAAATAGTAGCTTTTTCCAACAAAAAGAAAGAAATATAATGTATGTTACCCACTAAAAACCAATCACCTAGGCTATTATTTTGGGCTGTGAAAAAAAACAAACAACAAAGTAGAACAAAGCAAAAAATGATTTGACAGCTGCCACAATTAGTTAAAAAGGAAAAAAAACATTAGACACAAGCAATTCTTTTATAAATCATGGTAGTGTTATTAAAAATAACCATTCTCAGTGCTAACATTTAGCAAAATAAAGCAATACATTAAATACTGTGATAATAAATTATATCTCAAAATTATAACAAAGTTATAATACTTCATTTGACAACACTGGATTCATCAACAGGGACATTGCCATTTCTACTCAAAGTCAAAACCTGCCATTTCTTTTGCAAAATGCTAGTAGTAGTGGAACTTCAAAATATATTTTAAAAACCCTGTACTTAGAGTTTTTATATTACTAGCTTTCCATGTTCACTTTGTAACCTATTTCTTAATCATAACTACTGGAAGCAAGGTGCTCCCTCAATGACAAAAATATTAAGATCCTAATGATTTATTTGGGGCTAGGCACTTTCTGTCATTCTGGCTAGGTGATCATGCAAATTAATACAAATGCACTTTATGGCTTTTTTAATTCCTGTAGCACTTTGTTCTACATTTATTATAAAGTGACTTATCCCTGTATTGGGGCTGACTGAACTGAGGTCCGATTTGGTTAGGTTTCCTGGTAAGGTACACTCCAGATCAACTACAAAATAAGTAAACATGTTTCTCATGTAAGCCCCATGACTCACCACCAATATATTAGCATCTAATACTTGGGAAACACTCTCTGAATTAACATCAGATCCACAGTTGCTTCCTAATGAAAATGATCCAGTTAGAAAAGCCTCCAGGCCACTGTCTATTATTCCTGATGAGGGCTTTTCTTTCTGACCAGCTTCATCCAGTATCAGTTGACAAAGAAATTCAAAAAAGTCCTTTGCTCGTAATTTCACCTAAAACAAAACAAAAAAACAAATGAGGAATTTCCAATAAGCAGCCTTGATTTAATAACTTTTACATTTCAAAAAAACCAAAATACTAGTTCATCCAATTCATGGATTTATAAATTAAGTGACCTCAGAGGTCATTTAGATCTTTTTTAGGTTATGAAATGTAACCGTTAATTCTTTATGTTGAGGCAAGATTTATCTTTCTCTAATTTCTATCCTCCTGGACTCCTCTGGAGACCAGGAATTTATGTCTAATTCCGCCTTCCCAAGAAGAACTCCTTAGACATTTAAAGAGGGTTGTATCTTTTCTAGAGAAATTTCAGTTTAAAAATATCTAAATTGCATTCACCCCAAACTGCACATGGTACTTGGTGAGTACTGGGGTACAACCATTTCCCTAATTTGTTCATTTGTTTAAAACATCTATATAATTTGTAATATATATGTCGCACATAATATATACATATATAATTTGTAGCACAGAGAAACAGAGAATTAAGTTTCAAAGTCAGGAAAACCTGTATTCAAGTTTTCTGCTACATAATGAAGATGGGAGAGGGGATAGGACTGTGTCCTATATTTTAGCCACAAGTATGCCAGAAATCATTTGTTTTTCACTTAATGGTATTTTAAAAAAAGAAAAATGGCCAGTCATAGCTCTCCCAACACTTGGGCATTTTCCTCTACTCCATGACTACAAATAAGCCGCAGTTGGGAGTTGCCAAAAATCGTAACTGAATTTCTTAAATACTCTTCTTGTATAATCCAAGGGACCTGTGCCTTGTTATTAATAGTATATGGAGGATGGAAGAAAAAAAAGAATGTCCTCAGTCGAGTCAGACCATTTTAGGAAAGCAATATTTTAAACAAGGGAAGCAGTACTCAGTTTCTTCATATAATCCATCCTTCTAGAATCAGTAACAAATTTATAAATAAATCCATTTTTAATGTATGCAATTGATCATAGGATTTTCATCAACTCATCTATTAGGAAGCAATTTTATACTCTGCTTGCCCACATCCATTCATGAAGGCCTACTGAACCTGGTAGTCAGGAAGGGACAAATTTAATTTTATGGAGATGTTTTATTATATGAATTCAATATACACTAATATATTCATATTAGTCCATTGCTAACTGAGTAAAATTTTAATCATTCTGTGTAAACAGCAATTCCAATAAGTGCAGCATACCTGATCTAATGTTTCTCCTTCGGGAGGTGTAAAATTTGGGAACTGTTCCCCAGCTGCTTTGGCCAATGCCTTTAATTCACACAGAGGTTTACCTTCTGCGATGCCATACTTCTGCAATAGGACAACAGGTAAAAGTGTAACTTAAGGTATTTGCAATATGACAATGCCCACTTTTAGTACAAAATGTATAGCTCAAATCAGTAAAATAAGTTTGATATATTGGATTACCATCTAGGAGAGGAGGTACAGGGAAGAGAGGGAGAAAAAAATTTGGAACACAATGCTTTGCAAGGGTGAATGTTGCATGTTTTGAAAATATAAAAATATAAAAAGGTTTAATAAAAGAAACAAAGAAAATTAAAATAAAAATTTAATCAACAATAATTAATATTTTAATTAAATAAATATTTTAATTAAATAAAAATAAATTAAATAATAAAAATTAATTTTTTTTCCTCTCTGAGGCTGGGGTTAAGTGACTTGCCAGAGTCACACAGCTAGGAAGTTAAGTGTCTGAGACCAGATTTGAACTCGGGTCCTCGTGAATTCAGGGCTGGTGCTCTATCCACTGCGCCACCTAGCTGCCCCCGCACATCTGATGTTTCTCTATACTACTCATCCATAACAAAAATGAAAACAAGAACTTGCTTCCAGAACAGGTTCACTAAGTTGCTTAAGAGGCATGCTTCTATATATCTAATATGCAGAAGTAACTAATGATAAAAACCTGGGATGAAGAGAAACACACATAAAGCTCCAAATATAATCAATTTATTAGCAAAACTGGCAACTGCCAATAAATGGGTTTCAAGGCTCCTTAAAAGCACCTGAGAATGAAGGCAGCTCTTTTAAAATGATAAAAAGGAGCCTAAAAATGGTCAAGGACAACAATCTGGAACAGAGGCTCATCTTACTTGACTGGTCAGTGATAAGATCACTAACAAGTTTATCACCAGGTAGACAGAAAGCCCATGGCTGGCACAGGATTACAGGCACAGGAGTACAGGATGCTTGCAGTTTACATGCTAATAGTTTCTAATAGATTAGAGCAGGATTAGAATTGTGTCTGGAAATTCCTGAATAAAGGAACTTAAGGAGTTCAGAGGGAGTTCACATACTGAGAGAACTTTGATGTTTAATACCTAGTAAATTGATTAAAACAACAAAATACAAAATAAAGTGGAATCCCATTCCATGCTAGTTGCTTCTTACTGCAACTTCTTTAAAAATTTAAAAATTTCTGCATATCTAATATATAAAAAAATATTCTATTTCAGTATAATTACTTATTTGTCCCTGAATTGCAAAACATCACCTAAGATTAGATCTCACTAGAGAAGCAGAGTTCCCAATGTTAATGAAACAATTCTTTGAAAACTAAATTTCATTTGTACAAAGAAAACAATTTTATGTGATACACACATGAATAAGACATCATCATAATTAACACTTATCTATTACTGTGTTACTATTATCTCACTTCTTATCTCAATTTTATACATAAGGAAACTGAGACAGACTTTTCCAAGGTGCCTCATACCATATGTATCTGTGTATACACATCCATTAAGTGCATATGTGTATGTACATTTGTATATATGTAGAGATACCATACAAATATATACATACAAATACAATAAAAATTTACATATAAATTTACAATACAATAAATCCAAAAATACAATAAAAATTTTTAACTTTAAAAGTTTACTATTTCTGATAGCTCCAGTTTTTTGTTTTTGGCTGAAGCAATTGACTTGCCCACAGTCACATAGCTATGGAAGTATTAAGTGTCTGAGGCCACATTTGAACTTGGGTCTTTCTCTAAATACTGTGCTATCTAGTTGCCCTCTGCTTTTCTTTACATAAATAATCCTCTCATAAGATAACTTATTAACCCTCAATGGGGTTAAGGCATTTTTAGAACCTTAGACCTTAAATCTCTTCAGATAAATGATATCCAGGTGATCTTTCTAAAATCATATAGCTAGCAATGTATGGTACTAGACCTCAGATATCCTGAATCTCAGTCCACTGCTCCCTAGACAAAGAAACTTAAATATTTCTATTTAATAAGCACTTCAATTAATGGCACGACTACTATCCTGTGGGGCTTCCTGTATTTTTTTACATTAAAATATGCTTTTCATTCTTGATCTAAAAACATATGAATCATCAACTCTCAGTAGGGAGATGGGGAGGGGGGGGGGACTATAGTTGCAATATACCACATGGCTAAGAGTTTGATAACAGATCTCTTAAATAGCCTTAAATAGCCAACTTTTTTAAATGGGTTATTTATACTTGAAAAAGTCGAAAATCACTGATATAGAACAAAAGGAGTAAATAGTTTGACAGTTGACATATTTAGATAAGATGCATAAGACTGAAAATCTATGTGGAAAATCAAATCAAAAAGCATCATATTATAAAGGAATTTTTTATAAAGTAGCTTCTTGATTATTTTTTGGAAAAATGATCTGTTCCAAGACCACAGCAAGAATTCTTAACACTTACTCTTTCACGAAGTCTTCTATCGTATTTCACTGTTGCTTCCTTACAAAATCTACTTTTCTCCAAAATCATAGCAGTGGTCTGAAAATATAAAGTGAATTAGATCTCCTTTCCATAATACATTCATATAAAAATATGTAAAAATAAAAAAGATACTAAGGATTAATTCCAAACAAGGACTCACCTGTTTTGTACGTGTAAGGTCACTTGAGAAAATATGAGTAAATTTGACATTTTTAAGAAATTCACCAGCAGCAGATGCTTGTCTAAAACCAGTTTCTGAAAGAGGCTCATCTACACCTTGACCTAAGGGGAAAAAAAAACTTCATTGTCTACATATTTTTAATGAGAAGACGAAAAAAATTCAAATCACATGTATCCCAAAAAACAAAAAAAATTAGGTTAGTGTCAACCACCTTTGGTCTTATTAGCCTTTTGCATTATTTTGCTCATTCCAACATCCTCTTTAGCTCCTTTTTGAATGAAGGACATGTTCATTCAAGTAAACAATTTAAACAATTTTAAGGATCTGTGACAAGAAATCTGTTTTATCCAAATTTTGTTCTTTCCTGTTCTGTCTCTTCTATCCAGTCAATGAATTAATGAGCTAAATGAATTACTTTATTTACATGGAATAGTCATCCATCCAATTTAGGAAACATTTCATTCAATAAACATTTCATTCAATAAACATTCATTAAGTTATTATGTGCCAAAAGGACAAGGAGGGAGAATGGAGGGGAAGCTAGGAAAGTCCTCTTAACTTAGGGGTGGTTCACTGTTTATAGTGAAATGAAACCTGTTTAAAATTTAGTTAAATTTAGTGGCCCAAGGCAAAATTACTAAACTAATTGTTTATCAGTGGCCTCTAAAGATTTAGTCTTTATTTTCTATTCCCTCCACAGCATTCTAAATGAATGAAACCTTTCACTTTATTACAAATCCTCCCCATATCTTCATGCACAGCAAATAATCGTTTATATTGCTATTTTTCTTTAGTTCAGGAGGTAAATAGCAAAAAATTTATTTTTTTTAAATTAAACCCTTTTAAAATTACTTTGGGTAGTACATATTAAACAGAAAAACCAAATTTTCTCCTCCTTCCCCCCACCCCTGATGACAGGTAGTCCAATACATGTTTAATATGTTAAATCCAATATAATATATATAATATAATATATATACACATTTATACAGTTATCTTGCTGCACAAGATCGAATCAAGAAGGAAAAAAAACCTGAGAAACAAAACAAAATGCAAGCAAATAACAGAAAGAATGAGACCCTGATTTTTTTTTTAATTTAGTGAACAATGATTTAAGACAATACTACAAGACTCATGAAGGAAAATGTCATCCACATCCAGAGAAAAGACCAATGGAGTCTGAATGCAAGTCAAAGCAGATTATTTCCACTTTTTTTTCCAAAGTTTTTTTCCTTTTGTTCTGTTTCATCTTTCACAGCATAACCAATATGAAAATATGTTTCATATGATTGAACATATTCATATGATTTCATATGATTGCACATATATAACCTATATACAGAAGTGGGGCAAGAGGATCACAGAACAGGAACATAAATTTGAATAGCCCAGGAATGAGCTGTCTTTATTACAAAATGAAGCTAAATATTTTCAGAACCAAGGTACAAAATCTATTTAGTCAGATATCTGGGAGCTTAAAACTGTAAGATAAGAGGACTAATCAGAAGAGTCTGTTCAGAACAGAATCATGTGCAGAAATAGGAGATTTTAATTTAATCCTTGTCTTTGCTATTGAACTTAGAACTAAATTAAAAGTAACCTTAGAAGGAAATAGCATCAACACTGGCAGTGACAGTTATTAAACCAAATCATTTTTAAATTAATCAGTTTATTTTTAAAGCAAACTAATATAATAATCAGTTGATTTTGCTCCTTTGAAGTCACTCAGGAGGAATTACTTTGGAAAATTGTTCTTTGCACTTGGTTCACTCATTACTCATAAGTTGCTCTGATCACACTTCAGTCATTCTGATATTTTTTAAAAGCCCTTATAAGCTAGATCATATTAACATTGAAAAAACATTTGCAGACCAACCTTGAAGAATTTTCTCTCTGTTGTATCTTGTTTCTCCACTGAAATAGAAACAGAATGATTATCATTCTATTCATGCTATTGAGACAAAGAAAAACAGTGAGGATATAATGAAAGTATAACACAACATATATATAAAGTATAACAACCACAGAAATACAAGTACTTGAAATAAGATCCAAAATGTCTTTAATGGAAGCAGTATAATTTAGGGGAAAGACTGGATTGAAGTTGAAGAAAACTTAAATCTCAGTTCTCATACTTTACCTTGACAAGCTATACAACTTCTCTGGGCTTAGTTTCTTCATACATAAAGGAGGGAGTTGGCTTACAACACGGTTTTTTAAATTTTAAGTCTCAACCAATTTTTACATGATCCCAGTTATATAAGAAATTTCTTAAAACAATTCTTTGATATACACACAATTTTACTTTTTATCAAAGACTATTCCTATATTTAGTTATGCAACCCATATGGGATCACAACCTGTAGTTTAAGAAAGACCTCTGCAATTGCAGTTCTAAATCTCTGATCCTATGATTTAGTACTAAATTTAACTGACAATACTACTACTTTAGGTATCCACTTTACTTGAAGTACAATTTGTTATTAATACAAAGCACTTTTCTCACAAAAAATAAATCAGAGTTTGACAGTATTAAGAACTATACAAACTGCAGCAAAGAGATTATGTGAATTACCCATAGTTCCAATGTTCTGACTCCAAACCCTATTTCTGGAATCACACCACTTCAATATTGTGAAGGTATGTATTTCTCAGACCACTTATTGAAAGAAAGATCCCTTATTAGAATATGTTGAAGGGCAAATGGTCATCTAGCTTCTAGATAAAAACCTCACTACCTCATGGTAGTAGGCCATCCTTCAAGTGGAAACTTCTCTGCTCTGTGTTCTATAGAATCAAACTCTTGAGCAGAAGGATCTAATTAGAGGGCTTTGGGGAAGAAAAAAGCAACTATTTAGTAGGTTATATATGTGCATGTAAATATATCTCCATATTAGGCTTGTTGTGAAAGAAAAGATGGAAAGAGGGGGAAAAAGTCCAAAAAAGATAAAGTGAAAATAGTAAATCTATTCAGATTCCATCAGTTCTTTCTCTGGATGTGCAAAGCATCTTCTATCACAACTCTTGAAATGCTCTTGAATTATACTGCTAAAATGGCAATTCATAATTGATCATGTTGTTGATCATGGTTGATCAATGTTGTTGCTGTATATGTTCTCCTGGCTTTGCTCACTTCACTCAACATCAGTGCATGCAAGTTTTTCTGAAATCTACCTGCCATATCGGGGAGAGGACGGGAGGAAAGAGGAGAAAAATTATAACAAAAGGTTTTGCACTTGTCAATGATGAAAATAATATCTGAAAAAAATATATCTGCTAAATAAAAAGCTGTAAAAAAAAAAAAAAAAAGAAGTCTAGCTGTTCTTTTCTTATGGCAGTTGCATTTTTAAAATATCTGCACAAATCTATGTACAAGGTATTAGTATAATACTATAAATACTATAAATAAAAATAGTCCCCACTCTTGAAGGGATTAGAATAGGAAGAAACACACACAGAGAATTATGTGAGCAAAGAAAAGATTCAGAGGGAAACACTTTCAGCAGGAAGGATTTGAGCAGAAGTTAAGAAAAAGATAAGCAAGGTAGACTTCTCTGCCTGAAAAAAGTTGGGAGATGGCTAGTCAAGAGTAGGTGATAGCTGATGCAGAATACAGAATTAAATGAAGGGAGCAATACTAACTAAAACCAGAAAGTTATTGTACAGCCAGATTATGGAGGGCCTGACTTAGAAACAATGTTTAAGCAAAGGAATGAATGAATCTGGCACTTTACAGGTAAATAATGATAGAAACAGGGAATAATATAATTGGCCAGGTAAAAGCCAATGAGGATAGAGCAGTAATGAACTGAACCAGCTACACCCAGCTAAAGAACTTTTGGAGATGATTGAACTACTACATAGAATTCCCAATCCCTCTAATTGTACACTATCTCAAAGTCCTATTTTTTGTACAGCAAAACAACTGTATATCCATATATTGTACTTTAATTTATACTTTAACATATTTAACATGTATTGGTTAATCTGTCATCTGGGGGGGAGGGGAAGGAAGGAGGGGAAAAATTGGAACAAAAATTTTGGCAATTGTTAATGCTGTAAAATTACCCACGCATATATCTGGTGGTAGATCAGGGGAAAAAAAGGCAATGAGGGTCAAAAGTTAGAATTCATTCTACTTAAATTCGTTCAACATTTATTAAATATGTACTGCAGTGTGAAGAGGCAGGATGCTGAAATGCTATAAATGATCTCTGAGCCAGAAATACCTGGATTTATATCCTGATGTACATATACATATACATGTACATGTAATTTCAACCTTACTTAAACATCTCACTGGGCCCAAACAGCCTCAGCCTGTATGTTAAATCTGCTCTGGTAGGAGCTCAACAAATTCTTTATATCAAGAAAATCTGAGCGTGAATTTAATTAAATTAAATTCTCATGAACCCATTTTGACCTAATCTTGGTGTAAGGTGTTTTTGTCAAACAGTGAATTCTTATTCCAAAAGCTGGGGTCTTTGGGTTTGTCAAACACTAGACTATTTTGTCCTTTGAACCTAGCCTGTTCCACTAAACAACTTATTTCTTAGCCAATACCAAACACTATGCTAGGCACCAAGGACAGAAATTCCCTGCTGTCATGAACCTTACATGGAGATGAAAGATTTCATCTTGAATGAACAAAAGTTGAGGATGACTTGGTTTTCCCATCTTACAACTAGGAGGCTTTGTAGAATACTTAAAGAGAAATAGGCTGAGATGATGAGGTCAGTTTTAGATATGCTGAGTTAAAGGTAATGAAAGGATATCCAAGTGGGAAGAAACAGAAAAATGAAACTACAATCCTTAGCTAATTATTATTATTAGCAAAGAAAAAAACAACTTTTAATAAAAGTTCTTTGTAAATAATTGGAAAGACATTCAGTGCTCTTGGATAGGCCGAGCGAATATAATAAAGATGACAATACTCCCCAAACTAATCTATTTATTTAGTGCTATACCAATCAGACTCCCAAGAAACTATTTTAATGACCTAGAAAAAATAACAACAAAATTCATATGGAAGAATAAAAGGTCAAGAATTGCAAGGGAACTAATGAAAAAAAACTCAGAGGAAGGTGGTCTAAGTGTACCTGATCTAAAGCTATATTATATAGCAGCAGTCACCAAAACCATTTGGTATTGGCTACGAAATAGACCGGTAGATCAGTGGAACAGATTAGATACAAAGGACAAAAAAGGGTACATCTATAGCAATCTAATCTTTGACAAACCCAAAGATTCCAACATTAGGGATAAAAATTCATTATTCGGAAAAAACTGTTGGGCAAACTGGAAATTAGTATGGCAGAAATTAGATATGGATCCACACTTAACACCATATACCAAGATAAGATCAAAATGGGTCCATGATTTAGGCATAAAGAGGGAGATAATAAATAGATTAGAGGAACAGAGGATAATCTACCTCTCAGACTTGTGGAGGAGGAAGGAATTTATGACCAGAGGAGAACTAGAGATCATTATTGATCACAAAATAGAAGATTTTGATTACATCAAACTAAAAAGTTTCTGTACAAATAATACTAATGCAAACAAGATTAGAAGGGAAGTAACAAATTGGGAAAATATTTTTAAAAACAAAGGTTCTGACAAAGGTCTCATTTCCAAAATATATAGAGAACTGACCATAATTTATAAGAAACCGAACCATTCTCCAATTGATAAATGGTCAAAGGATATGAACAGACAATTCTCAGAGGAAGAAATTGAAACTATATCCACTCACATGAAAGAGTGTTCCAAATCACTACTGATCAGAGAAATGCAAATTAAGACCACTCTGAGATACCACTACACACCTGTCAGATTGGCTAAGATGACAGGAACAAATAATGACAAATGTTGGAGGGGATGTGGGGAAATTGGGACACTAATACATTGCTGGTGGAGTTGTGAAAGAATCCAGCCATTCTGGAGAGCAATCTGGAATTATGCCCAAAAAGTTATCAAACTGTGCATACCCTTTGACCCAGCAGCGCTACTACTGGGATTATATCCCAAAGAAATACTAAAGAGCGGAAAGAGACATATATGTGCCAAAATGTTTGTGGCAGCTTTTTGTTGTAGCTAGAAACTGGAAGATGAATGGATGTCCATCAGTTGGAGAATGGTTGGGTAAATTGTGGTATATGAAGGTTATGGAATATTATTGCTCGGTAAGAAATGACCAGCAGGAGGAATATAGAGAGGCCTGGAGAGACTTAAATCAACTGATGCTGAGTGAAATGAGCAGAACCAGAAGATCACTGTACACTTCAACAACAATACTGTATGAGGATGTATTCTGATGGAAGTGGAAATCTTCAACATAAAGAAGATCCAACTCACTTCCAGTTGATCAATGATGGACAGAGGTAGCTACACCCAGAGAAGAAACACTGGGAGGGGAATGAAAATTGTTAGCACTAATATCTGTCTGCCCAGGTTGCATGTACCTTCGGATTCTAATGTTTATTGTGCAACAAGAAAATGATATTCGCACACATGTATTGTACCTAGATTATATTGTAACACATGTAAAATGTATGGTATTGCCTGTCGTCGGGGGGAGGGAATAGAGGGAGGGGGGGTAATTTGGAAAAATGAATACAAGGGATAATATTATAAAATATATATATATATATATATATATAAAATAAAAAATAAAATAAAATAAAATAAAAGTTCTTTGAAGGAAATTTTAAAGAATTTTAATTCAAGTCCAGCTAGTCTGGCCATGTGATATGGAGAAGTCACTCATCCTTTCAGTGCTCCAGGCCACTCAAAACCCATAGGAATTTATATAACAAAACAATGAGTTTCTTCCGAAAAATCCTACAATAACACTTTGTCTTTAAATTTTATTTAAATTTAATTTTTGAAAAAGTAAAAGTTGAGCATCCAGGATAAAAATCCGTAAATGAACTGCAATAATGTCAGCACCAGGAAAAATCCTTTCATTTGTGCAAAATTTGAAATTTCAGCTTTACGTGCTGGATTTTTGGAAACTATTCTATGATACCACTGGAAGCCACTACATTAATGACTGGCACATACAGAAATGGATAACATAGAAAGAAGGTAACAAAGAGATCTGTGCCTAACCCTGCTCTATTTAACATTTATTATTTTTAATTATTATTACTTAACATTCAATCAAATGAAAGGTATGCTAGTCAAATTCATTGAGAATACAAAACTAAAGCTAAAGAAATGGATAAAACAAAAGAACTCAAAAAAGATCCTGACAGACTAGAATGGTTCAAATATATTTTTAAAGTAATGTTCAATAGTGATAGTAACTTATACTTAGCTTCAAAAAGATCAACTCAGTGTCACTAATGAATCTATATTCTAAAGAGATCATAAAAGTGGGAAAAGATCCCACACATGAAAAAATGCAGCAGCTATTTCTGTGGTTGTGAAATGATCCAACCATTCTGGAAAGCAATTTAGAACTATGCCCAAAGGGCAACAAAACTGTGCATATATCCTTTAATCCAGCAGTCTCACTACTGGGTCTATATCCAAAAGAGATCTTAAAAGGGAAAAGGACCTACATGTGCAAAAATGTTTGTAGCAGACCTTTTTGTAATGCAAGGAACTGGAAAGTGAGTGGATGCCCATGAATTGAGGAATGGCTGAATAAGTATATGAATATAATGAAAAATTGTTCTAAGAAATGATGAGCAGGTTGACTTTAAAAAAACCTGGAAAGATTTACATAAACTGATGCTTAGTGCAACAAGATTATGTGACAATCAACTGTAATAAACTTGGCTCTTAGCAATACTGTGATTCCAAGACCTAACAGAATTGGGAGGAAAATTCTCTCCAGAGAGAGAAGTATGGAGACTGGAATGTGGATCAAAGAATAATTTTTTATCTTTTTTCATAGTGTGGGTTTTTTTTCCTTTTGATCACATTTTTTTTGCTAGGCATGATGATGAATTAGGAAATATTTTAGAATAATAATCGCACATATTAACCTCTATCAGATTGCTTGCTGTGTTGGGGAGAGGGCAGAGTGGAGTAGAGGAAGAAATATTTGGAAAGGAGGCTTTACAAAAGTGAATGTTAAAAACTATCTTTGCATGTATATCTAGAAAAATACTATTTTTTAAAAATTCCATTTCAAAGTACAAAATGGAGAAGAGTTAGAACTATATCCAAAAAATTATCTGTGGGTCTGTTTCCCCATCTGAGAAGTAAGACATAATTAATGATCAAAGTCTGATCTTTAGCCCTGTTTCTTATTTTAGAAATAAAGTTAGACTAGACCAGAAGTATCAAATATACAAGCTACATGCTACATGTAATATTCCCCAGTGAGGTTTGACTCAGATTTAAAATTCAATAATATAAATAACATTACATGTATAGATAAGTAGCCCATTTCTATTAGAATTTTAAACTACAGAAGTGGATAATCAAATTCAGAGGTACTTAATAACCCATTGAATGCCTGAAAGGTCAAGAAACCCAACCCTATTTACTAAGTGCTTAGCCTAATAGCAAATAAGAAGTTTAATATTCATTCAACAGCACTTAAATGCTTACCCTGTGCTAGGTACTGTTCTTACATAGGTAAGCATTTAATAGCTGGCTTCTTTTGGAATCCAAATCATGATCACCTTGTAAATTGTTGGTTTTTGTTGGCCAGAACAGCCAACTGTATGCAACTTAGTTTTCTACTGCTGTTCAGGTCTGTCCTTCAGAAATTACTTGCTCAATGATTTATGAAAACATCAGGAAGGATACTGGAGAACTGGGTTCTATTTATGATTCACCCTGCTGTGTGAACTCCAGCAAATATTTTTATCAACTTCCAAATCAGCTCCCTCAATCAGTAAAGCAAAGTTCTAATAATAGAAACTGCTCATGTTTTTATAACACTAATAAGATTTACAGAGCATGGATTTCTCCTTAGAAGAGAATTAGAAACTAATGCTCAAACAAGTTCATCAATCACTCAACAAGTATTTATTATGCTCCAAACTTGGTACCAGGCACTGTGCTAGCAGTGGGGATCCAGAATCAGTCAACAAACATATAACATAATGCAAAACAATTCTTGCCCTCTTAACAGGGATGAAAAAGAGTGAACAAGTATGTGCAAACAAGCTAGATAGAACATAAATAGCAGCAATCTGTTCTGGTAACAGAAATCAGCTGGAGTCAGATCACTAAACGTGTTTATTCAGGGGGTTAGGCCTAGCTGCCTCACACACACACCTTCCTCCCTCAAACACCAGGAGAGACTGAGTCAGCTTCTGACTCTCACTTCCTCTTCCTCCTCCTACTCCTCCCACACACGTCACTCCCCTCTCTTTGTCCCACCAATCAAGTCAGCACAGAACAACTGGGGAGGGTCAACCTTCAAACAAGTTAATAGGGAACGGTCCAACTGGCAATTAGTCTCTCGTGCTTCATTATCCAAGTGCATTGCTCAGTTCTAGCCCTTTACAAAAAAAGCATATGCAGAATATGTAGAAGTAAATGCAAAATATTTACTATAATGAGATTAAGTGCACTAGCAATTGAGGGCATTGGGAAAAGCTACCAGAAGACTTAAGTCCTTCACTCGGCTCAAGCACTAATTGACTTGCCTGCCAGGACTACAAACCCTGGTGATGTTTCATCACCTAGATGTTCCTTTAAGACCAAATAGCTCAATGACATTAAGCTGCATGATATGTATGATGCCAAAAGACTTGAGTTCAAATGGAGACTTTCAGAAATCCTTTACTCTCCTCTGGATGGCATTAGATTCACAGTATATTACCCTTATTTTAGCCTGATGTGGAAAAATCAAGCACCCAATCAAGGTCACAAAGGTGATTAGTGGGATGGAATTAGATTAGATTCTCTTGATCCTAGTTCCAGCATAATTCCCAAGGGAGCAAAACAGATTTGGAAGTAAGCAAGGGGAAAATAATTCCCTTACATGACTGGTCTAATTATTTGGTCTAATTTCACATGCGGGACAGGCCTAGGGACTGGACCTTCTACCCTAAAGGAAAATAGTTACTACCTCCACAACAGGTTCAATTAGACTTGAAACACACCTTAGAAATCAGAAATCACCTAGTCCAATCCATTCATGTTACAAATGAGGAAAATAAGACCTAGAGTGCAAGTTGTCTGATCAAGCAGCAAAAGCCAAATTTGAACCTAGGTGTTCCAACTCAAAATCCAGTGCTTTTTCAATGCAAATGAAGGTCTAAGAACAAGAGGGTGGTAGCCCAGTTTAAGGTAAAGAAAATCCCCATTCAGGGCCAGTTTAGAACAGATGAGCAGAGGTTAATTTCCATGCCTGAGATTCTCAATGCTGCAGCATACCTCTGAGATCTCTGGCTAATGGAGGTGAGGAAGTAAGATCCTACAGGGATGTCAGATTTTGACTGTCATTCTGAATACCCATAGGACTAAGACACTTCACTGCTTCCTTCTCTATAAAATGGGGTGGGCAGAGCTGTACTCCAACAGGCTGCTTGCTGAGCCTTCCCTTGTTGCCTAATGAGAACTCTAGCAGCCTGGTGAAGTCTTTTCAGAATAAGGCCTTTAAATAAACAAAACATACCTGGCTACAAAGTAATTATAATTTCAATGATATTGGCATAGTCACACGAAAACAATTGTTTATAAACAATACCTAGTTATTTATGAACATATTTATAAACATGTAATAATTTGTTAATACGTAAGCAATGTATATAAATTTAATGTAGCGTCAACAGAATTATTCACACTAAACAATTATAATGTAAGTTGCTACTTAAAAACAAATAAAAGACAATTTCACAGACTTGGCTAAAGCATTCCTGCACATTGCATCTCTAGTCCCTCCCAGCTCCAAAACCGCAGCCTCCACCAGGGGATCCCTCTTCCCCTCCGAGACGCGAACCGTGATAAACGGAGCGCTAGTACTGAAGTCAAGACGACTTGGGTTCAAATATCCAACCCCATACTTGACATGTGACCTTGGACAAGTATCAAGGTCTGTTTCCTCAACTGTAATTTATGAGGTTGGCTCAGACGGGTTCTCAAATCCCTGGTGGGGATCAGACATTAAGCACCTACATTGTACCAAGAACGATGCTAGGAGGATGGGAGGGAGAGAGGAAAAAAAACTACCGTCTCTCCGGGAGCGGGCCTGGGTCGGGATTTAGGCTGCTGCTGCTTCTTTTCCTTCCCCTCTCCCCCAGAGAGCAGGCTCCTTTCGGGGAAGGGGCTTTTCAGGGGGAGGGGAGGGCCACAGGGAGTAGGGCTGCTCCCTCTGTCCGCACCCCGACAACAGAGGGGTGGGCGTCGCTTCCCACGTGCTTACTTACTGTCGGACCACGGTTAAAGCGAAACGAGCCATTCTCAGTCCGGAGTCGAGGTGAGAAGAGGTGGGGGTCGAAGGAAATTCCCAAGAGCAGCCTGGGATCTCCTCTGAAGACTCTATGGCCGCCAGCCTTGCACAGTCGGTACCGCAGACGCCCGAAGACTTCCGCCTGCGCAGACTTTAGAGCCGCGGGTCAGCCGGCCGGCTCCGTTCCTATTGGTGGCGAAGAGGGACGCCCTCGTGGATCTACCCAATAGAAGGCGAGGACGGTGAGTGACATCATGGAGGGGCTGGCCTGGGGAGGGGTGAAGGAGCAAGAGTTGCTGAGTTTTCTGCCCGCACTCTCGGCTGGGCGGAGGCTGTTGGTGCTGCTTGCTGCCCCGCCCCTCCAGACTGGGTTCCAGCAGCCAGCGTTGCCCAGATTGACTTGTCATTTCAGTTCAGTTTCTGTT
Organism: Sminthopsis crassicaudata; assembly: GCF_048593235.1. Lineage (NCBI taxonomy): Eukaryota > Metazoa > Chordata > Mammalia > Dasyuromorphia > Dasyuridae > Sminthopsis > Sminthopsis crassicaudata. Next base: position 193,164,464 of record NC_133621.1, read on the forward strand.
TTTTGCCCCCTCCACCCCGTAGGACATAAATTCTGATTCTCCCTCCACGAGGTCTTTTATTTATCTATTTATCCCACACCAAGGCAGGACCCCTGGCTTTTACCATGGCAATGACTCTCCGGGAGTCTCCCTATCTCATTTAGTCCCCATTGCTTCATCCAGTTGCCAAGTGACTTTCCTGAGGTGCAGGTCCGCCTGTCGCCCACACCAAAAAACAAAACAATCACTTCAGTGGCTCCCCTGCTAGCTATAAGACAGGTAGAGCCTACCTCCTACCTCAAAACTATCTAGGCTTTTTATATATTATTTCCCCTTCTCACACACTCTGGTCAAATCAAACTGGCCTTCTTCATTAGGGTACCTTTCCCTGGGGCTTCCTGGTACCTGGAAGGAATACTGTTACCTCTTCACCTCTATCTCTCAGAATTCCTAGTTTCCCTCAGAAGTCAACTTCTTGCATAAGACCTTGTCTGGTCCTCTAAACTACTTATTGCCATTTATTATTGTATTTAACTTATACTTTAACATATTTAACATGTATTGGTCATACTGCCATCTGGGGGAAAGGGTCGGGGGAAGGAGGGGAAAAATTGGAAGAAAAAGTTTAGCAATTGTCAATGCTGTAAAATTACCCATGCATATATCTGGTAAATAGAAAGCTATAATAAAAAAATAAATTGCCATATATCATCTAGCTCTACCCAGTCCCCATTTTAAGCCTCAGAGCTTTTCATCTCTAGCAATAGCATGGTCGTTTATTTCATGGCACGTTCTTAGAGAATGATTGTTGATTGAATCTTTTTTTGTTGTTGTTGTTAATAGTTTAGTTTTTCCCCAATTACATGTTAAAAGTTTTTAACTTATAAAAAAGTTTTCAATTCCAAATTCTATACCTTCTCTTCCCACTCCTTCAGATGGAAAACAATTTTATTTATTTTATACATGATCAAATCAAGTAAAACATTTCCATATTTCATTTTGTACAAGAAGACAAGAAAGGAAGAAAACATGCTGAATTCAGTCTATTCAGACAGTATCATCTCTTTCTCTAGAAATGAAGAGTATTTCTTATCTTGAGTTTTTTAGGACTGTCTTGGATCTTTGTATTGTTGAGAATGATGGGGGAACCCTGAAAGTGTCTTCCTTGAAACTGTCCTTCTTGACCTTTGGGGTAATCTCTGAAACTTCTAATGGGGACTCACCCTTCAGGGCAGTTAAGTGGTTTCTTCTCAGAGCCCAGGACCACTCCCTACTCAAAAGAGACTCAAAAGTGGTCTCATTTAGCTCAGATCTAGATTTCTATCCACCCCTATTGAAAATTATCTCAAGACCACTTCCAGTAAGTGGTCTCATCTAGGCCTGGGGGCAAGGGCAACATTGAAGGAATCTCATTCACTTGAAACCTATATTTCAGATTCCTTATTTTAAAAAGGGCAACTTGGGGCTCATTCATTTGCAGAGACCCAAAAGTAGGACCATGTCTTGTCACAGAACTCCTCTCTCTCCTTGGCATAGATGCCTGCCAGGACCTTGCCCGCTGAGAAGATTCCCCCTTCTCATTAACACCCCTCTCTCTCTGCCAGGATTTCTCTGCTAAACCTTTACTTTTCTGTCACAACCTTGCCACTAAGGAAAAGCTGACCTCTGGGTGCCAATAAACTTTTTGCCAGTCTAATTTTTCTGGTTTGTGACCGACCAGAAGATGTTCCCACAACACTGTGCCCTGCTCCAAACCTCATCATTCTCTGCCCTGTGCCAAATCTCATCAAGAATAGCTAAGCCATTCACATTTCTTCATCTAATAATATTGCTGTTACTGTGTAAAATGGTCTCTTGTTTTTGTTCACTTCGATTTGCATCAGGTTATGTAAGTCTTTCCAGGTTTTTCTGAAAACATTCTGCTTATCATTTCTTCTAACACAACCATATTTCATCACCTTCATAATACCACAGTTTTGTTTAGCTATTCCTCAATTGAGGGGCATCCTCTCAATTTCCAATTCTTAGCTACCACACAAAGAGCTGCTACAATTTTATTCAAATTCCCTTCCCACTTTTGGCGAATGTCTTCAAGATATGTATTGATGAATCAAAGAATATTCATAATTTGATAGTCTTTTGGGCAGATATCCAAATTGCTCTCTAGAATTGTTCAATCAGTTCACAACTTCATCAACAATACATTAGCACCCCAGTTTTCCCTTCAGTCTTTACCTTTTTTTATCATCTTAAACAATCTGATAGGTGTGAAGTGATACCTCAGTGTTGCTTTAATTAGCATTTTTCAAATCAATAGTGATTTAAAGCATTTTTTCATATAACCATAAATCACTGTGATTTCTTTGTCTGAAAATGACCTGTTCATGTCCTTTATTAATTGAAGAGTGACTTGTATTTTTATAATTTTTACTCCTCTATATATTTGAGAAATTAGGCTTACTTGTTGCAAATTCTACTCCCATCCCCCACCCAGTTTTCTGCTTTCCTTTAAATTTTTTGGTCACATTGGTTTTGTTTGTGCAAAAACATTTTAATTTTATATATTCAGTTATCTATTCTACATTTTGTTATGCTCATTATATTTTCTTTGGTCCTAAATTATTCCCTTATCCTAGTGGTTCTGAAACTTTTGTTCTCAGTATGTTTATATTTTTAAAAACTATTGCAGATTCCAAAGAGTTTTTGTTTATGTGGGTTATATTTATAGATATTTGCCAAATCAGAAATAGAAACTAATTTTGAATTTATAAACACTTCTAGAACCACTGCCTTGTCCATCAATCTGACAAAGAAACAATTTGTAATTTGCTTATCCCCCTTTAAGAATAAATCATGTTTTATATATATGTGTGTGTATGTGTGTGTGTGTATTATATATATAAATCATATTAAGAATAAACCATCCTAACCTTCTCTTGGTATGATTTATTCATACCATATGATTTATTTAATACAACCTACTACATTTAAGACTAACTCTTTTAAGTCTATAGCTGTCTCTTGTGGCTGCCAAGAGTCTTCAAAAATATTATCTGTTGAACTGAATGTTGGGTGTGGTAATTGTAATTTATCTAGTTTGAGGGCTCTGATTTGGGTTGGATTTTATGTCCTAGCGAATCTGAAAATTAGTTTATAGCTTGGTTTCAGGCTCAGATCAGAGTCTAAAAAACACAAATTCAAGATTAGAAGGAAATGAGAAGGAAAATTAGAAGGAAATCAGTTAACAAAAGGAGGGTTACTTTATTACAAAGGGAAAGAATATTCAGAGCAGGGTAAGGTTATTCAGTAAATATATAACACACATTAAACTAGGTACAATTTTCTTGTGCTAGCAAAGATCTTGTAGATGAAGGAGAAACTAATAACTACTCACACCTTCGTTCTTGTTCTTAATGATGAGGTCTAAGCTTGGGGTACCCAAATGAAATTAGGGTTTCTGATGCTCAGGGAGTTAAATAAGGTCTAGTGGCAAGTTTGGGGCACAGGGTAGTTTTGGCTCCCCTCCATCCCTTGGGATTTGGCACAAGGGTAGAGAATTTTGGGGGACTCCCTTCTGGCAGCGCAGAAGTCCTCTGTAAAGGAATTTACAGACCTGAAAACCTAGATTGATAAGAGGTTTATTATGGGGATTGGAAGTAAGGAAATAGGTGAGAGTAAAGAAAAGATAGCACTGGAAACAGTATTCCAGGTGTGTGGTACGGAAATGGTGAGGGAACACCATTTAATAAAAAAAGCTGGAGAGAACTCTAGAGAAAAGCAAAGTTTATTGCACATTCTCGTGAGGCCTCTATCGAAGAGAGGAAGCGCCTCCTGTGGGCAGGACAGCACCTTTAATCCCTAAGGCAAAATGCCCCCTCCCACCACTGACCCTCATCCTCATTGGCTGAGAGTCTTACATTCTAAACGTGAGATTTACCCATGAAATTGAACTTGACCAATTAGTACATAGTTGCCCATATTTGGATGAAATAGGGAGATGTCATAGGAGGGGAAGGCAATGCCCTTTGCTCGAACTTCAGAGTCCTTCAGGCCTACTCGAACTCTGAAGTAGATGAAGCCTTACTCGATTTTCACAACTGTCTTGAAAGATCTCACCTCATCTCATTCAGTCCCTCCTCTTATTTTGTACACTGAGATCTCTTCAAATTTTTGTAACATAATTTCACATTCCCTATGAATTCCTCACTTCCTTCTGGTTCCTGTTGGCCTTGGGCCACCGGCTCCACCCTTACCCTTTCAACAGCATCTATTTAACAGACCCTTCAGCTTTCTCTTCCAACTTGATCATTCCAGATGATGAGTTTTGGACAATTCTGGTTATTAATCTGATCAAACATGGGATGTAGATAGGGAATAATATAACACCACTAAGAGCTATAAGGCCCAACCAAAGGAGCTGCTTCCACCAGCTTCCCAAACCAGGACCCCCAAGAAGTATTGAACAGTGAGGTCCAAGTCTGTACAGGAACATGAGCAAGTTTCCTAATGTTCTTAGTGATTTCCTTCACTAGATTACCATTGTTACCAATCTTTATACAACATGTGGATAAATTTAGTTTAGCACAAACTCTCCCTTCCTCAGCCAACAAATAATCCAGCACAAGTCTATGTTGTAAAATAGCCTCTCTGATTTGAGTAGCTTCATCAGCCAAAAGATGTAGTGCCTCAGCTGTCTGATTGGTGATAATCTCTACAACTGCCTGAAGCCTAATTATCCTGTTCAACATCTATATTGGAGTTCTATATCCCCAACTTCCATCTTGAGCCCAGGTCGCTGGCCCATACTCTTTGACTATTCTTTCTGGAGGCCAGGCCTCACCCCAACCATTTGCATCTTCAGTCCAAGTGATGGAGTTATCTAAACTCCGTTTCCCCCTTCCCAAATCATCATACAACTGAATCCCTAAATATTGGTTTGCCTGTTCGCAAAGAAAGAAAAATTTTGGCTTTATTAGTCCAATATAATAATTCCCTGTCCAATTGAGAGGCAGGTGATTATAGGCAGTTAAACCACAGATCCAATAATGACCCTTTAGAGCAGGTTGTTCCCTTGGAAATATGTCTGAGCTATTCCTTGTAAAAGGGTAATATTGTTGGTCTCTCGTCCCTAGGGGGCTTCCCCCACAAAGGGGTCATACTGGCATTTCCATAAACCTTGCTCTTTTCTCCAACTACAATTGGCAACTGGCCACTGGCCTGTTAGATTAGAGGTACTCCAAAATGTGGAAAACAGAGTCCCATGTTGCCCGGGTGTCCCTGGGGTGACATTATACCAACCCCATTGGTAACTGTACCCAATGTATATGTTCCCTTTCCTCTTATTCTCTTTTATACATCTTAATACATCCCATTCTACTTCATTACACTCAGCAGTAGTGACTTGTTGATAGCAATATCCCTGCTCTCCTATTTCTGGGAGAACATCCAAGGTACAGTCTTTCTAGTCCTTCCCACACTTCAATTGAGGATTCCTCCCCGTATCCCGCCAATATTTAGACATTTTTGTACAGTCAATTGTCTTTGGCCTCAGGTCTGTTCTCGAATAGGTCCACTCACATACACTAATTCCCAGCTTCAAACCTTGTCCTGTCTGATTTAAGCAGTATTTCCCTTTCCTATCTTCTGTCAATGACCACTGATGTTTCTCTTCTCAATTCCAGAAACCAGTCCCATTATGAATTTGGGATCTGTTGCTAAGGATCCAGGCTGGGCTTAAGGGGACAGGTACCCATGGCCATTGGTTCAATTGTTGGGATCCACCACAGATCCAACAATTCGATAAGTTAAATGTTCTCCTTATATTCTGCATGAGCAGGAGAAATTGGTTCTCATCATAAGGAAATAGATAAACCCAAAGCTTAGGGAGAGCCTCATAATGTTCAACTATTATAACACCGTGAAGTTAAGGTGAACTTCCCAAAGGAAAATATATCAAATCACAAACAGGCAAAGAGACCCAAAGTAAGAAAAGAGAAGTCATACAGTTACAATGCACTGGATTCAGAATCAGTGTTCCCATTCAGTGGAGGTCCCCTCCTCTTATGTAATTGGAGGTCTCCCCTGTCTTCAACTGTCCACTCTGATAAAGGTGGCGCCACAGGTCCTTTTGTCCTGGTGTGGTGTGTCCAGCCTCGTTCCTGGGTGCGAATTGCAGTATCTGAAGTCAGTATCACTTGGTAAGGTCCGTCCCAGCACCCAATCACCAACCTGAATTCTATGAACAGGGAAACCTAGAGGAGGAGTCTGAGCTATTAGCCCTTTTTGTTGAAGTCCTTGCAAATGTTCCAGCAATGATTTAACATCTCTTAACAAACAAATCCTTAGTTTCTAAAATAGGGTCCCAGTCTCCCTTAGGATAAGCCTGGAAAGGATGACCATACACTAATTCATAAGGTGAAAGCCCAATATCTCTACGTGGCTTGGTCCTGATTCTAACCAGAGCGAGAGGAAGGCATTTTGTCCAAGGTAGTTGGGTCTCTAAAGATAACTTAATCAGCTGCCGTTTTATTTCTTGGTTCATCCTTTCTACTTTCCCAGAAGAGGGAGGATGCCAAGGGGTATGGAGATCCCAAGTGATTTCTAAGGCCCTAATCAGATTCTGCAATACCTGGGCAGAAAAATGTATTCCCTGATCCGAGTCTATCCTCTCCACCATTCCATATCTAGGAATAATTTGTTCTAATAAGACCTTACTTACTGTCGAGGCAGTTGCTCGGCCTGACGGGAATGCCTCCACCCATGAGGTCAGATGGTCCACTATGACCAGCAAGAACTTAAGGCGACCCACTGGTGGCAGCTCAGTAAAGTCCACCTGGATGCTTTGGAATGGTCTGATTCCAGGAGGTGGTCCCCCTTTTGGAAGCTGGCATTGGGCAGCCCTGTTAGTCCTTCGACAAACAAGACAACCGTCCACCAGTTGTCGAGCCATAGTATATAGGCCGGGGGGAAACATACCTTGTCAGTATAGTATCACACAGGTTTTGGACATCCCAATGACTGCCCTGGTGCAGTTGCTGAAGGACTTGCCTCATACTTGCTTTGGTCAGTACCTCTCTGCCATCAGGTAAGAGCCATCGTCCTTCCGAGTTCTCAACTGCTCCGAGAGTTGAGGCTTTCTCTTTTTCCTCCTGAGTAAAACTAGGAGAGGGTAGACTAGGGGGAAGTATAGGTATCAAAGCCATTATATGAGAAATATCCTGGTCTCCGGCTCCCTTGGCCTCCCGGTCTGCTAATCTATTTCCCCTTGTCTCAAAAGAATTTCCCATCTGATGTCCCTTTACATGTATTACTGCTATATTCCTAGGAGTCAGAATATTTTCTAGTATCTCTCTCTGACTAGTGTATGATGAACCAGTTCTTTACCTTTACTGTTTACATATCCTCTTTCCTCCCAAATCCTCCCAAATACATGCACCACACCCCAGGCATATTTAGAATCAGTATATATATTCCCATCTTGGTCACTTGATTTGAAGCATACAATTCACAACAATTCACAAGTTTGAGCCAACTAATGGGCAGGTAGACTGCCCTTGGTAACAGTGGAAGTTCTAACAAACCCATTTCTTTTCCCATTTACCATCCTAGAAGAACCATACATAAATTCTAAACAAATATTTATCATAACCTTGTGTTGATAACAATAAGGAATTTGCCCCAATGAGTTTATATCCAAGTAGATCTTTCATAAGTGAACATTATTCATACAAATCAGTTTGTTTTTAAAAACACCCAATGCAAATACAATCATATACAGAATGTCTAATTCCACACAAGAGAATAAGAAGTTTTGATAAGAGATTCCCATTAACTTGTAATGGGAGAGACATTCTGCTATTCTGAAACATAAGGTCTTATCAAGTATTCTGATAGAGGCAGGGGGGGGGGTTTTTTGCAGAACTAAGAGGCAAGGAAACTGAGGCAGGACTGAGTCAGGACAATAATTCAAAGTTAAAACATAAGGTAGCCAATCATAGTCTAGCAAATTTTCAGCTAGAGTCCCCTGTAAAGGCCTTTTGTCTCTGCAGCCTTCTCCAAACCCCGCATCTGCTAAAATCAGGTGTGTCTAGCTAGGACAGGTAAAGAGCTATTTCAACTTTTTGCAGCCTCTCCCTTATCTGTAGAGAATTGTGCCGAGCATAGAGCTCTAACAACGATCCAGGCCAGAAGCAGCCTGGATGTCCGCTGCAAAAAAGAAAAAAAATTTTACCTTTTCCAGATCCATTCAGTACCCAAATTATGTCTAGTTTTCGAGGTCCTTCATCAGGGAACCAAAATGATGAGGTAAGCAAAGAGTAAGTAGTTTCCAATTAGGCCTGAACTGAAATAAGACATCAGTTTTTCCCAATTTTCTGACCAGTTGAAATCTCAGTTTCCCTTCCCCCCCTGTTTACAGAAATTATCAGATTATACACAACAGACTAGTAAATTTCCCAAAATAGCAATAGTCATACAGTTTTATACAGCAATAGTTCTGTTCTCCAGGGGACAAAAAGGAAGCAGGATTAAAATTATGATCTTGGATTATGGAGCATTCTTTTCTAATAGTATTGCCTCATGTTTCAACACTCTGGAATCTGTGAGCCATCTCCCAGCCCTCTAGATTTAATATTGTTCTAACTTGAATACCCCTTCATTTCATCTTCTCTGCATATTTAATAGGGGATTGAGTGTCAAAAGTTCTTTCCCCACCATGATCATGCAAAACATGAAAAACGCATCTGAATATAGATCTATATTCAGGAACTTGGGATTGGGGTTCCAGAGATTGCCAGCTTCGTCTCAAAAAGAAAGGCAAAGTGGGAGCGGTCCTAGCACTGTATATCTCACTGACCACTTGGCTCTGATTACAAACATAAGAGGAAAAACCAGGGGCATGATTTAAGGCAGTTTTACTTCAGGTAGCTGTCCTAATTTTAACCATCCCACCTCCAGATGGTGGAGTTTAACGACCTCTGCAAACAGTTATACCTGAATTCAAAAGTCCAAGTAAATATTAGCTTCAGTCCCAAAAGATTTTATCTAAATGTAGGCTGTTCCTTTAAACAGTAGAAATAATTAATATCTACATCAGCAAGGAGGTGCAGTTATTAAAAACAAACTAACAAACAAACAAAAAAACCCCCACTATACTTAATGGGAGGGACCTCTCCACGTGGTCACCCTTCCCCCACACCACCATGCTTCCTGACCCAATATATCATAGCTCCATTTAAACTATTAATTACTTTTACAAATCAATCTTTCCTGTCCCGTCTTTAAGTAAATATATATGTATATATTTTTAAACTTTACACTTCAATGTTCCCAAGTAACTGACCCAAATTTCATAAAACTTAATACATGCCCAACAGAGCTGACAAACACTTAAGGCATAGCTCAGTTACAAATTACCCAATACCTCTAGCAAACATACCATCTAAGTAGGGAGATACAACCACAACCTCCCCTAAGTAAGCTACCAGCATTGTTTTAAAAACCTATGTTTTAACTTAAAATCCTAATCACAGCTTTAAATTCCCAATAATATAAAACTACTTTGCTATCATATTTAAAACAATGAACTTCACCAAATAGCGGTTTCTTTCCCCCGGCCCACGTGGCCCTGCTGCAGTCAGGACACGTGGGAGGAAGAGGAAGGAAGCCACCATCTTCACTGGCTCAATCCCACATACTTCCCCGTGTACAGGGTTTCTGATCCCAAATGGGATCTACTAACAGCTATTTCTGGTCAGCTGAAACGACCCCTGCTTCAAAAGACCTAGTTCTCCTCCCGGCCCGAAGGCCCCTGGAAGGGCTAATGGAATTAAATCCTCTCAGGTCCTTCCTTTCAGGTACCATTTAATCCTTTTGGCACCACCAGTCTGCAACAAACAACAATACCTTATCCGCTTTTTCTTGCTTTTTATTTTTCCTCATATTTTGGCAGTTTGTTCCAATTACTTAATTTATCTCCCAAGGGAATATCTACAGGTATTTTCTGATATTTTTCTCATTTCTCTCCGCAAGGGCTGGCTGGGACTAGGCCACACCCATTGAATTTGGAAGGAGTTTAACAGACTCCTAAACGCCCAAACACGCTAACCGTCGCCCAGGAAGGCCTAGCTCTCTTCCTGTCTACCGTCTACAGCCCCCTCCAGAACCTATAACTAGACTCAAGGGGCTTCACAGGACGCTTACCTCCACTGGGTTGCTGCGCAGCAAATTACTTGACTGATCTGTCCTCCACCAACCGGTTGGGATTTTCACCGTGGAGTTTCCGTTGCTTTTCTCTGAGTTTCTCCACTTCGGGTCCACTCTCCGTCAGGGAGCAAGGAGAAGCCCCTGGATGCTGGCGGGCTGCCTAAAACAAGGCAGGGCGCCATCCCACTAGCACCCAGGAGTTCACTTACTCACCGAGTAAAGGATCCGGACTAGCCCCCAAACTGTGTGGTACGGAAATGGTGAGGGAACAACATTTAATAAAAAAAGCTGGAGAGAGCTCTAGAGAAAAGCAAAGTTTATTGTACATTCTCGCGAGAAGGGCGTCCCACTCTTTGAGTAGACTATTGGAAGAGAGGAAGCGCCTCCTGTGGGCAGGACAGCACCTTTAATCCCTAACGCAAAACGCCCCCTCCCACCACTGACCCTCATCCTCATTGGCTGAGAGTCTTACATTCTAAAAGCGAGATCTACCCATGAAATTGAACTTGACCAATAAGTACATAGTTGCCCATATTTGGATGAAATAGGGAGATGTCATAGGAGGGGAAGGCAATGCCCTTCAGAGTCCTTCAGGCCTACTCGAACTCTGAAGTAGATGAAGCCTTACTCGATTTTCACAACTGTCTTGAAAGATCTCACCTCATCTCATTCACAGGGGGCAGAGACTTTTGGCTTGCCAAATGTAGGCCTAAGACAGGTAATTGCTGGGTTCTTTCCTACTTGTGTTTTTAAAAAGCTCTTGAGAAATTTCTCCTTCTCAAAAGAGCCAGAAATCAATTGAAAAAAAACAGAATCAAATCTCTTTTGGGTTGTAAATGGTGCTAATGTGCAAGAACCCCAACTATCTCTTCATGCAACAACAGGCCCTAACTCTCTAATAAGCTCCCAGCAGCAGCAGAGCTGCTAGTCAGCTTCTTTCCACCTGACTGAAGCTGAAAGCAAGAATACTGATTTTCAAGTAGCTTTTTCAAGTAGCAGGGCATGATTTCCATCATCAGCTTTTCTCTTGAAGCAGCCCCAGTTTTTTCTCATTCTTCCAAACTCTAGTTTTTCATTCCCTTATTTCCTGTAGCTTAGATTAGCAGGCCTAAAACCAGAACCTCTATATCCATATCTTATTTGAATTGAAAAAAGTGCTAAGTCCTAATTCAGCAAAACATAGCATAAATAAAAAACATTATTTTCCCATGGCCCCCAACATTCTATGATTTTATAGTTTCTCAGTTATAGCCTTCAAAAGAACAATGGTGTCTTATACTTATCTTGACTTCAGTCAATATTTGTACCTTTGATCTGCTTTCAGTTAGGAGTTCTCAGGACATTTATCTGGGCAGCAGAATTCTTTTCAGGCCCTCAGAATGGTTTTGTTAAGGTGTGGGAATAAAGGGGAGAGATCCCCTTTGCTTAGAGATGCAGGTCCAAATGTAAAAGAATTTGCAAACCTTGAAATCTGTGGCAAAAAGGAAGTTTTATTATTCACTAAGAAGAAGCTTTCTTAACTGGCAAATTCCTAATGAGGAATTTGGCAAAGATGTGTTTGAGAGACCCCTGTTTTATGAGCAAAATGTTGGCCTGGGGCTGGGAGCTGTCTGGGCTAATCAATAAAGGATCATTAGATAGAGATTTCCAATTGAATGAAATAATTTTGAAGGTTTTTTGCCAGAGTCTGGGAATTTCCTGAAGGGATCCAGGCCACCCCCAAAAGATCGATGGAAGGTGATTTGACCAAGATCTCCAATTGAATGACGCCAAGGGCTTGTCTGGTTAAGTATCTTTCCCAGGTTTGGGAGTATCCATCCCCCCCAAAAAAAGGTTACATCATTTTTCCCAGAAAGATCTCAGTTGACATCAGTTTCAACCTGCTTTTTCAAAAATATATTCTTTTTCTACTCCCTCTTAGTAAATAAAATGTCCATATATCAAATCTTTTTCCTCTAGTGAAGAACTGGTAGATAGTTTCACCTCATCCTTCTTGTCAGAAAGCAAACTGTGAGAAATAATTCCACTGGATTTGAGAGGGGTGAAGTTAAAAGTCTTTGATTACCCAACTGAAGAAGTATCCTTTACAACAGGAATACTAGGAATTAATACTTGTTTTCTAATGCCGAAAATCCAAGTCTCTCCTTTGATGCCCCATTGAATTAGTACTGAAAATCACGCCTATCTATACTAGTATACAATCCTCCCAAGTGAGTGTGAATCTCCACCCCTAATTACATCATTACTTTTCTAGTTTGGTCACTTTATTTGGGCATCATTTAGTCTTTCCCTGGATTCTCTATTATCTGAACTGAATACTATTCTATCTGAAAACTCTTTTCCTCTGATTACATCTAGACATCTACCACCCTCCTCCTTACCCTCTCTTCTACCCTTTTATTCTAAATCTCCACCCTAGATTACTTTTTCCTTTCCTTTTCAAGTCTTAATCTCCCACCTCTGATTACATTCTCCTAGTATAATTGTTATTTTATTTTCTTATTCCTCATCCTAGTCCTAGCCTCTATTTCTTCGGTTTCAATTTTATTTTTCTAATTTAAGCTTCATTTCTCTAATTTAATTTTCATAACTCTGGGGAAACTAAACCCCTATCTACCATTTTCAAATAGTTACCTTTTCATCTTCTAAGCTCTTCCTGGGAAGAAGCCCAGTGATTACTGTAATCTCCTCTGAGCTCTCTCTGAAGTAAGGCAATCTTTTTATACCTCCCTCATGGATCCTATTTCATCATAATGGTTATTCCAAACATCAATCCTCCCATGTTATTCTCTCTACCCATCCTCCTAGCTGAGAAACTCACTTCATATTTTCCTAAAAAAAAAAAAAAAATGTCTAGAAATCTAACACTAAAAGCCATTCCTCAAAAAACAAGGGGTGACTACTCCAATCACCTGAGAGCCAAGCTGTTCCACCTACTAGAAGCTGCATCTCCATTATCAGTACCTGGAATTCTCTGTTCTCATCCTCATCTTCTGTCCATCTCCTCTTCAATTCTGAGTTAAAATCCATTCTTCAACAAAGAAGCCTTTGTGACCCTCCCTCAAAGTTTATACTTTCCCTCTACCAAATACTTCCAATTTATCCTGTATGTATTTTGTTTCTACATAATTGTTTGCTCCTAAAGCAATTAAAATGAAAGTAAACTGAGGCACAGAGTTTTGATTATTACCAGTTTATTAGTAGAGCATGAATCTACTAACAAAATGGGTCAACAGATATCTCAATAATGACAGAGACATCAACTAAGGGCTGACAGGGCTTTTATGACAACAAAATGACAGAACAAAATTTTAAGCAATAGTCTTCTGATTGACTACTGATGACATAGTTAAAATTGAGATTATATCATTTGGATTTCCCCTTCTGAAATCCCCTCAACCACAGCCAAGACAAAGATTCTCAGGTGAAAGGAAAATTAAATCTCATTTGACTATGTCTTTAAAAAGAATTAAAATTAATCTCCAAGTTTATATTCCTTAAGGGCAGGAATTGCCTTTTGCTTTTCTTTGGATTCATTAATCTACTCAATGGACTCCTCTTTGTTTGAATCTTTTTATTTTCCCTCCTGCTAACATAGTGATATTATTTTGGCATATGTTAGACTTTTGTTTCTGCCTTTGAGTTGAGTTCTTTTTCTTGCCTAATTCCAATGTGATATCCAGAATTGCTGGATCAATTCCTGTATGCACTAACAGCATACTAGTGTCCCTATCATCCTATAGTTCCACATGGACTTGCTTTTTGCTGTATTTTTTGATAATTTGCAGGATGTGAGGTGAATCTTCTAGATTGTTTAATTTGCATTTCTCTTGCTATTCATTATATGTAGTTATCTATAGTTTACAATTCTTTTAAAAACTATTTCATTGTATTCTTTCATCCCTTGTCTATTGAGGAATGGTTCTGAGTATTAAATATCTGTATATCTTGTATATTAGATTTTTGTTATTTGATTGATGTATTTGATGTTTGATTTTATGTGTTATGATATTTGATTTATGTGTTTTCTCCACTCCACAGATTTTCTTTTTGTTCTTTTATTTGTAAAACAAAAACAAAACTTTACAATTTTGTATGATCAAAAATTATTTATTTATTATACTTTCTATGATTTCCTTTTTTTTATTTTAAAATTTCCTGCCCTGCAGTAATGGTAGGGAAAATTAGCTCCTCCTCTCTTCTAATTTTTAAAAAAGTTGTGGTCTTTAAGATTCAGACTGAACATCTACTTTGAGTATATTGTGGCATATACAGTATATTGTACAATTAGATTTAATTTCTACCAAACTGATTTCCACTTTTCTTAGCAAGTATAAAAGGATACCTACCCCAGCAATTTATTTTCTTTGATATATTACATACTGGGCTACTACTGTTTTTGATTGCTCTGTTTCTTTCTTATCTAGTGAATTTTGTGATTATTTTATCCAGTTCTATAAAATATTCCCTAGTAAATTCAGCTAATAAATAGCATAACACTAAGTATGTAAATTACTTTAGATATCATCATTTTACTACATTGGAAAGTCCTAATTTAAAGAATATTTCTTCAAATATTTGCCTTTGAATTATCTTTGAAAGTATGAAATTTCTCAAATTATCATTTCCTCCTAGCTTTTGTTTGAATTATATGAAAATGATCATAACTTTTGTTGATTTATTTTTATTTTTATTTATTTGTTGATTTACTTTTCTGATCTACTAATCATGTTAGTTTCTTTGCAAACAGAGATAATGTCCACATTTTTTTAGTATTTATACCTTTATTCTGTTCTCTTGTTTTCTTATGGTAGCTAGCATTTCTAGAGCTATGTTAAATAAAGGAGGGCATCTTTGTCCTGTTCCTGGGAAAACTTCTTGTGTTTTTAAGCAATTACAGTTAAGTGATTTGCTCAGGGTCACACAGATAGTAAGTATTAGGTGTCAGGTCACATTTGAAATTCAGGTCCCCCCAATCCCAGGCCTGCTGCTGTATCCACCATCTAGCTACCCCTTCTCATTGCTTTTCTAGCTAAATTTGAAACCACAGTAAATGGGAATAAAATGTCTTGGAATTAAGGAGAGAGTTTATTCTGTAGCTCTTGAGAAAGTTTTTGTCATTGTATGGATTACTTTATTTTAGAAATATTAACCTGGGCATTGCAAATAATCAATAAATTGGCTCTGAAGCCTTACCCCCTTCTCCCTCCCCTTCCATTTCCCCAAAGGTGAAGATTGTTGGGGGAAATAAATAAATAATTTATTGTAAGATCATATGCTTGGTGTTTATATAGCACTTTATCTCATAAGATATTTTATCTCTTTGGAACAACCCAGTGAAGTGCTCTTGTTCTCCCATTAAACTGAAAAGGAAACTGAGGCAGAGAGGTTAAGAGATCCAGCTAATAAATAAAATATGTCTGAGGCAGTATTTGAAGGCTATCTAGTATAATATGCAGAACAGAGCTGTTTACTCTTTAATATCAATATATCAATTATTTGGGATATTCAAACATGGTTAATTATTAGATTAATTAATTAATGTTCTAAAGCATTTGTTGTCTTCCATTGGAGTAAGAATGAAACTTAAGTTCTTCTAAATTAACTCGAATACAGTTATTAGTGTCTTTTAACTTACAAAAGAAACAGAACTAATATCAAACAATAAGTGAATATTTAGCAAATTGAAATTCTGTTTTCAAAAAACAATGAATTTTGAAATGGAACAATTCAGAGCTTAGCTATGGTCTGGAATCTGCAAATCATAACTTTTTCTCTTCCATTCTACTCAATTTCAAGTACTTTGATTTAGGATACTTTATTTTGAGCTTTTTTTTTTATTTTTATTTTTTTAAATTAAGCGATTTGGATTTACTGGCAGAGATTTTCTTTTGTCACTCAATGTCCTAATTGATTACATGCTGTAGGCTGATGGTTTTCAGGCCAACAGAGATGCACAAATATATGGCAAACCATCTGCTTTGTCCAGAACTCACATAATAATAACATGACCCATGAGCCAAGAGAAACAGAGCTGCCAGCCCAAATGTGCCCAGTCCTTCCATCAGTTTGATGCCCAAAGGTGGAAAGAGATTTGATTTGGCAGCTGTTTTGCCAAAATCTGGCATCTGGCATAGCTCCACATTACAGTTAGTTCCAAAAACTTCTATGTCATTTGAACAGATTTCCCCCACTGGACAATTTAACCGTGCCTCCTCAATCTGACTCCCTTCTGAAGAGATACTTCTCATTTGAATATAAGATGACCCCTTTGCTGATCTCCTTTCATGCCTTGCCTTAGCTTGTCACTTAGTATAACTGGCCTCTCCCAAACCTGAGCTGATTGCTAGCTGGAATAAATGACAAGCTGCATGGGGGTGGGAGTGGGTGCCTGCTACTTTGGGAACTGCCAATGCTCACAGTTTTATTGCCTTAGAGTCAACAGGACTTCCCTCTTCTTGGATTCACATGAAAAGAGGTTCACACACATTGACCTTGTGCTGATAGGAAGTCAGGGCGTTTAGGATGCCACAATACCGGTGCTTCTTGTACTTGTGTACCTTTCAAGTACATTTTATAGAGTTTTCTAAAAAGTAAAAGAGCAATCACAAAAGACCATTAAAACTTGCAAGTACTGGCTGTGTTGCAAAAGCAAACTTGGAGGCCTTTAAAAGCTCTCGATCTTATCTGGAGCCTTAGGCAACAAAGTTAGGGAAAGTTAAATCATGTTGGGGCCAAGAACTCTAGTCTGCAGGCCCTAGCATTCTGTAAAGATTTAGGACCCAAAGCAAACAAATTGAGCAAAACTGGTGAGCTAGATAGAGCAGAGCAGCCAAATTAAGTTCATTTATGTTTTATAGTATGAATCTATTTGTGGACTGGATTGTACTTGTTTCAATTTGATTAAGTTTTACTCTCTTCTCATCCTTTCTACCCTATTTAAGACAGATAGCCTAGAGCTAGGGAAATACAGGGAGCTATCTCATCAGCTGGGAGAGACTATCTAAGGTAGATCTAATGAGATAATCTGCTTATGGATAGGGTTCTGTTTGTTTCGAATGAGGCAAGAATGTACTGACTGCCAATTAAAGGCAGCTGGGCAGATAGTTTAGTCTTATTAGTCCTATGACCAGAAAAGTCAGGAAACCAACTCTAAATAAATTAAACCTTACTCACAAGCACCCAGCAACTGAGCCTTTTGAAGCAAATAATCATGGCAAACAGGCAACTTGCCACATTACAATTTTGAGGTTTAGCTAAGAGAATTACCAAAATGGGGGAGGGGAGTTAAATGGTTTGAAAACTTGGTTTCAAGAAAATAGAAAAAACAAGTAGAATTTTGTACTAATTTGCAGAGAATGTTAGCATGTAGGGATATGCTAGCTCCTAGGAGCTGATTGTTAAATTCTCAATGTGGGTTTATAATGTCTCAGAAATAAGCAAACTACTACAAATCAGGATTTGATTTTAATGATTATCTAGAGTTGAAGTGATAAAGGAAATGTTAATAATTCATATTAAATTTTAAAGTGTGTGGTGGGTAAATATTTTTTCTTCTGGAGATGCTAAATATTTATTAAACATCCCATATTCTAGATTTGCATTTCTGTCAGTAGCAAATAAGATTCAAGTTCATCTCCAAATTGAAAAAGGAAGAGAAAGGCTAGAAGCATAAATTTCTTAATTTTTTTTCCTGAGGCAATTGGGATTAAGTGATTTGCCCGGGGTCACACAACTAGGAAGTGTTAAAATGTCAGAAGTCAAATTCGAATTCAGGTCCTCCTGACTAAAGGACCAGCACTCTATCCACTGCGCCATCTAGTTGCCCTGTTCATTTTCCATATCATCAAGGAGAATGAAGTCAATAAGCATTTATTAAGTGCCTATTAAGTACTAAGCACTGCAATAAGGTAGTCCCTATCCTGAAGGAAGGCATAATCTAATGGACGAGACAATAAGCAAACAAATATGTCCAATACACTGGATAAATAGGAAATAATGAATAGAGGGAAGGATCTGGGGAATTTGGAAAGGCTTTCTGTAGAATGTAGGATTTTAATTGGGTCTTGTGGGTAAGCTCTGTGTAAGAATGGTAGATAACTATCAGAATGTGAAGGAAAATAATACTGAAACATTGTATATCAGAACTCTGATATTTTCAGTGATTAACTCATAACTCTATTATATCACTGATGATACATTATTCCATCTTTAATGAAAAGACATGATGTTAAATTAAGTGACTTGCACAGGATCACAGAACTAGGTTAAATATCTGAGACTAGATTCATAGGAATTGTTATTTTTAAGCAATATAATAGGACTGGCCAATGACCTCAATTTTTATGTGCATGCAAAGGCTACTTGATTTATATAAATACCATATGGATTTTGAAGTATGCATAGATTTCTGAAGTCTTTTTTGATTACCTATGGAGCTGGAAGTGCAATAGACTCAAAACCTACTTAGTTAAAGGTTTGGCCCTAGCTTTGCTCATTCTCTTTTCTGCCAGATGTATTTTAAGTGAGGGTTAAGAAGATAAAGGGAGAGACCTTAGACCTTTTTCTGAGATGAGGAGATAGCCCATTAAAACAGCGTTCTGTTCTTTACCTTTTTGTATTTTTTTTTTTTTTTTCTATGTTTGGTGAAGAAGATTGGAGATGAGCTTCAAAGTTCAGGAGAGTGAACCACCTATAACAGCTGATGCTGGATTTTGTGACCTGTTTCAGCACAGAATCTATGAAAAAAAAAAATGACCTTTGAGATTCATTCAAGTAATAGCTGAGATACAGACATACCCAGAAGTTAAGCTTCATTTGCGCATAAAATTAATGGGACCAATGCTGTGAAGAAATTTCATTGTCTCCCTTTCTCTCTGGGGTCAGAGATGGTCTGAGAGTGTTTAGGTTGGAGAAAGAAGGAGGAATATTTTTACTTCTATTCTTGTTATATCTGCAATGTAAATATCCCTTTGTAAAAGCTAAACACTGATCAATGGTTAAGTGGAATTCTTGATTACTGGCAGCTAACAGTAAAGAGAATACCTTAGAGGGAGAGTTTGATCCAACATCATTAGAGAAAAATTGCCTCCACAGAATAAGTTCAATGGAACTGGCATTTTTTTAAAAAAGAAAGTCAATACATTATTTATTTAATACATTTAATTAAAATTTTTAATGGCTATTCATGAATTAGTTCTGAATACTAACTTATGGCAAATTTAAGGTAGAAAACCTTTCCTAAGACAATATCTCTTAGGATTAACAAAAATTTCATTAAGAATTGCTTAAGGTATAAAAATCTAATTTTAATCTAATGTTAGACCTTATAAATAACTAATATTGCCAGAGGTATTGAATTAAAATATATTGGAATACTGGAAGTAGAATTAATTTTTACCTTCCGAATACATTTCTTCCTTTGCAACAACAACAACAAAATTCGATTATGCACATATATATTGTATCTAGGATATACTATAAGATATTTAATATGTATGGGAATGCCTGCCATCTAGGGGAGGGGGTGGAGGGAAGGAGGGGAAAAATTCGGAACAGAAGGGAGTACAAGGGATAATGTTGTAAAAAAATTACTATGCATATGTACTGTCAAAAAAAAATGTTATAATTATAAAATTAATTTTAGAAAAAAGGAAGTAGAATCAAAAATTAAATGGAGAATAACATAAAACATCATTTGGAATTTCTATGCCAAAAATTTGGTAGTACACAGATATAAAAAGTAATAATATTCTAATCTCTGAAGTATAGCTATAAAACTAAAGATCAAAAATATGTTTATTTCAAAGAAAGGCAACATGATAAAGCACAATGTTTTCCGTTTAAGAAAGGTAGTCTAAGGGTTTTGCACTGTGATGGCACTTTAAGCAGTAAATATTGCCCAATGGTGTTACAAGTATATTTTTCTTTTGTGACAAGTATGTGCATGTTTGAAGCATTGTATGTGTTTCTGTGGTGATCTGAAACCATGATGATCATGTATAACTAAACAGAGTATATTCTTACAGTTTCTCAATCAGTTATCAAATTGTTTCCAAACTTCCATGAGAGCTTCACATTTGAATACAAACTTATTTCCAATGAATGATCAAATGCATAGGCATACCTCTGTGTTCTGTGAACTCCCTTGTTTCCCATTGTTACCTTGTAATCATACTTCCTAAGCTATGTAATATGCGATCAACAAATAACATGTTTTGTGTTCTTGATGTATAAATAGTTATTGGACATGGACATTTTAAGCATTTTAAAACCATCACACATCAACACAAATATTGCAAAAAACAAAACAAAACAAAACAAAACAAAAAAACCTCATATAATAATATATATCTATATAATATAATATATATATATATATATATATATATATATATATATATATATATATATATATATATATATATATATATAATGTTTCTATTCTTTTACCTGGTAGGTTTTTAAATGAATCAGCAACAATGGCCAGTTGTAGAGTTTCTGTAAAAATGTGGCTGGTATTCCAATAGTAGAAGAGAAGGAAGTCATATCTGGAGAGACTATTTTCTTACAAAAGATTGTTTAAATATTAACATTGTTAAAAAATGAAGCAATATATGCAATTGTGCTTTTTAAGTATATAAGTTGTCATTAGCCAGTAGAAAAAGAAGTATTTTATAACCTAACTCTTAGCTTTCATTGCGTGGTTGGGTGGCAAAAAACAAAAACAAAAACAATTATCTCTCAGATAGAAAGTTTATAAAATTTCTACTGTTTCCAGCACACATTTTCACTTTATTCTTGTTTTAAATCAAAATTCAAGTATAAATTCAATATGGAACCAGATTTAAGATTGTATTAGTCTGATGATGAGCCAGATATTGCAAATTTTTGTCCAAATAAAAAACTCCAACACCAAATTATGCTTATGTACAATTACTATATATATTAAACATCTTCCAGGTTGTAATTTATTTTATTAAAAATATTATTTAAATTCAACCAAATTTAATGTGAAGTCTTATAAGTAATAATAAAATTTTGCTGGAATTTTACAGAATGCCCTGCACATAATAGTCATAATTACTTTTATTATTTTGTGGCTTGGATTTTTATAATTATAATTTATTTTTAAAAATATATAATAATACAATATTTAAAAAGATGTTTTGAAGGCAAAAAGAGAGCCAAATGCTCCAGGGGTCAAAAAGATGACGGAAGATGGTGAGAAGGTTGAACTGCTCAATTTTTTTTTTTTTTTAATCGTTCTTCTGTTTACATTTTTAAGGAAAATATTTGGACTAGCAACTGAAGATATATGTAGAGGTAGGCAGAAATGATCCTTGCAATAGCCAATATTGAATCCATACTACATCTAGTGAAGTAACAAACTTGCTACTAACCTCTGAAGGGAGATGGAATGAAATATACAGATTAGAATATGGCTGATGTGTGGGTTTGTTTTGATTGACTATGCTTATTTGTCATAAGTAATTTTTTTATCTCTAATTTTTTATTTTTTAATTTTTATTTCTAATTTTTGTACTTTCAGGAAAAAGAGTTTAAATGATAATGACGTCCCAAATAAAGAAAAAGGATCATTAAAGCACTAAAAAAAACACACAGAAGAGTATAACATTTGGAAAGAGACCCAGCAAAGGTGGATATCTTTAAAGAGAATATTAAGTTTTCATTTATTTATTTGTTTATTTCTGGTTATTCATAAACATTTATTCACTTTTTAAAAAAACATTTACTTATGAATAATAATGTTATGTTTATTGTATTCTTTAAAAGGAGGGAAGTTATTTGTAGAGACATGCTATTTCACATGTAATTCTTTTGTTCTTTTTTTTTTTTTTTTTTTTTGCATATGCAAATGTTTATGTTATTTGATGCTTGTCCAGTGTAGAAAAAGAAAAGTTTTAAAAACAAAAATAAAAACAGACACTTATGAGGCTGGGAAGGAAAAAAGATGCTCATGCAAAACCCTGCGCTAATTTCAATATATATTCAGATTTGAAATAAATCTGATATTTCAGGGGGCTGAACAAATCTGCAGTGGCCTACCATCTCTGGACAGCCTCGATCTATGGGTTGCTTAGGGGAGGTCAGATGAGAGCTACATTTGCTCCATCTAGTGGAGTTGACAAGAAGCATGGCAGTTCTTGGTCTATAAGGCTTGGATACATTGGCTATAGAATAATTACCTCACAGTTCAAATGTGTTGTCAGAAACAACATGGAAGACTTAATCAAACTTTTGTGCCAGAAATAAATAATTATGAATAGAAAACAATGCTAGTCACATTTTAAATAAGCCAAAATTATGTGTTGGTTAAATTAGTGCTAAGTGCTGGAGATACAAAAAGAACAAAGTTGATTGAGTGGAAGGGTGACATGGTCAGCCGTGTACTTTAAGACATTATTCTTGAGGCTGAATGGAGGATGGATTGAAGTGAGGAGAGAACTGAGGCAACAAATTCACTAGCAGGCTATTGTATAAGCACAGTCCAGACCTGAGGTGATGAGGGTCTGCACTAGAGTCGTGGAAGTGTCACAGGAGAGAAGGGGGCATATTTGAGAGATGCTACAGGTGAGAAAGTTAGGAGGTAAAGGTGACACGTAGATTGGGAGCCTGAGGAACTAATAGGAAAAATAAGAATGGGGGGAAAGCTTAGAAAGATAATGACTTCAGTTTTAGATATATTGAGTTAAAGATGCCTACTGGACATCCAGTTTAAGATGTCTGAAAGGCAGTTGGAAATACAAGATTGGTTGTCAGCAGAGACATAATGGCAGGATAGGTAGACAGGAGAATCATCAGCATAGTAATGGTAATTAAATCTGTAGGATAAAATGGGTAAAAAGAGGGAGAATCATAGGCTGGTAAGCAGAATTGATTGTTTTTTTTTTTTTTTTTAATTAATTGTATTCCTGGAGGTTAGTTCAATTTTCTAGTCAACCAACTTCAGTGTCCTTTGTTATGTCCTTTGTTATTTTTAATATTTATTTTTACAATTTTCAATAAATGAATATCTCCATCTTGAGTCTATCAAGTCTCTAACAGGAAGTGGATAGCATGTTTCATTATTAATTCTTTGGATTCCTGTTGGTTATAGTAATGCTTAGAATTCTTAGGTTTATCAAAGTCATTTGATATATAACAATGTTGTTATGGTTTTACTCCTTTATCTTTGAGTGAGTTCACGGCTCCCTAGATTTTTGTTGACATTGTCCCATTTCTTAGAGCACCATAGCATTCCATTCATGTACCATAGCAGAGGTCTGAATGGTTCAGCCATTCCTCAATTGATAGATATCCCTTTTTTTCTCTCTTGCTTTGATTTTTTTTTTAAATGTATAGGCTAGTAGTAGTATTACTGGATCTTAATGAGATGAAGAAACCTAATTTCTGCCAGACTATTTTCCAGTTTTCCCTAGTTTTTGTCAGCCTTAGGGTCTTATGTCTGAATTGTTATGCTATGGGACCTTTCTGGGGGAAAGAGAGGAAAGCTAGTAGAAGGGTAAAGAGTAAAATGGTAAAATTGTTATCAGAGATTTTTCCATATCTAGGTTTATTGCTTCTTCAGCTTCAGTACGACTTGGATGGTGATTTCAGGTTTCATTCAAATGTGGTTTTCTGAACTTGGCTAGACAGCTTTATATTAGCCTATGTTTTTGAAGTTACCTCCTCTTGGAGTATTTAGCTTCTTAAATTTTCAGTGTGGGGAAGCAGGTAAATATAATATAAAAGAGTAATGCATTAAGGAGACCTGAGTTGAAACCCTATCTCTGAAATTTGCCACTGGGTTATGATAGGCCAGTCACTTAAATTGACTCTTTCCAGATTTGTAAATGGTGATTCTAATGCTTGTAGTACCTATCTCCCAGGATTATTATGAGGCTCAAAAGAAAAAATGCATATAACAAGTCCCATGACATTTACAACTTATTTTGCAAACGTCTAGACCTTACTCAAATAATTGTTTTATTCTTTAGTCTCACCCCAATTTCCTAAGTTAAATTGTTCAGAACTTCATTTAAATGCTTCATGGTTAAGTAAAAAACTCCCATGAAAATTTCTCTAAAAATTTTGGAATTTTTAACTTCCCTTGTAATTATTTATTTATTTTTTGGGGGGCTCCATGGGACTTTGAAATTTGTACTTGACAAATTTGCTTTTCAACTAGTTTCTTATCCCAGTGTGTCATTTTCCTAATCAGATTGAAAACTCATTGAAGGTATGGACCATGTCTTCCTGTTTCTTTAATATTCCTTCAAATTGTATAATTATTATTGATTAACTTTCTTTTGGTTTCCTTGATAAAGGGCTATGACATAGTTATTGGAGATGTTATGACTTTTATTTTTGGTAATAATTTTTATGTATATAACATGTTGAGTGGCAGGGAGAGCTGAACCCAGAGTTTATGTAAGGGGAAAGTTTCCATAGTAGGAAGTACCTATATGGAATCTTTAATTTCTCCTCCTTCACCTCAACAAAAACATCACACACACACACACACACACACACACACACACACACACACACACACACACCCACCCTATCATCTATCTATATAACACCAAGACTTTCAAAATACTTTCTCAGTGATGCCCATCCCCTTAAGCTAGCCAATGTAAGTATTATTATTCCCAGTGTACAGATGAGGAAACTGAGACAAGTTAAATGACTTGCTCATAGTGACAGTCAGTGTTAGAACTGAAATATGAGCTTCAAGTTCAGCTCTTTGAATACCATACTTGGTTTAGTAGAGGGAGAATACTTTGTTATAACACTGAATTTGACCATGAAGGAAATGTGCTTAAAATATTAAAAAATATCCTCTTTTGGTGATATCTCTTGGTTCAAAAATTGGTGATTTCATCAGAGTAAGGTGTTATTGTTGTTGTTATGGGTTTTTTTACTGATACAGATGAGAATCCTACTATTTTTGAGTTACAATGACTGAAAAAAGGGGGCAGCTAGGTGGCACAGTGGATAGAGTACCAGCCTTGAATTCAGGAGGACCCGAGTTCAAATCTCATCTCAGACACTTCCTAGCTGTGTGACTCTGGGCAAGTCACTTAACCCCAGCCTCAGGGGGGGGAAAAATGACTGAAAAATTCATCACTGCAGACAACCTGTTGAACCTTTCTCTGAAAGTAGTTAGGTATGTTCTTAGATGACAGATATATGGTCTGAAATTGAAGCCATTTCCAGATCGTTAGGTTAAAGTTCTTTACGTGGAATCTGTGAATCTTTTTTTTTTTAAGATATTTTAATACCTGCATTTCAATATATTTGTTTCCCTGTGCAATTCAATTTTATTTTATGTATTTAAAAACTTTTTTTTTGGAGAACAAATCCATAATATTTCACCAGGCTGCCAAAGGTACTGTGACTCCCCAAAAGTTAAGAACTGTTCTAGAAATTGTATTCTGCTGGCATAGGCCCCTCAAGAACTTGGGACTAAATTGATGCCCCAAAAAGTCATTAGAACATTTTCTTGTTAAATGCACTGAATCCAGGCAAAATTAAGGAAAAATAGGAAAAGTTAGAACTGAAGAGAAAATACATTTTCATATTTAAGTACAATTATTGAGACCATTCACTTTCACACTATTCTTGAAAAGTATGCTAGGGATTTACAAGCTCTGGAAGGTCTTAACAAAAAGCTTTGAGTACAGGCCTGATGTTCAACTGCATGTCTTTCATCTGAGGTCCTGACCATCAAGTTGGGAATTGAGGAATGATTAAAGAGAGATAAGTCTAAGTTATAGAAGCAGTAAGTTGGATGAAATGGACCCAATACACATTCTCTGATAAAAGGTGAAACTGATGTGTCAAGAAAAGTAATGTGAACCTCATTCAGGTCTTGTGTTTAAAAACAAACAAACCCCACACCATAAATAATCTTGAGGCCAATTTTTAAACCCTGGTAATATTTGCTACCTATCTTTTTAAGTGGTGAAGTTAAGCAAAATGGCCACACTATCACTGAAAGAAAAAAGAGGGTTGATATTGTAATATTTTGACCTAAATGTCTACCCTCATGAATTATACTTAATATGTCCCCCAGGTTTTTTATGTCACACTAGAAGTTTTTTTTCTTTTTTTTTGGTAACTACATGCCCCAAATTTAATGACCAATGTCAATAAGAGATGTTTAAACAATTTTAAAATAGGTATGATTGGCAATAGTATAATTCTGCTTTTAGGTCTACTGATCCTATGAATTACAAGTCAAGATGGCCAGAGAATTTAGGTCACGGTGAGTTTATTGTCCATACAGCATACCTAATTGCATCCAAAACCATTCTCAAATCCAACTTCAAACTAGTCGGAAGAACAGGTTATTAATTTTTTAAAAACACTGAACAAATCAGCCTTAAGAGGCAATCAGCTACATGTCACAGTCTGATCGAATAACGCAACCTTATATACTTTCTCCAGACATTGTTCACATGAAGCATGTCTATGACAGTACTCTCTAGGGTTCCCCACCTCTAAAACAACCATGCCTCTTAACGAGCCCATTGTGAGAGAAGAAAATTGAAATGATGTGGTTTCACACTCATTAAAGCAGAAAAAAAGTTCAAGACCGGAAACTCTGCAACTGAGTTAACTGAGGTACGTGGTAATGAATGAGACATAATGGAAAAAATCCAGTGGCCTGGTATTTGATGGGAATTTAAGAGTTGCCAAATTATGGGCAGTGGTCAGAAGAAATACATCTGTTTGATTGAGGGTAGGAGCTTGCCAAAATATTTAGGATGTGCAAAGAGTATAGTTTTCAAGGATTTTCGTTCAACCCTTTCTCCCACCAAAGTAGGCTGTGTAGAAAGGAAGGGTAAACTAGGGCTACAAGAAGTAACAGGATCATGCATTCACTTATTTGAAGATGGGGGGGAGGAGGCCAAAAATCAACAACATACAAATACATGGAAGTAGTTTTTCCTGAATTGAAGATATCAGGTTATTCAGAGTATGTATGTAACCCTTTGATTGGATGAAGTAGCAAAGTTCCTCTTGAATTCTTGCACCCAATGTTAACCCTGAAAGGATGTTCTGAGACTTCTATGCTGCGTATCCTTTCTGGAGAGAGTAGGGACAATGAGTAGGGCATTATAGTCTAAGTTTTAATTTTCACCCTTTAAAGCTATGTACAGGGTTGGATTACTATTAAAGGTTGGATTATATCAGGAAAAACACTAGTGTCCTGGAAATCTGATTAATCTCAAGTTGGTTTGCTCAAATATTTGCCCCAGAATCAGAAAGATATTTATCTTCCAACCCACTTTTTTTTTTTTTTTAATTTAGAAAGTAATATTTAGGGGCAGCTAGGTGGCGCAGTGGGTAGAGTACCAGTCCTATAGTCAGGAGGACCTGAGTTCAAATGTGATCTCAGACACTTAACACTTCCTGGCTGTGTGACCTCAGGCAAGTCACTTAACCCCAATTACCTCAGGGGGAAAAAAAAAAAAAAGTAACATGTTATAAGGTGCAATCGGTCATTTTCTTCTCAACAGTCCTATTCAGAGTCACATAGAATGCGAATTCTGCTCCTTCTCTAAGAAAGTTCCTTAACTAAGGTACTACAGTGTCATATCGTCTGCATGGACATTGGGACATAATCTAAATAGATTTTTAAAGTTCTGAACTAAGCAAAAATATAGTTTCTTTTTGAGGGAAACCCAAAATGCTATAGAGAACCTGTGATATCAGAGACAATCCAAACTTTGACCTAACCATTTAAATCTCTGCGCTAAGGACACAATTCTCCTGGCCCCCATTGCATCCTGATTTAGCTAATAAGGGAGGCCAGCAAGAGTCTTTTCTGTGGATTAAGTTAACAGACTAATTGTGGACATTGTAAGCTGTCTTAAAATAACTCCCCAGAGAATTCCCCAGGATTGGGCTTTCTTGGTAGGCATTTATCTTTTTTCTCCCTTGCGGAGGACTCCTCTGTAGGTTCTTGGTGGGGAGAATTCCTACCTCCAGATTCCTCAGCTTTTGTTAACTTGTATATATCATATTATGCTTTATTCTATATTTGGCATTTTGTTTTTTAAGGATTTGAATAAACTGGCCGGAAAGCACCACAATACAAAAAATTAAAAATTTCTAAACATCTTTTGATGGAGGGGAAAGAAAGGAAGGAAAGAAAGGAGGAGAATGGCTAAAAGGGGAAAAAAACAAAAAAAACCCAAAAAACTGGTGGCATCTCTTTTGATGGGATTAAGGGACAAAGAAATAAACTAAAGTTAATGGGCAATCTGGAGCCTGAACCGAAGCTTCTTTAAAAAAACAAACAAACAAACAAACAAAAACAAAACACTGTTAAAGGAGAAAGGGCCTAAGTTTCTTAACCAAGAATTCTTCTATTAAGTGTGTTTCCTGAAAATTAACTTCATTACACAGGCCTGTGAGATATTCAAATTAAAAAAGAAAAGGAAGAGGGAAAACTAGCTCCAGAAGTGCTAGGGAAAAGGGTTTAGATTGAGAAGTACCTGGTTTCTTGCTCCTTCCTTGAAACATTATTGTTCCAAAGTCTCTTCATTGTGAATTTTAAAATGATACCTTCTCACTTATAACTCCCTCCCAAAAATGGACATTTAAAGAAATGGGAGCTGATTGGATTCTCAGCCTCCGATTTTTAGGGTTGAGAAATCCCCCTAGAAATTCCTTTTAATCCAAGCATCTTTCTGAAAGACCAGAGAGACAGAATCATTCACATATGCAGAAGTCATCTTGGGGGAAGCAATATGTCTTTTTTTCCAAGATTTTATAGAAACAACTCTAATCACTGATGGCTCTTACTGGATTCGTGGTCCTTTCCTTTAGTCTTATCCTAGGGCCTTAAGCTATCCCAAATTCAGGTTGGGTAAATAAGACCTAAATCTTCCATGTGAAATTTGCTTAGGAGGCAAAGGGTTTGCTAGTGATAGGAAGAACAGACACTGAAAAATTACATTCTAGGTTTGGTGTTTGGAATTTATTGGGCCAGAGATTGGGAGGGAAGGAGGGAGAGACCTTTGCATTGTATGAACAGAATAGATAAGGGAAAGGCCTTTTCTTTTTAAAGGCATGCAAAATATGGATTTGTCAACAAGCTGCCAAGATCCATTTTTACTCTCTCTTCCTGACACCTGGTCAAAGACAGTAAACCAGACTTCTAAATCCACTGCATAGTTGATGGGTCATAAATATATGCTCCCTAGGGTTCAGTGTATTTTTTCCACTATGATGATGAGTACACCTAAGTCAAAATGGGAGCCTTAATCAATATCCTTGTGGTCAGAAATTGTTCTCAATGGACAAGTTGCTCCTTCCTAGGCCAAAGTAGCCCTGTCTTTTTTCTGAGGGGGAAAAGATTATTTCCCATCTCCTATATCAAGGATATGACAAGGCTCCCCAGCAGAAGGTTGTGAGGTATTAGGAAAAAAGAGTGTGAACCTTTTATTTTGTATCCAGTAAACCTGAGGTAAAGTAAATGCCATTTTTTTGCAGAATGAGCAGGAAAAAAAAAAAAATGAATACACTATCAGAGAAAAACAAAAGGTATACACGGGCTTTTCCAGTAAATCACAGAACTTAAAAGCTCAACTTAACCACCTGCTTCAGGATTTGAAATTTAAGCAGTAAAATAATATATTATCAAAATGTTTATAAAATAGCAGCACACTCAGTGAAACATTACAGCTAAGTACTGTTAATGTGGATAAAAATGAAGGATCGTAGCTTCTTAGCAGCGCAAACAATAACAAAAAAAAAAAACAAAAAACAAAAAAAAAAAAAAAACCCCAAACAGATAAAAACAAATGAAAGATACCCTAAGATTTTTAAAAATTTCATCTTCAACCCTCATATTGCCAGACGCAAGTCTGTTTATAAAATAATGCTTCAAAGTAGCCCATTATGATTTCTTTAAAAAAAATGCAAACAATATTTCAAACAACAGCTTCATATACCCCCTATCCTGCTAATATAATTGTGCAAATTTTTTTTTTCTGCTCCGACTCCTTTGCTCCCTTTTGAAACAAAGTGGAAAAAAAAAATTCAAGTACACTGAAGACAATTTTGTAATAAAATTAACCACCACCCCCCTCAAAAAAAAGGAAAAAAATAAAATACAACACTGCGCCCCTGGTGTTCAGTCAACTGACTTTTGCACTAACAGTAATTATTCTCTTAAGGCCCAAAGGAGAAGTGTGCAGGTAGGTGTATTAAGATCCTTCTGTGACACAGGAATAACATTTTTTTTTCCTTTGGAATTTCATCAGGAATGTTGTGATGGGAATGTCACCTGAATGGGGTGTCTCTCATCTTCTAAAATTATTGCAGGAGCTACTGAGAGAGTATATCAGATGCAATACAGAAATAATACAGAATGGGGAGGGGGCAGAGGAGGACTGCATTTTTCACCCCCTCTATACTTAATTCCACATGATTTTCATAAACCATCCCATTTATCCCTCAAGAATAATTTTCAAAGTGCTTTTTGAATGGAATGGTTTATAATAATGCTGAGCTGTGGATACGAAATGTTAATCAGTCCATGGAATTAATTTGGACTGGTGAAGGATGTGAAGATCTCATCACCCTTGTTTATTGCAACAATTCAGACTCTGGTCCTGTTTTTCTGCCTTAAAACACGACCCCTGGAAATGGCCCAAAGTTGGGCTTTCCCTTGTAATGGTAATGACCGTGTTTCAAAGGAGAAGCGGCGTATCACACCTGGGAACCAATCACCTGTATCTGCCTGGCAAAATAAAGCATCTTCTTTCTTTCCTTGGCAGCAGCTACCGCAGATGGGAGTAAGCACAACTAACTCGGAGAAATCCAACAAACATTTCCAATTAAACCAAAGGCGACTTCAGAGCCAAAGAACTTTTGCATCCAGAATGGTTCAATTGCATCAGAGATAATTATCTTTCTGTGTTGCCCCCTCATTACTTCCTCATTTCCCCAACCCCTTTAAGTCCATTGCTCTGCAATCTAATTAAACCATGAATTACATAGTTCTTTTCTCCCATCTAAATTGGGGATGTACGCACTAGTTCATAATATGGAAAAATAGAGTATAATCTGCTTTGTTCCCACATCTGCAGGCACACATTTTCTCTAGCTACTTTGTATGCTTTTATATAAGCATTTTACTATACATAACCAAACAGTAATTTATTCCCTTCTTTTTAACATTATAGGCACCAAATATTTTTAATAGTTCAACTTTTTTTTTTTTTGTAGGCTTCTTTTTCTCTTTTCTAAAAGACGCTTAAATATTTCTAGGCGGGAGTAGATTAAAAAAAGTTTTGTTCTAAAAAACACACACATACACACAAAAAATCCCACAAAGTAAGAAAACACCCAAATGGAAGTCTGGAGAGCCAGTACTACTACTACTCTCTCTCTTTCTCTGTTGTTTTTCTCTCTCTGCATTGGCAATCCTCACAGGTTGATGTCCCTCACATCTGTGGGGGTGCTGGCTTGATCCAGTTCATCCACTGTCTTTGTAGGATTCCTCTGCTGTTCCTCTTGTCGAACTTGTCTCAGATTGTTCACCAACACGGCCTCGATCTGTTCTTGACAGGCTTTCAGGCAATCCTAGAAGAAAGGTGATTTGAAACTGGGCATTAATGAAATGATATTTCACTGTCCACCATAAGCTCAAGCCAGTAAGTCTAAATGAAACATAGAGATGATCACTTAGCTATTGTAAGAAACTTGGAAAAATCATGGAGTTCAATAGAATGAGGGCAGGAGGAGTTTTAATGTTCCTCAGAAGGAAAAGAACAGGCTGCAAACTAAAGGTTGATGGGATTGACCTCTGGTCTTAACAAAATTCTAGATAACTTTATTGAACTTTATTGTGAGAATTTAGAGACGGTAGCAATAATCACTAAAAACCAGCTGGGCTTCTTCAAGAATCACACCAGACTGAGTTAATTTCCTTTTTTTTTTTTTTTTTTTTGGGGGGGGGGAGGATCCAATTACACTGATAGATGAGGGAAATACTCTAACTATAATATACCTAGATTTCAGCAAAATATGTGACACTCTAATGAGTAATGTGGATAAAAGTGGTAACAGATGATGGTATAGTTAGAGACATGTGACTGCAGGAAGAAATACAAAAGATAGCCAGCAATAAGTGGCGATCAAAAGGGAGGGAAGTTTTTTGTGGCGAGTCCCAGAGATCTTCACTCAGATCTCAGAGAAATTCAATATTTCTATCAATGACGAAATGCTGCTTGCCAAATTTGCAGATCACATACAGCTGGGAGACTTAATAGATGATATAGTGGGATTAGAGGAAGAAATCAGTATGCTAGAACAATGAGAATAAAAGAAAATGAACTTGGAGTCTACTTATAGGTTTCACACAGGTTCAAAACATCAATTCCATAAGTACAATATAGAGAAAGAATGGCTAGAAATAGTTGAAAAAAAAAAATCTGTAGATTTAGCGTGGACCAAACATTCAGAACAGCAATGGATTGAGCATTGGGCTCAGAATTTTATATATATATATAAAATGGAGCTTCTTAGGGTCACGGAGTTATCTGAGGCTGGACTTGAATTGAGGTCTTTCTGACTATTAGCTACTTCTAGAGAAAGGACTTTCTTTCTACTACCTTATTATGGAAAGAATGTTGGACTTTTGGGTTCAAATCCTGTCCTAACCATGGTCACATAGTTGTGACCAGGCTAAGTAGCATAAGTGATATGAACTTCAATTTTCTTTATCTTGGAAGCAAAGCCAAAATGATGGAAGAAAGGCAGGAACTCAATTTTTTCATTTGAAAAACAAGAATAATTTCGGCAGTCCTCCCCACTAGAGAAGAGAGGAAGAATGTTTAAGTCAATCTCCTGTAAACATTATTTAAAGGCTATAGAAATGTCAGACCATTATGAATAACCTGTCTAGGAATCACGACTTAATAGGCTGTGCTAGTTTTTTCTGAGATGATGAATTAAGGGGAAGGGGGGTATTGCTGGGCAAAACTCCAGAAGGCAAATCTTTATTTATTAGCTGGCATGTGGTACTGTGAAATGTTAACTGCACCAACTGTAAACAGCCCTGACGGCTGTGGCCCAGAGATCATGCCATCGAGGTGACAGAGAAACCAACGCCAAAGCAGAGTAGTCCAAGAGGAGGATGCTGTCTAGGAGATTGGGTTGGCAGCTTCAAAGAGGGAAGAATTAAAGAGAATTAGGTTAAAGTAGCGGCAAACACTATTCTAGGGATAAAGAAAACTCTCTAGTTGGGAGCAGACATTCTATTGGAGGGAAAGAAGTAGGAATAATAGGAGGAATTTATTGAAAGGAACATTTTGGCTTGATACAAGAATTATAACCGTCCAGAAATGAAATGAATTATTTTCTCCATCAATTGCATGATGACCTATGGCTATGTAGATAGGAAATTATTTTTCAGCTATGGATAGACTTAGAGATAGCTCTGAGATTCCATAATTCTTAAGCAGATGAGGTAGAAAGAGGCAAAGAAGGAAAGAAAGTTCAGTTTATGAGGTTTAAAGCTCAGCTTAAAAAAAAACAAAAAAAACAGCATTTTTTTCTTCAAAAATTTTGGGGGTATTTTTGATGGTTGCAATAGTATAATCAAAAAATCAGAAAAGAATGAAAAGTCAGGAACATTTTTGTGAATAGGAAAAAGTTCAGAAAGAAACAGGTCAGAAAAGTAGCTCTGAATGTAATACATCAAGTAAAAAGAAAAAGCAAATTGTACATAATAGAACCAGTTTCAAATGTAATCCTTATAATTTCTCTACGTTGTATGAGATGCTCATTATATTTAGTGTTTGAAACATTCAGAATAAAATAAATTAAACATATTAAAAAAGCATCTGATTTTTAAAAAAGTATATTCAAAAGATGATGAAGTAGGGAAGTCAAGAGATATGTTCTAGTCCTGCCTCTTCCTTCAACAAGTTCTATAAGCTTGAGTTATTTTCTTCATCTTTCCAAGGACATTGGACTGAGACTTAGAGAATTTAAGAGTTGCAAAGGACATTGTAAATCACCTTGTCTAATGTCTTTTTTCTGAGTACTGGATGAAAATCTATTTTTCAGTGTTATTCAAGAAGACATTTATTTGAAAGTTAACTACAGATTAGGAAAGTAGTAAGGAGATCAATGAGGTTCATCTTTAATTTTTGCTTAGAGGTTGTTAGAGAATTAAAGTCCAACTTCTTAAACTATGGTTCTCAACCCTATTTGAAATCTTGTAACTTAATGTGGGGACTGTGAAATTATTATTATTATTACTACTTATTTATTTTTGCTGGGGCAATTGTTAAACCACTTACCCAGGGTCACACAGCTAATAATTTTTTTTAAAAAATAATTTGTACACCTATTTTGTATATTTATATATCTAGGATCATGTAATAATTTCTTATGTGAAAAGGAGTCACAAGGGAAAGTTAATTGCCCTGGTCCAGTTAGGGAAAGGGGAGAAAGCAGATACAAATGACTTAACTTTTGTGGGCCTCAGTTTCTCTATCTATAAAAATAAAGAGGACAAAAGGGTTTAAATAGTCCCAACCAATGCTAAATCCTAAAGAATCACATCATTATAGAACTTTCACGCTATGGAAGGAGCCTTGCTTGGAGATTGACATCCCTTCCTCCCATTTTAAGAAATAATTTCAATTTTTTCTTTACTTCCTTGTAAATTGTTCTTTGATTCTCTGCTGCACATCTTATATACTTTATTCTTTTCCCCCCCTTCCATCCCCAATAAGAGATAAATTAAGAGGAGATGAAATTGGGATCAGAACTCAGGTCTCCTGCTTCTCAGTCCACCACTATTTTCAGTACCTCATTCTGTCTTTTTCACAGCCTCCACATGTCAGCTTGGACAGGTGACATCTATAATGCTGGGGAATCAAGGCAAGCTTCCAACTCTCACGATCTCAGACCCGTGCCCCCCAGCCCCATTCCCTTTTCACCCCTCCTCCCATCTCTCCCCCTTCCTTTCCTAGGCTCCAAGCCCTGACAGCCATGTTTGTGATCTCTGGCTCATTACATGGGCTTCTCACTTCCTCCACTTGCTGGCTTCCCCTCGGCCCATGAATGGGGATGACGGAACTTTACCATTAGCCCTCAGTGTTAACTGTGTCTCTTCATTGTCATCACACACGCACAGCACTCCACTGGGGAACAAAAACCTGAATAAACCCCCAGAGCAGCTGCCAACTCAGGCAAAGACAACTTAGGAAACTTTTTTTTTTTTTGCCCTTTTCTTCCAAGGCTGATTGGCCTGACGTTCCCTTGCATACAAAATATGGCCCAGGGGAAAAATAAGGCAGTAGAGAGAAATCTGGAGCTCCCTCCCATTCCTTCTGCCCCCTTCCCTTGCAACTCACCCCTCCCCAAACCCACTACAAGTCTCAGAAGTCCAGAAAAAAACCCCAATGCCCTGTAGTATTGTAGTGCATGCATTTAATGAAAAGCTGACTATATTGGAGTAAAAAGGACCCCTCAAAAGCTTTCAGGGATCCATGTTCCCAAATGTCTTAAAGGAAAGAAACAGGGAGGATTATTTCTAACATAATATACCACCACCCCCAGCCTGGAGACAGGTACATATCACAGAGATGAGGCTATGAATGATGGGGAGGATTCTTGAAGGAAATGCGAGGTCTGCCAGCAGGGGTGAACTTAGATATCCTTGAGGACCACCTGTGGTCAGAATTCAAGAGCACATTTCCCCCATTGCTACTTTAGATGGCCAAGGTAGCATTACAGAATTACATTTCTGAAAGGCTAACATCTATATAGCGCTTGCCTATGTGCCAGACATGGTACTGAGCACTTTATAGTTATTATCTTATTTGTTCCTTACAAAAGCCCTGTGGAAGGTAAATACTATTATTATAACCATTTTACAGATGAGGAAAACTGAGATAAACAGGGACCTTAAGTGACTTATCTAGAGTTATTCAACTAATAAGTGTCCAAGCCCAGATTTAGACTGAGACCCATGCCTATTAGTGATAGCAAGCTGATCCATGCAGGCTGAAAGAGAGACACTACTTTGCTGAAGACATTCAAAAATGAGACATTTTGGTCAGTCCTAGGAGGCTGAGGTATAGCTTAGTTCTGAGGCAGGAGCATGATGTTTCCCAGTGGGATAGATGCTTTGTATTTCTGCCCTGATAAAAGCATATAGGACCTCTTTGTGTTCTCCATTAGTTCTCATTTCCATCCCCACACTTTTCAATTAAGACAAATTACAGCACAGAAAGGTGATATAATTTTAAGTACTTTAAAGTCTGCAAAGCTCTCTCTATATGTTAACTCATTTTGAGCTTTACAACACCCTGAAATCGGATGCTAATAACTATCTGCATTAATTTTACTATCTCCCTCATTTTTCTTGAAGAGCTCTCAGGACAGGGAACCCATTGCTTCCAGACCATGCTATTTATGGACAGCTCCCACTGTTAGGAAGTGTTCCCCAACAGCAATAACCTCCACTTGTCTCTTTTCTTCCTCTATCCATGGTGATTCTGCCCTCCAAACAGAACCAATCTAATTCCTCTTCCAAATAAAAATCCTTCAAAGATTTAATGGGAGCTATCTAGTCTCACTGGAGCTTCCTTTCTCTATGTTTAACAGCTCTACTCTCTGATACAGTATGGATCAAGGCTCTATGTTATGCTGAGATGGGCTTCCTTAAATTGTAGCATCCAGAACTGGACCCTGATCAGGGTAGAATGCAAAAAGGTTATTACTTCCTTATTTCTAGAAGCTATGCTTCTTTAAGTAGCCCATGATCACATAGTTTTGGTTTCCACATTACAACGCTAATTCATAATGCTAGAATTTTAGTCAGCAAGATCTGATCTGTTTTAGAAAACTCCTAGATCTTCTCCTTTCTACTCCAACATACTGCTGCCATGCTTTCCTTATGGTGTACTTATGAAGTTGAGTTTTTGGATCCAAGTTTAAAACTACATTTATCTCCATTAAAGGTAATCTACTTAGATCCAGTCTAGTGCTTTAGTCTATCAAGATCATTTTGGATCCTGAATTTGTCATTGTAAAATATTAGTTATCCCTTTCAGTTTGAGATCATCTGCAAACAGAAATGTATGCTACCTATATCTAAAACCAAGTCACATTGATAAAAAAGGCCTCAATAGTTGAACTTTACTCATGAATCCCTGCCAAGTGTTCACCATCATTTCAAGGACAGCCATACAACTGGGCCTTTATCCATTATCTTCTAAGTCATGTTTCTTTTTTCCATAAGAACAGTATGAGGTAGTTAATCAAATTTTTCTCCTAAAATCAAGATTAAACTCTAGACTCTTCCCACCTACCACTAATTAACCCTGTCAAAAAAAGGGGGGAAGGGGAGAGAGAAGGTTAGTCTAACATGAACTCCTTTTTTTAAGGAAATATTTCATCAGATTCTCTTCTCCTTATTTGAAAAAATGAAACATTTGCCTTTCTCTAATCCTGTAGAACTCCTAATATCTATAACTTTTCATACTGCTTGGCAATGGCCCTAGCAATCACATTTACCAGCTTTTTTTCAGTTTCTTGAAAATGTGATTTATCTTTAAATCTAATTCCTGTTTTGGGAGTATTATTAGGTATAGGAAAAAATCCTTAAAATATAACATACCAAGAGACTTTTATTACTGATAAAACTGTCAGGCTTCTTACTTAGCTTTTCACTAGAATGAAGAATTTCTTGTTTATTTTGGCAACCAGAGAGAACCACAAAAGCCTAACTTTCCCAGAGACCCATTTCTCTTTCGTTTCAAAGACTTTAGTCATTGCCTAGGTAAAAATGGAATTGACTTCAAGTCCTTAAGGAAGCAAAGTGATACAGTGGGCCTGGAGGCAGGAAGACTTGAATTCAAATTTGGCTTTAGAAACTTACTGGGCTGGCCACTTAATATCTGTTTGCCTTAGTTTCCTCAACTATAAAATGGAGATTATAATAGCACTTACTTCCCAGGGTTATAGGGATTAAATGAGATATTTGTAAAGCACTTAGCAGAGTGTCTGGCACATAATCAGTGCAAAAGAAATACTTCTTCCCTTCCCTTGAATCTTCCAATTGGATGTTGCCAAAGGTTCTTTTCAGGTCCAAAAA
Source organism: Sminthopsis crassicaudata (assembly GCF_048593235.1). NCBI lineage: Eukaryota > Metazoa > Chordata > Mammalia > Dasyuromorphia > Dasyuridae > Sminthopsis > Sminthopsis crassicaudata. Next base: position 193,202,793 of record NC_133621.1, read on the forward strand.
TCGGTGATATTGAGGTTAATTTCTGAGACATTTTGCAACACCTGGCTCATACCTGGCAGTTACTACTATGACATGCCACATTCAGTACCATGAATCAGAAACTTGAACTCCTGCTTCTCCTGAATGTGAGTCACCTGAGAAATGTTCCATAATTGTGTTTGAGTTGCTTCTGTATTTAACAGCTGAACATCAACCTGGAATAATCTCATCAAGTCTCTAGAAGGAGGTTCAACACTCCTATTTCTGTGCTCCTTCAGATCAAGAGTCCTGGTCCTTCCTAGCCTCCCTTAAAAATATCAACAGCCTCTACCACATAACTTGGAAATTAATTAGGAAACTCTATTCAACTGTTCATTCTAGTCCAGGTTTTAAGCCTTGTCTCCCCAGCTATGTAATGAAGTCCTTGAGAATACTGAAGGTTACTTTGCATGTCTTCTGTATTCTCTCACAGCATCTAGAACTGTTAAAGACGTTCAATACGCACATGTTGGGGGATTACTTTGGAAAAAGTCCTTCTGAACCTAAAATTTCCCTCCACTTTAGATGTCTGCACTGTTTCTTTTTTCTCTTCAATTATTAGACATTAATTTTTTCCTCCTCGATGTGGGAAAACTGGGACACTGATGCATTGTTGGTAGAGTTGTGAAAGAATCCAACCATTCTGAAGAGCAATCTGGAATTATGCCCAAAAAGTTATCAAAATGTGCATATCCTTTGATCCAGCAATGTTTCTACTGGGCTTATATCCCAAGGAAATAGTGAGGAGGGGAAAGGGACCTGTATGTGCAAGAATGTTTGTGGCAGCCCTTTTCATAGTGGCTAGAAGCTGGAAGATGAATGGATGTCCGTCAATTGGAGAATGGTTGGGTAAATTATGGTATATGAATGTTATGGAATATTATTGTTCTGTAAGAAATGACCAACAGGAGAAATACAGAGAGGCCTGGAGAGACTTACATCAACTGATGCTGAGTGAAACGAGCAGAACCAGAAGATCACTATACACTTCAACAACAATACTGTATGAGGATGTATTCTGATGGAAGTAGATATCTTCAACATAGAGAAGAGCCCAATTCCAATTGATCAATGATGGACAAAATCAGCTACACCCAGAAAAGGAACACTAGGAAATGAGTGTAAACTATTTGCATTTTTTGTTTTTCTCCCCAGGTTATTTTTACCTTCCGAATATAATTCTTCCTTTGCAATAACAACAACATTCGGTTCTGCACACATATATTGTACCTAGGATATACTATAACATATTTAACATGTATGGAACTGCCTGCCATCTAGGGGAGGGGGTGGAGGGAAGGAGGGGAAAAATTCCGAACAGAAGTGAGTGCAAGGGATAATGTTGTAAAAAATTACCTATGCATATGTACTGTCAAAAAATGTTATAATTATCAAATTAATAATGAAAAAAAAATTTCCCCCTCCCATCTGTTTCCCCACTGGAGAAAGAAAAGAAAAAAAAAAAAAAAACAATACTCATATCAAATAAATACAGCCAAACAAAATAAATATTTGCTAATGCTGCAGTGCCAGTGTGAGAAAAGTATCTTGAAAACCCATAGAACATATTGTATTTATGTTATCATTATTATTATTCTCTGATCCCAGGCCCACACAGATCTTACTCCTTACCCAAGAGGGATTGTTTGTTAGCATTTAACCTCTTTTGCATCGAGGGACATCTTCAGGTTTCACACATGTCCAAGCAATACAACTCAACAGCCGTCTACATCAGATGTTGCCCAACAGACTGGAATATAGTGTTTATGAAGGGAAAAGAGTCTCACTCTTGAGCAAGAAGGATCAGATTCATCTGAAGTTTGGAAACCCCAAACTGACCCAATAGCAAATTCATCAAGAAACATTTTTTAAGCATTTACTGTGGGCCAGGCCCCATGTTAAATGTTTTTGTCCAGAAAAGCAATGCCTGTAGAGACAAGAGATAAGGACTCAAGAGCTAAGCCCATCAAAGTGGGGCTCTGTGTAAAAAAAAAAAAAAAAATGATGTGGTATCAAAAAACAAAGCAAAACAAAGCTTTGGGTTCAAACTCCAATCGTGGGAGGGACCTTATCTCTGAAGAGATCAGGGCAAGAGTTTGCCTGTTTGGCTGGAATCTGAATTGCAGAGAGGAAAAATTCAGGAGGAAAGAATCAATTAGTTACCAAGCAGGTTAAGCTTTATCAAAGATCCCTCCAAGGAAAATTATGGAATTTACCACTCTGAGTCCTTGTTTCCTCATCATCAAGGAGGGCATTGGACTAAATGAAGAAGTCGTTTCCAGATCTGAAATTCTGTGGTTCTATAAACCTAATGTAGACACTGTCTATATGATAGTAGAGAAATCTGATTAACATTTTGGAGCTCACATTAAAAAACAAAACCAAAAAACACCATTCATAGAAAGCAGGCTTATTCCTGAAGGGTAGACTTTAAACACCATCTGTGGTCCTCTGCATTTTTCTAAGACAATTTCTCAAACTAGGGCTACAGAGAGATCAAGGTGGCCACCCAAGGCTCCCCTTCATGTGAAGACACTAACTTAAGGGCCCAGGGTGCCCCAAAGCAGCCTGTTCCCAAACTGGAACATTCTCAAAGCCCATGGAATGTTAGGAATGTGTCATGGTAGTTTTCCTGCATTCTTGCATGTTGTCATGGTGATTCTCAAGCACTATTAAAGACAAATGTTCTTCTCACCATGTTTCCTATAAACCAGGAGTTCTGAACCTGAGATCTGTAACTATTTTTTTCCTTCTGATAACATATTTCAATAAATTGGTTTCCTTTGATTTTTTTTTTTTTTTTTTGCATTAAGAAGAATTATGATAATAATGATCAGGAGTAGACTTTATCAGAAATAAAAAAGGAGTAGCAATCACTGATTTCAGACAAAGTTAAAGCTAACATAAATGAATCAAAAAGAAAAAAAAACAAGGAAACTATATTATGTCAGCCATATTAATGTTCTTTCAGACTATTTAAAATAACTAGATAGAAAAGGGTTGGAATATTGCTCTAGGGTAGGAAATGATGAGATGGTGGATTTAGAAAAATATAGGAAGACTTGGACATGTAAAAGATGATGTTATCTACCCTCAGAGAAAGAAACAAACAAGGATAGTCTGGCCTTACTTAGATAAATATGAATGTATATATGCATATGTATGTGTATGATTATAAATATCTCTGTATGTGTAATATATATATCTCAGTGTTTAATTGTAGCCTTCCTGGGGGAAGTGGTGGGGAAGAAAGGGGAAAAAAGAATAAAGTAAAAAATGCATACCTCAGAACAAAGAAAATGTACAAGGAGGCTAAAGAAAAGATGGACAGCTCTAAACACAATGTATAATATTTGTTATATAGGCTTTCTTGAATTGGAAATTTATCATCTCGTATTTTGCATTCTCTCTTTTATTCTGTTGTATACATGGTAAATTTTTTCTGCTTTTTTTCCTTTTCTATTTAAGTTTTAAATAAATAAATTTAAATTTAAAAAAAATGTTCTGACAAGGGATCCAAAGACTGTACATCATGTTTCCAAAAAAAGTCCATGACAAAAAACAAATTAAGAATCCCTACTATGTATCTTAACCTTTGAAGCAAAATGATTCCCACACTGCACTAAGCAGGAAGCAATTAGGCCACTAGGTTCTAATTCTATTTGTTTTTAACTAGGTGCATGTCTGATCAAGTCACTACACACCTGTAGACTTTAGTATCTCCATCTTTAAAATGAAGTGTTGGAGAAGATGGTTCTTAATAGTCAGAAATTCTAAAGCATTTTCCAATTGCCCATTTGGATTTCCTCCATGACCTTAGGGGATGTAATTCATCACATTTCTTCATATGGGCTCAAAGCAAAAGCCCACCCCCTAAAAAAAAAAAGCATTTTGGGGGTACCAAAGGAGAAAAAATATCAGTGTTTATAATCATATTATGAAGATCTGCTGAATGGGGCTATATGCCCTGACCTCACAAGCAGAGAGTCCTCATAATTAGAACCTATGTTAAAGATGACTGCTCACCAAGCAGAAAGAACTGCCCACTCTTTACCAAGTTTTAAAAGAAGAAATAATTGTCATTCTTGCTCTCCCTTTTCCTCAAGTTCAACTTGAAACTTGAATAGGCAGCCTATGGACCATCCATTTATGCATGGTGGTTTTACATGACAGGGAGTACCTGTGCTTGTTTTGGCGAACCTGAGACCAGCTTTGAGGATTTTGCTGTCTGTCCTACTTTGTTTCCTTTCTGAAATATGGGTGATCCAACAGTGATCTTGAGATTGAGGTTTCTATAGCTCTGGAAGCTACTTCTTAAGCTTGGGAGTTCCGTTATTCTTGGGAGAATCTAGTGCTAGTGCTAAGTTTTCTTTTAGGAGAAAGTGACCACTTCCAGAAGACCTGGGGATGTCTATTTGACCAGAAGATGTAGAACCTGAAAAGCCACTGGATAGTCACATAAACCTCTTGGAAGTCTTTCTCATCTTCTGGTCTTCAATAATAGAGACAATGTTTGTGTTTTAAAGTAACTTTTGATACAGGTTTATTAGGTTTTTTTGGTTGTTCTGTTTTTTTTTTTTTTTTTTTAGCATTTTGTGGAGGGGCAGAAAGCTGATTTCTACTACTTTTGTACAATGAATAACTTCAAGAAATGATTTTATTAATCCTTTTTGGGGAGATTTTGGAATCAAAACATGCTTAAGAGATTTTATTTAGAGTGCCAGGATATGAGCCTAAAGCACCAGAGTGTAAAAGAAAAGCCTTATCTTCCCCTTTGGGGTGAAGTTCCCAAAAAACTGGACCTGATGTACTCCCTTGTGGGAGGCCCTTGCACTATTCCCCACTACAAGATGTAGGTGACAATAATATAACATTTCATTGTACACAAGAAGTTATACTTTACATAGCACTTCTGTGTGCCTGTGTGTGTATATGTGTCTACTAAAGTTTTAGTGCAAGCTTAAGCTTTTATATATAATCTCATGAATATAAATGCTACAGACTTACAAAACCATTATTTGAAAGCCTAATTATTTTAAAGACAGCATGGCCTGTCATTGTGCAGTAAATATTCTGGATGATACTTTCTCAAAGTGATAGAATAGCAGAGGAGGCCCTCCTTTAGCCACCTTCATCATTCATTTGATCTATCTTCATTAGAATATTTCCTAGCTGTGTGAGCCTGGGCAAGTCACTTAACCAATTGCCTCAGCAACAAACAAACAAACAAACAAAAAAAGGCAAACTGAGAATGTTTCCTAGGAGGTTATATCAAATGTTGTATATGAATAAAACCTCACTTTTTTGATGACTTTCAGCTAGAATCAATCATTGAGGAGTAGCTGATCAAGTTTTTTTTGTTTTTTTGTTTTTTTGTTTTTTTTTTTTTTACAAAGTTATAAAATCAACAAGAATTCTGTGGAATTTTAATAGGAAATATCAATTTTTAAAAAATTTATCTATCACTTTGATACTGAATGGATAACAATGATACCTCTTTTTTTAATAGGTAAGGAAGCTAAGAAGCTGAAGGAATCCCTTATCCAAGGCCACCCAACAAGACAATCACCATGCCTCCTAAGTTTGAGTTTTCAGTTATAAGTTCTTTTTGCTTAAACCATATTGAAGAGATTCCCATATATCAGACTGAAAATCAGGCTGCATAGTTTCCCATGCCTGCTGGTTTTCTCACACTGTGCTTCACTGCACTCTAAACTAATCCTGGAGGAAGTCAATTTAATGGAAAATTGTGCTCCTAAAAGGTTATGAATTACTCATATTTTTGCAAATTAAATTGTATGTATTAACAAGGCTGATCATTTTTTAAAGGAAGCCTTTTGTGAAATGAACAAATCACTCATTAACTGATCTATTTTGTCAGATATAGTTAGTAAATAGTCATATATAAAGGTGATGAGTTCCCCATCATTTGAGTTATTCAAACAGAATCTGTATAGCCCACTTGTCTGGGTTATTATAGAAAATGTCCATATTCTGAATAGGGATTAGCCTACATTAGATATATTTCTTCTAGCTCTAAGATTCGATGATTCATATTTACACATACATTAAGTTTTCTGGAAGTAGAACACAACTCTAAAACATAAAAGATGAAATTTCAATAATACCACTTTCTATGTCAATCTTTAAAAGAAAAATTGGAAGAAATCCATCCAACTTGTGAATATTAAAACCAAACTTTCATTTCCCTCTATTAGAAAAAGAGAAATTCCCAGCCTTTTGGGATGGGGGAGAGGCTTACTTACCACATCTGTATTCGTGATCTTCGCCAACAGTTCTGTGAGATGGTCTGAGAGGGAGTTGTCCTCACTGTCAAGCTGAAGGCCACAGATGGCTGCTCCCACACTTCCAGTTGCAATCATCGAGGGTGGGTACATGGCAAAATTAAAGTCTGTGCATAAGAAAAAAGTGCAAGGACATATTAGGACATAGAAAGAACTTGGGGGAAGATGACATATTAAAATCAGATTGTTTTATATTGGTAGAAAACTCATTAAAGATATATCCCCAATGGAGACCTTATTGGACAAGATGGACTGGGAGGGGAGTGTCACATGCCAAAAATGGAACCTTATGCAAAAGGTACCTTCCACCCAAGAGCATCTGCCCCCCGTGTGACCTTAAACAAATCTTTTCATTTCTCAGGGTCTTAAAACTGGCTTGTATATAAAAAGAGTTTCAGTTAACAATTTCTTGGGTCCTTTTCACTTCTTCATCCTGTGAATAATTTGCATATTTCTTGGTGACCAGTATAGTCAGTCCCCTGTTAGTGGTAAGGGGATGAAAAGACAATGGCAAAGATGATATACACACACACGCATATTCTATTTTATACATACACATATTATGTAAACAAATATATTTGTGTATGCGCACACACACACTAAATATAAAGTAAATAGGTACAAAGTAGTTTGGGATGGAGGTTACTAGCAATTGAGGATGGTAGCTGAAAATCAGGAAAGACTCTGGCAGAATGATGTCTAAATTTAAAAAAAAGAGGATTTAGGAGTGAATTTAAGGAATCCACATGCATTTCAGTCACAGGGAGGAATGGCGAGTACAAAGAAGATGAGTATTACATGTGAAGAACTAAGAGAAGTCCTGTTTGGCTGGTCATAGAATTTAGCGATCCAATGAGGTTGGAAAAAAAAAAATCCACCAGAATCCACTGTTTCCTGACCTTTTGCAGTGATTGCTGTATAGAGCGTGGGCAGGGAAGATGATTTTGGTTTGGAAACATGCTTCAAGTAACAGTGTCAATATTAATTTGATTGATTTAATTATGGTTCCAGAGCTGGAGAAAGGGATGTTGCATCAGTGGGTAAGATGGCTAAGGTGTAAACTGAAGCATGGCTGATTAGCTATGTTGAGCTATAATGTGTTATTATATGCCCTTACTATAATGTGCATTTAGGGCAGGGTATTCCCATTGTTTAGACCTTTACTTAACATATGCTAAGCATTTAATAAATCATTTCTTATTGATTCACTCATGAAGGAATGCAGGTCTTCTAAGTAATATTCCTTCCCTAATATTAACAGCCTATCAACTTCTCAGTTAGTAGTATTCTAGGGGCAGACTCCTAGAAGGTTTACTCTTAGTTAATTCAGAACTCAACATTTACTCAGTGCTTAATATTAAGCACAAAGCTCCACTTAACTTTCGAGGACACTAGGCCTCCAACTCCAGTTCTTAAGGAGTTTACTCATTCTACTTGCTGGGGAGGAGACAACGACATTCCTAACTACACAGAGATTAAGTATTTTTAAGGTCAGGCTACTGATAGGGTAAAGGAGAGTTTTTAAAGAACAACCCAAGTTAGCAACTTTCTAAATTATGACTCCTCCAAGTCCTAGACCTCTTATTCTATCTAAACAAGGAATTACTCTAGAAAAACTAAGGTCTGTAGCATACTCTGAAACTTTGATGATTTTTAATCTACTTATTTGTAATATTTGTATTTTATATTAAATAATAGATAAATAGGGGGCAGCTAGGTGGTGCAGTGGATAGAGCACCAGCCTTTAATTCAGGAGGACCCGAGTTCAAATCTGGTCTCAGACACTTAACACTTCCTAGCTGTGTGACCAAGTCACTTAACCCCAGCCTCAGGGGGGAAAAAATAATAGATAAATAAATAATAGAATAAATAATAGAATTACATAGTAATTTACATATATTACCTCATTTGAGCTTCACAGCAGTAGTTGTGAGGGTAAGAATTATCCCCATTTTACAGTTAAGGAAATTGAAGCTTACAGAGTTGAGTGACTTGCCCATGATCAAAACAATATTAAATATCAGTGGTAGGGTTTACATGTAAGCTCCAGCTACCTCTGTACTTTGATACCAGGTCATGAAACATTTTCAAGTATATAAAAGGTCTTTTCCTCACAACAACCTTATGTAAGCATTACGGTCCCCAAAGAAGTACTTTGCTCACCAAAATGACCTCAAAGAGAAAATATGGGAGTCAGGATGGGAACCCACCTGTCCCCAGATTCAGAATCAAGAAGTCTTTTTTCAAAGCTAATATTCTTTCTCCTAGTCCATGAGGCTCTTATGAGCTCTTAGCCAGGAAACACAGGGGTCCCCAGTGGCTTCATCTACACTGATCTAGACAGCGGGTCTTTCCCCCTTTCCATCTTCTTTGTCCCCTTAAGGTTTATTACAGTCTTGGATAAAAACTGTACCATCCTAACCTGTTTCCTTCCCACTCTGCTCTGCCAAGCTGAATGAAAGAATGCCCCTGCCCCCATTTAGCTCTGCTGTAGGTCTACTTCCACATGGGTCACATGAGAATGTTTCTCTGCCCAATAACCTCGTTAGCTCCCCTCTGTGTCATTCACAATGCAAATGAGACAGACATCCGAGACCGACAGAGGCCTCCGGCTGGAAGCATCTGGGGGCAGGGAGAAGAGAAGCTAACTCTGGCCTTTCTCTTGCTTCTGCCACAAGCCCCAGAACCGGGGCTTTCAAAGCTCACAAATGCCTGGACTTTACTGTGTAACAAACTGATGATTTGTATGGTCACTCCTATTAATTACACACTAATTAACTGATTGAAGTAAAACTGCATACATGGAGGGTGAGTATGGAAGGAAATTTGGAGAAAGCATGAAGCAGGAAGCATGTTATCCAAATGCATTTTTTATGAACTGAGGAAGATTGCAAAGAGGACATTTAAGCTGTTAGCTACAAAGCAGTTTCATGCCTGCTAATCTAAGTATGAATATTCTGATTCCCAAGAGAAATGTGAACTGGGGGGGGGGAACCTCTTATTTTGCCTTTTTCTGTGTCCTCAGCCCTTAGTACAATGCCTGGAGGCCACAGTAGGTGTCTGATAAATGCTTGCTGAATGATTGGTACAGCTTCTTTGTGGTCAATCTTATGTTGGGAAAAATGAAAACTGTCTGGTGCTGGGGCAGATTTTTCCAGTGGTTCAGGGCACTGCTGGGCTCCAACCAACAGCCAGCTCCAAAAAAAGTCCTATGTTACCTCTGGACAGATGTTCACTTGCTCTCTGGATGACAGGCTACCCACAGGGGATTTAGGGCAGGAAATGGAAAAAGAGCCAAGGAAATGACTAAGAGTCAAGAATCCTTGGAAATGTTCTGTGAAGGCCACCACCACAGGCCATAAAGTTTGCCAATGTGCAGTGTGAAGGCACCCAGGCTGGCAGCATGGTATAAGAGAAAGAACACTGAACTTAGACTATGAACAACTTTTATATTCTAAGAACTTGTTTAGTCATTACCCAATCAATGGGAATCCTCTTAGTTTCTGATTCTTCGCCACCATAAGAGGCGCTATACATATAGACAGATAGATAGAGATCTTTTCTCTTTTTCTTTGATCTAATTAGGTTACAGATTTAGTAATGGTATCTCTGGGTCAAAGGGTATATATATGCAGTTTTACAGACAAAATTTTGAGCATAATTGTGAATTATTTTACAAAAATGGATGGACCAGTTCACCACTCCACCAACAATGCAAAAAATTTAAGACTTTAATTCTGCTTTACCACTTACTGGCCAGAGACTGATGTCTTGTGGTTATAGGAAGAACAATCTATTGGGAGTTAGTGGATCTAGATTCTACTGCTTTCTCTCTAACATACATTTGCTCTGGGGGTTGTCACTAATTTTCCAACTGGAAAAAAAAAAGTACTTAATGCTTATCCAACTTGTAAAATTTTATTGTCTTACCTTAGGCTCAAGAAAATCACAAAAATAAATACCATTTGAAGATGCCCCAATCAAAAGGGCATCTTAAAAAGATACTTAAAAACTTGAGCCAGAAAGCCTCAAATAAGTTATTTCCTAGATGATTGCTGGGGAGTTATATTGTCTTTCATAATAATAGCAATTCACTTAAATTCACTTCTCCCAAAAAAACTAATCCAATACCCAAGACAAACCCAAATCAGTCCTTCAGTTGTGACGCATTTGATGAATATTATCTAGTTTGACCATGCTTGCAACCCTTGTGAGCTCAGCAACAGTGCTTCCTGGCCTCCTACTAACCCAATAGCTCTTGTTCTCTGCATAGTCTCAAGAAAGAAAAATAACTCCCTGCCCCCAACTTGCTTTAGCATCCTTACTCTCACCTGTGATTCCCTAGATAGGGACTCTGAAGGGAGGACAACATTAACTACCCTCAAACAGGCCAGACATATGGAAACATTCCAAGGGGCCTTGGGCAACGTGCCAACTAGTAGCTTAATATTAGCAGCTTCCTTAGTCAGAAAGAATGGGATGATGTAATAAATTGTGGGGTAGTTCAGATGGTTGAGTTCAGAGAAAAGAGAGTTCAATGTGAGCTGGAATAATCTAAGAAGATTTTGTGGAAGAGCTGGACTTGAGTAGGATTTGATAGAGAGAAGGGGTAAACCATACCAGCGAGACTCGGAAGGCAGGACACGTGTGGGGGGACCCAGTAAGGGTATATACAAAGGGAAAGGGGGCTCAAGAATGTCTCTACCCCATCCTACCAAGCAATCAACAAGCATTTTATTAGATGCCAACCGTGGGGAACCCAAATACAAAGAAGGGAACCATTCTTATTCTCAATACTTCTCCTCCCAAAGAGGAGAACTCAATGGGAATGATAGTAGGAAATATTTTATAAATCTCTAGAGTCAGAGTGAGGTTCCTGATACAGAATTCTTCTGGGTTGATTACAGAGTACAGCTACATATCTCTAGGGAGTCTCAGGGAGAAACCTCCTCTTCTGCTGGCTGGGAGGGCAGGAAGGAGGCACATGGCTGCTATTTCTCACCTTTCTGAAATGTATATAGAAATAGTCCAGAGAGAATTTAGGGGACTTTCCCTCAGTTCCCTCTCAATATGTGGGTGAAGAATTTCCTTATTTACCTTCCATTTACCTTTGGGAGAAGAGCAGAAATCTTTGTAGGAGCTGAGGGAAGGAGATAGGGAATTCTTTAGCACGTTCCTGAAATTTCTTCATTTTTCAGGCTTTAATCAGTTCAGGCCATCAGAACTCATTAACTGGAATTCCTATTAATTACTTGGGAAATCTATATTGAAACATTACTATTTCTTTAGATCAAAGATTCTCAGTGTGTGTGCATGCGTAAGAAAAGAGAGGCAGACTCCTTTGGCAGTATGCTGTACCTACAAACCCCTTCTCAAATAATTTTTAAATGTATAAAATGTAATATTACATTTTATTACAAAGTTAATCCATTATCTTGAAATAGAGTTATCAAAATATATTTTTAAAAAACATACCAAAAGAAACCAAATTCATCAACTTCAGGTTAAGAATCTCTTATGAACATATATAGAGTTGAAAAGGGGCAAACACTTCTTACTTCACGTAAGGGTTACACTGGATTCCTTTCAGATCTATTCCAACTTTAAGATGTGAATTTAGGGACCCTAAGTATCTCAGGCTAGGAAGGTCTAGCAACTTAGTGAACATCTGTGCCAGAGTCACAGAGGAGAGCTCTCAGTTTCTTATTAATTATTTTACTACAAGAAATCTAGGCAGTTAGTAGATAGCATAGTAAGTACAGCATAAAAGACCTTAATTCCAATATGGCTTTTGGCACCAGTTGTGTGACTATGGACTGGTCAGTTACTCTCTGCCCTCCTCAGTTTTCTCATCTGTATCTGAGAATAATACTAACACCTCCCTCCTTGGGTTGTTTTATAATGACAAAATGAGATAATATTTGTAAAAGTACAGTCCTATCTCCCGGCCTTTTGGCAGATCTCCTCCTTTTTACCACAAAGCAGGCTTTCCACATACTCAGAGACTATACTATCATCATCTATTGTTGGTGACAACTGTGAACCTTCTAATCATTTGGTCATGACCTTGGATCTTAGTACCACCCAGAAGTATTTTAATTGTTATGAACTCTAATATAATTTTACTTAGTCAAAATCTTTCATTATTTTTTATTTTCCTACACCTTAAATGCCTAATTCTGTTCTCCATTCTCATTTCTTTTTTTTTCCCCCCCTGAGGCTGGGGTTAAGTGACTTACCCAGGGTCACACAGCTAGGAAGTGTTAAGTGTCTGAGACCACATTTGAACTCGGGTCCTCCTGAATTCAGGGCTGGTGCTCTATCCACCTAGCAGCCCCCTCTCCATTCTCATTTCAACCCTAGTACTTTCCCAGGCTATCACCTTCCCTCTCCTACTCCCTTTCCAATTTTGACCTTCTGGTGCATACATTTCAACATTATATCCTTAACTTTCAAAACCCTTGCCCCTATGTTCTCATGCTTTGAAACTATGCTGATTGGGCATACTGTGAATGTTAATTCTATCCTTTCAGTGGTCTTCTCTACAGCAAGGCAATTATGGCATATTATTATTATTATCTCTTCAATTGGTTAACTATCACATCACAATTCCCTCAGGCCTCTAAAACACTTTTCTCCCACATCTTTTTGGGTGACTAATAAATGAAAGTTTAGAAGGACACAAACTTTTATTAAGAGCTTGTGCCAACCACTGGGCTAATTCCTTTAAAAAATGTTATCTCATTCGATTCTCAGAACAACCCTGGGAAGTAGGTACTATTATTACATCTATTTTACAGATGGTGAAACAGAGGTGAACAAGTTGCCTACAGTCAAACAGTTAGTAAGCATCTAAGGCCATTTCTGAACTCAGTTTTTCCTGACTCTAAGCCCAGTATTTTACCCACTGTGACCCACAGTGACTTCCAGGCAGTCCAAAAAAAATTGAGACCATTTGCTCAGAGCTCTTTATTTTTTTAATTCAATAGTTATCCTCCTGTATCTCTCCACTTTCAACTAAACTCCGAAGAAAAAGTCATCTATATTTGGTACCTTCACTTCCTCTCTGGTTTAAACCTTTTGCAATTTGACTTTAAACCTCATTATTCAACTGCTCTCACCAATAACCTATTAACTAACAAATGTAACCATTCTCTTCTAAGCCCTCATTTTTCCTGCCTCTCTTCTGCCCCTGAAACCATTGACCTTCTCTCTCTCTCCTCTTTGGATTTTTATGATACTGTTCTTTCTTGGGTTACTTTTTATCTATCTTGACTACTGCTTAATGTTATTGTTATTAAGGATCTTTATCCATGTGATAACACTAAATCAAAGCTCTATCCTGGGCCCTCTTCTCTCTCTCTCTTATCTCAACTAGTGATTTCATCGGCTCCAATGTATTGTATTATATCTATGAAAATCTCTCTCAGATCTATACAACCAGCCTCAGAATTCTCTTTCAAGCTTTGGTCCCCACATTGTCAACTGCCAAGTGGACATATACTAACTAGAAGTTGTAGAGGAATCTCAAACTCAACATGTCTAAAATAGAACTCATTGAAATTCTCTTAATTTTCCAAAATAATGATGGTACCATTACTCTTTGGGTCATTCAAGTGAACCTTTGACTCATCACTTTCACTTAACATGTGTATCCAACCAGTTAAAATTTTATTTTATTTATACCATTTACCATCATCTATCTCCTTCTCCATTCACACAGCCATCATCCTAGCTCAAGTCCTCATCATTTCTTGCATGGATACTGCAATAGCCTTATAATTAACCTCCATGCCAAGTTTTCCCTGCATTTCAAACCATTCTCCATATAGTTGCCATTATAATCCTCCTTAAATGTATGTCTGATTATGTGACATTTCTACACAACAAACTCCATTGGCTACCTATTCATTATCTACCAAAAAATATGAAGTTTATTGCAATCTTTGCAATAAATTGCCATCTTTATTATTTTGCCAGTCTTTTTACATTTTTACTCTCCTCCAAGAAACCATATAGTTAGGTCATCCTGATCTATGTGCTGTCCTTTAGCAATCCATTTTCTAAATCCATGTCAATTAATTGACTGTTAAATGATTTTATTCCTTTCTGAATTCCTAACTTCATCCAATAAGCGAATCTAAAAAAATTTTTTGAGCCTTGCATCAACTACAGTATTAAAGGCTGGGAATGCAAATGGAAAAGGAAGACAATACCTTTTCTCAAGGAGCTCTGGTTCTACTAGGACCAGGACAGCACCTAAAAGAAACCCATGACTCATCTCCAATCCATTGGTATGGATCTTATAGGTATCTATTCATTTAAATGCAAAATCTCCCATTAGATGTGAGCTCCTGAGGGTAAAGATGCTAGATTTTTATTTGCACATAATGCAAATGCTTAATGATAAGACAATTTTAGTGGGAGGGCAACTGAAAAGACTGGGATGAAGAAAGATGTTGATAATAGAAAGTCAAAGATACCAGGGGCTAGAAGAACAAATACTCTTATTTCCTATAGTACTTTCCATCCAACCAATTTGGTGCAAGTTCCAGAATCAAATTCTCACTGCAACCCAATCATCCCCTACAACTTCCCTTTTGTAAATGAAAAAATTGAAGCCCACAGATAAGGTAATTTGCCCATTGGACACCTGGCCAGTTAATGGTAGTGCTATGATTAAAATCCCAATTCTGATGGCTCTCAGACTTTCTTCTTATAGCATGTTAGGCAATTTGCTTAAGGTCACTTTGGACAGGACACAGAATCAAGCATTTTTTGTCCTCAGGATCCTCCTCCAGGTTCTTGTAACAAACAGCAAAGGAAGTCCAAAAAATACTTTAATTTTCCCTTTAGAGCTGGAGAGAGTGTGATCTCTTAGAGAATAGCACCACAGAAATAGATAGTACTTTGGTTGAAAGTCTCTCTCTGAGACCAAGAAACACTCAAATCCTTTCAAGTAGGGATAATTTTATTCTTTGCATTGGCATCCCTGGTACTTAGTAGATGTTTAATAAACACCTGATCATTGGTTAAATGCTATGCTTCTCGGACCCTTTATTAGGATTAGTGTTAGTATATATTGTCTTTATGACCATACAAATAAAGGGTAAAGACATGATTATCCTTGTTCAGAAAATAATTACAAAAATTCTACAATCCAAAAAGATACTGAATTTTAAAATTAAATACAAATGAAAAGAAAATGACAGCCATAACTGCTCTGCAATGTAACCACTAGGAGGCAATAGCAACCACATCCTTGAGAAAGACAAAGCCTAAAGAATAAAGCTAGGACCAATGTCCCATGCTCCTTACCACCGGCTCCCAAATGAAGTTAACATAGACCTCTCCTCCTGCTTCCAAGTGCAGGACTAGAAGTGGATATCCAAGTTTAGCTTTTGCTAACTTAACTCAGAGGCACAAAAAGAAGTCGGGGCAGGAAGAAAGAGAAGAACCAGGATGTTCATTTTATACAGGCTCGGATCACAACAGCACATTAATTACAGCCTGTGGAGCTTTAGAGTCCAAACCTCCAGCTTTACAGATTAGCAACCTGAGGCCCAGAGAAGGGAACTAAGTGGTCTGAGATCACATGGCTAATAAGAGGCGGGCCCAATCCTTACCCAGCTTCTGACTTCCTGGGAATATTATTTTCGAATCATAGGGTTTAGAAGTTCAAAATTCCAATGAAACATGCCATAAGTAGGTTAACACTGATTGTATAAGGGATGAAAAGCTTTAAAGGCAAAGCAAGCCTGGGACAGGATCGTGGTGCCAAAAGGGGTGTGAGGCAGGATGTGTTGTGGGCTTTGGGAAGAGTATTAATCACCTTCTCCTTTCCTCCCAATGGTGAGTTCAAAAGGAGATGGCATTGGTCCTTCTGTTCTCAGTGGATGGCTAGGAACATGACATAAGGAGTCAAAAATCACCAAGCCCTTAATTAGGATTTCTAGTCATTTAAAATGTTCTTTTTTGTCATTTTGTTTTTAAAGAAAGAATACTGAATTTAGAGTTAAAAGGCTTGGATTCAAATCCTTAGCACCTTTTTGTGTGACCTTAGGAAAAACCAATCAATGTTTTTGAGCTTGTTTCCTTATTGGTAAAATGAGGTGGGTTGGAATAGATACGTTCAAGGACCTTTCTTGTTTAAAATCCTATGATTCAGGGCAGCTGGGTGGCGCAGTGGATAGAGCACCAGCCTTGAATTCTAGAAAACCCGAGTTCAAATCTGGTCTCAGACACTTAACACTTCCTAGCTGTGTGACCCTGGCAAGTCACTTAACCCCAGCCTCAAAAAAATAAATAAAATAAAATCTTATGATTCTTTTATTCTATAAGTCCCAGCTCCCTTCTATGTCTAAACCTATGATCCATAGGATAGTCAATTATTATATATAAAAGCACTTTATGAGTGTGATATAAATCTGAGTTGTTATTATTGTTGCCAAATCTGGAACTATGAAGTCCAAAAGCTGACTGTTTAATTCCTGGGGGGATGTACTCTACAGGAGAAAAGTAACTGGCTTTACCAGGGGCCTTCATTCATCAAGGGTAAATCTAAGGATGGCATGAGGTTTGGGTCAGATTCCAGTAGGAACCCAGGTGCTTTAAAAGTCAAACCTACCTTGATGGTCATTTAAAGCCAGGCCCAATTAAGAAAGGAAAAAGTTTTTGTGCTGATAGGATCTTATTCTTAAATCCTATACACTGGAAGGTCTCACTCCCCTTCTTCTGGCCTCTCTGTTATTTTCCCTATCTTGCCCTTTCACACACATATACTCTCTCTATCACCACTTATTGAAATCACCAGCAGTTCTTTTTCACAGCCATCTATTCCCATGATCTGGCCTGATGACTGGCTCTGAGGTCAACAAATGGCTCAGAAGATCCCCCATTTTGCTGGTGATTGATCATTACCCCTAATATACCAGAGAGGAAAGGAAAGACACAAGAGCAAGAGGAAAAGAATGGATTTGTTAAATGGTCTAGGTCTTGATATATAATTTACCTGAACCTTAGCAGGTGTGTGGTTCCTGCACCCCAGATACCATATGCAAAGCATAGTGCTAAGGGCTCATATATTCATATATCCATTAATCCCAAGAGCTAAAATCATGGAAAGCTAATATCCCGAGACCTTAGTTTCTCCCTGATAACACCCTAGACTGTAAGCCCTTAATCCAGGTCTGGGACATATCTGTGTAAGTCTTGCATAGTAAGTATTAAGACAATTAAGTCAAAACTCTATAATAATATGGTTACTTTCATACCCAATAAGCTTTCTCTCTATGAGGCTTTCTGAGATTAATCCTACCTAATTAAATACTCAGTTTGCACAGTATTTATACTTCCTAATAGGTCTTTTCCTGTTTATGTCCTTTTCTTATTAAGAAACAAAAAACTCTCTTGAGGGCAAAACATTTTGCTTGGTATTTCTCACAGTAGGTTCTGTTTGAACTGAATCTATTGTTTTGACTCAATAGGTTATGGTCTTTAGTTCTGATGAAGAGTTAAGTGTAATCAGCTAGCTAAGGAAGCCAGGAAAGGACTGCTGAATTTTAGGATAGGTGTGAAATTAAGGGGGCCTGTCCTATGGGGAAATTGCTCTGTTCCCGGCAATCATAGAGATTATAGCATTTCAACCTGGAAGGGACCTTACTGATCTTGTAATTCAACTCCCTCATTTTTATACATGAGAAAACTCATTTTAAGACTCAGTGATTTGCAGAGGTCAAAATAGAAGAGGATCTATTCTAGAAAAAAGTCAGTAAGGATATAAGGACAATAATGGTTCTTTGGCTCCCAACAGCTAGGCAGTGAGGGAGCTTAGAAACTGGGGTCAGCCATGGTAGGATCAGAGAAAGGACGAGTTAACCTCACCCCCACAGTGCTGTATGATTAACAAAGAGGAAAGGAAGGACAGGACCTAAGGAGAACAAAATAATGAGTCACGGAGGGATTGACCTCTATGGATGAAGCCAGAAAGCAGAAAAGAAGAAGGAGGAAAATCATTTAGTCTAAAAAGATGGTTCAGTCTAGCTTGTCGGGGGTTTTCAGAATGGACCAGTGAGATTACTGGAACAGAAGTCACCGCCTTTCAACCTAAACATATAGCATATATTCTGCATCAAATACATTAGGCTATGAGGGAATGAAATGTTGGGAACCTGAGATTGTAAAGCTACATTCCAAAGTCCATATCATACAAGAAAAAGACAAAAGAAATCATTAGATTTTGGGAGAGCAATAATGTTTATAAGCCTTTTCTTTTGACTGGCTCAGTGATTAGATTGGTATAGCAAATTCCTCTACCAATCCTCCATCTCCTGACTTCCTTTAAGTCCCTTCACCAAGCCTTCTTAATTCCAATGCCTTCCTTCTGTCAATTATTTCCCACTTAGCCCATATGTAATTTGCTTTGTATATATGTTTCCATGTCATTTTCCTTAATCTGAGGTTCTCGGACCTCTTGGAGATTTTTGACCTTAATTAGGAAAATTTACACTTTAATTTTACTAACCTTTGGATTCCTTTGTACTCCTAAGTAATTTATTTTGTGCATTATTCAGAGAAGGGTCCATAGGCTTCACTAGAATACTCAAAGAGGCTATAACAAAAATGTTTAAGAACCCTAGCTCTAAGTATCACAGAAATTAATTCCTAAAATACAGATAGCTATACAACTCTCTTCTGTGTCCAGACTGAGCTGAATGTCCATCTCCTCAGGCAGGTCTGCCCATATGTATTTTGTAGGTAAAGTGATGCTTTAACTAACTCAATTCCAAGTCACACTCCTCCACTGGAAGGCTGGGCTTCAGGTACTAAATGCAACCTACCACAAAGAAATACTAAACAAAGGGAAGATTTTCACTCAGAGAGGTGATATTCTGTTCCATTTCACCTCTACTTTCTTTAGATACTGAGGGAAAAGGGGGTCCAAGAGAACCAACCATCAAATGTGGCTAAATATAACACGAGTTTGAAATATTTTAAAATAAAGAATGCGCTTGCTGAGTCTATTTTTACAATGCCAAGAATCAAGATAGTGCAGTGTTCACCCAAGGAGGAAGAGAAAACTCAGCTAATTATATTCTTCCAGACTTCCACTATTCTCCTTTATAAAAATAGGAGGATCTATACTTTGACATTATTCCTTTAACTTACATTTAAACTCACTCCTCAATTTCTTTTCAGCTTATCTCCAAACTATGCATTCCTTCAAAAGATTAAATATTATAGCAATGAAACTGAGGATAGTCTAGTAATTTCCTAATTAAGTTCAAAAACCTCCAAGAGGTCTGGGAACCTCAGGTTAAGGAAAATGGCATGGAAACATGTATACAAAATTGTTCTAAACAATTAAAAAACAGGTTTATGTGAACTTTTCCTTTAGAACCTACCAAAGTGTGGCCCCCACCTCGCATTTCTTAGTCTTCTCTAACCCGTGAGAACCAGAAAACTACCCTTACCTGTTGCACAAAGAGCAATAAATGTCTGTGCATGCTTTCGGATCAAAAGCAGCTTGTCTTTCGGCAGGGGCAACTTCCGTAAAATGTGCTCGATGAAATCGTGAGGGGTCACAGCTGCCAAGTTCCACTTCAACTTGCCCAATACCACCAATTCCCATTCCTGGGGGGAAAGAAAGGGGGAAAAAAAAAAGAATAGAATCTGAATATATTGGAAAGAGAGATGCAAGGGATGCTGGTGAATGGCATTAAATCACTGCTAAGATTTTAGACTTGAACTCTTCTCCCCATAGCTTAATTGTTTTGTGGGACTCTCTTGTAGTGGGGAACCTCTTCGTGTTATTAGAAGAGTAAAATGCAAATTCAGGTAGCATCTTACTTACAGTAGGAAGTAGTAAGAAATGGTTTATGGTTAATACAAAAAGAGATTTCTAGTGCCATCTATCAGAAATCTGCCTGGGACTACACTATGACTTATCAAATTTACAGGTGACATAGACACAAAGCTGGAAGGGAGTCAATTTTAATTTATATGCTTACTATATACAAGGTACTGTGAAAGATTTATATTCTACTGCTGACATGTACCAAAAATTATCAGCAATATTGGATAGTTAGGAGATAACACTTGTGTGAAGCCTTGAAAAAGGTAGGATTTGGAGGAAGATTAAATATAAAATATTCAATGATTGTCAGAATCCAAAAATGATCTTGATTGTATATAGAATGCAGGGCTGAATTTGTTAAAATAGAAATAAATGTAAAATCCTAATCGAGGGTTCAAAAGAACAATTTCACAAATACTAAATGGGGAAGATAAGAATAAATCATATATATATATATATATATATGTATACACACATATACATATATATATATATATATATATGCATTATAATAACAAGAAAAATGAACAATATCTTAGGCTGTATTAAAAGAGGGAATGCCTACCACAGAAGGTAGGCAGACAATACCCAGAGTACTGCATCATGTTCTGGATGTCCCATTTTAGGGATGACATACTGATAAGTTATAGTGTGACCATAGTAAGCTATAGGGACAGAGAAAATGACAAACCAGAATAAATGAAATAAATTGAGCTTGGAAAGGCCTTGATAGATAGGGTAGTTAGCATCAAGTAATAGGAAAGTTATTATATGGAAAAGGGAATTGGACTGTTTAGCTTGAACCCAAAAGGCAAAAAGAGAAGCAATACGTAACAATTACAGAAAAGTAGATTTGACTGGATCTTTCAAAAAAAAAAAAACAAAACAAACCTAGCAAACAAAAAAACCCAAAACACCCTCCCCTCCAACCCAACCCTAACAATTATAGCTATCTAAGTGAAATAGATTGTCTTCAGAATTACTGGGTCCTCTACCACTTGAGATTTCCAAACAGAGGCAGGTTGACCACTCATTGGGACAGTGTGAAGAGTAATCTTGTTTAACAATAGCTGACATTTAAGACCCACAAAGCTCTCTACTATTACCTTGCTATATCAGGTACTAGTTGGAGTAGATGGCCTCTAAATGTTTAAACTGTTAAAATTACTGACTTTCTTCTTTTGTTAAAAATATAAATTCTTGGCAAGTCTAGGGAGCGTATTTCCCTGATATTTATTCTTTGCCAAGATTCTATTTCTCTTTGTCCCAAATCCCATGCTGCTGTTTGTCCACCTAGAAAGCTTAACTAACAGTTAGATAGTGCCAAGGTCGCTGTGGTCCTTCTGTAAAAATTTATTTTTAATGTCTGTGTCAGTGAAGTTTATAATTTAATTCCTCATGGAAAAATGAAGATTGAAATAATCTTCCTTGACCCTGCTCCATGGCAACCTGCATCTTGCAATAGTCTGATTGTACTTCTTAGGCAATGGCAAAAAATGGCATACTTATTTTTTTCTCAGATGGCATAATTTGAAGATCAAAGAATCATCATCTCAAATTTAGCAAGGATTTTAGAGTCCAACCTATCCCTTTTCTATAACATAATACCCCAAATGGATATCTAGTTTCTGCTTGAAGTCTTTCAATGAAGGGGCATCTACTACTTCCTGAAGTTTGTTGTTGTTCAGTCATGTCTAACACTTTATGATCCCATTTGGGGTTTTCTTGGCAAAGACACCATAGTGGTTTGCCATTTTCTTCTCTAGCTCATTTTATAGATAAGGAAACTGAGGCAAATAGGATTAAGTGACTTGTCCAGGGTCATACACTCAACAAATATATGAGGTCACATCTGAAATCAGGTTTTACTGATTCCAGGTCCAGTGTTCTGTTCTCTGTACCACCTAGATGCCCACTTACTTGAGGGAGTCCCTTCTATTTTGAGATATCTTCAGTTCTTGGTGTTGCCTAGTATCAACCTTCTATTTGATACTTTCAAACTCTCATTCACTGCTCACAGTTCTACTATTCAGGACCAAACTGAATAAGGCCACTCTATTTTCCACATAAGTTTCCTTCCAACATTTGGTTATTACTCTCTTGTATCTACTAAGTCATTTATTTTCCAAGATACCTCCCCTCATCACTTCAAGGACTTTCTCCATTTTGGCTCTTCTTCACAAGACACTCTCCAGCTTATCAATATTCCTTCTAAAATGTAGTGTCTAGAACTGAATACAAAACTCTACAAATACTTTGACCGGGGCAGAATACAGAGAAACTTTTACCTCCCTAATCCTTGAGATTATACCTCTCTTAATATGCCAAAACCAACCTTTTTTTTGGCTGCTATATCACAATAAAGATGAATTTTGAACATGCAGAGTACAAAACCTCAAGATTTGGTTTTATATGATGGATTGCTATCTAGCCACAACTACCCCATCTTGTACTTATAAAACAGATTTTAAAAAATTAACTCTAATAGTCATTATTTGACTCAACATTCTTGCTAAAGCTCTTTTTTGTATCCTTATTCCCATCATTAGTGTTAGTTCTCCCTTCTGCTTTGATAAGATTGCCTTTATTATTCTGTCCAAGGGCTAAGCATGCAAATATCAGATCTTCTAGGTTTTGCACCATCAGTTCCCTTAAAGATCAGTCCTCACTGAGCATCTTTAGGAAGTTTTGTCCAAGGTGAAACAGACTAAAAAGGATATAACAGCTGGAATTAAAAAATGCCAGAGGATTTCTTCAAAAAGAAGGAAAAGAGAGAAAACCCAATACTCTCCCATTTGTCCTAAGAAATTCAACTCTCTTTTTCTTGTTCAGTTTAAAGGCTGTTCAAAATATTGTCCTAATTTCTTAGTCTGGAAAATTAAGCTTTGGTATTATTTCCTCCCACTCCCCCCCCTCCCACTAACTAGCTCTTTAATCTTGGCACACATATTTCTTCATCTAGAAAATGACTTGGAACCCACAATGCTCAAGATTCCTTTTCTAGCATTAAAATTAGCTGTCTATGATAGGAGAATGGGGAATGGTATCAAAGCATTTAAAGATGACTACTTAATCCTAGGAAGCTTCCAGTCTAGGTTTTCAGGGAACTATGAAAATGTCTTGCATATCATAGTTCAAGTTCAATAGATTATATTTATTTGTGAATACATTTCATTACCCCACTGACTGCAAGTTCTGTGAAGTCAGAGATCATACTATTTTCCTATTGATTTTGCCCTTAACTGAAGATCTCTACATTCGTCCTAAGCAAGCAGAATGCCTTGCATGTTGAATCTCAAGGCACTATACAGAATGTAAGCCCGACCCACTAGTCTGGTGTCTTGCACAAAGGACATGATTAAAGAATATTTGTTAAATCAAACACATGACTTCTGAATTTGCCAGTGTGTTGAAATGAATGGAGCTGTCACTGATGTTGACATCTTTCTTCCGGCTCTTATGAATTGATATGGGCACATTCCATTGCCCACAGAATAATAGCCTGGTCCCCAAACCCTACAGTTTCCCCTCTATAAGCTCCAAAGTCAACTTCGACTATTTTTGGAAACTGGCGAAATCCTGAGGTCTTACTGACTACAAAGCTAGGTTGAAACCCCAGCCTCTAGCTCTATAAAAGGATATTGGTGCAAGAGTTTTTTCTTGCACAATTTTAAAAAGAGATATCTCTCTAGAGGAAACCACTTTTCTTCAGCCTCAGAGAAGCAGCTGAAATTTGGCAGTGTTTCAAAGGTGAAGTCATTCACTGTGGCTGTCTATATACCCCTTGGCAAATCCTTCCTCCTACCTCTTGGTTTATGAATTTCTGCCATTAGATGGCAGCACCGCCCATAGGAACAGCCCCCTTTACCAGTTAATGTAATTTCCTTAAGAGAGCCCCAACCACTTTTTTATAGATCATGGTCACTATGTAGATTAGAGATGGAACATATAGACACTACTACTCCAATCCCTGGTTTATAAGAGACAGCTTCAGAGGAAAAGAGAGGGGTTGTTCTGTATAAAAAGGGAGAGGGAAAATTTTCATCTCTCTTTATAAGGTTTGGGGGGTAGAATGAAAGAAGGGGATATTTCCTAATAAACCCAGAAAGGAGGGATCGAACCAGAGCCATTGCTTGTAACCTACCAACTCTCTCCTTTTCTTCCAAACTTGGTGCAAAAAAAATCTTGCCCCTAAAAAAGTCTATTACTTCAGAGATGCTAAAAACCAAATCAACTACTGGAATGATACATAGTCCCAGCTCAGAGTTACTTAGTAACACCTGTATCCTGAGCAAGTTACTCCATCATTGCATGCCTCAGTTTCCTCATTTGTAAAATGAGGAGGTGGATTGAGGAGAACACCTCCCAGGTCTCTTTGAGTTTTAAGTCTACATCAGGTCAGATTCCCATCTAGAAAAGTTAGATTATTATTTTCTCAGCATTTAAAGATCAAATTCAGTCTGTAGATCAGCAAGCAGGCTCCTGTCATTCCTATCTCTCACCAAATAGATACTGATATACAAGAATAAATTTAAACAATCCATATTTATACCTTCTTTTCTTGATAGAGATATCACTCACAAAAGAGAAAGACAGCAGTATTAAAGAGCTATAGTAAATGCAAGAATCTAGGAAAGGGGCTGAACAGAATGGGAAGGAGGAGGCATTAATTACCAGCAGCTCTTGGGGTTTGACAGAATTATCTGTATAAATGCACAGTTTCTCTGCCGTGAGGGGGATGGTTTCCTTCAGCTTAGAGGCCAGGAACATGCAGACAGCACCCAGAAGTTGGAGACGGCACTTAGGAGTGGGCACCCCAGCCAAGAAACGGTCCAGGTAATTCATGGCTAAAGGGAAAACCTCTTCTTCGCATTTCTGCTCTTCACAGACCTACAATGGGTGGATAGGAAGGGGGGTTGGGGGAAGGGAGAAGAGAGTGTGGGAGATAAAGAGGGAGAACCAGAATATAGTTAACCAACTCAAACGATTTTATTTTAGGGGATGGGGAGGGCTGCGGATGTGATGGAGTTATAAGATTAGAGACAGGAAGTTATAGACAGCTGACCAGGTATCTGACATCCCGATTCCATTAAAGAAAAAAAAAAAAAAAAGAAATGAATTAAATAAAATCCCCAAGTCAAAGGAATAAGCAGTAGCTTGCCCATCCCACTTTCTCTTGCTACATACTTCTTTCGCTGGCTCTCACTCTTTTTTTAAAAATTTCTTCATATTGAAAAATAAAATCAAAATTACCCAGGCAACTGGTGGGCAGTACTTGGACATAATCAAACCTCAGGACCTTTCCTCTATCATTCCATATAACTAAAAAAAATGCTTAGGGTGGTGTCGGTGGGAAATCGTGGCTCCGAGATCCAGTAGTTGCTAGTGGGGTGGGGGTGGGGGTGGAGAAAAGGGGGGAAGGGAGGAGAGGAAGAAATGTCGCAGTCTCAGCTGCAGAGTCGGAGAAGTGGCCGTGGCCGTTTCAAAAATTTACTAAAAATCGAGGAATAATTCTAGAGGAGCCATTTCAGCACTAAAACCCCAAGAAGGGTTCCGGCTTTCCAAATTTGTTTGTTGGGGGTGCTTAGACATTTTTATTCCGGCTTTTTAGAATGTTTCTTACAGAGGTCCAACTCGCTCACAAGCAGTTAAGAAAGCAAGTGACCGCTATGTCCTGCTGGGCCCCACAAGGATGAGAGCAAGGGAAGGTAGTGGGGGTGGAGAAATGGGGTTGCTCTAAAGAGCAACTGAGGGTGGGCCACCGTCTTACTTGTTTTAGGGGTGTCCTGAACCCCTTTCCTTTCCTTCCTCACCCCACCCAAATCTCCGCAGGAAACAAACTCTTAAGTAACTGAACTCCTTAAGTAATCCTTCTAGGGATGTGGGACTGGGGGCAGAGTACAAAGGCAGAAGAGGGGTACTGGGGTCACGAGGGAGGTCTTCTGAAGATCCAGTGGTAATTTCAAGATTCTTGAAGCCGAATTTGCTAAGCAACATGGCGAAACCATGGCAGGTCCAAGGCTATGCATACGTGGGCACTTTGAGAAAGTTACTGGGCAAAGATTTGGGTGGGGGAGGAGAAAGGGTATGTGTGTGGGGGGTCATCTCTGCCCCCCTATTTTCTTCAGAGTTTGGGGCTACTTTAATTGCCGGCCCTTCTTCCTTCTCCGCTCCCCCTCCCCCAGCCCACTCTTCAGTGCCAACAGTGGATCCCCGACCGCATGCGGAGACTTGGGGCTGGGATAAATTGGCTTTTACATTTTTTTTTGCAACTTTTCTGCTCACATCGCCATACACGCATACAAAGTACACATGCGCGCGGACACACACATATATACATACATACACACACGCTGCACAGACACGCCGAAAGCAGCCTCCGCAGGTTGGGGGCTGGAAGCAGGGGAACACATGCGAACCTGCACACGCGGGCAGGCTCGGAAGCCCTCAGCCTTCCCCTCTCGGCCGCCACCCCACCGCTGCAGATCTCACCCAGATTCGGGCCAGTCCCCTCATTTTCCCTCCTCCCCCGCCCCCAATCCTGCCTCGCGCAGATCATAAAAAAGGCCACGAGTCCAGCAGAGGCGCGCGCGGAATAACCGAGTTTAGGTTAAGAGTGCGCGGTGCAAAAGTTCCGAGGTCTCAGCCCCTCAAGATCCCCGAAATAGAGGAGGGGATGTGAGGGGGGGAGAGGTTTCCGCGGGGAGGGTCCAGACCAACCTCCAGCATCCAAGTCGCCACCATTCTCCTCATGTAGGGCTGAATGTCCTTTTGAACACATTTGAAATAGGAGCACTGGGGTAGATAGCGTTCCTCGATGGTGAGCAAGTTAAGCAAAACGCGGTCATCGAACAAGAGGCTGGGGTCCGGCACGGCCCTCCGGATGGGGTCCACCTCGCAGCACAGCAGCTCCATGACGTTCCCGAGGAATCTACTTCTCTTCCCTCCCCGCCCCCCTCCTTTTCCTCAAGACTAGAAAAGGTTTTGGGGGGTGGGTGGGAGTCCTTACCTCCTTCTTTTACAAAAAGAAGGGAGGGGGCGAAGGGAGGGAAGCAAGATGGGTAAACGAGGAAGAGGCTGTAAGAGAGCTGCTCCACTCACTCCTGCTCTCCCTTCAAACTTTTCTGGTCTTAGGCTCTCTTTCCTCCTGCAGAGGAGGCAGTGACGTAAGCCGGCTGGGCAGTTAGCTCCCCTCCCTCCCTCCCTCCCTCTCCTCCCCCTAGTTCCTCCTCCGCTCCTTCTTTCAGCCTCTCTCCCTCCCTTCCCCTCTCGTTATTATGGAGAACAGCAGCTGGTGAGATGTAACATCAAACGCTCCCCCCACCCCTTTTCTTTTCTCCTTTGCCCTCTCCCTCTATCCGCTCTAGCAAAAAGGAACCAGGGGCCCACGTACAGGGTAGCCCATAAAAAATGACAGCTTCCCGTTTCACCTCCTTCCTCCACTTTTTCAATGAATTGTGTCCTACAGAATGTCCCAAAAGTCTTAGTGCAGTGTACGTCTGGGTGGGGGTGGGAGGATTCCCATTTCCCCAAATAAAACCCTGCCTATGCTCCCTTTGGCTTTCCTGTATCTTTCTCCAGATGCTTGCATAGTGAAGGATGTATGCAAGGGAGGGGGAGTGGACAATTTTGAAATTGATCTTTAAGTGAAAAATGGGAGTTTATTTGGAAAAAAAAAAAATTGCATGTCTAGCTTTGGATAGGGTTGAGGCTCCGGCCTCGCCTGTGCTCCAGATAAACTTCTTTCAGAGCACTTTAGCTAAAAGTGCTCAGAATACAATGTCCCGTCCCCGCCTCCCCTCCGAGTCCCGCGCGCGCGCTCGCAGAAACCACCTTCCTTTCCTCTAGACTAGCAAGAGAAGGAAGAGGAAGGGGGACGGTTCCAGGGTGGGTGGATGCACCCCCAGCAGACAGGAACTCCTAGAGGGAAGCGTTCTGCCCTAGGGTGTGTGTGTGTGTGTGTGTGTGTGTGTGGTGGGGGGACATGAAGCCACTGGTTAGAAAGGATGGGGATCATAAGGATAAGGAAGGGTAAGGTAGGGAAAGAGGAGTCTGGCATTAGGCCTGAAGGAAACCCAGGGGCTCCCCAGCAGCAAGCACTCGGGAGTTTAAGCCCCTCTAGCTTGACTTTGCCTCTATCTGCGGAGAAGCAGCCGGAGGTTTCTGAACAGGGCCTGACCACACAGATACAGCTTTCTAGGAAATAGAGGGGAGGTGGAGGAGGGGACTGATTAGATTTAGCTCCCCTCCCCCACCCCACCCCTCTGCGCATAGCTGACGGTCTCCGCTGTCAGTTTGCGTGCATCCAACTTGCTTCTCAGGATGCATCGCTGGCAGACGTCGTTTTCCTTTTAATTAGTTATTAAACTCCCGGACCCTGATTCTAGGTCACGGCTCTTCTCTTCCACCTAGAATCCCCTAGCATCTAATATTAGGAGGATGGGATGTCTCCCTCGCTCTCTCCCAGCCACGCCCTTTGGGCACTCAGCACGTGCTGGGGGGTACCGGGCACTGCTGGGTTCTTCTCCTCCCCGATCTACTGAGTTAAAAAGTTCTGCAAGCCTTAATGACAAGGGACTGGAGAAAGGGAGATGTGAAAGCAAAGGGGAGGGGGAGTGGAGAAGGTGATGTGCTGTGGAGGCGGTGAAGGTTGGATGATCTGGTTCATGAGACTTTCATGAAGACCAGAGGTGGAACAACTGAGAGTAGGTAGAAATGGAGAAAATCCGAAGTACAAGTAATTAATTCAGCCCCTTTAAAGGAGGGTGGGGCGGAAGGGGTGGATGGTTGAGGGGAGGGGGCATATCACTTTAAAAGGGTGAGTAAGAGTTTGGGGAGCTGTCTCTCCCCTCCCTCTATTTGCATAGCCAATAGCTCCGAGACTCTTGCTACTGCGCGCTGAATGTTACTGGGCAGATTACTTTTTTTTTCTTAGTAGGAAGCATTCCCCTCTATATCAAAAGAAAGCAAAGTTGGCGAGAAGCGGAGAGGGGGCTGGGGAAAGGAAGGAGGCACCCTCAGAGCTAATCAATAGGGAAAGAATCGGCATCCCGTGTACGCTGTGGGAGGCAGGAGCGGAGGGAGGCGTGATTGTTCATTGGAAGCCATTAATTTTGCAGAAATGAAAAAAAGCTCAAAAGCTCCCCGGGCAAACCCAACTTGCAAACTTGAAAGTGTTCTGCGCCATAGATGACCCTCGGTTTGAATAAAGTATTACTAGGAATACAGTAAACTCATTTAAACTATTGATTTTAGTCAGCTTGGAGTTCCCGACTGGGGATTTGAGTCATTTCGGATAAATAAACATCTCTTATTTTTGAAAGCCATTGAGAAATAACTCAGACTTCACCTAACCTACAGATCAAGCAGCCGTGGTTGGGGGGGGGGGGGGTTGGAAAGAGAAGGAAGGAGGGAGGCGCATTTTAGAGGAAGAAGATGTGTAATTGGGTAAGCAGGGACAGAAGCCGGGGGCAGTTTCCAGCCCGGCTGTGTGTCATTCATATTTTGCATTATTTGATAACTGGTCACCGTCCCTGCCCCATCTCTATGCAAGAAAATGGAAAGTACCGATCTCCTCGCAGCCCTTTGGTGGGATGGAGCGAGTCTCAATTCCCCCAGGCCTTACTCCCCCCGGGGAAGGGAAGCGGGGTGACTGGTCCTAGAGCCTTGGGGGGGGGGTAGACTAAGATGCTAAGTCTGCTTTGCCGCCCTTCCCCCGCTCTCCGACTTTGAAATACCAGCAAAGGGAGGCTGAGTAGAAAGGGGGAGGGGAGTGGAGGGACAAGAAAGAAATCCCCGATTCTATCCTTCATTCATTAAGATCCTTAGCTCGGGCAAATTCCGCCTTCCAGGCTAAGTCCATGAAAGCCTCTTTAAAAGTTTCTTCATTCTCTTCTTCCCATTACCGACTGCTCCCGTACACCAGCAGCGCTCTCTATCGCTCTCCGGCCTCCAATTTATCTTCATGGGGGAAGGGGATTGTCCACATGAGCCGTCTACGAGGCTAAAACGTAGCGTTAAGAACAAAAACAAAAATAAATTAAAAGGCACTATGGCGCAAAAAAAATAAAAATAAAAATAAAAAAATAAAAGCGCATTTTGGAGAGGGGGTCAGAAGTTTATTTGTACATTTAGCTAAAAAGTAAGCGCTTGGGTTTGACTTTGAGGTTTAAAAAAAAAATACCCTTCGGGATCAAGGTTTTCTTCTGTGTGATTTCTTTTCCCTCAAGCGACTCCACTGCACAAAGGAAAGTGTCCGGGATTTTAAGTCTAAATTTGGGGGAATACAAGTTTTCCCGTCTCTCTGCCCCCTCTCCTCCCTCCTACCCCTTCTCCACGTGTTTGTGTAGTTTCGGTTGGAAAGTGTACAAATCGCTGTAGGGGTAGGGACCAGCCCGGTGTTCCGAGCCGCGTGTAACAGCGCTGGAATCTGCTCTAACACACTCACCTGGCAAATACTCCCGGGCCAGGTGAGCTAGAAAGCTGGGTGAAAGTTTAGAAGCACGTGTTCAGAGCACGGACCCATAGCCTCCAATTGTAAACAGTGTTCACCAAGCAACACACTGGGAGGCTGGGGAGAATTTCCTCCCTTGGCCGAACTTGGAGGTCGAAATGCGAGGGTGGGGTGTGGGGGGGTGTAGGCGAAGGGGAGGCCGGGTAAGGAAGAGAATAGTAATTCTTTCTTTGATGGTGGATTTTTGTTATTTCATGAAGGGGATGGTCAGAAAAATTGAACATAATTAATTACGCTCAGCGCAAAATTATTTCTCTCCTGAGTGACCTAGGAAGAGGTGAAGAAGGGAGAACAATGAAGGAAGGTCAGAGGGAGGAAAGGAGGAGGAAAACGATTGAAAGGAGGGTAGTCTGTGGGGGGCATGGGCTGTAGACTAAACCAGCAGTGGCAGCTTCTCTTGCCCCGGGCGGGGGAGCACAGGTATGAAGGTGTAGTTTGAGTTTCCAGGGAGCAACCCTGTCCGATCCCCAGGGCGTTTCAGGTGAGAGGATGGGTCGGGTCTTGTGTGTGTATGTGTGTGTTGTGTCTTTATCTGTCTAATTCTTCTGTTTATTTACTATATTTTAATGCACACTCGTGTTTTCTTCCGGAGGCAGCAGATGCTGCAAGTACATTTTAGGAGCTACCCGCTTGCCTTATGTTCACCTACTCGCGCCCCACTCCTTTCCTGGAAAAGTAAAGATAAATAAAAGGTCGAAAATTTTCCACGGCTCTCCTGCCTCATTCAGCTTTTTACACTTCTCCCAGGGCCGGGAAATTTATTACAGCTTCAGAGAAATGTTTTCCAGCAATATGGGTGGTGGGAGTTCTTGAAGGAGTCACCACATCCTGAAGCGCCCCGACTCTCCAGGAGAAAAAAAAACACAAAAAACGACTGATCTCCTCCATAGTTTTCTCTCCCGGAGCGCCCTCCTGGCCCCAGGCCAGCTATCCATCCCCTTGAGGAAACAGGGGAGGGGGGCGCAACCTTGGCAATCACTCCTCTGTAGCCGCCACGCGGCTTTTTCGAGGAATTTTGACGTCATTCACACGTGGGGGGAAGGGGCTGGGAGAGTAAGAGGAAGCTGTCTGGGAGAGAGGGAAGGGTGTGGAGAGACGCCGCAGCTTGGGTGGGGGGTGTTGGCTGGAGGGTCTCCCCACAGCACTCCACCCCCAGCCTCCTCTGCTTCGCCCAAGCTGAGCTCTCCTAGTCCAGCCTTGCAAATCCTAGGGTTGCCGGCAATTTTGTTTGCAGAAATCGCCACCGCCAGTACCTTTTTAGGCCACTCAGGTCCAAAGTTGCTTTTGCTTCTCGGCCTGCAGCTCCGCGACCCTTCCCCGCCATCATTTTCATTTCCCAAGAAGTTTCTTTTCCCTTTGGGCTCAGGAGCATGATAATTCTGCTGGGAGCTAAACCTCCCCCGTAATACTTCCCCCCACCCACCGTTCTTCCTGCCTCAGAATATAGAGATTTGACAATAATCGCGATTGTTGTTAACGTCCACACTATGACTTCCCCCTATCTCCAGTAAAAGCAAAAGTAGCATTAAAGGAAAACCTGACCTAGAGACCTTTGGACTAGTGAATGAGTGAATGTGTTCTCCTGTTGTTCAGGTAGTCAGCTCTAGATCCAGTTTCACAAAAGTAGTTTTCATGCTCAATAAACTCCCTTCTCTGTCTGCCCTCCCTGTACTTCCACATGGAAGAGAATGGGGGCTTTGGTGGGAGGGTGATTATTCCCCGAGTAAAGCTGCCTGTGCATACAAGCATACTTGTATGCTTGCTACTTTTTTAGCTGTTTATTCTCATTTGTTTACAAATATACCATATGAATTAGTTTCACTGACCTAGAGTAAAGGATGCGAGGGGGGAGGAGGGGAAATTGATTATCCAACTGGCATCCGGTACCCGGGGCTAAGATTCCTTAACTGTAAATTTAACCAGTCATTTATTACCTTCTTTAAAGTCCTGCTGATCCTTTTTACCTTATTGGGATAAGGTTCCTTTCCCAAAGCTGAATTGGCAATTTCTGATTTTATAATGAAATATAGTGGAAGATTTTAAAACCGGGACATTGGAGGGGTTTGAGGTGTGGGATTAAGGGGAAAAATACACACAGCCAAACCACAGGAAGTAACAGTGTAAACTTGTATTTATATCCATAGGCAGATTTGTTGTATCATTGAGGAAATGGTTTGGAGCTGAGCTCTTTAAAAAAAAAAAAACAACAAAAAAAAAACCTAAGTAAAATCATTTGTCTCAATTTGGGAGATGGAGGATTATGGGATTTCAGTACCCTAAATTGGGTATCATGGGTACATTTTTAAAATTTTCAGATTTCAGTTATAAAAGAAATGCTCTTTTAAAAATGTTTCTACCTGTTCCCCCCTTTTTACTCCTTTTTAATAACCACAGATGTGACTCAAGCAAGGATTTTATAATAACCCCTTAAGAGAAATAATTAGTAAAAAGTGAAATTTTAAAAATGAATTAATATAATTTGTGGTTGTTTATGGCTGACTTACATCATCATCTGATTTTACTGACACTTGATTTGTATGTGGAAAGTTAGGTAATAAAATGATTTAGTTAAAAATAAATGAGGCAATAAAAAAAGAATGTAATTTTAAAAAGGGAAGGGGCCAAAGGAATTGTTTGAGGAGCCGATAAGCCATGTGTCTCTAAAATTTTATTTAGATTCATTTTTGGATTTCTAAAAAACTAAGCCAAATTCTTTTTAAAAGAAAATTACTAGTTTGTCAAGATCATATTCAGAAATTGTTTTATAGAATTATGACAGTTTGTTTTTGCACTTAGTTTTTATCAGAAATTACAAAATAAATCCATTCTCATCCTCTACAATCCATTTCCTAATAAAACTGAGTTACTTTTGATTTTATAGTTTTCTTTATCATTCACCAATTAAAACAAAATTGAATCTGGAAATATTTTCTAATAATTTCACATTTTATTTTAAAATGCAAAGATTGTTGCCTTGTTAGTAGAATATCCATATCATTTTTAAGAAGGTTGAACATACTGATGTCTCATATTATAGTCAATTTAGTTTTCTTGCTTTGTTTCTTATTTTTGTGGTAAAATGATTTTTAAATCTTTGAAAGTTATTTTCTTTTATAATGTTATAGTAATATAAATAGTTCTCCTGGTTCTACTTATTTCCTTCTGCATCAGTTCATGCAAATGTTCCAGGTTTCTCTGAATTCATATATTCTTAATTTCTTATGTTACAATAATTTAGTTCATTCCACTGTACAGATTTTGCTTAGCAATTATTTTTTTCAATGTTTTGTGTAGAGGTTAAGTATGTTGAAAATAATTAAATTTAAAGATGCAAAACCAGTTGTTCACAGAGTTTTGTAATCTCCAAAATATATAAATGAGCACATACCAAGTTTTAGGATTTATCTGAATACACATTTTTACATTCTATTGTACATAACAGAAGTCAATCCATTCTAGGAAATATTTTTCCTCACAGCTTTAAATAAGATCGTCTATACTTATGATAACTTGAAACAAGGTTTGTGACTATGCATAACCAAAACAAATTATAAAAATAAATCATTCAACTTGGTTATTGTATATGATTAAAGATGAAATTAGAGTAGAAAATCCAAGCTAATTCCTAATGTGATCCACCTTAACTAACATTATCATTATGGCTGAATGATCTTTGAGTAAAATAATTCTTTGTGGGATTTAGAGGTAAATTCCTAAATGGGCATCAAATGTTGGGGGAAATCACAGAGTGCAATTGAGCTGTAGTCATGGCAAATAATAAACTCAGAAATTTATATTTTAATATGTCACTGGTTTGGGGATTTCACTGATGTGGGTTTATCTTTCATTGCTAAAGTACTGATATTCAGGTAATAGCAACAGAACTACCCTGCCAGTCTGTCTTGTTCTGACTTTGGGGTATTTTTTAAATGTCTGATTGATTTTTATAGTATTTATTTTCATATGACTATCTTTTCTTACCAATTTATTTTTCCTCCACATAGAAGCCTTCCCTTGTAACAAATAAATACAACCAAGCAAAACAATCAGTACATAAAATATATGTTTCATTCTGAACATTCAATTCATCACTGCAACTTGGAAGTATGTTTCTTTAGCAATCTTTTGGCATCATGGTTGGTTATTGTATTGATCATATTTCCTTATGGCTTTTAAAATTGTGTTCCTTTAAAATGTTGTAGAACAATAAGTTCTTTTCCTGTTGATGCTCAGTTTGCTTTGTATCAGTTCATGCAAGTCTTCTACATTTATCTGAATCCATAATATTTTTGGGTATAGTAATATTCCATATCATTTATATGCCATAATTTGTTCAGCAGTTCTCCAATTAAAGAATACTCATTTTGTTTCATATTTTTTGCTGCCATAAGTAAATTTTGTGCATATGAATACAGGATTTTGCTTCTGCCTTTGGGGATCTGGTTCAAAGAGTAGAACCAATTTTTATTTTATTTGCAAATTGCTTTCCAGAATGGTTGGATCAATTCAGAGAACCAAGCTGGAAAAACCTTAGAAATGTTTAAAACCAATCTTGTTTTACAGATGATGATACTAAAATCCTAAGATGAACAGTCATTTTCCTTAAGTTATCCAGGCAATAAAAGGGAAAATGAAGTTTTGAACTCAAGTTCTGTTACTCCCAAACTACTGTTCTTTCCACCATACTTTGATTTCCTTGTAAACAATTGATCATCGATCTTAAGTCTCAAAACTGTTCATTTTTATAATGTTATTGTTATAGTATAAATCATTCTCCTAGTTCTGCTGACTTCACTGTGCCTCATATCTTTACAAGTTTTTTCATTTCTTAAAGTATACAATTTTTAAATTTCATTTATATAGTATTTGTTCAGTCCTTCTCCAATTGATAGGCACTCCTTCAGTTGTAACTTCTTTGCCACCGCAAAAATATCTGCTGTAAATAGTTTTGTACATATAGTCCATATTCTGCTTTCTCCGATGCCCTTGAAATATAGGCCTGATAATAGTATCCCTGTGTCAAAAGGTATGCACAGTTTAATGATTTGAGGGGCATAGTTTCCAATTGCTTTTTAGAATAATAATATCAATTCACAGCTCCACCAATAGTGCATCAAGGTACTTGTTTTGTTATTCTTTTCAGAGAAATAGCTTTCAATATTGCTTATTATTTCTATAGCCTTTTTGTTTTCCATTTTATCTCTTCACTAATTTTCAAGAATTCCTTTTTGTTCTTTTGAGTTTGTGTATTTGTTAACATTCTATTTCTGGAGTTCATTAATCCTCTTTCCCCCTCCATTTTATTGATTTATGTTTTCAGAGGCAAGATTTTTCCTTGGAGGACTATTTTGGCTGTATACTATGAATTTTGTTATGTATCTCAATATTATTATTGTTCACATAGTTATTAATTCTTTCTATGGTCTGTTTTTTGAGTATAGACTTCTTAGAACCCTAAAGTATCTTTATCAAGTTTCCATTAAAGTCTGTATCTTTTGTTTATGTTCCCTGCATTAATTATTACTTTTATTTATTTACTTTTATAAAGTTATACTCTTAATATTTTTTCTTTTGTTCACTTCCTTATAATTTCTTTTTGCCCTAGTAATAAAATACTTTGTGGTAATGAGAAATATGTATATTATTTAATATTGCTATCTGGAAAATTTTTCAGATTTAACTTCAATGGTTTATTATATTCTATATTTTCCTGTTGATCTTTTTGTTGTATTTATCCAATTTAAGTGAAAAAATTAAAGTTTTTTATATTTGCTGCATTTTTTTTTGCATTCAGTTAACCATTTTATGTATTGAAATACTTTGCCATTTGGTGCATATATATTTAGAATTGATATTGTTTCATTGTATTTGGTTTTCTTAAGCATACAAGTAGTTCTCATTTCATTTTACTTCACAAATTTAAAATTTAAAAAATTTAAAATCAAAAAAAGTGATTTCAAATCTTGTAAACTGGAACTACTTAATATTTAGACAATTTTGCTATAGCCCCTTATTTTCATTCTTTATGTCTTTTTATTTTTAGATGTGTTTCTTTGATTCAACAAATGGTTAGATTTTGTTTTTTTATCCATTCTGCCATTTTTTCCCATTTAAGCATTTAAAACATTTACATTTAAAGATAACATTGCTAAACTTATATTTTCCTCCTTGTATTGCTCTTATATTGATAAGTGAAAAAATTGATTTTTTTATTCCCCCTTTTTAAGGCAGTGTTTGTTTCTGAAATTGGCTTTGTTTACACTATAAATCTGATGATGCTAATTTCCCTGTCTTTTTTCTGTCCCTTTTTCCTTACTCTATTCCAAGTTCCTTGAATTTGCTTAAATTATTAGGTTTTTGTTCTTTCATTTTTTTGTTCTTTTGACTCATTTGTGTCTAGTTAAATGTGTATCAAAATCTTCCTTCCAATTTTTCTTTGAAGTAATAATCTTTTTCAATATAGAGAAGAGCTAATCCAATTCCAATTGATCAATGATGGACAGAATCAGCTACACCCAGAGAAGGAACACTGGGAAATGAGTGTAAACTGTTAGCATTTTTTGTTTTTCTCCCCAGATTATCTTTACCTTCCGAATCCAACTCTTCCTTTGCAACAACAACAACAACAACAACAAAATTTGGTTCTGTACATATATATTGTACCTAGGATATACTATAAGATATTTAATATGTATGGGAATGCCTGCCATTTAGGGGAGGAGGTGGAGGGAAGGAGGGGAAAAATTCGGAACAGAAGTGAGTGCAAGGGATAATGTTGTAAAAAATTACCTATGCATCTATACTGTCAAAAAAAAAAAGTTATAATTATAAAATTAATAAAAAAAAATAAAAAATAATTTTAAAAATGGGGAAAAAAAGAAGCAATAATCTTTTGCTGTGCCCTTGCTGAAGAAGTTTTTCTTTGCTTTGTCCTCCTAATTTCTCTTCCATTCTAATTTGTTTTGAATTCTATTTTCCCATTCATGGATTACCTGTTCTCGTTCCTCTTTTATTTTCTGTCCCTTAGGAAGGTAAAGTTTCTGGAGAACCCAGTTTGAACTCCTTCTTCTAACCCATTTCTAAGTAATTACGTTTATATATCTTACCCCATCTTTTTTTTTTTTTTTTTTTTTTAATTTGTTGTACCACACTCTTAGAAATATCAGTTCACGAAAAGAGTAATGTGGGAATTATTATTTCTTCTAGATCCTGAGGCCTAGTACTAGTTTCTAGTCCTCAAAATAATCACTTCCCATTCTAAGGCCCAGCTATCTCTCTATGGTTCTGTGTCTTTTTTTACTACACTGAGTTCTGTCTGCCCATAGGTATTCATATATTACTATGCCTGAGAGGTAGTACAATTTCTGGGATCTAAAACCCTTTGTAAATATCTACACACCCTCCTGTTCTTTGTAGTACTGTTTCTTTACTCCTCTGGGACAGAACTCCTTTCATTCCAGCCTCTATTCTCAATTGCTTTTATCCTATTCTCTTATAGTCCTAACTCTTAGTAAGGAAATCATTATCTTTTCTCTATTGATTGAGTGGGTAGTATATATAGGAGTATGCTGGTAAATGTTTAACAGCTGACTCTCTGGGGGAAAAATATACATCCACCAGGCTTTTAAGTTTAATTTGCATTATTATCTTCTCTATGACTTTCTTAAGTCTAGACAATCAATAAAACAATAAATCAAGTTCTGATTTCCAGGATATAAATACTCACAATGAAAATTTAACAATCAGCTTTTGAGTCAACAATATGGTTCTAGTACAGACTAAGTAAAACTGTTTCTTCCTTTCTTTTCTGCCTTCATTCAATTTCCCAGATATTTCTTTATTTATGATGATTATAGAATTTAGGCTATGGAATATTCAAATTTCCCTTCTCTTCTTTTTCTTTAAATTCCTTCCCTTTTTTGTCTCTCTGTCCTTGATCTGTTTTTCTTCTTTCTTCTATTCCTTTAGTTCAATTTATTAATTTTCTTTTTTAAATTTAAAGACTATAAACATAAGAAAATTTCATTATTTTAAAAATAATTGTACTTATTTTTCTTGTATTTACTTGTTTTTAGGTTAGATATTAGGCTTATCTTTACTTTTTTTTTTTTTTTTTTTTTTTTTTTTGCATAAGTGCATTGAATGCCTCTCCTTAGTTGAAAATTCAACTTTTTTTTTCATTGATGATTAGGTTTCGCTTTGTATTATATGACATTTTTTGTTGTATATTTTTGGATTATCTTTTTCTATTATTTTCTCTGATTTTATATTAGTGTCTACAACTAAAGTACTTGCTCTTGGCTGTTTACAAAATAAATTTGTTATTGAAATTGCAAAATTTAAGCACTCTGTCAGGCCTTTGAGTTTCAAGCTTAGATTTTTCAAAAATGTTTTTCCTGGAAGAGATCTTTGGATTTGTTAATCAGTTCTTTATTGTCTGTGTTCAAATGTTCTGAAAAGTTTTCTTGTATTTTTTCTTACAGTATAGCAGTCAGATTTTTTGATTTGTCATTTACTTCTGGGAGACCTAACATCTTTAAGTTACTTTTATTCATTCTATCTACAAGGTCATTTTGGCTTGCATTAATTCAGATATTCTTTTAATTTTTTTTTGCTTTTTGATAATTTTCTGCCAAATTTACTTCTAACACTATATTTTTGTGTTCAAAATCTATCATTCTCTCTGAGAGAGTCTGATTCCGAGATATTCTGTCATGTCTTCTATACTTTCCCTAGAAATCCTAATAATGTTCCTATTTCTTTTAGCAGCACAATTCTCCAGCTCACCTGGGTTCTCAACCTTAGAATTATTTTTAACACTTTGAGTGCAAACTGGCTCACTTATCCCACTCACTATATTTCCTGCTGGACCTAGATGCTAGACCACTCTTCATCCCACCTTGACATTTACCTACCCCTTCACTCCAACTTGCCTTTCTCCATCTGGATCAGCATATTCTATACCAAACTTGGGATTTTTGGACCTCTGCATCTTAGACCTAGAGAACCCATGCTCCTAAGATTCTAGGGAAATGAACCCATTCATCTTTGTAACTTTAGTCCTATTGATTGGTGATTGAGTAAGTTTTACACATTACTAAATTACAAAAAATTTAGAATTTTGTATCCTCTGCTCTCCCTAGTCATGATATTATGCTTCATCTATTTATCCCAATTATTTATCTAATCAGGTCACCTAATCATCTGCCTGTCAAAACATAAATAACCTTCTCGTTTCCCCTCTTATCCATCCTATTTTCCCTTTTTCCCTTCTGTCTTTTGCTTGATACTATGATCAAATCAACTGTAATATTATTTCTGGAAAGGTTGTATTAATTGACTGTTCTTTATCAACCTGCTATCTTTGGCTAGAAATCATAACAGACTAAAACTCTCTTTTCTGACCACCACTCCCTTTATGAATTGTCTTCCTTTGTAAAAACAAAAGCTCTTTGAGGTAAGGATTTTCATTTTTTAAAAATTTGTATTCTTACTATCTAGCCCAGTGTTTGGCACAGGGTAAGCCTTCATTCATTCGTTCCACAACATTTTACATGTTTCTATTTTTCTACTCACACAACCATCTTCCTAATTCAAGCCCTATCACTTCTTACCTGGACAATTTCTATAGCCTTTTAATAGTCTCATTGCTCACAAGTCTCTTCTCTGAAACCATCTTCATTATAGCTTCCAAAGTGATATTCCTAAACATCATATTGTCCCCTCTTCCCGCTTCATTACACCATCTTGTGAGATTGTCTGTGCTGCCTGGTTACAGTGTGGGTTGGATTTAAAGAGTGGGAACATTGAATGAGAGTCATTAAATGTTATTTAATATTGCTTCATCTTGTTTTTATCTTGCCTTAGATTACCTGTGCCATCTTCTGACTTTGTCCTATTTGTGCACAATTGAATGAAAAAGGAGACAATCATGGAATAATGTATATAGTCTCATCTAGGCTGTTGTTGAAACAAGGCAGGTTTTTGGCAAGGATATAGAAGTAGTTTGCCATTTCTTTCTCAAGCTCACTTTTACAGGTGAGGAAACTGAAGCAAGCAGAATTAAGTGATTGTGACTCAGGTCAGGTTACACAACTAATAAGAGTACAAGACTGGTTTTGAATAGAGGTCTTCCTAACTCCAGTCCTGGTGCTCTATCCACTGTACCATTTAGCTGCCTGCTATCATCACTACTCTCATTAACCTTCATTCCTTCCCTACCAATAAGCTGTTTCCCTTCTGTCTACAGATATAGCCACGTCTCTCCCATCCTCAAGAAACTCATATATGATCCAGCTATCCTTGTGCTAGCTATATTGTTCCTTTTATGGCTAACGTCCTTGAGAAGCCCATCTATAATCTACTTCTTTTCCTCTCAGTCTCTCTCTCTCTCTCTCTCTCTCTCTCTCTCTCTCTCTCTCTCTCTCTCTCTCTCTCTCTCTCTCTCTCTTTTTTTTTTTTTTTGCTGAGACAGTTGGAGTTAAATGACTTGCCCAGAGTCACACAACTAATAATTGTTAAGTGTCTCTCAGTCTCTTCTTAATACTATAATCTGGCTTCTTCCTCTCTTTAAAGATACCAGTGATGTCAGATTGAATGATCTTTTTTCAGTCTTCATCTTTCTTGACTTCTCTAGTCTTTTGAACAATCAATCACTCTCTTCTCCTTGATTCTTTCTTACCTCTACGTTTTGGGGACATTGTTCTCTCCTATTTAACCATTCTTCCTTTTTAGTCTCTTTTACTGGTCACACCTGTAATGATAGTACTGTTCTGTAACCCCTTTTTTTTTTTTCTCTACACTTAGTATAGCTTGATGATCTCATCAATTTGCCATAGATTTAATCATTATCTCTATGCAACTGATTCTTAGATCTATTTGTCCAGCTCTAACCTGTTTGCTGGCATCAATTTTCACATATTCAATTGCCTATTTTAGTTCTCAAATTGGATTTCTTGAAGACTCACATCAAAAACTGAACTTATGTTTTTTCCCCCAGACTTTCTTTTCCCAATTTCCATATTCCATAGTCAAATGTACTATCTTCTTAATAACCCAAGCACATATTAGCTGTCATTCTTGACTCCTCACTTTTTCTTATCCCCCTTATCCAATTAGCTACCAGTCTTACCATTTCTACCTTTGTAACATCTCCCTTATACACTTTCCTCTCTTTTCTGCCATCACCACCATGGTGCAGGTTCCTCATTACTTCATGCCTAGACTATTTCAATAACTTGCTGGTTTGTCTCCCTGCCTCAAATCTCTCTTCCCTCCAGTTAATCTTCCACTCAGCTCTCAAATTGATCTTCTTAAAGCTCATATAGGATCATGTCATACTTTTCCCATATTCTATTCTATTAATTCCTATTGGGAATCATTGGAGTTTGTTGTTGGATTTTTTTTTACATCTAGCATCAAATATAAAAATCCTATTTGGCTTTTTTAGTCCTTCATAAAACTTGGTAATTTCCTACCCTTCCACTCTCCTTTTCTCCCCTCCATGTGCTCTGTGATGCAGTGACCCTTGACTCCTTGCTCTTCCTTCCAAAAGACCTTTCATCTCCTGACTCCATGTATTTTCATTGACTTTTTCACTGAGATTATCTCCCTCCTTATCTTTCTTCTTCCTCAATTCCTTCAAGTCTCAGCTAAAGGTTTACCTTTAGTAAGAAGCTTTTCCTTAATCTTAATGCCTTACCTCTAAGATTATTTTCACTCTATCCTTTATCTCTCCTGTTTGTATATAGTTGTTTGTATCTTATTTCTCTCAGACTAT
Source organism: Sminthopsis crassicaudata (assembly GCF_048593235.1). Lineage (NCBI taxonomy): Eukaryota > Metazoa > Chordata > Mammalia > Dasyuromorphia > Dasyuridae > Sminthopsis > Sminthopsis crassicaudata. Next base: position 193,245,263 of record NC_133621.1, read on the forward strand.
GAATTCTTTGAGATCAGGAACTATTTCTTTTTCTTTAATTATATCTCTAACACTAAGTACCCTCTAAGTGCCAGGCGCTGTGTTAAGTGTTTTACAAATATTATCTTGTTTGAACTTAAACAACCCAGGGAGGGAGGTGGTATTATTATCCCCATTTTGCAATTTAGGAAACTGAGGCAGTTAGATATTGTGATTTGTCCAGGGTCATACAACTCATAAGTGTCTGGAGTCAGACACTTAAGAGTAGGCATTTAATAAATTAGGTAGGCACTTAATGAATACTTGTTGATTCCAGTTGATCTCAAATTGATAATATCATACATCTTGCAAAATATTGATCTTTTAAGGTATCAAAAATATTGTAGATAATTTTATATAGATACGTTCCTATATGAGATGATAGTATAATATCTTACCCAGTGATGATAGGTATGGGTGAGTTGGGCCAAATGCCTTTTGAATGTTATCAATCAGTTAACTCTTTGAGCGAGGAAGTGTATCTTGATTTTCATGATTATTTCTTCTAGAAATCAAGCAAAAGAACCTTTCTGAAGAAAAAACAAATAATTTTTTGTTTGTATTTTTGTTTATTTTTTTCTTTTGGCTTTATTACAAAATCTCTTTATTTCAATTCTATCCTAGGTTCTTGATATTGTAAAATCTTCCCCATGGCTTTTAACTTAGGGCTTATCTCATTAGTTCAATAAACCATCAGAAGTTGGGACCAAAGTTTAAAGGCTTAACAACAATAACAAAACCAACAACCTTAAACCATAAAACATTTAACAGTGTTCCATTACAGTTGGAGCCACCCTTCTACAGAACAACACAGATATCAGAAACATACAACTTCAGTCATGCTGAAATAGCTGAGATGCCTGAACTAGAATGGAATCTTTGGGAGTACCAATCATAGGGCCAACAAAAACTATTCTAGTCCCAACCTGTACCTGACTGAGAATTCCCCCTACAGTCTTTTATCAAATGGTGACCTGGTCTTAACATGGCAACCCATTTCACTTTCCTGACAATTGGGAATTTTTCCTTATATCAATGCACAGTCTCTGCAAGTTCCAAACAGAGGTCTGTTGGTTGCTATCTGGAATCGAATATTCTAATCCATTTAAGTGATAACATTTCCTATATTTGGAAACAACTATTCTGCCCCTACTGTATTCTATTCCTCAGACAAAACCACCCAATTTTCTATAATCTATCTTTGCAGGCCATCATTTTGAGACCCTTCATTATTCCAATTATCTACCCCTTATTGCTTTCTAACTTATGTGTCCTTTCAAGATGTTATTGATGCCCAAAACTCAACATTTTTAGTCCATTCTTTACTTTGTGCCTCTATTAATGCAGCCCCAGAACTGCTGACTTCCCCTTCATTTTGGCCTCCTACTCAGGTTTATTGCACTGCAGGCTAAAGGTTAGGACTAAGTCTCCCCTCTGCCATTGGGCTCAAAGCCATGCAGTTATGTTCTGAAACTTGTTCCCTCCTTCTTATACATGTAGATCCCTGATCCTTCATGACCTAATTCTCTCCACCCCAGAATCATGACCCCAAACTGGGTAATGGGCAACAGAGTTGCCAGATGGCATCTGTTCCTGCTTCCAGTGCTAGTAAAGAGGCCCCCTGAGATTTCTTTCTACCCAAGTTTTCAGTCCCTTTACTGTCTCTAGGCTTTGAGTTGTTTCTTGCTTGCACAGCCAGTGTCACTTCTTCCTGCAGCTGGGCACCTGGCCAGCCCAAACTCAGATTTTATCCATTTCCCTGAGCTGCTTTGGGTCAGAAAAGTGATTCCCTGTGACTTTTGTTTGGCTCTCGATTCAGAATTTGATTTGAGGCATTTTTTCAGGTCAATGTTGAGGAGATTTGGGAGTAACCAAGGCAAAATAGTGACCTCACAGGACTATCCTGACTTTGTCCCCTTTTCTATTTGAATTAGACACTACTGGCCTAAAGTACTGTCCTATGGAAATCCATCCAAGCCATAAATAGCTATTCTTCAAGTACAATCATTCAACCCCTCCTAAAATGTTTTTCTAGCCCACATTTCTCTATCTTATCCCCAGAGAAAGCAAGAGATACTCTTTCAAATGTTTTGCTCATCTCTATATTCCCCCAATCTACTGGTCTAGTAAATGCCAAAAAAAGGAAAAGGGATTGTTGTGATCTTATCTATTTTTGGTCAAGCCATGCTAATTCTTCACATTTTCTTTTTCTGAATGATCATTAGTCATCACTTTAATAAAACATTTGAAATTTTTGTGAGGAATCCTCATCTTAATTTATAACCAAATTTATGGTTTAGACTCTCTCTTCCTGTTTGAAAACCAGGGCAATATTTGTCCCCTTCCCAGTCTTGCAGGATCTCTTCCATTTTCCATGAAAGTTTAAAAATCAATAATAACCTTTATTGTGTTTTTTTTTCAGTACCCTAAGATTTGGTTCATCTGGGTTTAGACAGGAATTCATCAAGGCTATTTTTTTTTCTCTTTACACATTTTTTATTTTTCTTCCAATTATTATTTTCTCCTATCCTTTTCAAGTCTTTTTTCAGGTCAAAGATTGATTCTTATTGATAGTGAATAAAGGAAGAAAGGATAGAAGGTAGTTTGAAGGGAGAAGAATAGAAGAAAGGCAAAAAAAAATTTATTAAATTCTTGTGCTAAGTGCTTTACAAATATAATTTAATTTGATTTTCACAAAAAACCAGGAAGGTATTATTATCATTCCCATTTTATAATTGAGGAAATAGAGGCAAACAGAGTTTAAGTGACTTGCCTAGGGTAACATTACTAATGATTGAAAGAGACCATAATTGAACTCAGGTCTTTCTCATTACAGACCAGTGTTCTATCCATTTCACCACCCAGTTTGCTAGAGAAGTCAAGAAACAAAAGAATTTGAGTGATTTTTTTTTTAATCCTTTAGCTCTTTTCCATTCTTTTAAAGCAGTGATACTGCCTGTTCTCTAATCTTTTTTCCTGCTAATAAAGAACTGGTCAATTGGGCAATCCCTTCCTCCCTCCTTCCCTCCCTTTCTTCTTCCTTTCCTTCCTTCCTTCTTCCCCCTGCTTTCTCTTCCTTCCTTTCCTCATAGGGTATCATACCCTTACCTGTGGATACTTTGACAAAAGGAATGCAAATTAAAATTTTTTTTCTCTTCTCTTTTTCTTTTCTTTTCTTTTCTTTTCCTTTCCCTTTCCTTTCTAGTTAAAAAAGCCAAACTCTCCTACTGCATCCAGGGTCATCTCCAGTCATCCTGATCTAGATTTTACCACTGGACCCAAAAAGCTCTGGAGGAGAAAGTGAAATTAGTGACCTTGTTCACCATTTCCTCACTCAAATGTCACTTTTATGTCATGTCATCCATCTCCCCCTGATGTTATGGTTGTTTCCAACAATGAAGGACAAACAACAACAACCCTCTAATACAGAAAGATTCATGCTGTGGGTTGTTTGACTTTTTGGGTTCCCCAGTGCTTCAGCAGCAATAGGTCTCCGTAGCAGGTTTTCCCCTGTTTTCTACAATGTACAAAAAAGCAGGCTGTCACTTAATTAAATTGTCAATTAATTTGCAAGGGAGTGTACTATGTATTTTGGTCACTGGATGGCACTACTCCCAAGCCACCGGCCAAATGGCTTTGCCAGAGGGTATTCAGTGTACATGTGTTGGCTATCCTAAAGGCAAAAGAATTATACTATACCCAAGTATAGTATAGACTTTGGTGAGTCACACCAAAGGATGTTTAGTTTATAATTCTAAAATTACTTCCACTTCATCCATCTACTTTGAGCTCTCAGGTCTTGTGGGTTTTTTGTACTGGTCCTAGGTTCGATATAGATCTAGAAGTATGACGCAGAAGAAGCTCCAAGTATATTAAATAAGAAAACCTCTTATCTCTGCTCTTAAACCTCCATTTGTGATTTTGGAATATTCTTAATTATGACCTGCTATGTTTATTGTTACATAGACCATCCACACTGTAGCCACATATATTGTTCAAATAAATGAATCAGAGATTGGTCAAGACCTATTCTATGAAATACTTGACAATCTTCCTGAGTACCCTTACTTCTCTTGGAACATGGGGGGCACCATGGGTATGTCTAGGGCTTGGAAAAGTTTCAGATTCCATTTTTGTGAAGCTTGTGACGAGATTAAAAAGAGAAGTTTCCTCTAGTCACTAATAAGAATAATGCAAATTAAAATAATCCTGAGGTTTCACTTTATAACAGCAAACTGGCAAAGATAATTAAAGATAGGAATCATCAATGTTGGAAGGAAAATTAGGTAAACATTCATATTTATGGAACAGTGACTTAGTCCAACCATTACACAAATAATTTTGGGATTATGCCAAGAAAGTTACTAAAATGTGGCAATTTTTTTGACCCAGAAATTCCCTTACTAGGCATAGATACCTTAGCAATGATAAATGATCAATGATAAAAAAGAAAGTCTGCATGTACACTTTGCTATATTATAAAGAAACAAATAGTGACCACAAAGAAGTATAGGAAGATACAATATATATGAATTGATGCAAAGTGAAGTAAACAGAACCAGAAAAATATACTCAATGACTGCAATAATGTAAATGACAAAACTGCTACCAATAACAAAAATATAAAAACTGATGACTGAGGTTGGCCCCTAAGAAATGAAAAGGTACTCTTCTTATTTCTTTCAGAGATTTTGAACAATGAATATTTCAGATTTTTTTTTTAATGTGTTGGTGAATTTTGCTGAAGTATTTTAAGAAATGTTTCTTTCGGAGATGAATATCTAGAAAATGTAATTGATATAAAACAAAAAAAAATTCTAATACTTTTTAAAAAGAAGTTGTATCTTTGACCTTCAGGAAAAGAGCAATGATTCTTTTTTTATTATTATTATAACTTATTATTGACAGTACATATGCCTGGATAATTTTTTACAACTTTATCCCTTGCACTCACTTCTGTTCTGACTTTTCCTTTCTCTCCCTCCACCCACTCCCCTAGATGGCAGGCAGTCTCATACATGTTAAATGTGTTATAGTATATTTTAGATACACTATATTGTGCAGAACTGAACAGTTCTCTTGTTGCACAGAAAGAATTGGATTCAGAAGGTAAAAATAACCTGGGAAGAAAAACAAGAAAGCAAACAGTTCACACTCATTTCCCAGTGTTCCTTTTCTGGGCATGTATGATTCTGTCCATCATTGCTCAATTGGAACTGAATTAGGTGTTTGTCAAAGATATCCACTTCCATCAGCATACATCCTCATGCAGTATTGTTGTTGAAGTGTACAATGATCTTCTGGTTCTGCTCATTTCACTCAGCATCAGTTCATGTAAGTCTTTCCAAGCAAGAGCAACGATTCTTGAAACAGAAGACTTGTGTTCAAATCTCACCTCTAATGCTTATTACCTCTGGTGACTCTGGACAAGGCTTCTAACCAATTTTAGTCTTGCTTTCCTCATCTGTAAAGGGAAAGTCTCTTTGAGTTCAAGAGTTATGATCCTATGATCCTAGGTGAGATTTTTTGCCTTTTCAATGAGCTGTGTCATTCTCATTTTTGCCTAGCTAGGTCAATTCCCACCTCAAACTTCTCCCATTTTTGTTCTGGGCCTCTATTGAGGTCATCATTGCTATATAGAACTTGTCCTGTTGTAAACATTGCCATACCTAATTTGTGCTGTGAACAATGAGAACGAAGGCAAGAAACATTCAATGAAAGCTAATATTTACATGATGCTTTAAGGTTTACAAAATTCTTTCCATGCATTATTTTATTTGATTTTCACACCAACCCTGGTGTAAAAACTAATATTGTCCCTTCCTTTTTATTTTTTATACAGAGATCTAGCATTTATAAATTACTTTAACATTAGTAAAGTGCTATACACAAGTTATTTCTTTTGATTAGATGAGGAAACTGAGGCTGAGAAAAGTTGAGTAACTTACTCAATAGCATAAAACTAATAAAGATGTAAGGAGGTATTTGAATGCACGTTTCATAGACTCCAAGTCTGGTGAACTACTTCAACTGCCAGTGGTGTCTGACTCCTCCCATTGATAACATGGAAAGAAAGCTATGGAGTGGTCAATTAGAAGTTTTATCCAGAACAACGTGTTCTGAGTATTCTTAGCCAGCTTCAGCTCATTTTGAATTTTATCAGGGCTGGCATTATTCTTACAGAAACATGCTACAATTTGTATATTCAGTAGGGAGATCAATCTTCCTTTTGGTATATTCATCTTCAATTAACTGCCTTTGTTTCTATCTTCTATACATCTTCTAAAAATTCAAGATAGTCTGAATTCTGCATTTCCTGCATTAGAACCCACAATTTTCTCTTTTTTCTATTTTTCAGAATTTTTTGTCTTTATGTCTTTGGAATTTTGTTTTTGAGAGCTACCATTGTCTTCTGAGATAACTTTCCATTTATAGTTTTAGACTGTAGGGATCTTACATGCATTTTCTTTGAACCATATGAAATCTTCTTTCCGAAATCAAAGTGGGTCATCAGACTATGCTTAGTTTCCCTCTTCACAGTCACAAATTCTTAGAGTGGCCATTTCTCCCAAAATTCCTATTATCTTTAAGATAAGATAAAAAAATACTATTTCATTCTTGATCAAATCCAGAATGATGCTTCCTCTCATTTTCTTTTTCTTTTGAAGGATGAGTGACCATTGAGACAAATACAGAATTTATTCACTCTTGTGACTTTGGCCAGGACATCCAATATATTTGTATAATTGAAGTCCCTCAGAGCTTACTTGCTCAATTCACACCATCACTGGCCAGTTGGGTCCTCAAAGGAGTGGCTATTGTTACTGCCAGAATTCTAAGGGTAACACTATGGGAGATTACCCTGCTGTACACTAGTACATGAGCCTGCACGATTGTGCTTTTCCTTGATAATTAACTAGTAGAATAAGATTTTTAAAGGAAAGACCTTTAATCAAATGCCATAACAAGAATAGTAATATAAATAATTTCTCCCAACATCAGGGGTACATTTCCCTTCAGATATACCCATAGTCCAGGAGGCAGAAAAAAGTAGGCAGAAATTTAAAGTACCATGGTATATATGTAAATGACACATGTTATTAAGACAATTTAAAATTCTGGAACTTTAGAACTTTGATATCCTTCCTTTCTCTGGAAAATCCTTATCAAGTCATAATGAATCCCTTCATTGTTCAGTTGAGCTGGTTCTTTGCATGTCATGGTGCTGCCCCTGTAGAGGTGGCTCATCTGAGCTTTCTCTTCCTTTCAGGTGGATGAATCAGTCTGCTACTGAGCCAGGATGTCCACTCCCTGACTGTATTGGTTCCCTCATAAAACCCTGGCTTTTGGATTAGTCTGGGCAGTTGGTGGGGAGTGACTTCCAAATGAGGTCAAGCAAGTCTCTTTGCTAGTAAGCAGTGACTGCCAGACAGGATTCTTGCTGCTAGTACCTGCTGGCGGATAGTACCAAGCAGACCAGGCTCTTATCAGAATGTAACATCAGTGCTGGATCATTCAATACACTGGCCTTCTGTACTTACTCTTTGATTGGTAGCTGAAGTCTTTTCCCACCTTCAGCCATAAGCTGAGCTGAGGTATACTGTCTTCTTTCTAGGTGAAATAATACCATGCTCTTTTTAGTTGGAGTGTTACAAAGTCTTTCAGTTAGGACATTGACCTTAATTTAGCATTGACAGAAACTTTTTCTCTTTTATTCCTTTAAAGCCTGAACCCTCCATGTTATTTTTCAACTTTAGGTAGAATTTAGGGAAAAAATTGCTATTTCCTTTGACAAATTCTTACTTACTAGAAACTTCTTTTCCTAATAAAACAATTCATTTTCTCTTATGGTGATAAATCTTTTATCATCTTCCATTTTATTTTGAGATTATTATGTAGATGCATTGCTAGGGATTATGTCCTAGTGGTATGTTCATTTTTTGGCTGTCTTCTTCATATGCAATTAATGGAGTCAAGCTTCCCATCTTTTTTTAGGGAAAGGAGTGTCTGTTTTACATTTGAAGACTTTCTCCTTTACCTTTGCCTTTGCATTTTAACTTCTATAGACTCTCAGCTTTTGCTGAAATATCAATAGGGTACTCTCCTCTTTTAAGTACGATAGCTAGACTTATGATTTGTTTCCTGAATTCTTTCTATATTTTCTTCTTTCCAGTTTGTCTCTAGCATACCTCCACTATAATGTAATTTTCTTTCCATTGAATTTCATTCAAATGCTCACTATCATGATTCAGTGATACATTCAGTGAAATATCAGTGATATACATAGAACAAAATTAAAAGAATGAAAAAACTAGAATTGATAAAGTATTTATTATTAAAAATAATGGACTTGGAACAGAGAATATAGACCAATAACTTAATTATTGGATTGCCTTGCCCTTTTCATAGTGGCTAGAAACTGGAAAATGAATGGATGTCCATCAGTTGGAGAATGGTTGGGTAAATTATGATATATGAATGTTATGGAATATTATTGTTCTGTAAGAAATGACCAACAGGAGGAATACAGAGAGGCTTGGAGAGACTTACATCAACTGATGCTGAGTGAAACGAGCAGAACCAGAAGATCATTATACACTTCAACAATGATACTGTACGAGGATGTATTCTGATGGAAGTGGATATCTTCAACATAGAGAAGAGCTAATCCAATTCCAATTGATCAATGATGGACAGAATCAGCTACATCCAGAAAAAGAACACTGGGAAATGAGTGTAAACTGTGAGCATTGTTTTTTTTTTGTTTTGTTTTGTTTTGTTTTGTTTCTTTTCCCAGATTATTTTTACCTTCCGAATACAATCCTTCCTTTGCAACAACAACAACAACAACAAAATTCGGTTCTGCACATATATATATTGTACCTAGGATATACTATAAGATATTTAATATGTATGGGAATGCCTGCCATCTAGGGGAGGGGGTGGAGGGAAGGAGGGGAAAAATTCGGAACAGAAGGGAGTACAAGGGATAATGTTGTAAAAAAAAAATTACCTATGCATATATATTGTCAAAGAAAATGTTATAATTATAAAAATTAATACAAAATAAAAAAAATTTAAAAAATTATTGGATTGCCTTAAAACTATGATAAAAGAAAACAAACAACAACCTCTGAATAATGTATTTCATAAAATCATCAAACTGTTAGTACTACTGCAGCTAATGGATGAAGGCAAAATAGAAAAAGGAAATTCTCTTATATAAAAAAGATAGGACTCCATTGTGGACTTTCTTCTTTTCTCCCTCTATATTATTTCATATAGTGATCTTATCATCTCCTAACAATTCAATTACTTTCTCTTTAGTGCTGAATTTCAAATTTCGTTGTCCAGACTAATCCTTTTACTGACCTCTGAACTTTTATCTTCAACTATTCATTAGGCATCTTGATGTTCCATAGACATCTTTTTTTTTTTTCATAGACATCTTAAACTCAACATATCCACAACTAAACTTATTATCTCTCTCTCCAGCAAAAAAACAAACAAACAAAACAAAAATAAAAAACTTTCCTCTCTTTCTAACTTTATTTCAACTTGTGATTCTGTAATTCTGTAACGAGGAGAGTGATATAGTAGATAGAGCACTGGGCCTGGATTCAAGAAGATCAGAGTTCACACACTTGTCTAGATTGGCTAGAATGACAGGGAAAGATAATGCTGAATGTTGGAGAGGATGTGGGAAAATTGGGACACTGATACATTGTTGGTGGAATTGTGAATACATCCAGCCATTCTGGAGAGCGATTTGGAACTATGCTCAAAAAGTTATCAAACTGTGCATACACTTTGATCCAGCAGTGTTACTACTGGCTTATATCCCAAAGAGATCTTAAAGAAGGGAAAGGGACCTGTATGTGCAAGAATGTTTGTGGCAGCCCTCTTTGTAATGGTCAGAAACTGAAAACTGAGTGGATGCCCCTCAATCGGAGAATGGATGAATAAATTGTGGTATATGAATGTTATGGAATATTATTGTTCTGTAAGAAATGACCAACAGGATGAATACAGAGAGGCTTGGAGAGACTTACATCAACTGATGCTGAGTGAAATGAGCAGGACCAGGAACTTGTTGTATACTTCAACAACAATACTATATGATGACCAATTCTGATGGACATGGCCCTCTTCAACAATGAGATGAACCAAATCAGTTCCAATAGAGCAGTAATGAACTGAACCAGCTACGCTCAGCGAAAGAACTCTGGGAGATGACTATGAACCACTGCATAGAATTCTCAACCCCTCTATTTTTGTCTGCCTGCATTTTTGATTTCCTTCACAGGTTAATGGTACACTATTTCAAAGTCTGACTCTTCTTGGCAGAACTGTATGGACATGTATATGTATATTGTATTTAACATATACTTTAACATATTCGACATGTATTGGTCAACCTGCCATCTGGGGGAGGGGGTGGAAGGGAGGAAGGGAAAAACTGGAACAAAAGGTTTTGCAATTGTCAATGCTAAAAAATTACCCATGCATGTATCTGTAATAAAATAAATAAATAAAATAATAAATAAACAAACAAACAAATAAATAAATAAATAAAATCCGTAAAAAAAAAAAAAAAAAAAAAAGAAGAAGAAAATGATGACCACCAGAGTTCACCTTTAGCTTCAGATACCAACTGTATGACTGGGCAAATCACATAACTTCTGTTTGCCTCAGATTACTTAATTGTAAAGTAGGAATGATAGCATCTATCATGCAGGATTGTTGTGAGGATCAAATGTTATAATCTTTGTAAAGCACTTAACATATTGCCTGGTACAGAGTAAGTGTTATATAAATACTTATTTCCTTCCCTCTTTCTTTCCAAGGCTGTAAGAATTTAAGTGACTTTCTCAAATCACATAGCTGATTAGTGACAGAGAGAGGACTAGAACCCAATTTTTTCACACCTAGTCCAATGTCTTTCATATTATAAAATACAACTATTCTCCTCAAGAAAAGTTAAACTCTAATAAAAATATAGAATTTATGTCACCTCATTGGGCTCCTAATGTGTCTGAATGCTAATAATCAATCAAGAACAATTTATTAATATTAGCTTTTTAATAATTACTGTGTGCTAGGCACTGGCAATATAAATTCAAAGACTGACCAAATTCCTACTCTTAAAGAACTTACTTGAGCTAGTATAGGAGTTCCCAGTGTTTTGTGAGAAGGAGGCTTTTTTTTTTTTTTTTTTTTGGAATCTTTACTGAATTGTGAGTTGTGGGCAAGAGAACCATTGACAGTCATGAGACCTCGGATTTAGGATTGGCATTACAATATGGGGACTGAATTCAAATTCCAGTTTTGCTGTTTATTACTTTGGGAAAATCACTTCAACTCTCTGGGTCTAAATTTTCTTATTTTCAAATTGAAGAGGTTTGACAGATGACCTTTGTGGTATAAGAGAAAAAAAGTATTGCTTCTAAGTTAATAAATTCACTCTCTGACATCTAGCATCTCTGGAATCATGATGAAATCTCTTAACTTTTCGTGGTCCCAATTTCTCCATTTGTAAAATGAAACTAATAATATTTGCGCTACTTACTTCACAAGATTGTTGTGGTTATGTTCTGTTTGTACTGGAGTTTTGGCAGGAAGTTGTTAATTTACAATCAAAGGCAGTTGAATGAACTATTGCCATCTCCAAAAAAAAAAAGATTAAAAAAGTTTGAGAGGGTCTATTGGGAACAGAGAAGTCAGAAGGAAGTATCTAAAATCAAATCAGTGAAGTGGATGAAAGAAAAAAGAAGTAATTGGATTCTTCTTGAGATCTCACAGAAAATAGCTAATGTTTTTATTATAATATTGAAAGGAAACTGTTAATTGTCCATTGAGCAAGCCAACCATCTCCAGAGAATAGTTGGGCAGACTACTATAAATAAAGCCTTCGTTAGGTGCCCCCGTGGAATGAACCCCTAAAAAGGAAGTTTTCTTAGCATAGTGGCACTTTGAACTATTGAGAAGTAAGAAACATGATTGAGGATCTTGCTTTTGAAAGTATAGAATGCAAAGGGAATTCAAAATTAGCAATTAAGAGAAATGACATAAATAAATCCCCCAAATAGTGTGCTACATTTTGCATAATATACTCTGCATATAAATTAAGTAAACTGAAAATTCGAACCTAAGGAAACATATTCTGTCTTCTAAATATCTTTAAAATTTCATGGAATAAGACCAGGAATGTTTTGGTAAATCTTTAACAATCAGTCCTCCAGAAAAAAAACAAAAACAAAAACAAAAAAAAACTTACGAGACTTTTTTTTCAATAGTATTTCCTTGATCCATATTCAGTCTCTATAATTCTCTCTCTAGATTTGGATAGCATTTTCCATCTCAAATCTATTGGAATTGCCTTGAATCACTGTATTGTTGAGGAGAGCCACACCAATCACAGTTGATCATCACATAATCTTGTTGTTCCTAATTCATTCTGCTCACTTCACTCAGCATCAGTACATGTGAGTCTTTCCAGGCTTTTCTGAAATCATCATCAAAAATATTCCATTACATTCATGTACCATAATTTATTCAGCCATTCTTCAACTGATGGGCATCCAGTCAATTTCCAATTCCTTGCCACTACTAAAAGAGCTGCTACAAACACTTTTGCATATGTGGATCCTTTTTACTCTTTTATAATCTCTTTGGGTTACAGTGAGACTGATGGATCAAAAGGTATGCATAGTTTTATAGTCCTTTAGACATAGTTTCAAATTGTTCTGCAGAATGGTTGGATCATTTCACTACTCCACCAACAATGTGTTAGTGTTAGTTTTCCCACATTTATCATTATCTTTTCCTGTCATCTTAACTAATCTGAGGTATGTGAAATCGTACCTCAGAGTTATCTTAATTGTATTTCTCTAATCAATAATGATTTAGAGCATTTTTTCATATGACTAGAAATGGCTTTAATTTTTTCATCCAAAATTTTTCTGTTTATATCCTTGACCATTTATCACTTTAGGAATGATTTTTATTTTTATCTTATGAGTCATTTTAAAGTTTAATGTGCATTATTAACACCTTCTCCATTAATTTCTTAAGCGTAGATGTAATGTTCTGGTTAGCTTTCTGGAAGTCTTGGGACCAGCCTTAGTTTCAGCAGAATAATTAACCACAAGAATAGTCAGGAATAAAGTCCAAAGTCTTTATTATCTCCTTCACAGTCTGCCTCCTTCACCTGGGGCCAGGCTAGCTTTCTGGGGGAGCTTCAGATGGGCTCAATGGAGAAGTGAAGGAGGACAAGCTAGCTACCATGAGGGTCTCTGTCTTCAAGTCTCTTCGAGTCCTCTTCTAGGTCTGACTTTGACCTCTTAAATACTCTATTACAATTAAATCCATTCATCATACTGAGTATAAGCCAATCATTATAGCATTAGGAAACCATTATTTGTTGTAAGATTAAATCAATCATACTGAACTAGAAAACCATTAATCACCATACTAAACTAGATAATCATTGTATTATCAATTCCACTGAGTTAACACCTTGTTGTAAGAATCCCGGCCTCAAGTATATTTCTCCAGAGTTCTGGCCCATTACACCTAGACGTCATCAAAATAATAAATGAAATCTTAATTTACAGCATTTGTCAATTTCTGAGGTATAAATGCTCATCCTGAAAATGTAACGATTGACTTTTGTTCAATATGGCTGTAGCACAAATCTGGATGGGACTCAAAATGACTGTGGAATAATTTATCTTATTTAGAAGGAATAAAACATATGAAAAGGGTTAGAGAAGAAGATCCTCATATAATTAAGATGATATGCTCACATGAGAAATTTCAGAAACTGGAGAAGAGAAGCATGCAATTACAAAATACATGCAGAGTAGATAGAAGGTAACCTTAGCGGGGAAAGCATTGCCAGCTGGGTTAATCAGTCAATCAACAACCATTTATTAAGTACCTACTGTGTATCAGGTTGTATGCTAAGAGCTGAGACTATAAAGATGAAAGACAATCCCTTCTCTCAAGGAGTTAATAGTCTAATGGGGAAGACAACTTAAAAACAACCATGTACAAACAGTATACATAGAGGATAAATTGAAGATATTTAACAGAAGGAAAGCAGTAGCAATAAGAAGAATTGAGAAAGCCTTCTTGTGGAAGGTGAGATTTTAGTTGGGACTTGAAGGAAAGTAAGGAAGTCAAGAGGTAAAGATGAGGATGGAAAGATTATCAGGCATAGGGGACAGTCAGAGAAAAAGCATGGCTGTCACTAGTAGTCCTGACTTTCATCTTTTCACTAGACTTGATTCTGGAATAAAGAAAATGAGGCTGATGAATTTGTGCAACCTGCCTCATTTGAATCCAATTTATATGAAAGTTAAGACGTCACCTCATGATATCACTGAGCTTCTTTGAAAGAAAGGGCGACTCTATTTTTGTCCACCTGCATTTTTGATTTCCTTCACAGGCTAATTGTACACTATTTCAAAGTCTGATTCTTTTTGTACAGCAAAACAACTGTTTGGACATGTATACGTATATTGTATTTAATTTATACTTTAACCCATTTAACATGTATTGGTCAATCTGGGGGGGAGGGAAGGAGGGGAAAAATTGGAACAAAAGGTTTGCCAATTGTCAATGTTGTAAAATTACCCATGTATATATCTGGTAAATAAAAACTATAATAAAAAAAAAAAAAGAAAGTGCGAACATCAACCATGTAAAAGCCTGCATAGGAGAATTCTAGGTTATGAAAGGCTTTGAATGGATTTTATATTTAATTATGGAGATAATAAGAAGCCACTAGAGTTTATTGAAAAGGGTTATTGACATGGTCAGACTAAACTTTAGGAAAATTAATTTGACGGCAATGTATAAGATGGACTTGAAAAGATCTTTTGCAGAAGTTTAGGTTTGAGCCGAGGCTTGAAGAAATACAGGCATCCTAAGAGGCAGAAATAAGTATGACAACATTCCAGATATGGGAAACAACCAGTGCAAATGGAAATGGAGCATAATGTGTGAGGAACTGCAAGTAGAGTGGCATAGTTGGATTGTAGAGCATGTGGAGGAGTTTAATGTGTAAGAAGATGAAGAAATCAAATAATTTTAATTGCATTGAGTTTTTTTTTTTAAATAAAACATAATTAACAGGAAAATCCATGCAATGAAAGCATTCTTACATTGTTGTTAAACCAATGGTCAACCGTTACTCCTACAGAATTCTGCACCAGTGGTGAAAAAGATGAATCCTCAGGGAGTCGTAGAAGAAGAATGAATGAAATCACCATCCCAAAAAACAAAAACAAAACAAAATTAAAGGAAAGGCTGCTTTAAAAATGTTGCCAGAGAGAAGCTCACCAAGCAACCCAAGTAACACCAAACTCACCAAGCTAATTCAGTTATGACTGATTGAAGCCCTGGCTTGACTGCTGTCCATCCCAGACAGCACCCCCTTCCTAACTATCATCTATTTTGTTGGTTGTGGTTTCCTTTAGGCTCTTTTATTGCCGTCTTACTGAAGCTTCCTTCAGTTGCTTCTATTTGTTCCTTCTACTATGGGTCCCTTAAAGTTCAGAATTTCCAGAGGCCATATATATGGGCTATTCATTCTTTATTTTCCTTTTTTCCTCCCTGTTCCTACAGCTCTGCTGAGGTGGTGTTCAAAAAGGCTCCTTGGGCAGACACTCTGAGATTCTTCTCGCTTCTCTCTACAGAAAGTCTCTAGTCCTGACTTTTATCTGAGTTAGGTTGAGTGTTTTTTGAAAAACTACTTTTTTACTTTAGGGGCAGGCAACATTGTGTTTTCATGAAACTGGGAAATAATACATTCACCTCTCTTTGTTGTCCCTGCCAACTCATCTGGACCCAAAGACTTTTGATAAGCCTTCTAAAAAGCATCAAAAACAGAAGTGGAAGGAAGAGGGGCACAAACTGGGAGTTCTCTGCCACCATTTCTTCTGTCTTAATAAAATCACCATTCCTTTCACACATTTCTTATTAGGGATGAACATTTCAGATATGCATTTATCAGAATTCTTTCTGATTAAAGCAGATCAACTGATGATTATTTGATTTTCATTAATGATAATTTCATTATTAAAAAAGTTAGGGGAAATTGCTACTATGCCTTTGATTTTGTTTCATAAGAAATAAGTAATTACTAAAGTAGAAAGATGAGAAGTTCATAAAAAGTCATCATTCTCTAGAATTTGTGAGAGAGGAGACAGAAGCTTAGAATAGTCTAACTTAGTAATCAGAAAAATAAAGGTAGCATCCTATGGAATGAAATAATCCATAAGAAATGAAAATTCTGCTTTGAAAAATGAAACTCTGAGAATACAAACAAAAACAAAATCCAAAGGATAAGAAAAGGGAAAGCTTTTAAAAGAGACCAATGTGAATTTACAAGGATTTCATTAACCAACTTTAATCAATAAAATACATATACAAAAGAAGGAGGTGAAAGAAGACAACTGAAGCTGACTGAAAGCACAGTGTGATCTCCAAAAATACTGTCAGGAGCATTAAAGTCAGGAGCATTAAAGTTCAGAGTCAATGAAGACTGACAAATAATGATAATGATAACTGAAAGGGCTTTTTGAATTTTTATTTTTTGATAGTTGTTTGCATTTCATTTTTGTTTTCTCTAAGAGAATAATCATTGTATTCAGAAAAATATGATGAAAATGATTTGATAGGGAATTGAAACTCAAGTGAAATTATGAAAGAATTGTGGCTACTTAGCTACCATTGATTATTTCAAGTAAATAGACCTCCTTTGCTAATAGAATTGGCAGACACGATTGCTCAGCTACTGTATGTCCTCTGAAAGATAGGGAGACTAGGGAAGTCATTTAGGATTAGAAATGAAAAATGGTCCAGTTTTCTATAAGGGGAAAAAAGTGTCTTCAAATAAAGATTAGTACGTTTAATTTTGACCCTTGGCAAAATTCTAGAACATAATGAAAGGATGATTTATAGATGTTCAAAAGGGTAAATTGATTACTAAGTATGCATGGGTTCATCAAAAGCTAGTTATGCCAGGCTATACTCCCTTTATTTAGGTTACTTGTTTGAAAGGTCCAAGGGACATTATGGACACTTTATCTAGGTGTCATCAAAGCATCTGACAAAGTCTATCATACTATTCTTTTAAGAAAAAAATATGAGTTAGATCACCCAAGGAAACTGATGGAAATAATTATGATTGAAGGTTCTTAGAAAAGACAGATAAACTAATATATTGTGGAAAACAATTTGAAATTATGTTTTAAAAGTAGCCAAAATGTCTATACTTTTGGACCCAGAGGCCATTGTTAGTTATAGACTTAAAGAGATCAAAGATAGAATATATAATATACATCAAAATATTTATGATAGCATTTTTGTTATTGTTGAAATAGCAAAAAAACTGAAAACAAGATAGAAGTATATTGATTTGGGAATGGCTAAAATTGTGGTATGTGATTGTAGCAAAAATATATATACATATATAAAAGAAATAATAGAGGAAAAATTTAGAAATATGGGAAATTTCAAGAACTGATGCTTAGTGATGCAGAACCAGGAAAATATTATACAATGATTCTAACAGTGGGAAAAGAAAATTTAATTCTGTGTAATTAATAACGATCAAGCTTGACACTAGAGAAGAATTAGAATCTCTCTCCCTCTCTTCTTTGTGAGCAATTTTGAGTATGGACTGTCACATATACATATATTATCACCTATCTCTCTGTCTTTCTGTCTGTCTTCCCCCAATCTTTGTTTCAAAGATGGAATGTGATTCAAGAGAAATAGTTTCAGAAATTAAGAAGATATAACATTTTATCAATAAAGACAACATATTAAATACGGGGGATAGGGAATATATTACAATTGGGGGAGTTTTAGAATTTGTTCAATGATAGGAGTCAAAGAAAGAGTAAGTTTTGATTTGGAAAGAGTGGTATGGGCTATCCTGGGGATATGTCTTTATACCCCAATGTTGCTTTTACTTTTCCTCTCAACTTAAATGAAACCATTTATAGTACATACATCAAATGAAAAAATGACACAAATCTGAGAGAAATAGTTAATGTTTCAGATGATGGAATTTTTACCCTAAGAGGTCACAAAAGATTAGAACTTCGGGATAAATTTAATAGATTGTACATAAATAGTAGAATTGGTAGTCTTAAATTAAGGTTCAAAATATCAACTTTATAACTACAAAGAAGGGGAAGCAAGACTATGCAATAGTTTGTGTCAAAAACATGGAGTTTTTAGTAGATTGTAAACTTATCATGTCAACAATGTAACATAGCAGCTGAAAAAATTAATGCAGACTTGAGTTGCATTAAGAGAGACACTGTGCAGAACAAACAAGGTGACTTTCCTATTATATTCTGCCCAGATCAGGTCACATTGGAATTTTATACACAGTTATTGATAATATGTTTTAGGAAAGACATCATACTCTTTTTAATTTTAATAGTATTTTATTTTTCCAGACACATGTAAGGATAGTTTTCAACATTCATTTTTGTTAAGTTCCAAATTTTCATGCTGTGCAAGATCATTAGAACGAAAAAAAACAAAACAAAACAAAAATTGGTGAAAATGCTTTGATTCACATTCCATGTCAACAGTTCTGTCTCTGGATGCAGATGGCATTTTCCATTCCAAGTCTATTGGAATTACCTTGAATCACTGAATTGTTGAGAAGAGCCAAGTCCATCATATAGTTAATGATCATATAATCTTTCTGTTGCTGTGTTCTCTTGGCTCAGCTCACTTCACTCAGCATCGGTTCATGTAAATTGTCTTCCTAGGCTTTTCTGGAATCAGCCTGCTCATAATTTCTTATAGAATAATAATATTCCATTACATTTATATATTGTAACTTATTCAGCCATTTCCCAAATGATGGGCATTCACTCAATTCCTTGCCATCACAAAACAGGCTGCTACAAATATTTTTGCACATGTGGGTCCTTTTCCCTTTTTTATGATTTTTTTTGGAGTACAGACCTAATAAAAACTTATTTTTTTTAAAACAAGGTCTGTACTCTGTAACGTGCTCTCCTGGCAGTTACAATTACTAGTCTGTCCTGGACCCACCAGAGTACCTTTGACCACTGTCCTTTGCAGTGTGAGCTCTACCCGGCTCGCCTCCTCTGAGGCCTTCTAAGGTCTCTGGCCACAATCTCTTGAATCTATAGCTTAGTAACCGGTAGCGCACTCAAGAACAACCACATGTAATCTTAAAAGCCTTTATTATACCTACTCACATAATGCCCTAACTGATGCCCTGACTTGTTGGTTCCCTGGTGAACACCTGGTCAGAAGACCCATGTGTTCACTACCAAAACCCTTACCTCTTTTGGCTACCCATCTTGGCTTGGCCACCCAGCTGCGGAGCCAGGGTGAACAGCAGGAGGTTAAAGAGGGCGGTTGCTGCCTGCAGTGGGCTTATATAGGGCCTGTGAGGTCACACACACAGCCAATCAGCGAGAGAGTCACCCATTACGAAGCTATCTCAATATGGCCAGGATCCCGCCCAAGGGCAGTCCTAATATCCACAGAAATTACTTCTGGGCCTCAATCCCGATGCACTGTGTCCGCCCATTTAAAGGGCCCTTACAGTACTCCAAAAAGATCATAAAATATCAAAGAGTATGCAAAGAATCAAAGGACATGCACATTTTTTTATGCATATAGTTTCAAATTGGTCTTAGAATGTTTGAGTTGCTTCACAATTCCACTAACAATGCATTAGTGTCACACTTTTCTCACATTACCATTAAAATTTATCATTATCTTTTCCTGTCATGTTATCCAATCAGAGAACTGTGAAATGGTATCTCAGAGTTAGGAGATGGACCGTCTTGAATAGTGCACAGAGGAGGTTTGCCAGAATGGTTGGAGCCTGGAGACCAAGTCATCTGAATATTAGTTTAAGAAATGGGCAATATTTAGCCTGGAGAAAAGAAAGCTTAAGAAAAGTACAACAATTATCTTCAGATATTTTAAGGAACTTTCATGTGTGTGTAGGGGTGATTAGATTTTCATTGTGTCATTCTAGAGTATGGCACTACGAGCACTACGATATTTTCTCAACATAAAGAAAAACTTTATAATCATTACAATATATGATCTGTTTTAAAAAATAATGCATAGTCCTTCACTAAGGTCTATGAACAAAAATAGGATGAATATTTGATAGAGATATTGGTGAGAGTGTATCTGTCTAGGAAAAGCATTGACTATATCTGCTATCAGGAAATTCTGTGATTTGTGTTTGTTCAAGGTACATAAACATAAAGGAAGAACTAATACCAGACAAGAGGATTTTTCTTCAGTATGATTTGTTGGA
Source organism: Sminthopsis crassicaudata (assembly GCF_048593235.1). Taxonomy (NCBI): domain Eukaryota; kingdom Metazoa; phylum Chordata; class Mammalia; order Dasyuromorphia; family Dasyuridae; genus Sminthopsis; species Sminthopsis crassicaudata. The sequence continues at coordinate 193,265,628 of NC_133621.1, forward strand.
TATAGAGTACAGAGGTGAAAAGGTTTTTAGAAATCATCTAATCTAATCCCTCAATTTACAGAAGAAATTGAGGCCCTGAGTGGGTTGGTGATTTGCCCAGTGTCATACAAGTATCTTAGTTTGAAATCAAAACCAGATCCTTTGGTTCCAAATCCAGGATTCTTTTGACCATACATCCTTCTTGCTTCATTTGAAGAAGCTGCAATTATAATCTCAGATAAAATAACAAGAGAGAGAGGCAATGTCAGAGTAAACCAAGGGAAAATCTATTATGTATGGAAGCACCATACATAATTAAAAATAATGATTATTTACTAAATAGATATGCCTCACATGTGAGAATGACTAAATGATTAAAGAAAAAACTAGATGAATTACAAAAATACATTGATAGTAACGTAATAAATAATAGAGAGATTAATATTGTCTCAAAGCTGGATAACTTAAACAGAGAGGTAAAAGAAAAAATAATGAGATAAATGAATTGTTTAGAAAAGTAAGCCTGAGTCATCTTCTGGAGACTTCTGATTAAGAATTAGAATATATATTATTTCTTAGGATCCCAAAGTACCTATTAGACTCTACCTCCAACATGGGACTCCAACTCCTAATGTGACTAAAACCACAAGAACAGGAAAACGGGTTTGAAGCTAGAAGAGATCTTAGAGACCATGGATTTTAAACTCATAATTCTATAGATAAATTAACTGAAGCACAGAAAGGTTAGGTGTCATATGGCTAGTATCCAAGGTTGAATTCAAACGTTGGTATTTATTACTTAAAGCCCAACACTTGATCCCATTGTGTTGCATTCCTTGTTGGTGAGCATTTATTATATCTATATCTAGTTAGCCATTTTCCATTCATACTGCCATATATATACTTTCCCCTCATTACCCTCTTCTCAGTTATTGTGGGAACAGAAATCAAACCAATATTATCATTCCTGGCAAGGATAGGTCAATCAATTGCCCTAGGACTCCATTTACCATCTTTGTGACTTACAGACCATACCACCTGTGCCTATCCATCATTCTCCTATATGTGATGCTTTGACCTTATTAGACTAGAAGGTCCTTTAATACTGGGCCTGTCTTATGTTTGTTGGTTTTTATAGCCCTAACACTTCCTTTAGTTTCTTATGAACAGTTTCTTATAAAGTTTGGCATATATTAAGAATAATAAATGCTTTGCCATCTATTTAGAAACTATATTTGGGCATTGATAAATATAACATGGATTAACATTAACATAGATTAACTATATTCACAACACAGATTAACAGATTATTATTATTAATAATATATATGCAACAAAAGTAATTAAAGTGCATGATTATTTCAGTAGATACAGAAAAAACCTTCAATAAAATACAGCATATCTTTATCTTTACCACTGAAAAAACATAGACATAAAAAGCATATATTTGGAGGCTCTCTTGGGCACATTAATTATCAAAGCAAGGGCAGATTGCCTAGATCCTATATACTTATTCCAGCAAAAATATGAAATTCATACTACACTATTAATTTTAAAATCCCATGAGAAGTAAGTAACTTCTACACCAGGACTGCACAAAATACCAGAGAGGGAACAGAAAAGACCATTAGCAAGCCTGATGGCTCAGATAGGCAAGCCCAAATTTTCAGTGACAAACCAGAGACATAAGTTGCCTTCATGGAAATGGTCTAAAGGCACCAAAAGCAAATGCCCTCTTTTCCCATTATAAATCTAGCGTAGTTAGAAAATTCCAAAACCCTAAAACCCTATAAGTCTTGGGGAATAGCAGGGACCATCACAGTACTATCAGATAGGGACAGCCCTGTTACCCAGAGTTGCAAGATACTTTCAATGCTCTGAAAGTCAAAGATCTAGGGAGACCTATACCAAGAGAGGTAGAGATCAGTACAAGAACTCAGGATATCCAAGGCAAGCCCAAGGAAGGCCAAATACAAAATTTTAGTGGAAATGAAGCCTGACCCTGAAATAAAGTTAGAGAAATGAATATTTTTTTTTCTTTTTTTGCTGAAGCAATTGGGGTTAAGTATCTTGCCTGGTATTACATAGCTTGGAAGTGTTAAGTGTCTGAAGTCAGATTTCAACTCAGGTTCTCCAGACTTCAGTGTTGGTGCTCTATCCGCTGTGCCACCTAGCTGCTCCAAGAGATGAACAATTAAAAGAAAACACCAGCCAATATAAAATTTATTGTAGATATAAAGAGTTTCCAAATCGAAGAGAGTAAAATTACAATTGTAAGCAGAGAATCAAAGGGAAAAAAATGAATTTTTTACTAGGATTATAAGAATACTTAGAAGAAATGAATGAGGAAGTAAAATGTTAAAAAAAAACTTTGGAGGAAAAAATTGGAAGGAGAATAATAACTGATTTACAAGACAAAGTGTTAATAATGCCCAAACAATGAACTCTGAAAACTAGAGGAGACTAAATAGAAATCAGTGATTCCATGAGACAGTTAAAAATATCTGAATAAAATAAAAAGATTTAAAAATAGAAGGAACAGTAATATTTATGATATTAAAATAATTGGCTTAAAAATAGGTCAAGCTTATTTGAGAATTATTGAAATTCCTTAAAGTGATGATTTTTTAAAAATCTTGGGACTCTATATATGAAGAAATCAAACTGAACTTCTCAGATCTACCAGAACCAGAAGACAAACTGAAGATAGAAGCTACTGATCACTTCCTGGGAGAAACCTCACAAGAAAAAGTCCCAGGAATGTGATAGTCAAAATCTAGAGCTTCCATTCCAAGAAAAAGTCTTCCAATATCCAGAAAGAAGTACCAGGAACTATGGTCCAGATTTTAAGAGATTTGGAAGCCTGTACTACAAATGAAAGAAGATCTTGTAATACAATATTCTAGAAAGCAAAAAGTGATATAGATTCACAACCAAAAATATCTTACCTTGCTAAGCTAAATATCATCCTACAGGAAAAAAAAACTGGATATTTAATACAATTAGAAGACTTCCACATTTTTTCAATGAAAAGGTCAAAGATAAACTGGAACTTTGGAATATTAACACAAACATACAGAGAAACATGGAGAAATAAATTTAGCTGAGTAATGTAATGCTGATGATTTTAATAGGAAGAGAAGAAACAAGTGAACCTTCAGACCCTTACTGTCTTCAAAGGATATTGATGGAGTTAAATAAGAAAAAAGAAAAGAACAAATGGTGGATTAATTCTATTTTGAAGGTTTGAAGAGAGAAAAAAGAAGGGAGGGTAAAGGAAATACACTAATGTAAAAAGTAGAAAAAAGGAGAACTTGCTATTTTGCATAATGGGACTTATGAGAAGCAGAGTATAGAACAATGAGGAAAGAATTTGGGAGTGGTCATAAATGAATCTGAGTCTTATCTGAAATGGACAAAAGGTTGAATATACAAATAAGAACAGGTTGGTAAAAAAATATATATATCAAATTCAATAGAGAAACAAGCAGGAATAGGGAGGGGTGTGGTTAAGAGGGAAAATAATGTAGAAGTAAGAATAGCTAAAAGTAAAACAACTTCCTCTTCTTGAAAGGTGTGTGTGAAGGTGAGGGGAACACTGTTGAGAGGAAAATAAAGAAAAGCTAAGAACTAGATTCTAGGAAGATGTCCATCAATTGAAGAATGGCTGCTCAAATTTGGAATATGAATATAATGGAAAATTATTTTGTTAGAAGAAATATTCAAGATAATTTCATAAAATAATGGGTAACATAAACTGATGCAGAATGTAGTGAGTAGAACTGGGAGAACAATTTATATAAAAACAACATTGTAAAGAAAAATAAACTTTTAAAGATTTAAGAATACTGATCAATGCAATGACTAACCAATAGCCTGGGATTCAACATGTTATGTATCTTCTGACAGAAAAATGATGAAATAAAGGTGTAGAAAGAGATATACATTTTTGTACACAGTCACTGTATGGATTTGTTTTGCTTGAATATTTTAAATAATTTTACAGAATTATTTTTCTTTTTTCATTAAATTTAATTTTCTTCTACTTCTCTAATTTGCTTTTTAAAATCTTTAAGTTATTTTTTGGGGTTGATAACAAATCACATTTTTCTTTGAAGCTTCACATGTTATTTTGACATTATTGTTCTTTTTTTTAAGTTTAGTCTTGTCTTACTTATCACCATAGTTACTTTTGATAGCCAAGCTCTTTTTGCTTTTTGCTCATTTTTTCTGCCTTTTTTTTTTTTTTTTTTTTTTGACTTGGTGTTTTTATGTGAGAGTTGAGATCTGATCCTGAACTATCCCAAGTTTTTTGTGCTGGGAGTCTGGGTCCTATTTCTGGCTTTCACTGGGTTTCAGATCTTAGTTGTTTGCTGTCTTTGGAGGGTTGTCTTCCCTTCTGACTTATAATGGGAGGGTAGAACCATGCTATAAGGATTAGTTGCTGGCCTGTTCTAGGGTTGGGGTCTTGTTGCTGGGTTGTTATGGTAACAGAGTCTATTCTAGTGCCTGATCCTGGAGGAGAGATTTTGTTGCTGGTCTACCCCTGGAGTGAAGTGCTACTGGGTAGTTAGGAAAACGGGATCTCTCTGCTGCTAAGTCCCAGGGGCAGGGTCTTGAAGTGGACCAGACCAGAGGTGTGGGGCTTCACTACTGGTCATCTATGAAGAAAAATTAAAGAAAGGAGAGTAATTTAAGAGAATCATGAAAAAAGAGTATAACATGGGAAATGATACACAAAAATTTACTGAAGAAAAGAATTCATTAGAATTGAACAAGTGGAAACTAATGATATGATAAAATCAAAAAGGCAAGACAATAGAAGAAAATATGAAATTATTTATCAGAAAAACAACTGATCTAGAAAATAGAATCAGGAAAGATAATATCAGAATTATTGGAGTACCTGAAAGGCATAAAAAAAAGCCTGGCTATTTTCCAAGAAGTAAACTGCCCTAATGTATTGGAACCAGAGGGAAAAATAGATAAAAGAAACAATTCAAACAATTCAAGTATCACGGAGCTACAATCAGAATTACATAAGATTTGGTGGCTTCCACTAAAAAGAACTGGAGGGCTTTCAATGTGATATACCAAAAGTCAAAGAAGTTGGGAGTTTGACCAAGAATCACCTACCTAACAAAATTAAATGTAATCTTTCAGGGGAAAATGGATATTTAACAAAATAGAGGACTTTTAAGCATTTCTAATCAAAAGACAAGAGCTAAATAAAAATTGATCTGTAAATACAACACTCAAGGTAAAAGGTAAAAAAAAGAAACAAGAAAGAGAAAACACAAGTTCAGTAAGGTTAAACTATTTGTATTTCCATATGGCAAGATAATATTTGTACCTCTTAACAACTTTTTTGCTATAAGAGCAATTAAAAAAAGGAATATATGTAGTGTTAAACATACACACACCAAATGATAGCATCTGACTTTTTACAGAAATTGAATGAGGAGACAGCTAGGTGGCAGAGTAGATAGAGTACCGGCTCTGAAGTCAGGAGTTCCTGAGTTCAAATTTGGTTTCAGACACATAACACTTCCTAGCTGTGTGACCCTAGGCACGTCGTTTAACCCCAATTGCCTCAGCCTCCTCCCCCCCAAAAAATTAGAGAAATTGAATGAATAGATAATGAAACTGTACTAGTGGGAGACCTCCACTATTCCCCTCTCAGAAACAGATAAATCTAATAAAAAAATAAACAAGAGTGAGTTAAGGAGGTGAAAAAGTTCTGAAAAAGTTAGATATGATAGATCTCTGGGGAAAATTGAAAGAGAATAGAAAGAAATATACCTTTTTTTTTTTTTTGCAGCAAGACAAGGCACTTATACAAATGCAGAAAAGCAGACATAGTTAACACCTCCTTTTCACACATCCTTTTCAAATCATAATGCAACAAAAATGACATTCAATAATGGACAATGGAAAGAAAGATTAAAAATAATTGAAATTAATCTAATGCTAAAAAATAAGTGAGTCAAAGAACAAATCACAGAAGCACTTCTTGATTTTATTAAAGAAAAATAACAACAATGAGACAACATACTTAAATTTATGGGATGCAGCTAAAGTGTACTTAGGGGAGAATTTACATTTCTAATTACTGACATCAATAAAAGAGAAAAATGAATTGGTTATACAACCCCCCCAAAAAAATTAAAAATCCATAGTTAAACACCAAATTGGAAATTCTGAAAATTGAATGAGAAACTAATAAAACTGAAAGAAAGCCATTGAACTAATAAATAAAGCTAGAAACTGGTTTTATGAAAAATCAAACCAACCAATACATCAATAAAGTACTAGTTAATTTAATTTTTAAAAAGGTAAGAGGAAAACGAAATTACTAGTATCAAAAATAAAAGGGGTAAATTCATCATCAGTAAAGTGGAAATTAAGACAATTCTTAGCTGCTGGTTTGCCCAATTATATGCCAATAAATTTGACAATCCAAATGAAATGGAAGAAAATCTACAAAAATGTAAATTACCCAGATTAATTCAAGAAAAAATAAAATGTTTAAACCAATTTTAGAAAAAGAAATTAAGAAAAGCCATCAATGAACTTTCTAAGAAAAAATCTCCAGGATTAGATGGGATTCACAAGTGAATTTCATCAAATGTTTAAAGAACAATTAATCCCAATGCTATATAAAGTGTTTGAAAAAAATAGGTGAGGAATGAGTCTTACCAAATTTCTTTTATGACACAAATATGGTGCTTATAAATATCCAAACTAGGAAGAGTCAAAACAGAGAATGAAAATTATAGACCAATTTCCCTAATAAATATTGATGCAAAAATTTTTAAAATAAAATACTATTCAAGGCAATTACAGCAATATATCACAAGGATCATATACTATGACCAGGTGAGATTAATACCAGGAATGAAGGGCTGCTTCAATATTTAGAAAACTATTGGCGTAATTGACCATATCAACAATAAAACCAATAAAAACCATATGATTATTTCAATGAGATAAAGCCTTTGACAAAATATAGTACCCATTCCTATTAAAAACAGTAGAGATCGTAGGAATAAATGGATCTTACCTTAAATGATAAGTAATTTTCTAAAACCATCAGCAAGCATTATCTATAATGGGGACAAACTAAAAGTCTTCCCAATAAAATCAGGGGTGAAGCAAAGATGCATGTTATCACTTCTATTTAATATGTTAATATTAAATAGTTAACTAAAAATGTTAGCTATGGCAATAAGAGAAAAAAAAGAAATTAAAGGAATTAGACAAAAGGAAACAAAATTATCACTCTTTGCACATGATATGATTTTATATTTAGAAAATCCTAGAGAATCAATTTTAAAAACTATTTGATATTTTAAACAACTTTAGCAAAATTGAAGGATATAAAACAAACTCACGTAAATCAACAGTATTTCTTTCTTGCCAACAAAGTCCAGTAGCAGAGACAGAATAATTCCATTTAAAATAACTTAGACAATATAAAATACTTGGGTGTCTACCTGTCAAGACAGATCCAAGAATTATATTACAAAACTATACAACATTTCTCAGAAAAATAAAGTCAGCTCTAAACAAGTGAAAAAATATTAATTGTTCATGGGTAGGTCAAGCCAATATACTAAAAAGACAATTCCATCTCAGTTTATTTATTCAGTGCCATACCAATCAAACTAACAAAAATTAATTTATATCCTATTTTTTTTCTTGTGTACAAGACAACTGTATAAATATGTATACATATATTGTATTTAACATATACTTTAACATATTTAATATGTATGAGACTACCTGCCATCTAGGGAAGGGGGTGGAGGGAAGGAGGGGAAAAGTTGGAACTGAAGTTTTTGCAAGGGTCAATTACCCATACATATGTTTTATCAATAAAAATCTATAATAAAAAATTAATTTATAGAGTTAGAAAAAATAAAATTCAGGTGGAAGTATAAAAGCACAAGAATATCAAAGGAATCAGTGAAAACAATGCAAAAGAAGGTTGTCTAGCCATACCAGATCTCAAATTGTATTGTAAAATGGCAATTATTAAAACAATCTGGTACTGCCTAAGAAATAGAGTTGTGGATCAGTGGAATAGATTAGACATGAATTACATTATGGATAAATATTAATCATTGTAATCTAGTATATGATAAACCCAAAGATTTTAGAATAAAGACCCATTATTTTACAAAACCTGTTGGGAAAAATGAAAAAGTGTGGCAGAAAATTGATATAAACTAACATCTCACACTGTATATTAAAATAAGGTCAAAATGAGTATATATGAATTACATATAAAGGGAGATGCCTTAAGCAAATTAAGAGAACATGGAGTAATTTATCTGTCAGTTTTATGAATAAGGGAAGAATTTAGGACCAAAGAAGATATAGAGAGCATTACAAGATGTTAAATAAATTATTTTTTAATTATTTAAAATTAAAAACTTTTGCACAAACAAAAACAATTTAATCAAAATTATAAGAAAAGCAGAAAACTGGGGGAAAATTTATGCAACAAGTATCTCTGATAAAAGCCTCATTTCTCAAATATAGAGTATTGAATAAAATTTATAAAAAATGCAAGTCATTCCCAATTGATATTTTATGAAAGAATATGAAAATGTAACTTTCAAACAAATCAAAGTTATATATAGTCACATGAAAAAATGCTTTAAATCACTATTAATCAGAGAAATGCAAATGAAAGTAACTCTGAGGTATCTCCTCATACCTATCAGAGGAGCAGATGGGACAAAAACGGAAAATGATAAATATTGGAGGAGAGGGGAAATTAGAGTTGGTAGAGTTATGAACTGATACAACCATTCTGGAGAGAATTTTAGAACTATGGTTAAAATGCTGTAAACTTTGATACTCTTTGATCCAGCAATACCACTGCTGGATCATACCAAAAGACATCTAAATCCCAAAAGCATCCAAAAAAAATTGGAAAAAGACCTATTTATACAAAAATATTTATAACAGCTTTTTTTTTGTGGTGGTTAAGAATTGAAAATCAAAGGGATGCCCGTCAACTGGGTAATAGCTAAACAAACTGGTATATGATTGCAATGAAATAAGAAAGCTCAAGCAGGATGATTTCAGAAGAACTTGAAATTACTTGTATGAATTGATGAATAATGAAGTAAACAGAAGCAGGATAATGTTGTACATAGTTACAGGAATATTGTTTAATGAAGAATTATGAATGACAGCTATTCTTGGCAAAACAATAATCAAAGACAATCTCAAAGGACTAATGATCAAGCATACTATATGCCTCCAGAGAAAGAACTGATATTGATTGAATATAGAGAAGCATGCTACTTTTCACTTTAATTTTTTCCCCTTTTAGTTGAATTTTCTTGTACAAAATGACTAATTTGGAAATATTTTATATAACTTCATATTATAACCAATAGCTTAATATCTCTGGCAGAAGGGAATGGAATTTGGATTTCAAAACTTTAAAAATGTTTAATAAAATTCTAAAAGTAGTATGTGAATTTATTATATGAATATATATATATATGTATTATATATCTTATAAGCACTGTGTAATGGAGATCTATGGTTTCTTAAAAATCAAGGACTAGCATATTTATTTATTTTTGTAATGAAGAAGCACAAGATACTTTCCTAATACAAATGAAGTAAACCAAAGCTGTCTCTTTCTTTTTTTTTTTCTTTCTTTCTTTTCTTTTTTTTTTTTTTTTCCTGAGGCTGGGGTTAAGTGACTTGCCCAGAGTCACACAGCTAGGAAGTGTTAAGTATCTGAGACCAGATTTGAACTCCGATCCTCCTGAATTCAGGGCTGGTGCTCTATCCACTGCGCCACCCAGCTGCCCCCCGGTCTCTTCCTTATTATTTGACATATATTATAGAAATGCTAGGTTTAATAATAAGGCAAGAGAACAACTTCAATCATCGGCCAGGTCCAGACAAAATTATCCCTATTTACATATCACTAGAAAGTCCTAGAGAATTAGCAGAGAAACTGAGATATTTAGTAGCTTTAATAAAGTAGCAGTATAAACAAAATAAATCCATAAAATCATCAACATTTCAGTACTGGCAGAAATCAGGAATAATCAGTAGTGAAAGAAATTCCACTTAAAGTAGCTACAAAATATATAAAATATCAGAGCATTAACCTTCCAATACAGACATACACAACCCCTTCCCAAAAAAATTTGTATAGAGCCATAACATACTTGTTACAGATCTAAAGGGAGACTTGAATAATTAAAGAAAGAGCCATTGATCAATATTAGACTACGCCAATATAATAAAAATAAACATTTCGATTATTTGTAACTTATTGCTAAACTAAATTTCAAGAGGGATATTTTATAGAACTAATTAAAATGAAAAAATCAATTTTAAAATTCTTTCTTTGGAAATTATTTGGGACTATTATTATTTAGTTTGGGGGACTAGGCGACAGAGGGGTTAAACAGACCACATAAGCAAGAAACAGAAGCAGTCAAATGAGGACTAAGAAACAGTTATTGGATTTAGCAATTAAGAGACAATTACGGACTTTGTAGAGAGCAGTCTCAATTGAATGTCCTTATGTGAGAAGTCAGATTAAGTGAGCGAAAAATGAGTGGGACGTGCAAAAATGAAGGCATTAAATATAGATTGAGTCAGTTTCTTTTTTTCTTTTAAGTTTGAAAATGAAGAGAAATGTGGACAACATAGGATGACAGTTTGAATATGCAACAAGATTAAATGCAGATTTTTTAAAGATGGGAAGATCTGGGCATATTTGCAAATAGCAATGTTAGTGAATAAAAGATTATAGAATGCATAATTCAGGGGACAAGGAGTTAGGATCATAGTCACAAGTTATGGAATAGGCTTTGAAAAGATAAAAGATAACTCTTCTACAAAACTAGAGCCAAATAATTAATAGGCCATATATAATTTTTTTGGAGGGGGGAGGAAATGGATAGAAGAGAGGAGATTTAGAATTATGGAGGACATAGAGCTCTAAATGGATGCTCTCAATTTTTTTTAGTAAGGTATGAGAGGAGATCTTCCAAGGGCAATGGAGAGGAGATATTGGATTAGCTTGAAGATAGAAGAAAAATGGTTTGGAATAGAAACTGGAAAATATGATAGGGAGTCATGGGTAAATATAGATAAGTAGAAGATGTGATAGGGATGAGCATTATTTTTAGAAGAGATGAGACACAGGGAAAGATGGAAAAATGGAAGATTATATTCAGACAAAGCATTTTCATAATTCTGGATTCTGATTACACAATGCTTGTACTAGACTAGAGTGTACTGGAATGAAGATTCTAATCTAGAAAGTAATCCCTTTTCAATTCAATTAATTTATATATATTCCCTGGAATATGCTCAGGGTTTTTTTTTTTTTTTTTTTTTTTGTCATATCAGTTTGAATCTTGGATTATTGTTCAATAATTATTCCAGTTTGAAAACCTTTTGGCATTTAGTCCAAAACTTTTAAGTGACCAAGTAAGACCTTCCCATTCAGTTAAAACATCAAGGTTAAAATATGGAGGAACACCCTTATTATACATATGTAAAATGTAAGCTTCATTAGTCTCACCCAAGCAGAAATTTCTTAAAGTCTCTACAGAGACAAATTAGAAATTATAAACACTTTGATAAGCCATTTTTGATTATATTGGCCTTCTAAATATTATCTCTTTATATGTCTGGAGCTGTTTCCCAAGAGAGTTCCCACGTGTATCTTCTCTCAAAGCAGGAATGAAGAAGCTTTTTCACACTCATTCTGAGCATCCCTATTTCTTCATCAATCTGGAATTCCATTCTGCAGGCAACATACAACACAGGACTGCCCCTCCCCTATTAAGCTTGGTTTCTAATCAGGTTACATATATACCATAATTTGTTCAGTAATTCTTCTGTTGATGGTTACTTTCTTAATTTTCAATTCTTTGTAATAGAATTGTTATAGAATTACAATATTTCTGTACTTAGGGATCTTTTTTTTTCCTTTTTTTTTCATACTGAGGCAAAGGATATGTACAGTTACTTAACTTTGGGGGTAGATTAAATTGCTTTCCAGAATGGTTGGACAAATTAATAGCTGCATCAATAGCATATTAATATGTTTCTTCTTCCATAGACCTTCCAACATTTTTCATTTTGGGGGACATTTTTGTCAACCTGATTGGTTTTAAGTAGAAAACTCATGATTGTTAATTTTCATTTCTCCTATTATTACTGATTTGGAGAATTTTTTCATGTAGTTTTTGGAGTTGCCTTTTGTTTTTTCTTTAGAGAACTGCTTACTATTTCCTTTGACCATTTATCTATTGGCAAATGCTATTTTCGTATATATTTAAATCTTTTGTTATCAGACCATTAAAAGAAAAATTTGCAACAAAGATTCCCCTTTCTCAAGTTAATTTTTTCTTCTCATTTTAATTATACAGATTTATGTGTACAGAAGTTTTTCAGTTTTATGTTACCAAAATTGAACATCTTATCTCTCATGACCCTTTACACATCTTATTTGGTTAATAATTTTTTCCATATCTATAGCTATAAAATTTTTCTCATCTTTTTTGCTCCTTTCACTTGTTTATGTTGTGGTCTTTTATGTTGAAATCATATAGTTGGTATATATGTGATGTTTTTCTAAATCTAACATCTTTTAAAGTACTTTCCCCTTTTCTCAGTGGTTTTTGTCAAATATTGGGTCCTCATTCTAGTAATAGTGTCAAACACTATTCTAATATTTTGATTTGATGTTGTATGTTGTGTATTTAATCTATTCTATTAACTATATTTTCTATATTTTAACTATTACCAAATAATTTTGATGGTTACTAGTTTGTAGCAGTTTTTGATGATAGTACCAGGGTTCTTTCCTTTCTGCTTTTTTCCCATTATTTCCCTTGGAATTCTTGAATTGTTTCCCCCCTCCAAATAAATTTTGTTATTATTTTTCTTTTTTTAGAAAGTCATACTTTGATAGTTTGTTTGAGATAGCAGTGAATAGAATAAACTTAGAGAGTGAACTTATTGCAATATTCTATTCATTGCAATATGAACTTTCATGTGAAGAAATTCTCTGTACTACTGCTTGTTTCTCGAAACTTAGAATTATAGAGAAGTGCCTAGAACATTGAAAGGTTGTGACTTGTTTAGGGTTATGCAAAAAGTGTATGTTAGAGACAGGAAGTGAATCCATGTCTTCCTAGCTTCAAGACCACATGAATATATAAATTAATTTAGATAGTATTATAATTTTCATTTTGTTAGCATGTCCCAAACAGGAATAATTAATACCTCTCTAATGTTTTTAGCTCTGTTTTTAATTTTTGTGGAGAGTATTTTATAATTGGATTCATATAATTCCCTTTTGTCTTGGCTGGTGAACTTCCAAATATTTTATAAAATCTGAAGTTTTTTTTCTAGCATTTTTATTTATTTATTTTTAACATTTAAAACATTTTTTGGAATTTTTAAATTTTAAATTTTAATTATAGCTTTTTATTTACAAAATATATGCATGGGTAATTTTTCAATATTAACCCTTGCAAAACCTTCTCTTCCAACTTTTCCCCTCTTTCCCCCCACTTGCTCCCCTAGATGGCAGGTAGTCTAATACCTGTTAAAGATTAAAACATTTTTGAGTTCTAACTTCTCTTTCTACTTCCACGTCCTCCTCAACCCATTGAGAAGGCAAGCCATGTCGTATAAATTATTCACATGAAGTCATGCAAATCATACTTTCGTATTAGTCACATTACAAAAAAAAAGCAAGAAAAATAACATTTAAAAGTGTGCTTTGATATACAATCACATTTCAAGAGTTCTCTCTGTAGGTGGACAGTATTCTTCAGAATTGTCTTGGATCTTTGTAATGTTCAGAGTAGCTAAGTCTTTCACAGTTGATCATTGTTACAATATAGCTTTTACTGTGTACAATGTTTTGATTCTACTCCCTTCACTTTGTGGCAGTTCATATAAGTCTTGCCAGGTTTTTCTGAAACTATCTCCCTCATCATTTCTTAAAGTATAATAGTGTTACATTACCACAATATTCCACAACTTTTCCCCCGATATGAGCATCCCCTCAGTTTCTAATTCTTTGCCACCACAAAAAGAATCTGCAATTATTTTGAATGGAACTTCTCTTTTCTTTCTTTTCTTTGTTGACAGCATCTAGAAAAGCTGAGCATTTTGCTGTTTTATTTTATATCCTACTTTTCCTGAATTTACCTTTTAGTTGAATTAATTAATTTTTAATTGAATGTCTAGGATTCTCCCAGTTAATCAACATGCAACCTTTAAAAACTTTTAATTTTGTTTCATTTTTACCATATATATTCCTTCAGTTTGTTTTTCTTATCTTATGGCTATAGTTAGCCTTTCTAACATTATATTAAATGATTGTGAAGATAGTGGTTATCTTTGTATTGACCACTAAGCTTACTGGGAAGTTCTTCAGCATTTCTGAATAATGCTGATAATTCAGACAATAGTAATCTTTGGTTATAGATAATTGCCATTTGCCATATTAAAGAAAAGTTCATTTGTCCCTGATTTTTGTTCTTTCTGATAGGTACTATATTTTGTCAAAAATTTTAATGTATTTATTAATAAATTCACATGATTTTTATTCTTTTTGTCATGAATATGGTCTATGACATCTATAACTTTTAAAATATTGAATCAAAGCTGAATTTTTGGCATAAATATAGCCTAGTGATAGTATATGATTTTAAAAATGTGTTGCTGTAATCTGTGTGCTGATTTTTACTCCATAATTTTAAGTTAATATTCATGGGAATTTTGCAGCCCAAACTGAGTGATTCCAGCTTCTAAATATGTCCTCTATGGTGAGGGAGATCAGAACTCTTTACAGTTTCAGATGACCTTGAAAGTTCTTTACCTGAGCACAGTGGTCTTTCTGCCCTCAGGTACAGACAAGTGCAGACTTGAGGGGTCCCTGGAGTGTCCCAGAGACACTCTCACAGGGGTTTTGTTTTGTTTTACTTTTTGTTTATGCTAGCTTTTCTGGTGGGATCCCTTTTCCAATGCCCACAGATTTCTGGTTATATTTTTTCATGGAGTCCTAGGCTGGATTAAGACACTACTATATAGTAGTGTCTTTGGATTTTTTGATGAATATCTGATATGGTTCTCTTTTTAGATCATTGCTAGAGGACATGTATGAGAACTGGACTCTTCTGTGACTGTTCATATAGCCATCTTATTTGCACACATCCCACCTTGGTTGTTGACTTGATTATTGCCCTCTGGATGGAAAAATGTGGTGGCCAAATCTTTGGTCCCTGGGCCAATTTGGTGGTAAGGGACTGGTCCAGATGTCCAGATGGCAAGAGCTCTGATACCTCAGCTGCTTTTTAGTTATGGAGATCTGAGGCAATGGATTTGCTCTTTTTCCCTTTTTAGTAGAGACAATTGTGCCCCAGTCTCTAGCTGTGAGGCTGATTTGATCATCCCCTCCTGGGTGGAAGGGCATGAAGTAAAAAGTCCTACTCCAATCTGGGTGGTCTGGTAGTCTGCTGTTAAGGGGCTGATTTAGATGAATGCATGGCAAAAGACCTTGTCATTAATTATTTGGTATCCATTTCAAAGGGGATTCTTCAAAATTTGTGCTCATCCCTGTGCTATTTAACATTTTTATTAAATCATTGATAAAAATGATTTATATAATACCAATTATATAAATCAATGATTTATATAATACCAAGATAACTTGCTTATTGTCATGATACAAAGTTAACACCCAAGATGATAGAATCAGGATTTTTTTTTAAATCGATAGGTTATAACATTGGAGAAAACTGAACAAGATAAAATGTAATAAATATAATGTTTTTAAACTTGTGTAAGGACAGCTTGCATGTATACTTTGATTGTAAGTATGTAGAATGTTCAAGATTCTTTGGAAATGAACATTGGGAAGATACCAAGAGTGGACCATTGGATTATAGGTTTAGAATTGGAAGGGACCTTAGAGATCATCTTGTCTAAATGCCTCATTTTACAGACCCAAGGGTAAAGGACATTGCTCCAGGTTCCATATGGAGTATTTAGCAGAGTCCAGATTTTTTTTACTTTATACAGAGGAGAGAAAGAAGTAGCAGTGGGGAGTGATGAGAAAGGGCATAGGGTGCTTATGTCCTGGTAGGGTTTTAGAATCTGAGCTATCTTTTCTACTCTTACCAAGTTAGATGTTGCAACATCTGCCTAAGCATGAGACAGTGCTAAAAGATTTCTTTGCTTATGTTGGTGACTGGTTTGAAGGGCTCTGTGTAGTTTGCACTCTTCCATACCCTTGGAAAGGCATTTAGGTGGCACCATGGTGCACAGAATTCTGAAGCTGAAGTTAGGAAAAGCTGGAGTTCAAATTTGACCTTAGACATTTACTAGCTGGGAAAGTTACTTAAATTCTGTTTGACTTAATCCACTGGAGAAGGATATGACAAACCACTCCAGTATCTTTGCCAAAAAAACCTCATGGATATTATAGAGTTATGAAGAGTCAGATATGACTGAACAACCATAAAAGACAGACCTTGGAAAATTTTCCTTTCTTCACATTTTTTTTTTCTTTTGAACCTTTGTAATATTCCCACCCCATCATCCTTATCCCACATGGTATTTTTCCCAATTACATATACAGATAATTTTCAGCATTTATTTTTATAAAATTTGAGTTCTAAATTTTTCTCCCTTCCTCCCTTCTGCCCTCTCCAAAGCTGCAAGCAATGAGATATAGGTTATTCATGTACAACATATTAATCATATTTCCACATTAATCATATTGTGAAAGCTTCTTTCAAATTTTTGTAAAATCTAGGAAATGACTTCCTGATGTGGAAATGTTCTTGTTCTTTCGTAATGAGCAAGGACTTTCTCTCTCTCTCTTTTTTTTTTCCCTGAGGCTGGGGTTAAGTGACTTACCCAGGGTCACACAGCTAGGAAGTGTTAAGTGTCTGAGGTCAAATTTGAACTCAGGTCCTCCTGAATTCAAGGCTGGTGCTCTATCCACTGCGCCACCTAGCTGCCCCAAGCAAGACCTTTCTCAAACCTCATCTCCCATTGTTTTCTTATCTTATCCAGAAAGAGACCTTTATGTCACTTCCTAGGAATCTCCTCACTATGCTGTCTATACTTTGGCCATTATCCTCATTTGTCCTCATTCAATTTTGGATTCCATTCCTGATTTGTGTCTTCCCTATCTTTCTCCATCTCTCTGGACATCTCTAGACTAGGCCACCACCAGCAAACTCTCTTCCCATTTTCCAAATCCCTTTATATATTGTCTTTACTTATTAGGATATAATTTCCTTGAGGGCAGGAACTCTTTCCTTGCTCATATTTGTATCCCTAATGCTTAGAACCATATCTGATAAATAGGAAGTACATACACAATACATGTTCTATCTAGCTGTGATCTGTCTATCATCTGTGTCTGTCTATTTATCTCCTATATTTTGAGTTGCTCTGAGATAGTAGCTTAGTCAAGAACTCTTGATTTTTGGCACCCTATTAATTAAATGCAAAAGAGGGAGTCAGAGGAAGAGAGCCTTGACTTGGGAGTTGTCCTCTGTCTGCTGCATATAATATTTTGCTTCCTAATTGGAGTAAAATATTTATTTATTTATATTTTTGACATGAGATAAACCTAAGTGAATTTCAGTGACTGGGTTTAAGAGGAGAAAGTTTCCAGTGGGTTAGATGTGGAACTAATGTGGAGTACCTTGAATTCAGGCCTTGAGCAGAGTCTCAGGAAGAAATAAGAAAAAAAGAGAGTTACCATCAATGCTTATACAAACTTACAAATACAAGGTAGAAGAGGCATGACCAAATAGCAATTTCTGTGACAACATGGGGATTTTAGTGAACTTCAAGTTCAAAATGAATCAATATGCCAAAGAAGCCAACAATATAGTGCAATCTTTGAATGAATGAAAATTTTAAAAGCATTTATTAGGCGCTTACTATGTGCCAGGAACTGTGTTAAGCATAACGGATACAAATGTAAAGACAAGACAATCCTTGTCATCAAGGAGCTTACTGTCTAAAAGGGGGATTTTGGAGGAATCTTTTGGTTAGGGAAATCAGAGAGAATGGGGATTTGAGGGCAAGTGGTTGTCATGTTCTTTACAGGAATATTAGGGTTGATTTAATTATTGTTCTCAGAGCTAGAGTTGGAAAAAGGAAAGTATGGAGAAGAAGGGAAAAAATGTATTCTCAGCAATATATCATAGTGATAGATAGGAAGTGGTATGGTGAGTCTGAGAACAGAAAGACTATAATATGGTGGACTATTCACCAATCAGAACTCAGAGTTATAGGGGTGGAACTTAGCTTCTGGTCCAAGGTGGAAGCCAAAGATAGTATGGGATGGAGATGATTTAGTGTCCAGGGCAGTGAATGTGATAGTTCTTACTCTTACCAGGTCAGACAACATCTGCAGTACTATGATTGGATCTGAGCACTATCCAATATACTTTTGGAGAGCTCTAGCTTGGAAAACTTTCTTTCCTTTGAACTGAAAGCCATAATTCTGCAGTTTTTTTCCTATAGTTCTTCCTTTTCTCTGAGGCTAAACATAACAAATCTATTCTTTCTTCCTTATGCTATCTTAGAAACTCAACCCTCTAATATTTCCCTTCTCCATAGTAAACATCTTTCAACAGGTATACAAATGGCACAGTTTTTAGTCTTCTCACCATACTCATCAACCTCATTTGAAAATTTTCGTTGATATTTTTAAACATCATCTTCGTTTCCAGTATGTCTGCCCTATTTTCACCTTGAGACAACCATCACTTTAACAAAGAACTGAGTGAATCAAAACTTACCAACAACTAAATAAAATATGACAGTATATTGCTATGTTCCATCTCCATAGTCTTCCATCTCAGTAAAGAAAGGAGGGAAGCACATTCTCATATCTTTTTTTTTCAGGACCAGACTTATTCATTAAAATTATACAGCATTATTTTTATTTTTATTGTTGTTTTCCTTCTATTTACATTTTTGTAGTCATTGTGTGTATTATTTTCCTGCTTCTACTTCCATCACTTTTTATCAGTTCTTAAAAGTTTTCTCATGACTTCTTTTTTTCATAGTGTTCTTTTATTTGTTGTGGTTGATCAGTTGTTTTAATCATGTTTGATTTTTCTTGACCCTTTTGGGGTTTTCTTCTAAAAGATACTAGAGTATTTTCTATTTCCTTTTCCAGCTCATTTTACAGATGAAGAAATGGAGGCAAAGAGAGTTAAGTGACTGCCCAGAACTACAGCTAGTAAGTATTTGAGGCCAGATTTAAATTCAGAAAGATGAGTCTTCTGGACTACAATAGTAATACTCCATTATATTTAGGGCTACAGTTTGTTCAATCATTCCCTGATTGGTGAACATCCATTCTGTTTCCAATTCTTTGCTCCATCAGCCTCCTTTGGATATATAATATCTTGTCAATGTGTTCCTTAAAGTGGGATGTCTAGAGCTAAAAACAGTATCAGATGTGGTATGATGATAGTATTATAGTGGGACTATTATCCCCTCCTTTCCTTGTCCTGGCACTGTGTTTCTATGGATATAGTGCAAGAATACATTAATTTTTTACTCAATGTCATATTCTTGACTCACCTTAAACTTATAGTCCAATGAAAATCCATTAGTCTTTAGTATAACAATTATTGTCTAGACCAATCCTTCCTTCTTCTTTTGCAATTGATTTCTTGACCACAGGTATAAGAATTTATACTTATCTCTATTAAACATTATAATATTACATTAACTCCATCAGTCTAGCTAAGTTGTTTTGGGATGTTCATTGGGTACCACTCTGTGATATCAAGCAGGTTGTTTAATGTCTTTGAAATTCATTTTCATATCTTTAAATGAAGGATATAGACTAGATGTTCTCAGATTCCTTCTATAAATTTTCATAAGGCTTTAGTTCTACATAGATTATACCAATTATGGCAAATCAGCCAGCAAGTGTGCCCCTGAGGTCTCGGCTCAAGGATTGGCACAAATCTGTCCCCTCTGTTGGACAAGCCATATTAAGTGTGTTCTCACTAAGGGTGGGCTAATAGCATCATTTTTTTTTTTTTTTTTTTACTCAAAGAGTCACACATTGGTCCAAGAGTATCGTCTGTCTAAGGCTTCCGGGCCAACTATCCTACAGGTTTTCATGGGTGGTGTGGGCCTCTTGCCCAGCTTTGTAGCTCAAGACTTCTCCAGCTTCCATCAGATAAGCCTTAAAGACATGCCCTACCCCCAGATAGAGCTTCCGTCTGATACTTGGCCTAAATTAAGAGCAGGCGCCCGGCCCCAGGCACGCTGTGGCCTGTCATACATGACAGAGGGGTGCTTCTGGATCCCTCTTACTCCCTACCCCGCAGCTGTTGCTCCCCCTCCATGCTTATTGTCATGAGCCAACGGCAATTGGCAGGGATGCCCTTCTTCTCTACCCCCTCCCACACTAAGCTGCTATGGAAGCTTTAACCTTCCCAATTGGCTTAAAACAGGCTCAGTCAGGGCTAGAAAAGGTTCTGTTTTGTGCTTGGTCTATAATACTTGATTCTGATCTCAACTGCTCCACCATTATGGTGCCTTTTCTTCTTCGGGCTACCTTTGATAGAGAGTTACAACTCCCACTAAAATATTGATGATGCTGTCTGTTGGGCAGGGCTTTGATGGGAATTAGCTCCCTGCTGAAATACAGGATAATAAAGTCACCCTGCTTGTCTACAGCAGTTTATAGTTTTAAAAACAATTTTGTACATTTCTATATAATACATAGGCAGTGATGCATAGTGGGAAGGGCACTGCATTTGGTCTTAAATCCATGTTCTGTCATCTTATTTCTTGGATGACTTTAAGCAAGTCCTATCTCCTCTGTGAGCCTGTTTCTCCTTTGTACAATGAATGAATGAATCAAAGGTCTTTTCTATATCTAAAATTCTATAAGGCTTTTAATTTCCTTGAGTTATAAGCAAGGGAAACATTATTGTCTATATTGACAAATGGGGAAATTGTTATTGCATGAGAATGGTGACATACTATTTTTTAAAATTTAATTTTTTTGTTATAGTTTAAATTCTGAACGTTCTCCCTCCCTACCCACACAGCACTAGAGAAGACCACCATTTGACAAAAGATGTGTATGTGTATATAAGACCAAACTATGCATACTTCTATTTATCAGTTCTTTCTCTGGAAGTGGTTAGCATCTTCCTTCATGAGTCTTTTGTAGTTTATTTGAATATTTATAATTCTCAGAATAACTTAGTTGTTCACAGTTATTCTTTGAACAAAATTGCTGTTATCCTACCAAACATTTTCTTATTTCTGCTCATTTAATTCTTCACCATTTCATGCAAATTTTTCCTTGTTTTTCCAAAATCAACCCAGCTCATCATTTTTTTAACAGTACACTAGCAACTTACTATTGATAATAATAGCATTTGCATGATGGTGCCTGAAGAGATATCAAGTTTTTAATAAATATAATCTCATTTTATCCTCACAGCAACCTTAGGAGGTAGATTCCATTATTATTTGCATTTTACAGATGAGAAAACTGATACAGGTATAGGTTAGTGACTTGCCTAGGGTCACAGAGCTAGTAAGTATCTGACTCTGGATTTGAACTTCAGTCTTCTAGTCTCAAAGTTCAGTGTTCTATCCACTGTATCACTTTGTGACAGAACAGAAGATTTGAGTTTGCTGACATTTGTCAGCCATGTGGTCTTGGGCAAGTTAAGTGAAATCTTTATACCTCAATTTCATCATTTATAAAATATTTTTGCTACATACTTCAAAGAGTAATTTTGAAAAAAATCACTTTGAAAGACTTTAACTATGAAATATTGTAAACTCTTATCATTATTTATTGGTCTTAGGTAAATCACGTGACCAGTTAGTGTTAGAAGGTTGGGACTAGAGCTCATACTCTTGCCATGAAGAGCCTGGCCACGAGAGAGGTCCCAGTCTTTAGCATTAGCACATGCTCAGATTTGCCATTCAGGATAGGTAGAGCACATCTGATATTTTCTGCCTGATTCCAATATACTTTTTCTTCCCAATAGTAAACAATGATACGAGCCACGAGTCAGGGGAGGAGCACCAACTGTCTTTTCTCCTACCCCATTTGACAAGTGGGTGTGATTGTATTGATTAATTATTTTCTTTTGACTCTATATTCTTTTATGATCATAAATGAATGAGTATCTAGAGATAGGATTGACCCAGTGATAACTTGTGACCTTCAGGACATCAGAAGAGCCATCAGAAGTCCCTTGGCAACCAGAATTGGTAGCAAAAGCCATTGGATCCAACAGTAGCAGCAATTAAGCCCAGTGAGGATCCAGAAAAACAGATGAGCAAACATCAACTGAATGATCCAATCCAACTTGATTTATCCATCAGCTGAGATGCCTTGCTTCTCAAGGAACCAACCCAACTAAAGAAGGCAGTAGTTCATCTCTTGCTTAGATCTTGCTCTGAAATAAATTTAGTAGAGACTCTTGGCCCACTCTTTCCAGTAACTGTATATATGCAGAGGAGAGAATATATTTCTTGTTTGGGGGGTGTTTGGTAACTTCTGTCCTGGTTATTTCTATGTAAAAACTAATTGATATTAAACTAGTTGATTGATATTTAGAAGGAAACCAGATGGGGCTCATAAGAGATTCTAATAACTCTTCAGGATTACTTCTAGAAATCAAGGGAGTAAAAGAAGTCAATTGCCTTGTACAGTCCCAACCTAAGAGAGCTATACTTGGGAAAGTGAGCAAAGAAATGATGCTATACTCTTTCCACTAAACCATAGTCCTAGGTAAGATGGATCAGACAGAGTATACCCCTATTATTCTTTTGGGGCAACTTGTACATAGTTCCTTTTAGGAGCTAGAAAGTTTAGAGCAGTTGTATTAAACTCAAATAGAAGCAGATCTTATATTGACTTAAAAAACCACAAATTAAATTGTGTTGTATTTTTATTTATTTAAAAAATTTTTTTCCCTATTACATTTTAATCTTCTTGGGACATTGAGTTTGACATTTGACTCTTTTATTTAGAGTAGTATCATGACCAAGGACATGTAATACTACTTTTCTGCAGTGACAATAGAAACTTAGATTGACTCACAGAGCATATGGAACACTAGAAGAAGATGCTTTATATTCTTATATTCAGAGCTTATTCTTTAATTAAATTCCTTAATTTTCATAGGAGGAAACTGAAGCCCAGAGAACTTAGGTGAATTGCCAAAGATCATGGAAAAGATAACTGGTTGTTATAGCACATCTTCTTGGAAGGAAGACCAGAAAGTGTAAAGATTCCTCTATCCTTATTTAATTCCAAATTCTGTCTCTGTATATTTTTGGTCCACTTTGACTTCAGTGGAAGGAGCTGCCAACACCGACAATTCTATTAATGCCTATTTAAAATCCTTTTCTTAAACAGTTTCATGGAAAAATATGTGATGATGGCTTGTTTTGCAGTTTCACCACTTGCCAAAGGGAGTACAGTGGAATGAAAAGGACATTAGATTTGGAATCAAAAGATCTGTGTCCATGTCCTGGCTCTGTCCTTTATCAGCTGTTATTTTGGGTGAGTAACTGAACCTCTTTGAAAGTTTCTCCATTTGTAAAACAGGAATAATAGTACTAATTTTGTCTTTCTATCTTACAGGATTGTTTCAAGGAAAGTCTTTTGCTGTATAAACCTTGAAGTGCCATAGAAATGAGAGTGATATTATCTTTTAGGTTGTGCTTGACACCTTTCTATTGCATTAAAAAAGAGTCCTCTTGTTTTGATCTCAGAGGAAGAAGACCACTGGTAAGATGTTTTTGATCAGGAAAGGAAGCTGATCGTTTCACTCTCTCCCTTCTTCTGACTCCCTGGGTTCTTTTCTTTCCAAAGCTCTCTCAAACTCTACTGTTTGTCAGATGTGTTCACTCCAATGAGCAATGCTTGTGTATATACTGTCTTTCTGTCTTGTATATTTTAGCTAGGAGCCTCCAGGCTTCTCTGTGAAGTCCTGACAAGGGAAATCCCATAATGAAGGATTTCACGGAGCTCTACAGACTGAAGGGGGTTTTTCTTCCCATCTGTCATTTTACTTTAAGCCTTGACCTCTCTGTTCCCATGTAAGGCAGTGCTGGAGAAGAGGTCTGAACTCGGTAACCAAATGGTTGGTCTTGGTCCTCTTGAATTCTTTGCTGTGTGAACTGGAGCAATTTACCAGAGGTCCTCATGATGCTGAAATGGGGGAGGAAAAGGAAGCATAAAAACTGTCCTTCTCAGGGTCTCTTTCAAAAAGGACATACCTAGGGTCAAATGATCATAGAATGCTAACACTGGAAAGGACCTTAGAGTTGCGTTAGCTCACACCCATTTTTGGAAATAAGAAAATTGAAGCTCAGAGCAGAAATTGACTTTTTCAAGGTCACAAATCCAGTTGGTGGCAGATATAGCCCTTGTATGTTTGGGAAGCAGCACTGATGAAAGATCAGGGAATGTTGAAGCTTTCCTTTTGTGTATCCCTTCTAGCCTAGAGAAGCTCGGTTTTTACCCTCACTTCTGTTTATTGGGTTATGCAAGCGATAGAATGCTGGGCCCAAAGTCTGGAAGACTTATCTTTTTGAATTTAAATACAGTCTCAGACACATACTAATGGTGTGACTCTGGGCAAGTCACCAAACCCTGTTTAGCTCAGTTTGCTTATCTACCAAATGAGAAGGAAATGGCAAACCACTTTAGTATCTTTGCCATACATATGTACAAACATGCTCACACAATATACACATATATGTTTGTATGTGTACATACATATACCCACAAATATAAATATTATCTATATACATGCATGTACACACTTTATATATATATATATATATATATATATGTACTTGAGAAAATCCTGGGAGTTGAACTAACTCAGAGATAATCTAATCTACTCTTTATTTTAAAGATAAGGAAGTTGATGCTCTGAAGGTCATATGGTGGCAAAGTTTAGTCTCCAACTAAGTTCTGACTTCACTCCAGTTTCTTTTATTTTATCATATTCATCTTAGTACTGATCCCTTGAAGTCTGTCTGCCCATCACTCAATAGCCGAAGACCCATTCCTTATAACCCAATAGTTTTTTTTTTATTTTATTTATAAAATTTTTTGACAGTATATATGCATGAGTAATTTTTTTTATAACATTATCCCTTGTATTCATTTTTCCACATTATCCCCTCCCTCCCTCCCTCTACTCCCTCCCCTTGATGACAGGCAATCCCATACATTTTACATGTGTTACAGTATAACCTAGATACAATATATGTGTGTAAATCCCATTTTCTTGTTGCACATTAAGTATTAGATTCCGAAGGTGTAAGTAACCTGGGTAGATAGACAGCAGTGCTAACAATTTACATTCACTTCCCAGTGTATAACCCAAAAGTTTTTGACAGAATAGGCTTGATTCTCAGAATGGCTTGATTACTGGCCAACTTTCCCATGTCAATGTGGTAGGGGGTTTATTTTAAAAAGACAGACTCACATGCATGCACACATACAACCAAATTTTTAAAAAGTGAACAGTCATGAAAGCTTAGAGAGAAAATATGCAGCACTGGGCTTGCGCTGCCTTGAAAGGGCAAACTCTTCAAAATTCACAAGGATTCTGATTGTTTGAAATCCTGGTAACAGTTCATCTTCCCAGAGACCTTGTTCACTTATTAGAGTTCTTAAAACCCTTTTGTTTGTAAGCTTGCTGTTGAGTACAGAAAGCATTCTCTTTTCTATCAGCACACAGCTGTTCAGTGAAAGAAAGAGTTGAAGGGGAGAAAAAAAGCAAAAAAAGCAAAAGAAACTTGGAGGAAAAGGAGAAGAAAAAGGAACAATCTGGGGATACAAACATGGGAAAAAAATGACCTAAGCCAAAGAGAAGACCTAGGCAAGCAACAGCTGTCTGACAAGAGTATGCTGTTTCAAGAGTGTGAGAAAGAGAATAATTATCATGCTGCATTTGGGGGGGAGAGCAGTGAAATCTTAGGAAATATGAAACTCATAGCAGAGCTGGAGAGATTTCATTCCCCTCTTCTTTGGTTCTAGGCCTTAGTAAGGGCCTTCCCAAAATTTTTGAAGTATATAGGAAGGGGGTAGTGACTTTTTATGAATTTGAGTGGCTGTTGAAAGAGAAAAACTAAAGAAAGTGGACGAATCTGATCAGCTGAAGTCACATAAGATAAGTATAACTGATCATATGCAGTGTGATCTATTATTCTAACCTTGTTTTCCTCTCACACATTAGGATAATTTTTTCCTTACAAGGTATTGAAACTATTCTTGGGACTTAATTGATTCAGGGGACTAAAGGCTCAGGATTTTGATGTTACTTCCTACATAACAAAGGAGATACAAGGAATTCCAGGTACTCTCTGAAGCTTAGCTGTCAGACTGATAGGCAACTCAGAGTAGACTTCAATAAATATGCTTGTTGAATAACCTTCTCTTGCTATGGTGAAGAAAATCTCCTTTCAGTGACTGGTGGATGACCCATATTAGGTATTTCATTGCAGTATTGAATATACACTATCTGGGGATTGATTTGACTCAAGCTCAACACAAGCATTTGCAACTTGACTTCAAGCTAATCATATATGTAACTCAGAATTTAGGCACACTGGAGATAAGTTCCTGGGCAACTTCTGGCCACTTGATTTTCCAAAATTGAAAGGTTTTGGCATTTTGGAATGACTTGGTAAATCCCGGATTATCTATTTGATCCTTTCTCTGCTCTGTGAAAAGGTTCTTTGTCATTTAAAACATTCACTGTTCCTTCAACCCTCCAAGGGGAATCAGATAATTTGACTTTTAGTGAGGGATAGGGGATGAGCTGGCTATTCTCACCCCAACATCACGAAAACTTCCATATGGAATGAGAATTCAATTAGGTTAGCCTGTACCTGGGACACTGATTCCATTTTTTGGCTTTGCATTTCTTTTTTTAAATAAGTGATTGAAGATCATTCTTGGGGTGGATGAGTTTGAGGGATCTTCATGCTGCATGTGCTGTAGCCAGTTCATATCAATTCATAAGAATGGAGAGTTAAACTTTCAGTGTGAGAATTTATTCCTTGGAAATTGGTAAACACCACAAATTGGGGCTTGATTGATTATTTTTTTTTTAATTTATTGAATATCTAGATGCTGTGGATGAAATAATAGTACAAGATTAATCCTTGTTCTTAAGAACCTTGTAGTTCAGTTGGGGAAGATGACATGGGAAAAGCAAACACAATTGGTCACATTCATATATTCATATAAGTGAAATAGATGATACCTCTGAGATCTCTTTCTTGCTTTAAGATTTCATGTCTCTAAGAGTTAGATAAATAGTAGAAACAGTGAGGGCTGGAGGAATTCTGAGGAGACAAAGTTCACTTTTGGTTAGGGTAGACAAAGAGAGAAAAAACATTAACTTGATCTCATAAAGCATTCAGCTATTGATTTAGCAATTTCCCTTCTCTGGAAACATCCTGTTCTGAAGATGGAAGTACTACTTCATTATTCATGCATCTTGCAAAAAGACCACTACCAACACTTAGAACAGAAGGGATCCAGAGAGTTAACATAGAGATGGATCCAGAGAAGATAAGTTGGTTGGGGAAAGGTTTGATAGTCAAGTCAACATAATAAAGCAACCTATGTCAGGAACAGCACTGAGTACTAGTTATAAAAGAGAGGCAAAAAATAGTTCCTCCTTTCACAGTCTAATGGGGAAGACAACATGCAAGTAGCTATGTAAAAAACAAGATAATAGGCTTGACATATTAGAAATAATCTAGAGGAAAGGCACTAGCATTGAGGAGGATTCGGAAAAGCTTCTTGCAGAATTGAAATTTTAGCTGAGATCTGAAGGCTTCCAGGGAAGCCAGGAGAGGGGGGAATGAATGGGAGACAGCTAGGTAAAAAACATGGAGTCAGGAAATGAAGTGTCTTGTGAGGTGAACCCCAAAGAGATCAGTATGCAACACTAATTCAGAAAGTATATCAGGATGGGGTGACAGAGTAAGGTTCAAGAAGACTAATAATAATAATAGATAAGTAGGACTGGAGATCTGGAGAAAGTTTAGATCTAGATAAATAGATCTCAGACTCAATAGAGAGGAGTAACTGAATCCTTGGGAACTGATGAGACCATCAATCAAAGTAGTATAGAGAGAGCAAAGAAGAGGGCCCGGAGAGAGCTTTTGAGCAGATAGCAGTTATGCTCTGGATGAAGACCCAGAGCAAAGGAAACTAAAAGGAAGAGGGTTAGACAGGTGAAGAACCATAGAGAACCAGGTCACAAAAACCTAGAGAGAAAAGACTATCAAGAAGAAGGTGATTGGAAGTCAAGTTAGATAAAGCACTGTGCTAAATGCTTTACAAAAATTTCATTAGATCCTTATACAAACCTGTTGTTATTAGCCCTTCTTTACAGTTTAGGAAACTGAGGCATATAAAAGTTCATTGATTGTCTGGGTTCATAGCGTTAGAATGTCTATTTGCTTTTACAGTTAAGAGATCACTGTTAATGTTGCTACAATCCTGCCTAGAAACAAGGGAATGATCATCTTTGGGCAAAGTATAAGGATATCAGGCAAAGGAACTGAGGCTGTTGATTTGGGAGAGTTTCCTAATAATCAGGGCAATCCAAAGATAGAATTGTCTACCTCAAGAGGTAGTAGATTCCTCCTCGGTGGAGGTGTTCAAGCTGCATGTTGGGTATTTTGCAGTGAGGAGTCTTTCAGTTAGGGGTTGGACCACGTTGACTTCTAAGGACCCTTCCACTTCTCAGATTCTGTGTGTCTGGAACATGATAGCCATCTTTACACATGTGAAGGGTTGTTATTTGGCAGAGGGACTGAGTTAGTTCTGTTTGGCCCCAGAGGGCAGAATGAGGAGCAATGGGTGGAAGTTGGCATGAGGTTGATTTCAGCCCAATAAAAGAAAGAATTCCCTAACAGGTTGAGTCATCTGAAAATGGAGCAGAAAGCTCAGGGATAGCGAATTCCCTGTTACTGGAGGAATTCAAAGATGCACCAGATGGCTATCTGATAGATATACTCCATAGAGAATTTTTGCATTGGGAGAGATTGGACTAGATGGCTGAGGTCCCTTAAAGGTCTTTGGTTCTGTGTCTCTTTCAGTTCAACTTTTTTTTTTTTTTTAATTCTATAATTCAGTAGAAGTAGATACCTTCTTATCCTCTCTCTCCCTTGCATATACACATGGCTGAGAAAAACTCCTGCTTCTAATCTGGTCAGGATACAATAGGGGGGGGCAGGTGAGCAGAGGGAAGGGGCCATTAAGGGTATTGTTCAAATTTTTATTAAGGCCTTTATAGATAAGGGTCAGAACCTTGAACGGGGCCCAGGTGCTCCCAGAGCAATCTGGGTGTTGTCTAAGTTTGAACAAGTTAAGGTGCAGGACTTGGGAGTGTATCAGAGGCCTTTCTGCTATTACCGTTAATTGCATGCTTATTAAGCATTACAGAATACGTGAAGGGCCAGGTTTTCCCCCGCCCACCAGCATTCAACCTCTGTCATAAGGAAACAGAAAGCAAAGCAATACAAGGATCTGGGCAGTGCCTTAAAGGAAGAACATATGCAGCCCAGAGGCAAATGGTAACCACAGGTCTCTCTCTTCTTGGCTTTTACTGTAGTCTAGACAATTTTGCAAAGTTCCCTCCAGTTCTGTATTTCTATATCTTTGCAGCCTAAGTTATTTTTCTCACTACATTAACCCAGATTTTGAAAGTAATTTCCATCCAAGTTCTTTTTATTTTAGGGCTTTTACGAGATATAGGGCACTCCATTTATAATGGACTGATAAAGCATATCACATAATTTAATCTATTCATTTTAAATAGAGGGTATCCGAGGTCCAGGAAGACTAAATGATTTTCCATGGTCACATAGATAGATATCGGCATCTGAGGTTTGTTCCAGTTCTAAATCTACAATCTTATCACAGAATCACAGAATTGGAGAGTTAGAAAGGAACTCTACAGTTCTCTAATCTAACCCATATGTGAAAGGAATCCCCACTATAGCATACCTGATAAATAGTTGTCTGTTTAAAGACTCCCCTAAAAGGGACACCTACCATTACTTGAAGAAGTCCATTGCATTTTGGGACAGCTTTAATTATTAGGAATTTGGGGGGGGGTTTCCCTGAATCAATCTAAATTGGCTCCATTCCATCATCTGCCTGATATTCTCAAGGATCAAACAGATCAAGTGTTATATCTCCTTTTCAACACAGCCTTTCTAATATTGGAAAATAGTTATCATGTGTCCTTAGAATCTTTTTTTTTTTTTTCCCTCTAGGCTAAACACATCCTGTTCCTTTAATGGATCTTCAAATGACATAGACTTAGGCCTCCTAAACTTTCTTGGTTGTTATACTCTGGACGCTCTCCAGTTTTTCAATTTACTTAAACCAAGGCACCCCAGAGCTGGAAAAAAAAAACACTCCAGATAAAATCTGATAAGAACAGAGTACGGAGAGGGCTATCCAATTCCCCCCACCCCCAGAGTTTGCATCCCACAATGGAATTAAATTTTTTGTCTATTACATTCATACTGCTAATTTATAATTGAGATTGTACTCCACTAACACCCTCAGATGGTTTTTCCCCCAAAATTACTCTCTATCTATGCCAGCCTCATTTTATATTTGTGAAGTTGATTTTTTTTTTTAACCACTTGAGTATAAGATTTTATAGTTGTTATTTTTTGAATTTCAGGACAGTGGATAGAGAAAATGCTGGATCTGGAATCAGGAAAACTCATCTTCCTGGGTTCAAATCCAGTTTCAGACACTTACTCGCTGTGTATTCCTGGGCAAATCACTTAACCCTGTTTCCGTATCTATCGAATGAGCTGGAGAAGCAAATGGCAAACTACTCCAGTATCTTTGCCAAGAAAACCCCAAAAGGAGTCAGTTAAGAGTGGGACATGATTGAAATGCCTCAACAACAACAAAAAATTGAATCTCATATAATTAGATGTAGCCTCATCTTCTTTTTGTTCTCATATATTGGCTAATTTTTTGTTATCTGCAAGTTTTGTTATCTATGCAGGGGTCCTAGTGGCATAGTGCAGGGTTTCTTAAACTTTTTCCACTCACAAATACTTTTTGTCTGAGAAATTTTTATGAGAACCTGTGCATATAGGTCTGTAAAATAGGTATATAAATCAAACATTTACTGACAATAAATAATAATTTCATGACCCTCACATTCAGTTACATGATTCCATGTGGGTCTCAAATCACAGTTTAAGAAACTGGGGCATAATGGACAAAATGTGAGACTTCTAATCAAGAAGACAAGTTTAAATCCTGCCTCAGAGACTTATTAGATGTTTGATCCGAAGTGAATTATTTAATCTCTTTCACTTTCAATTTCCCCATCAGTAAAGAATTACCTATCTCATAAGGTTGTTGTGAATGTCAAATCTCTGTTTCTGCTGGTTTTTGTAAGTTATATACAGAAATGCTAATAATTTATGCATATTGATTTTATATTCTGCAACTTTACTGCAATTGTTTCAATTAATTGTTTACTATATTTTCAGGGTTTTTTATAGGCTATATAACATGCTAAAAAAGTGAATATTGTTTTCTCTTCCTTATGTTTATTCTTTTGGTTTCTTTTTTTTGTTGTTGTTGTTTTTTATTATAGCTAGCATTTCTAGAATTATTTTAAATAGTAGTGGTGACAGTGGACATCCTTGGTTTACCCTTGATTTACTGCAGAGGTTTCTAACTTTTCTCAATTACATATAAGGTTTATTCTAGTTTTAGTTAGTGAATAGCCAGAAGAAATGATGATCCTATTCTTCTAGGCTTGGCTTTTATTACATAAAGCTGACACACTTAAACCTTAGCCACATCTAATTCTAATTAGAGCTGGCTGCTAAAACTCTCCCACAAGTTTATTGATGTGACCATTATAATTCTGTCATCCTTATCCTGAACATATCCCCAATAAAACTTCCTTACCCCTAAATGTCTCCAAAATGGCATAGGCCCAAGTGCCTCCTCCTTTCCTGTGACAAAGATTAGCTTTTCCTAAAAATTGACCCTGGACCTCATTGGTTCCAGCTTCCTTGAAGCTTCCTGCTCACCCGAGTACACAAAAAAGTCCCCCACACAAGGATTCTGAACCTTTCAGACTTGGTAGTTGTCTGAGACCATGAGAATTGCAATGCTCTACCTTGATGACCTGCTAATTCATATGCCTTTCCATAAGGAGGAAAGAGAGATTCCATTTACCAAAGTTGAAAAGAAATGCTGCAAAATACTTGTTGCATGTGTTACAGAAAAGTACACTTCCTTCTTGTCAATAGTTCAGTGACTTTAAAGTGCCTTATTTCATCCCAACATTGAACCTGAACTGAGAGTGATGTCCTTAGAGATGTCTTCAACTGATTCTCCTAGAACTTTTTCATGTTATATTAATCGGAAGTACCTCTATTCCTGGGTTTGCTTTCATAGGGACAGGAATTTCTTCTTATAAAAAGGAACTCATCTTCCAGCGGCCATGAGTTTATCCCTCACTGACCATCATCTCATGAGGAGCTTCACAGAAAAACAAAGCAATAAAGGTCCCAAAAAGTGATGAGATTTAATTAATTAATTAATAGAAAGCCAATCAAGGCTTTCTAAATTCTCTTTTTGTCTCACAGATTCTGTTGGTTTCATTTTCATATTGACCATTTACCCCTATCATTTCAAGTCCAAATATTGTAGAGAAGTAAACTAAAAGTTTGGCAGCTCTGCTTTTTTTCTGTTGTCTATGCTCATCATTCCATTTACCCTAAATAGAAATCCTGTCCCTTCTTAGATCTTCTTGAATTTGGTATGACCCAAAACCAACCTTTTACTACTTCTTAATTTTTCTTGCTAACCTCAACTCATTTTGATCTGTGGCATTCCTTTTGCCATTCTTACAGGACTATGGCATAGCTCTATATTTATCCGCTGGTACTTGCCCTGGCTTCCATATCTATTCATGTTCTTTAAAAATCTATTTTGGTTGATGAATGTCCTGTGCATCCACATTAGTTTCTTTAGACATCTTTTTTTTTTTTTTTCTTTATCACTGAAATCCTTTTTCTTTCAAAATTTTTATCTTGGGAGACCCTTTCCCTCTTGGATTAATTTTCCTTGTAGAATTTTAAGCTATAGAATCCTATTTTTGAAAAGTATTCTCCCAAAATAGGGTATATGTCTTATCATGCCAGGATTTCCTCTCCATTTTTATCCCAGATTCTAACAGGTAACAGTCACTTCCCTTTCAGAATTCCAGTTATGTCCACCCCAGCAATGAGTGCTTCCCTGTTTGCAATAATAAGGTCCAGAACAGAAGCTTTCCTTGTTGATTTCTCCAGGTTTTGAAGAAAAAAATTATCATGAAGACTAGTCAAGGAATTGTTATTTGGTCTGTTTGGGGGTGGGGAAAGAGGAGAAATGTCTCTCCAGCAGATGTCTGGATAATTGAAATCTTCCACAATTGCTATTACATACCTTTGTGTCAGGCTCGTGATCTGTTTCTCAAACTCCTCATCTATTTCCTTTCTGCCCATGTGGTCTGTAATATGTGCTGATGACAAGACTGTTTTCCTTTCTGCCTCTTCATCCAAATGCTCTTTACCATGGCTTCCGCTTCTATTTCCTGGATTTCCTCACATCTGTGTATTTTCTTAATATACAATATTATTTCACCTCCTTTCCTTTAAAATACAGCTGCCAAATAATATTCTAAATAGGTGGGTCTGCTGCACCATTCTCATGTTATACAAAACAAAACAAAACAGTTAGTTGGCTGTGCTTTGCCACTAGGATAAAATGCAAACTCCCTAGCCTAACATTAAAGCTGTCAGTCCTCCATAATCTGGCTTCTACCTACCTTTTCAGACTTTTCTTATTATTCCCTTTCATATGTCCTAGGTTGCAGCCAATATATTAGTTATTACCCATTTGTTACTTCATGTTCTGTTTCCAAAGACGTGCCCTCTTTTCTCACCTGTACCTTTCTTTCCTTCCTTTCTTTTCCTTCTTTTCTTTTCTTTTCTTTCTTTCTTTCTTTTTTCTTTTCTTTTCTTTTCTTTTCTTTTCTTTTCTTCTTTCTTTCCTTCTTTCTTTCCTTCTTTCTTTCTTTCTTTCTTTCTTTCTTTCTTTCTTTCTTTCTTTCTTTCTTTCTTTCTTTCTTTCTTTCTTTCTTTCTTTCTTTTCTTTCTTTTCTTTCTTTCTTTCTTCTTTCTTTCTTTCTTTCTTTCTTTCTTTCTTTCTTCTTTCTTTCTTTCTTTCTTTCTTTCTTTCTTTCTTTCTTTCTTTCTTTTTCTTTCTTTCTTTCTTTCTTTCTTTCTTTCTTTCTTTCTTTCTTTCTTTCTTCTTCTTCCTTCCTTCCTTCCTTCTTCCTTCTTCTTCCTTCTTTCTTTCTTTGTCTTTCTTCCTTCCTTCCTTCCTTCCTTCTTTCTTTCTTTCTTTCTTTCTTTCTTTCTTTCTTTCTTTCTTTCTTTCTTTCTTCTTTCTTTCTTTCTTTCTTTCTTTCTTTCTTTCTTTCTTTCTTTGTCTTTCTTCCTTCTTCCTTCCTTTCTTTCTTTCTTTCTTTCTTTCTTTCTTTCTTCTTTCTTTCTTTCTTTCTTTCTTCTTTCTTTCTTCTTTCTTTCTTTCTTTCTTTCTTTCTTTCTTTCTTTCTTTCTTTCTTTCTTTCTTTCTTTCTTCCTTCCTTCCTTCCTTCCTTCTTCCTTTCTTTCTTTCTTTGTCTTTCTTCCTTCCTTCTTTCTTCTTCCTTTCTTTCTTTCTTTCTTTCTTTCTTTCTTTCTTTCTTTCTTTCTTTCTTTTCTTTCTTTCTTTCTTTCTTTCTTTCTTTCTTTCTTTCTTTCTTTTCTTTCTTTCTTTTCTTTTCTTTCTTTCTTTCTTTCTTTCTTTCTTTCTTTCTTTCTTTCTTTTCTTTCTTTCTTTTCTTTCTTTCTTTCTTTCTTTCTTTCTTTCTTTCTTCTTTCTTTCTTTCTTTCTTTCTTTCTTTCTTTCTTTCTTTCTTCCTTCCTTCCTTCCTTCCTTCCTTCTTTCTTTCTTTCTTTCTTCTTCTTTCTTTCTTTCTTTCTTTCTTTCTTTCTTTCTTTCTTTCTTTCTTTCTTTCTTTCCTTTCTTTCTTTTCTTTCTTTCTTTCTTTTCTTTCTTTCTTTCTTTCTTTCTTTCTTTCTTTCTCTTCTTTCTTTCTTTCTTTCTTTCTTCCTTCCTTCCTTCCTTCCTTCCTTCCTTCCTTCCTTCCTTCCTTCCTTTCTTTTTAAAATTGATTTTATTATGATCTTACAAAATAAAATAAGCATTTCCATTGCATAGTAGCAACCTATTTTCTTAGAATTCCTAGCTTGCTGTAGTGCTTAGCCTATGTACATGACTTTTCTGATCCCTCCAATTATTGCTGCTCTCTTTATCCTTACATTATCTAGTATTGATTTATCTATTTACTTGCATTCACCAGTAGAATTAAGGATCCTTGAGGTCAGGATTTAAAAAAAAAATTCCAAAGGCTTTAAAAAAAATTCCTAGCCCAAATATTATTCCTTTATTTTTAACAATCTGAAACAGAGACTTTATAATTCCTGGCATTAAATGACTACCTAACACTAGTCAATTCATGAAACCTTTAGGGTCAGAAGAGATCACTGAAGTTTTTTTCCCTCTTATCTCCAAAGAATTTTAGAGCAGAAGCCCTGACGTGGCTATTTAATCAGTTAAAATACAGCAGTTAGGATTTTAGAGTTGAAAGGATCCTTGAAAGTCATCTTGCCCAACTTCCTCATTTGTATCCATAATGGAGTGGGAAGAACCCTGGATTTGCAATCAAGAGACACAGGTTCAGGAGCAGTTAGGTGGAACAGTGAATAGAGCACTTAGAGTCAGGAACTTCTCAATTCAAATTTGGCCTCAGATTATTTATTAGCTGTGTGATCTTAGACAAGTCACTTAACCCTGATTGTTGCAGAAAGAGAGACAGACAGAGACAGGGAAGGAGAAGGGAGGAAGGGGGAGAAAAACAGAAGAAAGACACACACACACAAAGAAATAGAAGGAGAAAAAAGGGTGGAGAGAGAAACAGACAGGCAGAGACAGAGGAAAGGAGAAGGGAGGGAGGGGGAGAAAGACAGAGAGAGACACACCAGAAAGAGACAAAGGGAGAGAGAAGGGGGAGAGAGAGATACATACAGAGAGATACAGAGAAAGAGATAGAGAGAGACAGAGAGATTCAAGTTCTAGTCCAATCCTTTTGATTTCCCTTGGACAAGTTACTTCACATATCAGAATCCAAGTTTCCTCTTTGAAAAATGATAGCATTTGCTCTATTGTCAATGAGACTCTCAACTTATTTTTCCAGAGTGAGGTTATCTACATCTTCTTTCCAAGAGTCTAGTGTACTCTTCAAACTCCTGTGGTATTTCTTTTCTAATATCACTGGCTTGATCCTCCATTGTAGCATATTCTCCCCACTAATCATTGATTAATGCCCAAGTTCCAATTAACCAATTTACATCAATTCACTTTTACAAAGAGACTTTTTACTGTGAAGATATGGCAAGAATAAAAGTACAAATTCCACCTTCCCCTGCAACACTTGGGTACACTAATCCTCTTAGGCTCAAATTAAAAATATAATGAGAGGTATATACGTAGAAAAACACATGTGGCCAACAGATGCCTTTTGCCTCCTAGATATAAAAGTTCTTTTATTCCTTCATGGACTCCTCATGAAGTTCTTAGGTGTAGCTGTCTGCTGAGCAAGATGAATGGATGCCGATATAGCAGCCATACCCAGCATTTCTCTGTCATAAAGGCTTGCAACCCATGAAATTACTGCCATACTTTTGGAATTATCCTTCCATCTTTTATTGTTGGCCATTACCACTCTTGAGGGCTCTGCCAGTGGTTCTGTTTGCCAGGGGGACTCAGTAGGTGTCTCTGAGGGACTGTTTGAATTTACCAGTCACTTCCAAGTCTGGATATTCATTCACCTGAGATTAGGAAATAAGGAACACTAAAGAAAAAGAATGATATTCACCATGTGGGAGAAAGCATCCAAATCTACCCCCCCCCCCATACACTCACCTGTCATCTTCAAGGAATCTTAAAAGCTTCCAGGAAAGAGACTAGGAGAACACCTAAAACACAATATTCATTAATTCAATTATTCATTAGCAGAAGTATGGTCACCGAGTCTCTATCTGTTGGATTTAAAATAGGCAGGAAATATCCTAGCATGCTCTCTATAATATTCACCAGGAAGGACAAATTCAAGCTACTTTAAGAACAGAGTTTTTACTTGATAATTTCCTCCATTATAAAAACACACTTAAATCCTGAAGTAACTGAATTGAAGGAATACAGAATTAAGTAGGACTGTGGATTTTGTAGATAAAATTGAGGAAAACTTCATAAACGGAATGAGTTTGATTATGGTTTTTGAACTAGATAGTACCTAAATTTTTGAGCTCCTGATCCTTATACAGTAAAGCAGCTCATGATATGATAGAAAGAGCCCTGAAAAAGAAGTTAGGAGAATGGATTCTGATCTTGGCTCTGCCACTAAGTGTGTGAATTTGAAAAACTCACTTTCCCTTTTAGGTTTTTAGTTTCATCATCTATAAAAAGAGACTGGCATTTAATTGGCAAAGATGGAAAAAGACAGAAATAGTCAATATATTTTATAGTCTTTTATTTTTTTCAAATACATAAAAAGATAGTTTTCAACATTCATTTTTGTAAGACTTTGTGTTCCAAATTTTTCTCCCTCTCTGGTAGTGTGCCGCCCCCCACCCTACTCCCCACTTCCCTAAGACAGCAAACAATAAGCAGATTAAACATATTCAGTTCTTCTAAACATATTTACATATTGGTCATATTGCACAAGAAAAATCAGATCAAAAGGGGGAAAATGAGAAAGAAAAAGGAAACAAGTAAACAACAACAAAAGGTGAAAATACTATGATTTGATCCATGTTCAGTTTCCGTAGGTCTCTCTCTGATTGCAGATGACTCTTTGCATCCTAAGTCTATTGGAATTGCCTTGAATTATCTCATTGTAGAAAAAAAGCCAAGTTCATCACAGTTGGTCATCATATAATCTTGTTACTGTGTACAATATTCTCTTGGTTCTGTTCACTTCACTCAGAATCAGTTCATTTAAGTCTTTTCAGGCTTTACTGAAATCAGCTTGCTTATAATTTATTATAGAACAATAGTATTCCATAACATTCATATACCATAATTTACCCAATCATTCTCCAATTGATTGACATCCAGTCAATTTCCAATTCCTTGCCACTACAAAAAGGGCTGCTGCAAAACATTTTTGCACATGTGGATTCTTTTTCCTTTTTTATGATCTCTTTGGGATATAAACCCAGTAGTAGCACTGCTAGATCAAAGGGTATGCACAATTTTATAACCTTTTGGGCATAGTTCCAAATTGCTCTCCAGAACGGTTGGATCACAAAACAGTCAATATTGAAGGGGTTTTAGAAAGCTACTAACTCTAGTGTACTACTGTTAGTACTATAAATATCTCTATTTTTGGAAAACAGTTTGAATTTATAAGAGAAAAGTGACTAAATGTTCTTAATTGACCAAAAAACCAAAGACAATACGCATATCAAATCACTCGGACACTCTTTGTGGCAGTAAAGACTGGAAACAAAGTGGGTGTCCTAGATTGGAAAATGATTAAACATATTGTGGCATGGAAATGTTTTAGAATTTAAACAACCATAAGAAAATATGTATAGACTATACAGGTAATTTAAACAGAACCAAAAATATAGTGTACACAATGACTACACACATATAAGTGAAATTTTAAAAATAAAACAAGCTGAATTCTAGATAATTATAATGATCACTTTTGACTCTGAGAAGTAATGAGGAAACATTTCATTTGACAGTTCTCCAACAATAGTATGGAATGTTATTAGACATGGTTCTTGTGATAGTTGATTTTACTTAATTGTTTTATCTTTTTCAGAAAAGTAGAAAGATAAGTATATATTAAAAGTATAATAAAAGAAGTAAAAGAACCTATAGTAGTTAAAAATATTGAAAAAATTGATATTGGAACAAATGCATTTCTAGTCATATCTGCATTTCAGCAGCAGTTTTAGGATACAAATTATTGCTATTCAATCTTTTTAGTCATGTTGGACTCTTCTTTGATCTTATTTAGATTTTGTTTTATTTTTTGTTTTTGTTTTTGTTTTTTTTTTGGCAAAGATACTGGAGTAGTTTGCCGTTTCCTTTTCAGCTCATTTGACAAACCAGGAAATTGATGCAAGCAGGGTTAAATGACTTACCCAGGGTCACAAACTAATAAATTAAGGTGGATTTTAACTCAGAAAGATGAGTCTTCCTGACTTTAACTTTGGCACTCTATACCACCTAGCTGCATCACTTAGCTGCTCTTTATCATAGATATTTGTTGCTATTTCAACTGATTCAGACTTTGGGAAGGGCTCTATGGTTATCCAATCCCTTACAAGTTGAAAGAATACTGAAAGGGATCCTGCCAGAATAGGTTCACTCTCCAACTCAGCTTCCGTCTTATTGTGTGATCTTGAGGAAATCATTGAATCTCTCTGAGCCTCATAGTAGCTGGAACATGAGTATAATCATACTTTGTCCTGCAGGGCTGTTGTAAAAATCATTGAGATAATGGGTAGATGTGAAAGCTCTTCAGATTCCTCAGAGGGAAAGTGCTATAAAAACATCAGAGCTAACTAAACCCATTCCTACTGTTATTAGCATCTGAAGAAACCCATTTCTCAAGATATTGAGCAATTGGCCAGAAGGCACAAGAAGAACCAACGAGGAGAGCCAGAGAAGGATGGAGGGCCCTTGGTTCCTAAGTCTTTCCCGCTGGATTTTGGAATCTCTCTACCACAGACAAGCTTTTCTGTTGGAATGAGAAATATCCACATCAATCCATTCCATTTCCACAGGGTGCAAGAAAAAAGGTTTTACAGATACTAGTGTCTTCCCTCTGTTTATTCTCTTCTATTTAGCCTCTCTGTATCTTGTTTATAGATAGTTGTTTGCATTTTGCTTCCCCCATTAGACTGCGAGTTCCTTGAGATCATGGCCTGCTTTTTATGCTTTTTTGAATTTTAGCATAATGCCTGACACATATTTGTCTTAGTGGAGAAAGGCTTCCATGTGTACCTCTTATTCTCCCTTCCCTCTTATGTAGTTGATTTTTTGCCAGAAAACCTCTGAACCATGGATGAGAGAGAAAGTTTTTATAGACCAATTTGCCCCCAAACTGACCATATGCATTCTTTCCAGACCTCAGATCTTCTTGGGTTACTCTGACCTTTCCCCCCTTCTTCCCACTCATATCTAGCTTGCATCAGACATTAGCTTTTCCTATTGAGATACAAAGACTAAAGGGTGGAGAAAAACAATCAGAACTGTGGGGACTTGCTCCAATTCTTAAAAGGAGGGCACTAGCTCTAAGGGGAATCAGGAAGTTTCTTATTGTAGAGGGTGAGGGGTTAGCTAAAATGAAATTATTCAAAGGAATCCAGGAGAAAGAGATGAAGAAGAAAATTCCAGACACAGAGGGCAAATGGTTTGCCCTGAAGTCTTCTCTCTGGGGAAAAACACATGGAGGCTACTTGAGGGAGTTTCTTGTGGGAGAATTGTAGAGTAAGTGACAGGAGTGGGGAGGAGGAGTAAGGTATACAAAGATTAAAGGTAAAAGTGGGCAGGTTATGGGAGAACTTTGAATGCCAGACAGGATTTTCTATCTGATATTGGAGATAATAGAGTCATGAAATTTATTGAAGAGGAGGTTGACATGGTCAGATCAGTCTTTTAGAAAGATCACTTTGACATCCAAGTGAAAGAAGAACTGGAATGGGGAAAGTCTTGTCACACAGGAATAGTCCAGGTGTGTGAAAGCCAGGGTCTGCACCAGCGTGGTGGCAATATCACAGGAAAGAAAGGGGCCCGTAGGAGACATTATTGCCAACACTTGTGTATACTGCCACAGGCACCCCAAAATTGAGAAACTCAATTAGGATCATGCAGCAATGGAACAACATGTTTGTTCTGCATTTGTACAATTTTCCATTTAACTTCCATTTTTTTCTGGGAAAAGACATCCTCTCTGTTTCCTTGTCATACCAGTTGATTCACATGTTTCCCTTATTAGATGAGTAATAAATGCTTTTAAATAATATCGAGCCTTCAGGCCACTCCCAGTGCTAAGGTAACATGTTCAAACACTATTTGATTGTTATTACAGTG
Source organism: Sminthopsis crassicaudata (assembly GCF_048593235.1). NCBI lineage: Eukaryota > Metazoa > Chordata > Mammalia > Dasyuromorphia > Dasyuridae > Sminthopsis > Sminthopsis crassicaudata. The sequence continues at coordinate 193,306,966 of NC_133621.1, forward strand.
ATAATAAGAGGAATAATAAGCAGGAATTGCTTTTAATGAATAAATCAGGAAAATACCTTTTACAACATGTTCCACAGACACACATAAAGGATCTCTCTACAGTTTGTTGTGTTGGAGCACATGCTATTTTCCATTAAGAGAGAATTATTCTACAATGATTTATTCAGCTTTTGAGCTGGTTAAGACTCATCTGACAAATACATAACAAAATAAGTGGGATTTCTGTGGATCATCTTGTTACTGCATTAATTCCTCTAACATAATTCATTTTTTGCTAGATTTTTAAAAATAGACATATTTTGGAAATGAGAACATAATTAAATCATTTGAGGTTAAAATTATTCATTCTTATATTATTTTTCTTGAATAGGTAATGAATGAACTTGGAAAACTGATTCTTTATTTAGGATCACAGGGCTCTCCATATGTAATTTCACCTTCCTCCTTATCTCTAACCTGGAATTAATCTGAACCACCATAAAAAGATGAATGCTTACTAGTGTGTTATGATATGAAGAGTCCTGCATTTGGAGTTGGTAGATCTCGGTTCAGAGATATTAAAATCAGGCGTGAGCCACATGAGATAGTAATACTCTCAAGTATAATCTAGTTTGGATTAAAATATAATTGTGAAATGTTTTAAAAAGTTGAAATGTAATACAAAATAAACAGTGTTCGTTTGTGGTTTTATAAAGCAATATGCAGTGGCAAGGATTCATTTTTATTTGAGTTTGACCGCACTGGATGAAATGATTTTTAAGAACCCCCTACCTAAAGGTTCTGATGAAGGCCTCATTTCCAAAATATACAGAGAATTGACTCTAATTTATAAGAAATCAAGCCATTCTCCAATTGAAAAATGGTCAAAGGATATGAACAGACAATTTTTAGATGATGAAATTGAAACTATTTCCACTCATATGAAAGAGTGTTCCAAATCACTACTGAGCAGAGAAATGCAAATTAAGACAACTCTGAGATACCACTACACACCTGTCAGATTGGCTAAGATGACAGGAACAAATAATGATGAATGTTGGAGGTGATACAGGGAAACTGGGACAACTGGGACACTGATACATTGTTGGTGGAGTTGTGAAAGAATCCAACCATTCTGGAGAGCAATTTGGAACTCTGCTCAAAAAGTTATCAAAATGTGCATACCCTTTAACCCAGCCATACTACTACTGGGCTTATATCCCAAAGAAATACTAAAGAGGGGAAAGGGACCTATATGTGCATGAATGTTTGTGGCAGCCCTTTTTGTAGTGGCTAGAAACTGGAAGATGAATGGATGTCCATCAATTGGAGAATGGCTGAGTAAATTGTGGTATATGAATGTTATGGAATATTATTGCTCTGTAAGAAACGACCAGCAGCATGAATACAGAGAGGCTTGGAGAGACTTACATGGACTGATGCTGAGTGAAAGGAGTAGGACTAGGAGATCATTATACACTTCAACAACAATACTGTATGAGGATGTATTCTGATGGAAGTGGCTATCTTCTACAGTGAGAGGATCCGATTCAGTTCCAATTGATCAATGATGAACAGAACCAGCTACACCCAGAGAAGGAACACTGGGAAATAAATGTGGACTGCTTGCATTTTTGTTTTTCTTCCCAGTTTATTTTTACCTTTCTAAATAGGATTTTTCTTGTGCAACAAGAGAACTGTATGTATGTATACACATATATTGTATTTAAGATATACTTTAACACTATTAACATGTATGAGACTGCCTGCCATCTAGGGAAGGGGATGGAGAGAAGGAAAGGAAAAGTTGGAACAAAAGTGATAGCAAGGGACAATATTGAAAAATTATCATGTATATATTCTGTCAATAAAAAGCTATAATAAAAAAAATTTAAAAATCCAATTAAAAAAAAAAAAAGAACTCCCTCCCCCCAAGCTCTGAATCCTAGGGGCCTATTAGGTCCTATTATTATCCCCATTTTACAGAAAAAGAAATTGAGGCAGACAGTGGTTAAGTGATTTGCCAAAAGTCACCTAGCCAATCAATATCTGAGGTTGAATTTGAACTCCAAGGCCAGTGCTCTATGTCTCACCTAACTGCCACTGTGACTACTATCGACTACCCCTGCATGGATTCCGGGTCCTCCTATCTTTGCTGACAACACTTCTTGTATCAAGGGAATCTTTCAACTTATCTAGGCAAGAAACCTACATCCATGGAAGCTCCAGCTTCTCCATGAAAGTTTTCTTGATTCCCATAATTGGAATCACATTGTGCTTTCTTGGTACCTGTCTCATGCATCTATCACATTTTATCTTGTAATCTTGTTTATTGAATTTATACATTGTCCATTCTTGGTAGATTGTTGCTGTATTTTCTCTTCCCCAGTGTCTTGTGGGTCCGGGAACTATTGAGGATCCTGTGAGAAATAGTCACCAAAATATCAATGATTTACTAGCAACCCTAAGTTCCTTTCTATTCTGGAGTGAGCTGATTAGTTATTTGGGTGCTTTATGTGTTTCTGTGTCTATTTATGGGCTCCAATAAATCTTTTGAGACTTCTGCATGTGAGGTTTAATAAAAGTTGTCTTACACATTATTTGCATATACTACCTTAAATACTTAGACAAGATCTGGGGATCCCTTTAAGTCAATTCGGGGAAACCTAATTATACTCAGACTTGGGACTTCTGATAGTAATTCCAGATGAGAGCAATGACCCAAATAAAGATAATGGCCCATGACCCACCTTGTTATCAGGTTCCAAGATCAGACCTGATGATTGTGGTAGTTGTGAGCTCAAATTCTTAGAGGATTCCTAGGTCATATATTATGCTAATTTAACCAAAAAAAAAAAAAGAAAGAAAGAAAGAAAACCAAGTTAACAAAATTTAAATGAAGAAATCATAATTAACAATGAAATAAAGAAAATTATTAGAAATTGTTATGTGCAATTCTATGCCCACAAAATAGAATGTAAAAAAAATAGATGAGTATCTACAAAAATATAAATACACAAAATGACAAAACTATATTGTAACATGAAAATTTCCTTGGGATGGGCAGTAATAGTAATATCAATAATATTTTACATTGATTATTACTATATTTTGGAAGATTTAAACTTGTGATTTCAGTTATATGAGAAAACTTTTACCAGTGAATATCCTGCTCTGTACTTTATAGCCATATAGTTCTGGAATTCCCAAGCTCAAGAAATTTTTGTGGCTCCCTTTTGTCTCACGATAAAATTCAGACACTTCTATAGGATATTAAAAGTGCTTTGCAATCTGTCTTCCACTTATTTCTCCAGATTAATTTCACATTACTCTATGCTCTATGTAAGTTTTAAAAAATATTTCCCATGCATTTTATTGCCTTTGCCTTTATGCAGTCTGTAATCCATATCAATAATTCCTCCTTATTCACCTTTATTTAGAATCCCTAGGATTCTGTAAGATTTCATTTTTGTGTGCCTTCTATATGAAGACCCTTCTTAGGCCCCCCATAGCAAAATGATTTTTTTTACATTTTGTATATGCTCTCTGGGTTCATGTTGATTCCCTTTAGAAATTCCAAGTTTTTTAAGGGAATAGATGGCTTTATTTTTTTCTTTGCCTCTTCATATATGTCTATTATATTGAATCCGATTTCAGGTTTAAATCCTACAATCCCTTCACTTATCAATGGCACAGTGAGTATCATAAAGACACTGGATTTCTGGAGAAGTGGGAAATGGGGTCTCAAATAAGAAAGAAAACAGTTCACTGGACAACATCAAAAGCAATATGAATATGCTCAGAAAGTGCAGATAAGACACTATATTCAAGCTTTTTCTAGATTTGTGGTGGGCAGTCCTTTATAGCATTTCCATCCCCCCTGCTACTAGTAGTAGGCTATCCACTATAAAGAAGAGTTTTTCTCCTTTCTGTTCCAGACATCCATTGTTAGGGCTGGACTTTGGCTAAAAAGATCATGTAGCTTCTTATTTCATTTCCGTAAAGTATTTCCAGGTGAGGAAACACTCTCTTCCAATGTAGGTAGTCATAGTCTTAGAGAGTTACCTGGAACAATGGTGTCCAACTCAAACAGAAATCTGTACAAAGATACTTGCCAACCTCACATTGACTTAATTTTAAAATATAATATTATCCATCTTTTATTGTGTTTACAATTATTTTGTAAAATACTCCCCAGTTTTATTTTAATCTGAGTTAGGCTTCATTGTGACTTGTAGGCTACATACTTGAGTCCTCTGACTTAGAATACTGAGAAATTAAGTCATCATGCGTCAGGGGGAAAAACTTAAACTCAGGTCTTCCTGGTGTAGAAATAAATTAAAAAATTTTTTTCAATAGTATCTTATTTCCCCAAATACATATAAAAACAGTTTTTAACATTCATTTCTGTAAGATTTTGCGCTCCGAATTTTTCTCTCTCCCTCTCTTACCTCCACCCTCCCTAAGACTGCAAGCAATCTGATAAAGCTTAAATATGGGCAATCCTTTTAAACACATTTTCATATTTGTCATATTGTGTCAGAAAACTCAGACCAAAAGGGAAAAATCCATGAGAAAGAAAAAAAACAATAAAAAAGATGAAAATGCTGTGCTTCAGTCCTCATTCAGTCTCCATAGTTCTCTTTTTGGATGTGGATGGCATTTTCCAACCCAATTCTATTGGAATTGGTTTGAATTAAGAAGAGCCAGCTCCATCACAGTTAATCATCACTTAATCTTATTACTGTGTACAATGTTCTCTTGGTTCTGCTCACTTCACTTAGTATCAATTCATGTAAGCCTTAGAATCCATCAAACAAACAAAAAATTGTAAATGAATATCTATTAAAAAGCAAACAAGTGCTAAGTGCACGGATGAGAAATGGGCCGGAAAGAGTTGTACAGTTCAGTTCATTGGTCTTGAAGGCATCTCCTCCTGAGGAGGAGCTCATGCTGCACCAATGACACTCTCTAACTAGAAACACTCCTTATACCTCTCTGATTATAACTATTGTCATCCTTATTGCCACTGCCACCACTAATTCTACTGCTACACTGCCTCCCTTGCTGCTCGCTGCTACTAGAGGGAGAAAGACAAAGTTGCTCAAGCTTTGTGTCCTGAAGAAAAGAAAAATACAGTCACACATCCGGACTTCTCAACTCCATTCTTTGTGGTGGATTTACATAATTCCTCACAGACCAATCCAGTCACTAGAATGTGATTGTTCCTTGACTGAGAAATTCAGTAAAACCTTCATACTCCAGAATTATCATTCAGGTCTAGGTGGCTCTTCTTGCCAGTGGGGGGAGAAGAATGTATCCCAAAGGACTACTAAACGTTAAATACAATTGTTTCTACTCCAATGAGCAACTCTGAGGGTCTTTTCCTCTCAGAATGATTCTTTTATGAAGGCAAATTAAGCCATCTTGCACCTCAATTCTTACCTAGCCTTTAATTCCTGAATGGGATTTGCCTCAGATAAATTGAGGCCTGGGAAAGACCTTAGCTTAAGAAGTCCAGTCTCCCACTCCATCTGGTGCCATTGCCAGTCGTCCTGACCTACGTCTTGTCACTGGATTCAGATAATTCTGGAGGAGAGAGTAATGACTTTGTACAGCTCTGCCTCACTTAAATCCAATTCATTTGCAAGTTAAGACTTATTCTCCTGATGTCATTAATCTTCTTTGAGAATGAAGAACAACAACACAGTTAATCCTGAGTGTGGTCAATGAAGGTGTATTGAACTCTTTTACAAGTAAAAGCAAACTGCTTCAGATGAGTCTCATTCATGAGAATAGAGACAAATCCAATGACTGTATCAATAACTCCATACCACTTGTCTTTGGCCTGGGCTACCCCGCTTACCCCATTAAAAAGTTTTAAAATTTGACATAACAACTTTCTTCAACTCTTGATAATCTATTGTAAATCAATAGAGATCATTTGGTCACACAGGGATGATATAAGAAGAGTTTGAATAGTGGTATACTCTGGGTAGTTTTATTTTAATTACTGGGGAGGAACTTTCTCTCTTACTCCCCGCCACTTCCATCCCCAACCTGTTCACTCGTTATTGTTTAATATTAACCACATGCAACTTTAAGGACTTCCATTTGGCCCTTCCTACAATAACTGGCGTAGACTGCCATAAGCACCCACAGAGGTACTCGTTTCTAAGAACTCATAAAATCTATACCTACAATATATGATATTCCTCCTCAGTCACTCAAAAAAGACATTTCTACTTGACTCCATCTAAGCAATACTGCACCTTCTTTCAGTTTTCTTCTCCACAAAACCTGCAATAGAAACTGGTATGTCCTTATGGAGAGGATCCCTTGGAATAATAGCAACCTGGATTCTGGAACCTAGAAATCTCCTATTTGTTTAGCATTCCACCATGCTTCTATGTTTCTTTCAGATTGTCTTTATCTATCTATGTACTTATTTAATGTATCTATGTATGTCTATCTATCTACCTGTCTACCTATCTTTCTACATATCTATGTATGTACCTATCTAATGTAATCTTTCTTTCTCCCTCCCTCTTTTTCTTTCTCTTTCTTTCTTATTTTCTTATTTTCCTTCTTTCTTTCCTCCCTCCCTCCCTTCTTTCTTTCTTTCTTTCTTTCTTTCTTTTTTTCTTTCTTTCTTTCTTTCTTTCTTTCTTTCTTTCTTTCTTTTTTTCTTTCTTTCTTTCTTTCTTTCTTTCTTTCTTTCTTTCTTTCTTTCTTTCTTTCTTTCTTTCTTTCTTTCTTTCTTTCTTTCTTTCTTTCTTTCTTTCTTTCTTTCTTTCTTTCTTTCTTTCTTTCTTTCTTTCTTCCTTCCTTCCTTCCTTCCTTCCTTCCTTCCTTCCTTCCTTCCTTCCTTCCTTCCTTCCTTCCTTCCTTCCTTCCTTCCTTCCTTCCTTCCTTCCTTTCTTCCTTTCTTTCTTTCTTTCTTTCTTTCTTTCTTTCTTTCTTTCTTTCTTTCTTTCTTTCTTTCTTTCTTTCTTTCTTTCTTTCTTTCTATGTACCTATCTAATGTATTTATATAGATCCATCTATCTATCTATCTATCTATCTATCTATCTATCATCTGTTATCTATCTATCTCAATCTCTGACTGTTTTAACTGGCCAACAACAAATTCTCTATATTTTCTCCACTTTTAGTGGAATTCTTCAACTGACAAAAATTCTGAATTGATTCCATGGGTCAATGGTTATTAAGATTAATCTTATAATTTGCCATTTTGCTGTTTACTTATAAATGGATGAAAGTCCACTTATCCTTTTATGTCCCCAATCTCCTGGTGCAATATTTGTATATGTTCCTTTTTTCCAAGAAGTTGTGTGTATTTAGAGGAGAGCATGTTCCAGATTTATAAAAAGAATGTTTTATAACTATTATTCTGACTATACCATCTCAGTAAATTCCTTTCTTTGAGCTAATTGTATTTGCCTTTTGACTACTAAAAGCAAATACAATGGTAGGGACTTGTGAAGTACAGTTTTAGGTAGGTGGATCCATGGGGCAATTTGACCACTCCTAGGTGACCCAGCCTAGATGTAATCTTTGCGTAAAGATTGGAGGAACAATCCCAAAGACCATGCTACACTGATTATTATTATTTTGACTCTTCAGAGTCTTTTTACTTCCATAAAGCAGGAGGATTAGTTATAGCTGAACAGCCTACCTCACAGATGGTTGTAAAGAATAGGCTTGATATATATATATATATATATATATATATATATATATATATATATATATATATATATATATATATATATATTTGTTATTTTAACTTCTTAAGTATGAAGAATTTTGGAGGTTATAATTTTTATGAAAATTTTTATAGATTTAAAAATATAGACTGGACTATTTTGTTTTCAGAAACAGCCTATATTGAAAATAATTTAATTGTTTCATGATGACTTGGGATTAGCATTGAAAATACCCATTATTTTACTGGGCTATAATCAAATGATGCCATCACGCATTAATAAAGTGGATAGAGCTATTTGCCCTAATAAAAATAACACATTTCTATAGAAAGATATTCAAAGTTTACAAAGTTCATTCACTAAATGGTCCCCCAAACTGCTGTGCTTTTTGAGATCCTGAACTGGTACTTTATAGATCTTTCACCTTTCCCTAGATTTCTGCAATCATTTCCTAATATTGTCAATATATCTGATTAACAAATAAAATGTTGAGGGTTTTTTGTGTGTTTTTGTAATTTTTACAGCTATAATAAGTGTCTATTTTCTCTTCTTTTATTCTCATCTTAATTTCTTATAATTTGGTTTCTGACCTTATCGTTTCACCAAAACCATTCTTTAAGTCATTAGTGATCTTAGTTGCCAAACCCAATGGTATTTTAAGTCTCATCCTCTTTGACTTCTCTGCAACTTTTGGCACTATTGTTTACCATCCCTCTTTGATACTGTCTTCTCTCTAGGTTTTTTGGGACAACAGTCTTTCCTGGTTTTCTTCATACCTCTATGACTACTAGTCTTCCATACGATGACCTTTAACCATAAGTGTCCCTAAGGGTTTTGTCCTGATTCCTTTTCTTTTCTCTGTATAGTACTTTTCTGGGCAATCGTAGGTACCATGGATTTAATTATCATCTCAATACTGATGATTCTTAAATTCTTAAAACATAACTGTGCTATTCCAATAGAGGAATCCTTCTAACTCCAATTTGTTTCTCTTTTAGACATCTCAAATTTAATGTCCACTAGACATCTTAAACTCAATATGTCCAAACAATTTCCCCTGAAACCTTTTCCCTCTCTAACCTTCCCTATTACTGTAGAGAACAACACCATCTTCAAGCTTGCAACCCAGGAGAAATCTTCCACTCCTTATTAGCTCTCATCTCACCATCTCACTTTTGCCCTTGTTAACCCTTGCCTCCTTCTAGATACCTCTTCCTTTTTCAGCTTTCATTACAATACTCTTTACTGGTTTTTCCCTTACCTGTCTGACCACTTCTTAGCCTCTTTTTCTAAATCATCATTTGTTTACCACCCGTTGTCTAAAGTCATTCCACAAAGTTTTGCCAACGACTCTTTTCTCTAAAAATTCAAAATTTTTAATCTCATCAGATCTTTCTATTCAATTATCATATTGTGAAAATGATTCTCATTTCTATATAATCAACTCTTTCCTAATTGATTCCTACCATCCCAAGGGCAGATTCTTCTGGATGTGCCATAGTCTTCTCAAGCTTAACATGGCAGGCAGCTAAATGTTATAGTAGATAGAATGCTAGTCCTAAATAGTTAATCGTGTCTCAATGCTTTGTAATCTTAATGATCTTAGTAATGGTGATAGCTTGGAAATCACCAAACACTACAAATCAAGGCTTGATTTATTTGTTTTGTTGATTATCTAGAATTTAAAAAGCAGTAGGAGAAATATCAATAATGCAGAGTAAACTTAAAAGTGTATCATGCATATTTTCCCCCCAGAAAGCTGTTTGTTAATAACATAGCATGTCTTTTTTTTTTCAGATAGAACCAGACACATTTATTATTACTTTAAAATAACTATTCCTTGAAGTTACAAAAATATTAACTTAAACAGAAATGATTTTCTGAGAGTATATTCATACCAAACCATTTTTGACATTAAAAAAAAAAAAAAAAGAATGTTAACAGATAAAAGTGACTTCATTCCACATAGATTTTGGCACTCCTTGATAGTCAATTGATCACTTAATTATATACTGTTGAATATTTGTTTCTAAGTGGTTCAAATTTCTTCATCTTCTTTTCCCTTAAAAGGTTTTTCTCCCTGAGGCAATTGGGGTTAAGTGACCTGCCCAGGGTCACCCAGCTAGGAAGTGTTAAATGTCTGAGACCAAATTTGAACTCAGGTCCTCCTGACTTCAGGGCTGGTGCTTTATCCACTGGGTCACTTAGCTGTCCTGCCCTCAAAGATTCTTTACTCCTTGAAGAAAGAGATTTTTCATGTATTTCATTATTTTTTTTTTTTTAGTTTTTAAAAATTTTATTGTTGAAAAGAAAAATAAAACAAAACAAAACAAAGCAGAACATTGTCATGTGCCCAGCAGAATGTCAAGAAGAATTCAAAATATAATAAATGAATTTCCAGTTCAAAAAAAAAATATATAAGAGTAAAAGAAATTATATTTATGAATGTCCATCTTTACTACTAGGTTGTTCTTTTGTTCTTTGCTTTTTTTACTTTGTTCTTTTTTTTCTCCCCTAAGCAAGCTATAGTTAAGAAAGGATATATTTTATTGATACACACATACATACATTTATACACACAGAGGCATACACACACATGTATAAATATATATATATACACATATACATTCACACCCATCCACAGATCTACATACACATATACACAAAAATATCTAATACATATATACATAGAGCAATATACATACATATATATATATATATGTATATATATATATATACATACATATATATATATATATATATATATATATATATATCTCAAAAACTCTAAATTAAAACTTCAAGCTTGCCTGTATCTAAGATCAATGGCTACTAGCCATACTGTTTTTTCCCTAATGAATTCGACTCCTGATTTATGTTGTAGAGTTTATATACATCTCTTTTTTTGCTGTCCCTACTAAGTCTTCTGCTTTAATTCTGCTCCTTAACTTGCCTTGCTATTACTTAACTTCTCCCTATCCATGGATCCCTCCCTTAATCTTCTCCCTGCCCCCCTTGCATCTCCCTCCGAGACCTTTCCTTCCTCCCTTATTTCTTTATAGATTTTGGAGGGTGCTATACCTTCAAGGTGTATTTTAATGTTGTCTATTTAACTCATTCCTGCAATGAATAGGTTTTCAGAACTATAAGCCCTCCTCCCCCTGTAATGTTCTTGAATTGTGAGGGTCTGGTTGTCTGCTCAATTATAATCCTTCTCTGGGAGGAGATCTGTAAAATCTTTTCCTCTGTGCGCAGGTTTCTTGGGAGCTCTGAATCTCCTCCAGCTCTTGTCCTTCCCCAAATGAGACTGGTCTCCTTTCAGCCTGCCTGGCATCAAAACTCTATCCCAGACTAGATCCTCCCAGACCCAATGCTGCCCTTCTTTTATCCTCCCAGAGAATAGGCATGTGAGAATTCAATGGGGCGTGGGGAAATACTTTCACCAATGAACTTGCTCCTCTTAGAATTCTCGGGTATAAACTCCCTTTAAAGCCCCGAACTAAAGGTCTGAGCCAGAGAACTGTCAAGTCGACCTGAGTTCTCACCTTGTCACTGTCAAGTCAACCTGAGTTCTCACCTTGTCACTGTTCAGACAACCTGAGTTCTCACCTTGTCACTGTCCAGACAACCTGAGTTCTCACTTTGTAATCCTAACAGCCCCCCACTATTTCATCCAAGTCTATCCTTCCTCTGCACTTCATTCACATAAATCTTTCTTTTGAACTACCTGATTCCTGATGTCAGTTGTAAAGGTATGGTATGCGATTTCCGTGTAGAAAACATAAACAATTTGTTCACGTTAATTTCCTTAAAATTAATCTTGGACATGGGTTTATATGTTAAATTTTCTACTGAGTTCTTGTATGTTTGATAGCAAGTTCTAAAAATCTGCAAGTTTATGTCCATTTTTTTCACTGAATATTACAGATAATTTTGCTGGATATGATATTTTTTGGCTTTAGACCTAGGACTCTTGATTGCAGATATATATGATTCCAGGACTTCAGTCTTATTGTGGCTGCTGATAAGTCCTGTACAATATTAATTGTAGCTCTAGAATATTTGAATTGCTTTTTTCTTATTTCTTGAAAATTTTTCTTTTTGATCTGATAGTTTTGAAATTTAGCCATAATATTCCTATGTGGTTTCCATAAAGAATCTCTTTGAGGTGGTAATTGGTGAATTTTTTTCTATTTCTATTTTTCCCTCATGATCTATCACTCCAGGACAATTTTCTTGGATTATTTCTTGCATTATTGTATTAAGGTTCTTTTATTTTTTTGGTCACAGCTTTCAAATAATCCAAATATTCTTAAATTTTCTTTTCTTGATCTCTTCTCCAGATCTATCATTTTTCTTATAAGATGTTTCACATTTTGTTCTATTTTTTCATTTTTTATGTTCTGCTTTGCTATTTCTTGGTCTTTTATAGTTTTACTGACTTCCCCTTGACTAATTCTAATTTTTAAAGAGTTATTTTTGTCTTTAAGAGTCTGTATCTCTTTGCTTAGTTGGATAACTTTTTTTCATAATCTTTTTGTTTTTCTTGGATGGCTTTTATTTTTATTTTTAATTTTTTCCTTAATATCTCTCATTTGATTTTTAAATTTTTTTTTGAGTTCTTCTATAAATTCTCTCTCTGGGCAGGGAGATGTTTAACATTATACTCTGGAGTCAAAGAAGCTCTTTTTACTTCAGTATCCTCCTCTGATGATGAATCCTGGTCTTCTCTATACCCATAGTGACTTTCTGTGGTTGGGTTCTTTCTTCTTTGCTGGTTCATTTTTTTTTTTTAATGAGAAGTATTAATATAAGCACCTCTAAGCATGGTGCCCCTAGCTTCACTTCAGCTCTCTCATCTTACCTTTTACTCCAAAACAAGAGCCCTCCTGCAAGTGCCCTCAGCCAGCAGCAGCATCCTGTCCCATTGCCTCTCCACTCACCAGATGTGCTGACTTCTTCCTGACCAGGGCTGCCTTTAGACAGCACAGCTGGGCCTGGTGTTCCTAATCAATTTAGGATTACCCAGTCTTCTAAATTTCAGATCCCACTTTCTCAAGCTGTCTGGAGGTAAAAGTTTCTGAGGTTTCTACTAAGGTTCCAGCCAAGCCCAGCTCACACCAGTAGTCCCCACTTATTATTTCTGTGGATCTAGCCCAGAGGTGTTTGCGCTCCACATAGGCTAATCCCTGGACCTGGATCTTAGGATCATTTTGAGTAGTACTAGGAGAACTTCTTTTTGATTTTTCACCAGTATATGTTCACCCTGAGATGCAAATTTGTTCTACTTGTGGGGAAAATTGAGAGAGTTTGAAAGTTACCAAACTACTGTACTATTTCCCCAAAATCCTCCCTCCTAGCATACCCTTTTACAGGCCCATAGACCTAGGGTTGTAAAGCATCTTAGAAGATAATCTAGTCCAACTCTGTCATGAATCTTGAAGATAGATCAGGAAACTGAGATAAAGTAATTTGATCAAAGCCACATAGCTAATATGATGGGGCTAGGGCTCAAACCTGGGTTCTCTGATACCAAATCCAGGTTCCTCCCTAGGAATAGCAGCCAGAATTTTTCTTGGTTCAAATCTCAGCTCTCATTTGTCGGGGAACATGATCCTGGATAAGTCATCACCTTGGGTTTCAGTTTATTCAGTCAGAAAATAAATGGATTTGATTTTGTAATTATTCAATCAAATTTGACTCTCTGTGACCCTATTTGAGATTTTCTTGACAAAAATATTAGAGTGGTTTGTCATTTTCTTCTCCAGCTCATTTTACAGGTGAGGAAACCAAGGCAAAGAGAGTAAAGTGACTTTCCTAGAGTCACACCATTGGTGTCTGAGGCCAGATTTGAATTCAGGAAAGTGAGTCCACCTACTCTACTTACTATATCACCTTGCTGTTTGATTAGGTCATTTCTAAGGTTCCTTCCAGCGAGAGTTCTAAAGATCTGAGCAGTTACCTAATAAGGGAGTAAAATCTATGAACTTTAGAGAAAGGAGTTTATGACATCTATTTTGTCCTTTGTCACACATTAGAAGGGAAGTTACCAACAAATCTCCAGGCTGCTACCTTTCAGGAAATCCCCTGCTCTGTAATATCCCTTGGCCAGGTGTCCTGTCCCCAAGCTGATTCTTACTTTTCCAGTACAAACTGAACTGGGTTGTTTTCTGTGGCATTCCTTAGTGCCTGGGCATTTAGCAGAAAGCAAATGAGGGAGTAGAGGGCAGTGGAGTGGAAATTCTTGTTACTTACTTCTGGGAAATTCCAGTCTCTCTCTGTCTGTCTCTGTGTCTCCTCTCTCTTCCCATCCCTCAACATACATATTTTTTGCCTTTTGCTCCCATCTTACTTGGGCTGTTTTTCATGCATTAAACATTTTCTTTCTTTCTTCCCTCTTCAGAATCAGATAGTGAATGACACTTGTAGTGAATTCACACAAAAATTATGTCCTTCCCAGGGAAAATGATGAATTGTTATCAATAGCTCTAAAGCTTCAGGAGAATCATTAGTAGTTAACAAGTTCTTTCTATCTGATAAACCAGACAATTTGAAATACATTGATTTTTCACAAAATCTATGTTTTAAATAGGCTGTCTCTTAGCCTCCAGGCAGAATGACTTCTGAATTCTTAGAGGAAAATGATGGGATCCTAGATTCCTGAATGAGTCCTAAAGTGTTAATGCTATCTCACAGTTTTACCTGTTTTCAGGCTTTGCACCATGTTTTCTTCATAGCATCCCTGTGAGGTGCTAGTATATGTGTTATAAACACTTGGGTAGATGAGAAAATGGAAAATGGGCTGTGAAGTGACTTGTCTCTAGTCACACAGATAGTGTCAGAGCTGCAACGAAAACAGGGGTTGCCTAACTACATGTTAAATGCTCTTTATCAAAATTTAATTTTAATTTTTTTTCAGTGAATAAAAATCTGTCCTCTGTGTATGTGTCTCTCTCTCTGTCTCTTTTTCTGGGTCTCTTTCTCTTTCTGTCTCTAGTCTCTGTCTCTCTTAGTCTCTCTGTCTCTCTGTTTTTATCTCTTTCTCTGTCTTTCTCTGTCTCTAGTCTCTTTCTCTGTCCCTGTCTCTCTCTGTCTCTCTATTCTTATCTCTCTCTCTATGTCTGTCTCTGTCTCTCTCAGTCTCTGTCTCTGTCTGTCTCTCTTTTTCTCTCTCTTTCTCCCCTCCCTTCCCTTGGTCACTCTTGCTCTTTCTTTCTCTCTCATTTTTCCCTTCTCCCATTGGGTTGGACAGTTTGGGAGGGAAGGAAAAGAGCTGCGGTGAATTTCTGTGCCAAAGCTAAAGATTTCACATTTTCACACCTTCCAAACTTTGTTGCTCCTAGTTATCTTCCTGCTTTTTCTCAGTCTCCCCATTCCAGATCAGATTATCCAATTGTAGGTGTTCCTTGGAGTTCTTTCTTCATCCCTCTTCTCTTCTCTTTCTGTTTTTTATTTGGGGTGATCTCATCAATTATCATCTCAAATGATTCTAAAATCTATCTATGCTGCCTTAAACTTTATTCTGACCTTCAATTTTATTTTATTTTTTTGCACATGCCTCTCAGACATCTCAAACTGGATGTCCAGTAGTCATCTTTGAATAAACATACCCCAAACAGAATCATTATCTTCCCCCCAAAACCTGTGCTGCTTGAGAATAAATAGATAATCATAGAAAAAATTTCATTAAAAAAGTCACAAGACAGAGACTAGGTGTTGGGACTTCATGACTTTGTCTACCCAAGTTGCTGCTTGTACATTTCTTCATGCTTGAGATAGCTAGATAAATCTCCAACTTGGCAGCATAGGGAAGTGGAAGGAATTCTGGACTGAGATTCACAGCTTCTGTATCATGTTCCTTGCTCACCCAATCACTATCTTAAACATGTTGACTTTTCTCTTGGTCTATAAAAGGTTGGTTGGAATAGGTTAAGATTTAGCAAATTTTCTAAGTGAGACAACTAGGTGACCCATTGGATAGAGCATCTGACATACCATGGATTAAAATTTGGCCTTTCACTCTTAGTTGTGTGATCCTGAGTGAGTGAGTTAGCTTCTATCTGTTTCTTCTTCTATAAAATGGTAATGACATCTGTAGTATTTAAGTAACAGGGTTGTTGTAGGGGAATGCTGACCACTGTAAAAGCATTGTATCAACAATAACTATTACTAATAATACTTTTTTTTTTTGTATCCCTTTTGTAATCTGGAGCTCACATCAGTGTAAATGTAAACTAAGAAACACAATGGTTTCTGGGGTCCCTTCCAAAGATGAACTTCTATGGTCATTTTTAGGGATTCTAAGGGTTACTCTGCACAGCACAAGGGAACTAAAAGTCAGACACACCACAAGAACTCTTATGCCATGAAGCATTGACCAAAAAAGGAATCTATGGAAACTGGTTGCAGGTCACTGCTAAGGGAGAAGACCAAAGAAAGATTTTAGCCAGGTTTATAAAGTTCCACTGGGGATAAATCGCATTATCCCTAAAATTAGAACTTTCCTCTGACAAATAATAACAACTTTAATTGCAAAATGCTTTCCCTTTTATTTTGATAACAGATTAAAACAACTTGCATTAATATGTTTTAATCTTCTTAAACACTTTTCTTACGGCAGCCCCATGAGACCTGCAGGATAGCTCTAGTTTTTCCTTTTACATGGTGGAGGAAATTGGGGCTCAGTAAAGGGAATGATTTGCCTAGCCTAAAAGCTGAGGCTCAAGAAGGTCAAGTGAGGTCTTTGGCTCTGTCAGAGCATTACACTTAATTTCCACAGTCTACTTGAACTAAAAGGGACCTTTTTGGCTTTAATACCCCATGCTGCCCACCAGGACTCTAGACAGACCAATGCTGTCAGGCCTATGAACAGAGTGCCTGGATTCCCAGGCCAAATACAGAAAAAGGCAGATTCACTCACATGCCTCTGGCCAAGGCCTTCCCTTCTGTGAGAAGCGCTGATTCTATCAGTAGGAATATCCCATTTTCTTCTTCTCTTTTCATACAGGACAGTGACAAGTGAGCAGGGTCTGCTTCAGATCACAAGGCTCCTTCACTTTGCACATCTTGGGGCAAATAGCTGACTTTCTTCCTCCTTTTCTTTCTTTTTCTTTCTTTCTTTCTTTCTTTCTTTCTTTCTTTCTTTCTTTCTTTCTTTCTTTCTTTCTTTCTTTCTTTCTTTCTTTCTTTCTTTCTTTCTTTCTTTCTTTCTTTCTTTCTTTCTTTCTTTCTTTCTTTCTTTCTTTCTTTCTTTCTTTCTTTCTTTCTTTCTTTCTTTCTTTCTTTCTTTCTTTCTTTCTTTCTTTCTTTCTTTCTTTCTTTCTTTCTTTCTTTCTTTCTTTCTTTCTTTCTTTCTTTCTTTCTTTCTTTCTTTCTTTCTTTCTTTCTTTCTTTCTTCCTTCCTTCCTTCCTTCCTTCCTTCCTTCCTTCCTTCCTTCCTTCCTTCCTTCCTTTTTTCTTTCTTTTTTAAAATAATAGCTTTTTGTTTTCAAAATACATGCAAAGATAGTTTCAACATTCATTCTTTCAACACTTTGGGTTCCAAAATTTTCTCTCTCCCTTCCCTGCACTCCCTCCCCCAGAGAGCAAGTAATCCAATATATGTTAAACATGTATAATTCGTCTGTACATATTTCCACATTAATCATGCTGCATGAGAAAAATCAGATCAAAAAGGAAAAAAAAATAGAAAGAAAAAAACAAGCAAGCAACAAAAAGATGAAAATACTATGTTGTACTACATAACTGTTGTACAGTTCTCACAATGCTCTTTCTGGATGCAGATGGTTCTTTCATCACAAGCTGATTGAAATTGGTTGAAAAAAGCCAAGTCTATCACAATTGATCATCACATAATCTTGTTTCTGTGTACAATGTTCTTTTGGTTCTACTCACTATATTTAGCATCAGTTCATGTAAAAAATAATAGATTTTCTGGAAACAAAGTCTGCCATGAACAAGAAGAATAACCTTATGGGTACATGAGAGCAGTGGAAAAGAAAATAGATGGGAAACAGGTGCATTTTGGTTTTGCTGAGCCAGCGCTACTTCCCAGAACACCCAAGGACATAGGTGCAGGTTGAGGAGGATTCTTGCTTTCAGTTTTCACTCTGAGTCATATTAAGATGAAACCCATTTACTCTCAGATCTTGATGCCATTCAGCAAACCCAGTAATTTCCCTCATCTCTTCACCTGGGCATCTCATTCGGAGGGCATGGCCTGGGGGCTAGGGGTTGGGGGATGGGGAAGGTGAGCAACAGGAACTTTTTTGCTAAACTTTCTAATGCTCTGTAGTCAGTCTTCCTGCAGTGTGGTGACCCAGATAACAGAATCAGCAAGTCAGTAGCTAGGGAACAAGGGGACAAGATCCCTGGGTTCTGGTCTCAACTCTTCCCCTGGTTTGTATGACTTGGAGAAATCATTTCATTCTTCCACTCTTTCATCACTGAAACCATAGATACATAGAGAGGCAGTGAACTTGGAGGTAGAAGGGAGTTGGATTTGAGTATCGACTTTTCTAAATAGACAGAAAACTCTCTACTTTGTACACAGCCATTATGAGTTGCTGTGGATGGAAAAAATCTCATCTGGTGGCCAACCTTCTGATGATAAATTTAACTAAACTTAAATTAGCCTGATTGTCTATCTCTTGCCTATCCAATTTCATAGCATGCCATGATTATTCAGTGGAGTAGAAATGGAATGGAAGAAATGTTTATTATTATATTAGGCTGTGTGAAATGGGAGAGATTTCTAGAGAATATCCCTTCATCTTTCTAGCAGGATGGTCTTTCCAGACATTTGTATGGTATCAAGCGAATCTCCATCTTTGATGAGAAGAATGGACAAGTTTGAAGTAGCAGCAAAAGAGATTTAAATCAGAGAGCAAAAAGAACTTTTTCAAATGAGAATGATAAAAGCAGAGTGCTGAAGACCCAGACATCTAGTACTCAAGGAACCAAATCATATTTCATCTTTTACTGTAAACCACAATTCTGTGTTTCCGTGGAATTGGTCAGGACAGAGACTGAGATAAAAATAGGGAGTTTTTTGGCTCCTGAAGCCAGTCCTAGGCAAAGCCAAAGGACCTGACACCTAATTGAAACAAAGATATTCTCTATCCTGAGAATTTCTAATAATAGAGGGATAGTGACTAACAGGCAACTAGGTGGAGCACTGGATACAATGCCATGCTTGGAGTCAGGAAGACCAGAAATCAGATACAACCTTGGATACTTATAAGCTGTGTGACCTGGGCAAGTCACTTAACCCTGTTTGCCTCAGTTTCCTCATCTGCAAAATGAGCTGGAGAAGGAAATGGCAAATCACTCCAGTATCTTTGCCAAGAAAACCCCTATTGGGAACATGAAGACTTGGATGTTACAGAAACAACTGAACAAATAATTGACTAGAGGTGAAGAAGAATGAGAACTAAAGTTAAAACCAAGGGACAGAGGTTTTAACCTTGCCTGTGTTACTTCACTGGATGTGTGACTTTGAGCAAGTGTGTCTCTCTTCATTTACTTTTAAAAAATATATTTATTTTTTATTTTAATAGTATTTATTTTCCCAAATACATGCAAAGATAGTTTTCAACATTAATCTTTACAAAACTTTGTGTTCCAAATTTTTTCTCCCTCTCCTCCCTACCCCTCTCCTTTAAGATAGCCTATAAAGGTAAAACATGTGCAATTCTTATAAACATATTTCCATATTCGTCATGGTGCACAAGAAAAATCTGACTAAAAGGGTAAAAAATGTGGGAAAGGAAAAAAAATCCCAAGCAACAACAAAAAATAATGTGCTTTGATTCACATTCAGTCTCCATAGTTTTCTCTCTGAATGTAGATGTAGATTAGAAGTCTATTGGAATTGCCTTGAATCACCACAATGTTGAAGAGAGCCAAGTCCATCACAAAGTTATTTCATAATTTTGTTGTTATTGTGTACAATATTCTTTTAGTTCTGCTCACTTCATTTAGCATTAGTTTATATAACTCTTTCCAGTCTTTTCTGAAGTCACTTTTGAGCAAGAATATTTACTTGCCTATCACAGTACATCAAGAGAGGATAGCAACAGCCACTGTACCCAAAGGGAAAGTATAAGACTGAAGGGAGCACAGGTTTGGATGGATCCTGGCTCTCTTTGGGCAAGAGGCATCATGTCTAGTTTCTGAGAAACAATTCAGTGAAGGGAAAGACAAAGATTGTTAACCACCTTAGATTTGCTTGGGAAAACCCCAAATGCATATGGGTTTTAGAGGGAAGTGCGAGTGGGTGGAGAGAAGAATGATCAGTGGGAGCGGGGGTGAAGACAGAAAGGGAATTGCTTGAATAGCACCCAAGGACCTGTGGATTGTATCAGATCACCTCCAAGTTCCTTCCTGGCTCTAAATCTATGGTTATCTGTACGAGGGAGGTGGTACAGGATGTGAGGAAAGGGAGAGCCCAGAGAGGAAGGGAATGAGAGAAATCCCTCTTGTCCATAGCAGTGATGACTAGAGAGAGAGAGAAGTCTGGAGGCACAGAGAATATGCAGCAATAGACCAGATGTGGTGCCCCAGCTGTATTTGAAGGCATTGTCTGGATCTCCTTTTCCCCCCTCCCTTCTGTAGTGAGTGGGAATCCCTTGAAATGACCAACTTTGTGTATTTCATTCAGATCAGTTGGACTCCAGCTGGAGGAAAGAGATTGGCTTAGAGCCCAACCAAGCAGAGGTTTCTTGGGACCAGCTGCTCAACCCAAATGGAACTGACTGCTTAACAGGAAGAAAAAAAAAGGAAGGATGGGTAAAGGAGGCTGAAGAATAATGGGGGAGGGGAAAATAGAGAGGTAGGGGGAAAGAGAAGGGAGAAGAAGGGGGCAAGAAAAGAAAGGAACAGCAGAAGGGAAAAAGAATGAGAAAAAGAAATAGGATAAAGGAAGAAGAGAAGAAGACTGGGGGAAGAAGAACAGAGGAATAAAGGACCAAAGTAAATCACTTTTCTATCACTTCACTCCAAACCTATGGAAGTAGTGACAAGTTTGAGAAATAGCTCATATTTTCAAGTGCTTTACTAGTGCAAAAGTGCTACCCTCGCAATGACCCAAACACTTCAAGAGACCCATCCACCTATTAAGTGGACATAGCCATGGAAAAATTTACACTTAATGCATAACAAGGCATCTGATATTTGAAAAAAGAGAATTCATATATGATCTTTGGATATTGACTCAACCTCACTTAGTTTTCTTATGTTAATGCTCCTGAATTTTTCTCTTTCAAATTAGCCAATGATTTATCTTTTGATTTTTTTCCTTTCAAAAGACCACTCCCCTTTTTGTTTATTCAATTTGGTTTGTTTCCAATTTTGTTAATATTTTTGTGATTTTCAGAATTTCTATTTTGATGT
The DNA here is from genome assembly GCF_048593235.1 of Sminthopsis crassicaudata. NCBI lineage: Eukaryota > Metazoa > Chordata > Mammalia > Dasyuromorphia > Dasyuridae > Sminthopsis > Sminthopsis crassicaudata. The sequence goes on from NC_133621.1 coordinate 193,328,046, forward strand.
TTAATTTGTTTTTTATTTGTTGATTTTCTGTTTCTTAAAATACTCAATTCATTGGTCCATTCTTTCTCTATCTTACTGATGAATGCATTAGAGATATACATTTCCCCTACACATTAATTTAACTACATCTTATTTTTTTGCATATGTTTTCTTAATTTTATTATCTTTAAGAACATTATTTATTGTTACTATGATTTATTCTTTGAACCACCAATTCTTCAGTATTAAATTGTTTTCAATTGTTTTAAATCATTTCTTCAATAGTTCATTATTGTTAATAATGTTAATAATAATAATAATTGTTAATAAATATTGTTAATAATAATTATTATTAATAAATATGGTTTATTTTTGTAAAAGTACAATTAATAACTATGAATATATATACTCTTTCTAATTCCATTCAATAATTGTTAGACATCTATCGTATCTCAATTTTTCTTGGCTTGGTACAAATGCTTCATTGACTGTTGTGATCACCTTCTGCTTCCCTACTTCCCTCCCAATTCTCTTCCTCTCATTTAGACTCCAATCACAAGATCTTATTCTTTCTTTCTTTGCATTTAAACTCTGATTTTTGATTATCTCCTCTGATTTAGAGTTGGTTTTTCTTATGACTCATCTGTACGTACATTTATTCTCCTCTTATCCCCCTGTTTCTTCCCCTCTTGTGAATAGAATGCATTTTTAAAATAAAACTTTTTGTATCTTCATGTGTATTCTTTCCTTCCTTCCTTCCTTCCTTCCTTCCTTCCTTCCTTCCTTCCTTCCTTCCTTCCTTCCTTCCTTCCTTCTTTCCTTCCTTCCTTCCTTCCTTCCTTCCTTCTTTCCTTCCTTCCTTCCTTCCTTCCTTCCTTCCTTCCTTCCTTCCTTCTTTCCTTCCTTCCTTCCTTCCTTCCTTCCTTCCTTCCTTCCTTCCTTCCTTCCTTCCTTCCTTCCTTCCTTCCTTCTTTCCTTCCTTCCTTCCTTCCTTCCTTCCTTCCTTCCTTCCTTCCTTCCTTCCTTCCTTCCTTCCTTCCTTCCTTCCTTCCTTCCTTCCTTCCTTCCTTCCTTCCTTCCTTTCTTCATTCCTTCTTTCCTTCTTTTCTACCAAAATATAATGAAGTCAATCCTGGGTTCTCTATTTCATTTAGCTCAGTCTATGATTACTGATGACATGTGGGTGCTTAGGGGACACATAACAGCTCTTCCTACTAGAATGTAAACAATTTATCTTCATATGGTCACTTCTGATTGTTTACTTGTATTTACTTTTAATGTTTATTCTGAAACCTGTGTTTATATTTTACATTTTCTACTTATCTCTGATTTTCTCATTAGGAATGCTTGGAAGCACCCTATTTCATTAATAGAGGTCTTTTGGGTATTATACTCAGTTTTACTGTACAAATTAACCTTGGTTGTAAGCCTATATCTTTTCCTTTTGAAATATTAGATTTCATGCTCTGCTCTTTTATATGAATTACTGTTAAATCTTCCATCACTTAGTGAGTAAATACACATTGCTGAGCACCTACTATGTGACAGACACTGCTAACTCTAGGGAAACAAAGTCAAAAGGCAGTCACAGTCTAATAGAGGAAACAACATAAAAACCACTATGTAAAAATGGCATATATAGGCTATATTGGAGATAATCAATAGAAAAAAGGCACTGGTATTGGAAGGGGAGGGAAGATTGGAAAAGGCTTTTTGTAAAAGTATTATTTTGGCTGATACTTAAAGGAAGTCAGGGAAGCCAGGAGACAGAGATGAGGGAGAGTTTTCCATGCATGGGGGCCAGCCAGGAAAAATTCCTGAGGTCAGGAGTATATTATTTGAAGAACAGCAAAGAAACCAGTATCACTGTATCATAGCATACATGGGAGATTGGATGTAAAACGTATAAGAAAAGTGTAAACCTAGAGAAGAAATCTTTGAATTAAAACAGAGTATCTTAAATTTGAACCTGGAGATAATAGGGAGCCACTGATGTTTATTGAATGGGAGATAGTGTTGTCTGGCGGGGTCAGATTTACATTTTAGGAAGATCACTTTGATAGTGGAATAGAGGATGGATTGTAATGGGGGAGACTTGTACCAGAGTGATCAATCAATCAGTAGCCTGTTAAAATAATTTAGAAGTGATATGGTCTTGCACTGGGACTGGGGCAGTTTCAGGGGAGAGAAGGGAGTTATTCAAGAGATGTTATAAAACTAAGACTGATAGGCCTTGGTAATAGACTGGATATGGAGTATGTATGAAATAGAGTGATAAGTCAAAGTGTGGAGCTCAATGAATGAATATGAGGCTGGTGTTGCTCTCTATAGTAATAAAGGAGGTGCTGGAGAGGGTGTAGGGGAAAGATAATGAGCTTGGCTTTGGACATGTTGAGTTGAAGATGTCTACTCTATATCTAGTTTAATATATTTGAAAATCAATTGGAGATGCAGGATTGTACATTAGAAGAGAAATTGAGGCAGGATAGACAGATTTAAGAATTATTAACTTAGAAATAATAATTGAATCCATGAAAGCTGGTGAAATCATGAGGTAAAATAGTATAAAAGGAGGAAAGAAAAGTGTTCAGGATAGCGTTCTATGGGACACTCCATGATTAAGGGATAGGACCTGGATAAAGACTGAATAAATGAGACTGAGAAAGAGCAATCATATAGGTAAGAGGAGAACCAGGAGAGACAGTCATGTTCTGAAAACCCAGAGAGAAGAGAATATCAAGAAGAGGGTGATCAATGGCTTGTAGAAAGTTAAGGGAGTGAGAAGAAAGGAAAAGGAAGCACCCATTGTAGATGGGCTTTCAGAGAGTTTAATGACAAAGGGAGATAGGATGATGGTTAATGAGGATGGAAAGATGAAGTGGGGATTTCTTGAGGATGGAGGATACATGGACTTGTTTGTTGGTGGTAGACAGGAATGGAGAGACAGGGAAAAATAGAAAATAAATGACAGAATGGAGATGACAGAGGGGGCATCTGTTGGAGGCTATGGAAGGACTGGGGTCACTTGTGCAAGTGGAGAGGTTCATCTGGTGAGGAATAAGGACACATCACATGTGTGAAAGATATGGATAATAGCTAGCAGGGATGAATGGAGCAAATGAAGGTTTTTTAAGGATTCAGGACACATGGCTTTCTTTGTAGATAGTAAGGAAGCAGCCAGAAGATAAATGGAGATGGATGGTAATTGAAGAGAGGGGGGATATAGAAGGAGCCATCTGATGGAAAAGATAGGATAGAGTAGGATCACTTATGCATCTAGAGGGGATTGCTTTGGCAAAGAGAAAATCTATCTTATTATGATAGAGAATACACATTTATTAACACTCACTATGTTCCAGGCACTATGATAAACACTTTATAAACATTATCTCATCATCTCACAATGACTCTGTGAGGTAGGTACCATGACTATACTTATTTTATAGTTGGTAAACTTAAATAGACAGAAGTTAAGTTTCACAGCAAGGAGATGTCTTCCTGACTCCTTGGAACCTCATTAGTTGGTTACCTGAGATAGGAACAAAGGGGAGTAGTGGCAGAAAGTGTTGGGGTAATGTGAGATGAGTGAGAGGGGGGAAGAGGTACCTTATTTTCTGTAAAATGTGAGACCAGGTTCTTAGTTGAGAGAAAGGAAGGGGAGACCATTAGCAATTGGAAGAGGAATGCAAAGGTTTGAAAGAGCTACTGTGAGTGGCTTTGTGAGTTAATTAGAAGAATTAAATTAAAAGAATTTTAATTTGATAAGTGTAATATAATCTGCCACTACCTAACTCAACTTTCATCCCTTGCCTTAATAAGAATAATTTAAAAGATTTAGAAGAATTAAAGGAATTACCTTATCTCAATGAAAGCCCAGATGAAGTTATGTAATAGTGGAGCAAGTCAGTTTGGTTTCATGATTTTTCTCCCATTTTGCTCAGCAGCACATGTGTTTCTACAAAGGCAGCAAATGGTGGGAGTGATCCAAGGTTCCGCAGAACAAATTTGTGGATTTGATAAGGAGGCAAAAAACTCAAGAGAAAAGGACAGTGAACCCCTTGGTTCATCAAAAGGGTCAAGATGTAAAAAAGGGAGAAGAGTGTAATTAGTGTGGAGGTGACAGTCTGGGAAGTCAGGTGATTGACTGGAGATCACAGTTTGGATGGCGAATGGGGTTTGAGGGTGCAAGGCAGAGGGAGAGGTGGGATGACAATAGCTTGTGATCAGATAAGAACATTTCAGGAAATTTTTTCCTACCTCTTATCTACATGCTATTCATCCTTTGGGACCTAGCTTCTTTAGTGAAGAATTTTTCTGTGGGCTTGCTGGATACATATCTAGAGTCTCCCTCTGGTATAAAGAATAGAGGATTGAATATGGAATCCAATGATCAATATTCTAAACTCTGTTCTGCTACTTCCTATTTGTGGGATCTTTGGTAAGCCATTTAGCAAACTCTCCCAGTCTCAATTTCCTCTCTGTAAAGAAGATCTCTTAAGTTTTGGGTCCATGGATCCCACAAGTTAGTAGAAGAGAAACTAGCTAGCCTAAGATCCTTCCCTTTCTATACCAGATAATTAAATTTAAAAAAAGAAAAAAAACTTTCAGGATACCCCAGGGTGAGATCATGGGAACTGGTTTTCTCCTCTATCCCCAAGAAGGATGATAGACCTTAATACTTCAACAATCTGTAATTTCATTGCCAGAGGCGCTGCTGACCTCGTTGCAAATTGCAACACCCTCCATAACAGAGGGAAAGAATAGAGGGTTTTCGGGAGCTTCTCTGGCAGAAACATTCATCACCCAGAAACAACTTGCTAATGAGTTTCTCCAAACTTGGTTGAGCTGGTTTTCTGACAACAGACTGACTACCTATCGCCAGACCCATCCATAATGCCTTTCCTAGTTGGTTGGACCTTTTCCCCCAATCAACCGAGCAATCAATAAACATTTATCAAACACGTATTATACACACAGCCTTACAGCATGGATACAGAGCTGACATCAGAGCCAGAAACACCTGGGTCAAATTCCTGTTTCAAAACATGTTGGCTGTATGATCCTGGGCAAGTCAGCTGACCTCCCTAAAAGTGCAAGTAGCAAAGAAAGTACTGTCTTACATTGGTATAGGGTTTTCTCATAGGAAATTCTTCCCTATATTTGTGAAATCACCCGTCCATTCCCTATCCATATTTTATATCAGGCTTTGTGCTATGGATTAAAAAATTATACCGGAGGGAGACTCTAGATATGTATCCAGCAAACTCATTGAAAAATTCTTCACTAAAGAAGCGAGGTCTTAAAGGATGAATAGCATGTAGTTTTCCAGTATACTGTAGATTATTTTCTTTAAACTTTAGGGCAAGAATTCTAAAGTTGGCTACCAAGGAATTACAGATAGTGTTAATCTGTCAGTGTGTAATTTTGATCTCCTCCCTTATGACCCCTGCCCATTGTGACTTTGTACCACTCATTTGACCTGCTTTAATTACCACCTGGTTTTCACATAGAATGCACTTTTCCCCATACACTTTTGCTCATACAACATCCAAGTGTAAATTATAATAGATGGTTTTCCTGACTACACAAACACACCCGTACACAAACATATTTAACCAGCAGGCGCTGCTGCTGGACATTAGCCTGATCTTACCCATTATGTAAAGTCAGTTGTGTAGAACATGTACAGACATTTCCTTGCCTGCTTATCATTGACAACAAGGAAGTTTTGGGCTGTCTTCTGGCTAGGACTCAGGAATAAAGGTTCTAAAGTTTGAGACGAGGTGCCTTAAATTGACTGTTGAGCTGTATAAACTAATGAGTCAGTGGTAATCCAGAGGGACTGGCCTGCCTTTCTCTTCCTATTCTGCTTTTGACTATTGTATCATTATGTGAATTCACTGAGAGCTGGGGAAGGACCAGTCACTTTTTATCCTGGGATCATGGTTACCTTGTTGCTTCTTGCCAGCTAGGGCAGGGATTCACCTACGTGGACTTGTTCCTGCCTCTTCTGTTTGTTCTTCTCTGATCTCAGGTGAAAGAGTCACCCAAAGTGAACATTTCCAGGCCTGGAAGCAACCTGATAATCCAAAAGGTCCAGAGATCCTGAGCTGAAGTTGATTGGTGGGAGCAGTAGCTTCTACATGGGAGAGAATAACTACTGACAAATGGACTGAGTCAAGCCTACTAGTTTTGCCAGAAGATTTGTATGGGGAATAGTTTGGATAGTATCCAGTCAAGATGAAATGTAAAATGTCTAATAAATTATTTGAATTGTTTGATGTTCTAAGGAGACTTAAATATTAGCCTTTTTAGCCTATTTTATCTGTACTTATGAGTTACTATTTAATCTTAGTCTTCTTTCATTGTGACTTTTTATTGTTTAGCATTTCTTTTTGTATGTAAGAATTTTTTTTTGTGGGTTAGATATCCTAGTCTTATCACATATTATGTATCCCTCCACTTTCCAGTTCTCTAAATAATTCTTTTCCCTCTCTTTAAAATTAAAGCTTCTTGAGGGCAGAGACTGTTTTATCAACTATATCACTATCCCAACATCTAGCCTATTGCGTGGAATATAGCAATCATTTAATATTTTATTTCTCTGTCTGTATCTTTAACTATTGTCCAGGACATTGGTATGGAAGATTAAGGAGAGAATGACTATTAGAAAAAAGGGGTCATCTCTAATAATTATTGCCCAGGATGTTGGGAGGGGAGATTAAGAAAAGAATGACTATTATAAAAAAGGGGGTCTCCTCTCATTAGAAGTAGAGACTGAACTCATCCCAAACCATAAGTAACATAGTATGTCAGCTTCTGTGAGCCTAACAGTGATATCTCAATGCTTTATGATATTATTAATTATAATTACTTAGTTTATAATATGGCATGAAATCAATTATTTATATATTATATAATAAAGAAATTCAAATTAAATTACCCAAACCATAAGTAACATAGTGTGTCAGCTTCTGTGAGCCTAACAGTGATATCTCAATGCTTTATGATATTATTAATTATAATTACTTAGTTTATAATATGGCATGAAATCAATTATTTATATATTATATAATAAAGAAATTCAAATTAAATTACCCAAACCATAAGTAACATAGTGTGTCAGCTTCTGTGAGCCTAACAGTGATATCTCAATGCTTTATGACATTATTAATTATAATTACTTAGTTTATAATATGACATGAAATCAATTATTTATATATTATATAATAAAGAAATTCACATTAAATTGATATTAAAATATTAATAATAAAAATAAGTAATTATTAATTATAAAAAGCCTTTGGAAATCCTACATTCATTTTAGTTTCTGTATGTTTCACTGAATGTTTCACAAAGAGCTTGGAGGACAGAACTGATGTCTATCCCTAGTTTAGCCTCTCTTTGAATAGCTGAACTTGGATAGCATCATTGTTTTGGTAATTTTTCAGTCATGTCAGATTTTTCATGACCCTACTTAGACTTTTCTTGGCAAAGATCCTAGAGTAGTTTGCCATTTCCCTCTCCAGCTCATTTAATAGATGAAGAAACTGAGGCAAATAGGGTTAAGTGACTTGCTCAGGCACACGGATTTAAGCAGTTCTTTATCACTTTATCACTGCACCATCCAGCTATCCTTGGTTCAGATCTTGCTTTTAGCACTTATTAGACATATTATCCGAGCAAATCACTTACTCTTTCTGAGGCTAGGACTCCTCAGCTATATTTCCTACTCCCTAGCTTCTACCCATCGATCTCCCCAGTTGCAAAGGGGATGGGAGGCAAAAGGGGAAGGGAAATGGGAGGGAGATGGAATGGAATGCAGACACTTCCCTCTACGGGGAAAATGAACTCAGACAAAAAAAAAAAAAATGCATTCACAAACTGGACTTCTACTCAGTTTTTTTTTCTCCCTTGAAGGTAATACTCAGGAGAGTCCATCTAGTCCGGATAAGGATCTACCTCCTTTTCTCTTTGGTTCAGTATCCACTGTGCAAAAATGTGTTCTGCTAATGGAAACCTTCTGCTCTGTCTCTGGGGGCTGTGATGGTGGGAAGGCAGGAAACCCATGCACAAATCCATATGCACAGACGTGGCCCAGACACACATGTGCACACTGGCACACACATGCATACAGCCAACATTCGTGTCCTCTCCCCCTACGTACATGGAGTGCCCAAAGGGAAAAGTCTGCTCATGCTTGACATTCTTATAGTGATCGCTGCACAGGCTTGTGTCTGAGTTCATCACTCTAGTTCCTCAAATCACCAAAAGCTCCTCCTTTTTCTGGGTTTCTTAATGATTCAAAGGCTCCTCAGTCCAGCTGCCAGGGGTATTATTGACTTTCACACTGTGTGTGGGGTGGGGTGGTGTCAGGGAGGGGCGTGGTAAAATGCAGTTCCTTTCAAGCTGCCCCAGGTTTGGGCAACCACCGGCCAGTGACAGCTGCCTCCTTACCTGACTATATAATTCAACCCCCCTCATTTTACAGATGAGGAAACTGAGGCACCAAGAACTTCAGTGACTTGTCCAAGTTGATGCAGGTAATAAATAGCAGTGGTGGGATTGTGAAAACAAGTGCTCTTTCCACTGCAAATGCAGGACAAGACTGTGTCTGAAGAAGGACTTGAGTTCCCAAATTTTTTCATCTTTTAGTTCTCTTTCTACTATATTATCCTGCTGCTTCTCACTCAGCAGAGAGTTCCCTCCCATTGTCCTCTGCAGTTCTGAAGCAATTTGGGCAGTGGTTATAGTAATGATGGATGGCATGCCCTATTGAGAAAATATGCGTGTATAAAGACATGCATACACATGTGGCCACACATACATACTTGCATTGCATATGCATGTGCATGAAATAAATCTGTACAAACCCATATATGCATACAACATGTATACATGCATATATGTATTGCACAGAACTGGATGGATACACATTTATACATACATGTATAAACGTATATGCAAATATGCAAGTGCTGTACAAACATAAATGTGTGTACTATATATGCATGCATATGTAAATAAATATATATATATATATATATACATCATATATGTTCACAGACTTATATATATCCACACATGTCCATATTTAGTATACATATAAGTCCATATATGTATATGTTGTACAATATGTATGTACTATATATATAAGTATATGTGGCTACATACACACACACACACACATATATATCCACTTACTGGTAGATGTCCATCTGTTGGTCTCCCTCCAGAATCAAACAAGTAGAAGGAAGTACAGGCATCTTGATGCAAAAGAAAAGAACTTCTGTTTCCCCAAGAGAAGGTGCCAGTGGAGGAGCTGTTCAGGGATGAAGTGATATCTTTGTGAGCTAGATGAGCTTTATAAATGGAGACTCTTCTAGGCAATTATGTGGTCAACTCCAGGCCACTTTCCTCAGTCTTGAGCTTGGTATCTGCATGTCTCTGGAGCTTCGATTGAGCCTTCTTCCTCCAGGACGTAGCCTTTGGGTCTGCTCTGGAAGCCTCCCTCCGAACATCCAGAATCTTGTTCTGGCTCTTTTGGTTCCTAATGCTACCCCGAGGCCATTTATTTTGACCCTTGCCAACATACTCCTGGTGGGAGGAATACTGACACACATCACTGATTAAATGGATGTCTTTGGGTAAGCTATTTATAGGAAAAGCTATTTTAGTTTCTAAGTCTCAGTTTCCCCATGTGTAACACAGGGATAATAAATCTTCCCCTGCCTTACAGAATTCCCGAGGATCAAATCAGATGACATATGTTAAAACATTTTGTAGCTAAAATGTGAATGTGAAAACATAGCGGAATGTGAATTATTATCAGCCAAATAATTCATGACATGAAAAAGACTTGAGGAAAATGTCCTAAGCAGATCCTAGACTATGGTCTCTGAAATAGATGGTTACAGAGAAGGGATAGAGGGAGGCTGGGGGGGGGAGAGAAAATGTGGCTTTCAGAGGTCTTTGGGGGACCGTCCTGCCCCTTCCCCCCCTGGCCTCAGGCCCAGGGGGATTCTGCAGGGTCTTGACTGATTCCATGTCTGTCATGAAACATCCAGAAAAGGATGGGGGGTAAAGGGTGGAGCAATGTTAGAGGGAGGAGAAGGAGGGGGGAACTGGAACTGAACCGTTTATTTCAAGGTTGCAAGGACTCCAACCATCTCTTCCTATGAAACCTCCTGGCATGAGGGCCAGGGAGCTTAACCGGGAACCAGATGTTTCCTCTCTTTCACTATCAATGGCCTGGGACATGGTGGGTGGGGAGTGGGGGGAGGGGAGAAGGAAGGAAATGAGCAGAATGAGATTCTTCTCTTTTCGGAGGGGCTCTGAGCCTCTCTCCTCATTGGGTCTGCTCCCCCAGAGTCAGTCCCTAGACAGGATTTGGAGTTTATAGGCCGGGATTGGCCAGGACCACTCCGCATTGGAATGTCTATTCCTGGTCGTGCTAATGAAGCTACAGGAAGGGTATCAATCAGAGCCGCTTTTGCTCACAAAGGATCCCAGCCAAGCTGTAGAGTGTGAGATGGGGCCAGTTTTTGGGATCAAAGCTGTAAGGGACTATTCCCTTATTTTTATAGATGAAGAGACCAAGGTCTGAAGCAAGGAAATCACTTGCCCACAGTATTAAATAGATGATGTGGGAAAACAACAACTCTCACAATAATAACTGACATTTATATAGTGCTTTAAAGTTTGGAAATCACTTTACATATGGACATTACGTAACTAGGTTATACAGTGATCCCTTCTACATTGCAACTTTCCCTACTAGATTTCAAAGTGGCTTGGGTGGGAATGAGAAATTAAATGGGAATTTAGGGGGAGTTTTGTGGAAGCTACAGATAACACTCAAAGACCAGCAGATAGCACAGAAAAAGGTTTAAAAATGCAGAAATGCATCAAATATATGTATAGTATTGTATAATATTTTAGCTTTTAATGCCCAAATTTTATAAGATACTATAAACACTGAATAAAAGAAAAAGAAAAGATTCAGATTTATTCTCTGGCATAAAGGTAGGGCCAAAAATTTTAAGTGGATTTTCCAGATAGTGGGAGCACCCTGGCTCCTAACCCCCAACCATGTGGAAAGGATAATTGTATATGCATTATCACCTTTGAGCCTCACAAAAATCTTAGGATGAGAGTTTCCCAGGTATTAATATCCTTATTTTAACAGATGAGAAAGCTGAGATTCTATAAAGTCAAAAGATTTGTCCTTGGATTTAGAAGGCACTTGAGGAATGTTTGTTGTTGAATTTGAATTTAGAAAGAGTTTCCTCTTCCACAAAAAACACAGCTGGAAGAGGCCTTAGAAATCATTGAGGAAAGCTCCTCCTTAAATAGGCAGGAAAGGAACTTGAGGTTTAGAAAAACTTGAGGGGCTTTGCTAAAGACTACACAAGGAACAAGTCGCTGAATTGTACTCAGTCTTGGATTTCTTGCATTTCAGTGCATTGTTCTTTTCCTTATAGCACACTAGTTGATTTTCCTTTGTTTGTTTTTTTTAGATTTTCTCCAAATCCAGAGATGCCTTCAAGTGTCTGTGATTCATCAGACCATCCTACCTTAATAATTTGTGCTTGTTTTTTACTTTCTATAAACTGCTTAAAAAATACCCAAACAACTCATTCCTATATAAGGAATTTTTAAATGTTCTCCTGTGTTTTACAAAATCATGCTGAAGGAACAGGCTTATTCTTGAGAATGTAGACTTACTTAGAGTGGGAAATAATAACAATATTCAGATATTTTTTCAGCAATTGTCTTCAAATGCTTTGAAGACCATTGCTTGAAAGAGTAAGAGTAATTAGATTTGCTCTTCTTAGACTGAGAGGGCAGAATCAGGAGGTATGGGGAGAAGTTGGAAAAAAAAAAAAGCAGATTGAAGCTTGATATAAGGGAAAATTCTCTAGTGGTTAGAGTTATTCGAAAGTAAAATGAATTGTCCTGGGAGGCAATGATTTCCAACCATTTCAAGAAAAGCTTAGATGATCAATTTGATGAGAGTTAGGAAAGGGGGAACCCCTTTTGGGTCGGCGCAAGGATAGTCCAGTGATGGCACAGAGTCCCCTGTAAAGGAATTTACAGGCCCGAAAACTTAGATTGATAAAGGAGGTTTATTATGGGGTTTGGAAGTAAGGGTGAAGATAGAAAGACGCCAGGGGCAGAGGTGGTCGCAGGGCATACAGGAACCCTTACATGGCTGGAAGGATAGCATGTTTGAGGGGGCTCCTGCAAAGAAACTGGACCCCAGAGCTCCCTTTTTATAATCTTGAAGGTGGGTGGAGTACCAGGCTCCTGGCTGGTTTGGGCCAGGGTTAGCATTGAATAGAATTCAATGAGTCCCTAGATAAGGAAAAAACTGTTTGTGGGGGGTTGGGAAACCTGAGCAGATAGTGGGGGGGCTGGGAAAACTCAACCAGCTCAGATGCGGTAGAGGCTGGGGAAAGCCCGGATATCATTGGAATTCAAAAGGATGCTTTTTGACCAGGATTTGTGAATCAAAAGATCCTAGCTTAAAGGGACCTCAATCCCCATCAATTAGTAGGATATACTAGGGACAGAATTTATTGGTTGGTCTAAATAATCCAAAAAGTCCCTTCCAACTCCAGAATTCTGTTTACAGATTTTTTTTTTTTAATTTGGAGGACAGAATTTTTCGGCAAATTCCTGTTTATTATTTGTTTTCAGAGAGGACTTCATGGGGTGATATTTTGACTTGAGAATGAATTGGATTTTAATGAGACAGAGTTGTACAAAATTATTGACCTTCCTCTGTCCTACTGAATCTGAAAGACCAATGGTAGTAAAAAGTCAGGATGACTGGCGCTGCTCTAGATTGAATGGTTGACCCTAGCATCTTTGTTGTCTGATCAAGCTCTAAATGTTCCACAGCCGCCTTCATGCCCTTGGACCAAATTGTTCTTATCTCCTCATTCCACCAGGGGAAGACTTCACAGACTTGGAGTAGATATTTAACTCATCAATGACTTTAAGGTCTGTTGGTGTACCTCACATAACATGGAGCATATAGGTGTTCATCACATTATGTCAACTCTGTAGTTACATGGATGGGGTTCAGCTCTCAAAATCTGTTCTCCTTGGCTTATTTTGAGCTAGGTATACAGCTTGTGTTTAGATCTCCACTGATGTAGAAAAAAAAAAAAGGGTTCCTGAAGCTTCCTTACCATTATTCAAGGAAACATTTGTAAAGTTTGGATTACCTTTATTTTACCTCAAGACAAAGAAGAAATAAATTTAAATTTAACAGCACAAACAACTCACCCCTGCTGAATTCCTCCTTCACTCTAGGGACCTATAAAAGCCTTCAATGGTAAGGTTTGAACTGTTTCCAAAAAGGACATGAACTTAAGGCTTTTAGAGAGGCAATCCTCTGTTATTTATAGGTTGGTCTAAATAATTCTAAAAATCCCTTGCTCACTCCAGGATCCTGTAATTTTGTGATTTTTTTTTTTTTTTTTAATTTGGAGGACAGAATTTTTCAGCATGACATCATAGGGTGATATTTTGACTTGAGAATAATTTGGATTTAAGAGTTGTACAAAATCACTGGTCTTACTCTGTCATCTTGAGTTTCAAAGTCCTCCCTATTCACCCTAGGGTCTCTTATGCAACTCTAGCTTCATGGTCTTATCTTAAGGCTTGCACTCTCCTCGGAAGGGAAATAAACTTGGGATTTCTAGAGAGTTATTTCCCTTTCCTATGGGACCTATTACTTCCATAGGATTCATGGAAGCAGCAGAGATCCAGTTCTTGTTTCTCTGGCTTACCATACCATATTGATGGAGAAGAGACTGAGACTGATGACTTTGCTCTGCTCACTTAAATGCAATCTACTTATAAGTCAAGATATCACGCTCATAATGTCAGTGGTTTTCTTCCGAATAAAGGATGAACAACAACAATTTCTGGATGCTCCTGTAGCTCCAAGAACACTTGCTAGCATCTCAGGCCAGGAATACTTGATAATGGTGGGATTTGAAAAACTTAGAACCTTCTTCCACAATACTGGGGTTGGAGGATCTCCTGTCTTTTGGCCACATGGTTTCCATCTCCACAGCTGCCACCTCAAAGGGCTATGTAATAGCCTCTCTAAGCTGAAACCAGGAACCTGGGGTCCAGGACATAAGGGGGAGAGATTATATGCAACTTGCCACCACCATGTGCCCCTGCCATTACTGCTTCCATTCTCATGAAAATTTAAAGAAATAGCCTTGATTTTATGGCATTGACTTTAGAGTCAGAGGAGCTAGGTTCAGATTCTGGCTATGATGCTTCCTATCTGTGTGACTTCTGGCAAATCACTAAACCTTTCTGAGTTTCAATTTCTTTATTTGTAGAGTCCAGATTTCTGATATTCTTTCCAGTTCTAGATTTGTGATTCCTATAATCTTCAGTTAGGGGGTGCAATGGATAGAGTCCTGAACCTGAATTCAGGAAGCTAAGTTCAAATTTGACTTCATATACTGTGTGACCCTAGGCAAGTCACTTAACCCTGCTTGCCTCAGTTTCCTTATCTGTAAAATGAGCTAGAGAAAGAAATAGCAAATAACTCCAGTATCATTGCCAAGAAAACCACAAATTGGATTACAAAGAGTAAGAGACATGATTGAAAACGACTGAATAAGCCAAAAAATTTTTTTAAAATCTTTGCCTTGAAAGATCTTCAGAGAAAAGAATACTACTACCTCTTGAGGCAGCCTATTCTACTTTGTAATAGCAGTATTTGTTGAACAATTTTTTCTTACACTTAAATTTGCTTCTTTGCATGTTCTACTCTTTGTTCCTAATCCCACCATTTGCAGATAGTTTTATTCTGTTCCATGTAATAACCTTTTAAAAATACTGTTTTAAAACCCTATTAAAATAAAATAAAATAGTATTTTAAAATCATGTATTAAAATATCCACCCTAAATCTTTTCTCCAGCTTAAATGGACACAAACTTTCAGTTGATTCTTATAGTAATAGTTGCCATCCTCAGATTCTCAGAAATCACACAGTAGGAAGTGAAGTTCTACTTGTCTGAACAGAACCTTTTATCTCATTCTCATTAGGAGATGGGCACTGGGAAAGTGTTGTGGGAGGAAAATGCTAAGCATGTGATTGAAGAAGATTGACAGTGTTCATTTTAAGTTTGACTGGATAAGTGAGTTAAGAAAGTCATGTGGGTGAGAGTGAGGAGATGGAATGAATGTTGAATGGAGGACTAGAGACCAGAGGGCATTGAGGCAGTAGACTGAATTATATAGACATTTTCCTGCTTCCACTGTTTATCTCTATTGATAACCTGTTAGGATTCTAAGGAGGATTATGACTAGAATAGATTAAAACTAGCAGAGCTTTTCTCTCCAGAGATCTAAAAAGATTATATGAAAATCTTTACTTCCCTTCACCTCTCTCTTTCTCTCTTTCTATCTCTCTTTGTCTCTGACTCTGTCTGTGTCTGTCTCTGTCTCTCTACCCCCCCCCCAAATAGTGATAATTACAAAGTTTTCTGTATTTTAATTGCTACTAATACCAGCTAGATTAATCAATCTCAACTACTTTTGATTTGCAGATTTTTCTTTTTGAATTTGTGAATAGGGAATTGCCAATGAGAGAGGTTACAGTAACTAGTTCTGTTACAGAAGAGAAAAATTTTCAGTAAATGTGGATATTGATAGGGACTAAGGAGTAATAAGAGAGAAAAGGGTTTTAATTATTTAATATAAATGATCCAAAGTTGGTAAAGCAGAGTCAGGGACTTTTACCTTTAGTAACATCAAGTCACTTGTTATTGCTATCTGGTTAGAGTTTGGATTATTTGGTCTCACTTCTCTTTCCCCTGCCTCAGTTTCTCAACAGAGAAATCTCTTTTGGGGAGTAAAAGCAGTGACTAGAAAGTAGGTCATGCTTAGTAGAAGAACAAAAGAATTGCCTCAATGAGATTGGTAGTGATTACATCATAAGGGTAAAGTAATAATAATAATAAAGGTAGAGGCAAGAGAAGAGCCTGAATTTGTTTTCTATTTCTTTTCTCTTCCAGCCAAACAAACCTCACAACCCAGATAATACAAAGAAAAGTTGAACTTGTATGAAATGAATCTGAGTCCCTTCACCATCCTGCCCATACTACTCTGGAGACTTTCTAGCTAATCAATGTTTTTTTAAAAAATATGACACTCAGAACTGAAAACAATAATTCATCCCAGGCCAATATTTTTGGATACCTGCCTATTCTTGGATATGGTACCTTTCTCAATGTAGCTCACCATTCTCTTTGATTTTCACAATCTATTTAACCTTTTCAGTTCACAAAAGTTGACAAATACAAACATATTAAAGCGAGGTTCTCCCTTAAAGTCTTAAAAACATCTAAAAATCCTTTTTTTAAAAAATTTTTGTTTTTTATTAATTTTTATAATTGTAACATTTTCTTTGACAGTACATATGCATAGGTAAATTTTTTTTTTTTTTAACATTATCCCTTGTACTCCCTTCTGTTCCGAGTTTTTCCCCTCCTTCCCTCCACCCCCTCCCCTAGATGGCAGGCATTCCCATACATATTAAATACCTTATAGTATATCCTAGGTACAACATATATATGTGCAGAACCGAATTTTGTTGTTGTTGTTGTTGCAAAGGAAGGATTGTATTCCCAAGGTAAAAATAATCTGGGAAGAGAAACAAAATAAAACAAAACAAAAAAATACAATGCTCACAGTTTACACTCATTTCCCAGTGTTCCTTTTCTGGAACATCTAAAAATGCTAATGAAAATTTGGGCCCAGATATTCTCAATTACTTCTTCCAGGTGATCTTAAAGAAAATAAAAGTGATTTCATGATTGGAATGAGTCCTTCATTATGGGTCCTTCTGCAAAAACCCAAGTGACTGCCATTTCTCTTATCAAAGGGCAACTGATTTCTGTGCTGAAATAGGGAGATAAAAATTAGAGGAAAGAAAAGAAGGTAAAGAGATAAAGGGCAAAGTCTGTCTTACCATGCTCAAAATTATCAGGAAAATAAAGTGTTCATTAAAAAAAAGTAAAGGAAGAAATAAGAACCTGAGAAGGGACAATTGTGGGAATTCTGCATTGGGTCTTGAAAAATGGGAAAATATAACAGAAAAGAAAGGGAAGAAAAACTTCTGATAAGATATATGAGACTCTTCTAAAGAAGGAGTTGGACCTTCTGAGTGTCTTCTTGTCTTTTAAACCCCAGGTTCTTAAACTTGTGGTTTGTGAGCCCATAGAGAATCTCATAAAAGAATGTTGGGGTCATGAAATTATGATTTATTAATGGTAAATGTTTGATTTGTATGTCTATTTTATATGCCTGTATAACTGAGATCATGTAAAATTTTTCTCTGACAAAAAGGAGTTGAAAAAATGTAAGAACCCCTATAAATAATGACAACACAAATTCTTAAGTGTCTTCAGTTGAAAGGTCAACCAATAAGGGTTAGAAGGAAAAGAGACAAACATTAGTGAGTTGTGACTCCCTGCTGAGATATAGCTACTTAAGCAACTTTTGACAGTAATATTTGGGAAGTTTATTATCTTCTCCAAGACATATATTTAACATATGATGTAGAAACTCCCTAAATTTGTCAAATCCAATGAAAATTATCCACTGTGATGAGCCATTTGGGTACAAAAGATACAGATAAAAAGTGTCCCTCAAGACAGCAAAATTTTGGGCAAGAAATTGACAACTTTAGGAGCACAGACAAGGTTTTTTTTTTTCCCTTTTAATTTTTCCAGATACATTTAAAGATAGTTTTCAACATTCATGTTTGTAAAATTTTGTGTTCCAAATTTTTTCTTCCTCTCTCCTTTGCCTAACCCCTTTTTCAAGACAGGAAGCAATCTGATATAGGTTATACGTGTACAATACTTTAAAACATATTTTACAAGAAAAATCAGAGCAAAAGGGAAAAAAAAAACATGAGAAAATAAACAAACAAACAAACACAGGTGAAAATACTATTCTACGATCCATATTTAGTCTCCATAGTTTTTTCCTCTGGATGCTCGTGCCATTTTCTATCCCAAGCCTATTGGAATTATCTTGGGTCACTGAATCATTGAAAAGAGCCAAGTCCATCACAATTGATCATCACATAATTTTGCTGCTGCTGTGAACAATCTTTTCCTGGTTCTACTCATTTCGTTAAGCATCAATTCATGTAAGTCTTTTCACACTTTTCTGAAATCAGCCTGCTCATCATTTCTTATAGAACAATAATGTTCCATTATATTCATATACAACAACTTATTTATGAATTTCTCTTCCTTAATTCCATTACTTATAACCTACACTGGTTATGTTCCTCCTCCTCCTTCCAATCCCATCATTTTTAGGAGCCAGTGACTAGTACCTTTCTCAGTTCCATTTAACAATTCCATATCAATCAGTAAATAGGAATATTTACTTCAAAAATATGAAAGGACAAATGTATAAACATTTGTATGAACATTTGTGATAACAATACCTTGGGACATAATTCCACCTACATCACCTCAGTGTCTGGGAGGAGATTATGCTCACAATTTAGTTAAATTCTTATATTGCAATGGTTTCATTATGTCCATGTCCAAATGTAGTACGACTCCTTCCTCTACACTAGAATTCCACAGGTTACTAATGATCAGTAATAATCAAACTTTAGACGTAATAACAACAATAATAATTGATATTTATATAACGTATTATCATTTGCAAATCACTATACATACACACACTCACACTATCTCATTTGACCGAATCCATAGCTAAAAAGTGAAGATAATCAGCAAATTGAGTTAGTTATCTTAATACAAGAAGACAAATATAGACTGATTTTACTGGTATATGGAAACACCTGATTTCCTGGGTCATGATTGCTGTAATACCTGCCAAAGCTGGCCTGGATTTTGATTCCTGTACTCCTGAATTTTTTATTTCCAACCAAGATTAGAGACTCCATTCCCTTTAGTTAGAATGGAAAAGAATAAATAAGAAGGCCAAGGAGGTCCCATTTCTCAGGGGGCCATGTGACCTCACAGAGGTGGATATAAAGTTTCACCCTTTTTCTCCATTTAGCAAAATCTGTCACTGAATGCCATCACACCATCGGAACACAGCAGAAGAGCAGCAAGGAGGAAGTAGCCAAAGCTGACAAGCCATTTAAAATGTCTCCAAAACATATCAGAGAGACTCCCATGTGGTTAGCTGACTGGAAACAGTTACCGAATGTCCACGTATACTCCATTCTTTCCAAGAAACTTCCCTTGCCTGTCATCATGATTCTCCCAGAAGTAGTTCTCTAGTGTCCTGAATATCGGAAGATGTCATTCTGAGTCAAATTGTGGGGTCTGCAACGTGCCAAACCTCCATAACATAAATTTTCTGAGCGTTCCCTGATGTATTTTAAGAGGTTAAATGACTCACTGATGATCCAGAACTATTATGGATTAAAGACAGGACTTGAACCCAGATATTCCTGACTCCAAGGCTGGCCCTCTATCCACTATTCCACAGGGCTCCCAACTGGAGAAAATACACCATTCAGAAGGAAAAGGATGGACCAAATGGGCACTAAGCAGCTATTTATTAAGACGATGTAGTCTTGTGAAGAGAGAGAAATCTGTGTGAATAAGCAAGGGAGGAAGCCTTTAGGTGAAGATCTGTTGCATCAGGAACAGAAGATATATTAGTATTTTAGTGGTGCTTTAAGGTTTGCAAAGCATATGGTATCTTGTCTGATTTTTAAAATTACCCTGGGAAATGGATTGTTATTGTTGATTTATTTCAGTCTTATTTGACTATTCACGACCCTGTTTGGGGTTTTCTTGGCAAAGATACTGAAGTAGTTTGACATTTCCTTCTCCAGATCATTTTACAGATGAGGAAACTTGAGGTAAACAGGGTTAAGTGACTTGCCCAGGGTCACACAGCTAGTAAACACCCGAGGGTGAATTTGAACTCCAGACCTAGTGCTCTATCTGCTGCACTGCTTGGCTCCTTATTTTACAGGTAAGGACATAGATAAATGATTTGCTCATGGTCACGTAGCTAATAAGTATGTGATACATGACTTAAATCTAAATCTACTTAACTCAAGTCCAGTACTCTTTATCTATTGTTACCTAGCTGCCTAATTGGAACATATTACAGACTATCTGGACAGAGTGAACAAATAGATGAGGTGTTTGGAGAACAGATTACAAGCCTGGAACAAATGTGTCATACTTGTGATAGGGAACTACAATTATCCAAAATCTCTCTCTTTCTGTATCTCTTTCTGTGTCTCTCTGCCCCTTTCTCTTTTTTTCTCTATGTCTCTCTCTTTTTCTCTGTCTCTGTCTGTGCCTCTTAATGAAACCTGGTTCATGAAATACACAGAAATGAAAGTAATCTCATTTCATCTTGGAATTTATGATGGAGCAAATGAAAGCTGACTATAGTGTGACATATCCTGGTGGTATGAGAAGAGTAGATTTCAAAGGAGTCAGGAAAAAAACAGAAAGGATACCCTAGACTAAAAGTTTTTAGAGTAAAGTCAGTGTGAGGAGGATTAGAAAAGCTCAAATATGAAATTCTGAAAGCTCTCAAAGACAACTACTTACATTATGTCAGGCCTGATGAATGTGCTGATTGATTTTGCCAAATGGTGTTTTTGTCTTTACATTCTTTTTATCAGAGCTGGTACTCTGGGAGGGTAAAGAGGAGGAATAAAGGGAAGAATGCATTGAGAATTATAAATGATGTAAAACTGAAGTTAGCAATGAAAATTTAAAAATTAATATTCAAAGAGAAACAGTCCTGATGGGGTAAATAAAGGGGAGCTGACCAGAAAAACTGATTGGTGAATAGGGAATACATCATTAAATATTTAAAAGTTTTTTTCTAAAAGCTATGCAAAATATTAAATAAAAGACAGATCATGGAACTGAAAAAAATAGTGTTCAAATTGCTAAAACTCAAGAGTAGTTGAAGCTGCAAGGAATGCTAACGAAAACAAAAATTGAGCATGTTTTTGTTGTTGTTGTTGTTGTTAAGTTATGCTGAAGCAAAGAAGAGGATTAAAGATCCAAGAACAGATGGGATGATGATAATGGATGACAGAGAAAAGATAGAGCTCTTTAATTTTTATTTTATTTCTCTTCTCTTTGCCAAGGAGAGTGATCTTTCAATGGGAAAGGATGGGACAAAAATAGCTTATATGCCATTGAAGACAAGATCCAAATAAGAGAATAGCTACTTGTCCCTGGTGAGTTCAAGTCAACAAACCAAGATAAGCTACTTGTCTGAAGTCTGAGAGAATTGGCAAATTCCTCTGTCATTGCCAGCAATCTCTGAAAGACTGCTAACATAAAAGTTGTCATCTATTGGAGAAAAGCAAATTTCCTGATTTTCAAAAAATGAGAAGAATGAGGTTTGCAAGCTATGGGCCAAGTGAGCTTTAACTTACATTTATAGACCATAGATTTAGATTTGGAAGGGAGCATAGAGAGGTCACTAAATTCAACCCTTTAATTTTACAGGTAAGGAAAGTGAGCTGTTAAATGTCTAAATTAGGTTCTGACTTTTTTTTTTCTGACTCTAAGGGCGGTGTTTTCTCCATCACACTGTAGGTAGAGGTTAGTTGGATTTCATGGAGTTTTGTAGGTGTTATTTTGACTAAATGATATTAAATAAGTGGATTATATGTTGGTTAAACAGTAGTCACTGATGGTTCAATGCTAACTTGGAAGGAGGTTCAATGGAATCCTCCATGAATGTATGCTTGACCCTGTGTTCCTTCTGCAATGATTTAGGTAAAACTCAAGGCAGAAGCTTCTCTAATATGTTTTCAAATGATGCAAAGCCAGACACCTGGAATGAGTGGAGCCAGAATACACAAAGGTTTTGGTGGGACTGAGCATTGGATTAAATCTAATAAGATGCAATTTAATAAGGGTGAATGTTAATTTCTTCACTTGACTTAAGACAACTTCACAAGAATTTTTTCTTTTTTGGGGGGAGGAAGAAAGGACTAGGATTCAGTGGATAATGAACTTAACTTGAGTTTTCAGGATGATAGGACAGCCTCAAAGTCTAATGCCATCCTAAGCTGCATTTAGAGAGGCAGAATGATTAAGATTAAGGGGGTGATCATCCTGCCATGTTTGCCATGGCTAGGCCATGTCTGGAATACTATTTTCAATTCTAGACACCACATTTTAAGGAATGATGTTAATGACATGGAAAGCTTTCATTGGAAGGGAACCAGAATGGTGAAGGGATATACATTAAGTCAAGTCAACAAGGAAAGAAGGAAAAAAAAAAAAACATTGATTAAGTGCCTTCTTTGTGCCAAACACTGGGCTAAGTACTTTTACAAATATTGTCTTATTTATCCTGTGACTAATTCCATGATCTAGAATGATTAATTTATTTAGAATTGCTCATAAAGTATGATTGAATTCAGCTACAAGAAACTAAACACATTTTTTAATGCAAGCTCCATGATTCATTATCAATATATTGGCATCTAGTACTTGAGCAACATGGTTTGAATTAAGTTGAGATCCATAGCTGCTCCCTAAAAGCGATGTTTTTGTTAAAGAGGCTTTTAAGTCACTGATTGATGTGGTCAGCTCTTTTCTAATCTATTTCATCTAAGATCGGGATTTTTTCCTTTGTCTTTTTCTTTGCAATTTCATCATTTCTTGGAGAAGCCCCCAGGACAGGGTGCTGCTGTTGAAAAAGGAGGCAGGAGCAACCTAAAATGAGAAGAATGTACCCAGCCCCACTAACAACACTACTGGAAATATCCCTTGAGAGCCTACTGATCTCTTTCTTAGTATTAAGAAATGAAGATTGAAATGGAAAAGAATCTTCTCCTTTCTTTCAACAGCCTCCTTACCCTGGAAGTGGAAAGGGTGCTGCTACTTTGGGGCTTGATTTCTGCCTCTTGATACCGTTAGATTTTCACTCAACCTTTTTGGGCTTCGGTTTCCTCATCTGATATGAATTGAGATGGTTCATACAACTTTGAGATTCTGATTCTATTATCCAATTGCAATTTTCCTGCCCTAACATCACCTTCAGGGTGATCCTTATCAAATGACCCTTTCTCTCCCCTGTGCATCAACCTCCTCCACCCATTTAAAAAAATCTATCAATTAGGATCAGCAATATTAGTTAAGGAGAATATTGTATATAATAACAGCAATATTGTTTTAAGAATGACTTTGAGTGAATAAGTCATTTTGACTTATAAATAGAAAAACTATAAACAATAAATAAAAATTATAAATAACAATTTATAAATGAATAAACTATCTGCATTCAGTGAAAGAACTGATAACAGAAATATAGATAGAATAATTTTACACATATGTGTACATATATATTTGTGTCTAATGTAATCATGGGGGGAAGGAGGAAAAAAGAGGGAAATTTACATTTACAAAATTTATTATATATTTAGAAGGAATAACAGTTGAATATAATAGATTTATAATTTCATGGGCAATCATCTTTTCTTTATTATACTATGTTATGGAAATGCTTGTTTTATTCCATAAATTAAAAAAAAATCAATAACATTTGAAGGAAAAAGTTAAAGGAATGAGTCTCTAACAGTGGAATTTAAATCAAGAGCCATTAGAATTGGATTGGAGCTGGGCCTTTGCACAGCCTCAGAAGTCACAGCACTATCCAAAATGCTAGCTCAGCCAGAGAGGCCTTGCAAGTCAGCTATAGGAATGACTTTTTAGCCCCAGCTTAAGAGAGCTATGGATTTCTCCACCATTGAAAGAGACATTCATGTTCTTCAGTCAAACTTGGGACTAATCATTTGGTAAACTTTACTCCCAATCTCATACTCAGCACAATTAGACTAGATGCTTATACGTCTGACTTCAGAATGTTGTTCTACAGAAATGACAAGAGGAGAGGCTTTAAGGACTCAGCTTGGTCATCCCAAAATTTAGTCAGAGACTATGCATTTTTCATCCTTTCCAAACTAAACTTTAGGAGAAGCTACTTTTATGTAGTTTTCCTTTCTTCTCATTTCTATTTTACAGATTTCTGAGTTTTGACTTTGAATTTCATGAGGAGAAAAATAAGGCTGGTGGAAGAGGGAGAGCAAAATTAAAGATGTGGAGAATGAGGTGAGAGAGGAAAAGAAAAAAAAGAAAAGGGGCAAAGAGGAGGAAAAATAAGAGGACAGAGTGGGGAAAGAAAAAAGCAGGGCAAGAGAAAAAAGGGGAAAGGAGAGCTGGATGATACAACTAGGCAGAGAAACAGGAGATTGTGAAAGAGAGAACTACAACTGGCAATAAGGAAGTGAAATATTTTTTATGAATGGGGAAAGGACTGCTTAAATTGGCTTCCGGTAGTTTCCTCTCTCATTCAGTAGAGTTCTTTCACTTTCAGAGTATCCAAGGCAGCTGGGATGGTAGAGAAGTGGGGGGAGGGAGGGAGGGAAGTAAGGAGGAACAAGATGTGGTTGGAGGTCAGCTCTAACCCCAGGCGCTTCTGCTGCTTCTAAGGCAGCTCAATTTCTGAGCTGGAAAACCAGGACAAAGGGAGCGGGGTGTCTGCCAGTTCTAAGGCTCCTGAGGGCATTTCCTCTGAGCATCCTTTTAAGAGGAGGCTTGCTGATGGCCCCAGGAAAGGAGGTATAATACACAATGGGCCAGGAAATACTTTTGCAAATGGCACAGCCAGGGATTGCCACCTTTGGGGTACCTTATTACTTTAAAGACTTTAGAAGGGGGAAAGAGATCTTATTTTTTTCAGGAGGAGTCCATTATAGTCTGTCTATTCTAAGTAGACAAAAGGGAAATTTGTAGCGTGTGGGCAACTTTCCCTTTTTGTGTTTTATATGGGAATGAGAAGTAGGGAAGAAGTGAGTGTTGTTAAACCTAATTCCCTCACCAACAAGGCTACCAGCAGGGGTGTGGGTGGTAATGGTGGTGGGGGAAGTGGGGAACACACACATACCTTACCATAATTTTTGCTAGAGGCTGGGCAAAAGATTCTGCTCATCTTGTTTTGTGGAAGTCATTCCACCTTACTTAAGAATATGGGAAAAGGAGAAGAGCAGCAGGTGTAGAGAATATGGAACCAAAACACAGCAGGAGAGATTTAGAGTAGATTATAGAATGAACTTCCCTAGCAAAAGAAATGGGTGCAGAGGATCAAAATAGTGAAGCTCAGTCCTCAGAGCTGTTATTCTTATTATTTTGAAAATTGTAACTCTTGTAGCAGAAGGCCAGGCCTCTGACAGGAACAGATCATTTTTTGGAACTTCCTATAAGTCTCTCTGGCTCATATTAGTCTATCTAGGGGAACCCAAGCGCATGAATCTTCCCAAAGAGTGGAAATTATATCACTCATTTCACTAGCCCAGTTCATTTATCCTTGTCTAAGGGATTTGGGAATATCAGATGGTATCTCTGTGGGGACTCACAATATTAAGGGTAGCAGGCACAAAGTGGGTTTTATTTGACTCAGTAATGGATCCAGAAAAGACATCGTTGAATCCAAACAATTCTCATTCCCTATTTGATAGACCTCTGCCCTTCCATAGTTATTATCCAATGTCAGCTCACAGCACTACCTATAGGAAAAGAGAGATCAGTCTATAGAAGGGTAAATCCTACTTCTCACTTTCTCCTTCTCTAGCAATTTTGATTATTCATGGTGACTCAAAGAACTACACGTGGCTCCTCCATATGGAGAAAGAACTCAAGTTTCAAAAGAACATCAACTCTGCCCTCTAGTCCCCATGACTTACAACACCACTTTGAAAGAGACTCTGGGTGAGGGACAATGTCTCTTTAGAGGCTCAATTGCTTCTTGCCTGTTGGCTGGGGACTTTTTGTCCACCTTGGCTGAGATCCCTGCTTTGCTGGTCCCTTTCTCTTCCTCCTCTGCTTGGAGACTCGATCACTATCTCAGTCCTCACTGCTGCTTGACTGCTCCCAGAATTGGCTGATGCTGTGAGCCTGTTGCCTTTCTGCTATAGTCCTAGTGACACGCGTGTCTGCAGTATTTATTCCCATGGTCGTCACTCTTCCTGTGGTCTGCTGTCTTACTCAGCAAAGTGTCATAGCTCTTTTAGAAAACAAAAGCTGCTTTATTGGACACAATTCTAAATTCCTTAAGCAGGTTCTGGGTTGGAATGCTTCATCCTACAACCCTGTCCTCCATAGACAATCATCTTTACGATTTCTTCCAGCTCTTGTTCTGAGACTCAGGATATTAAAGGTATCAAGCACCCCAATTTTTAAAATTAAAATTGCATTTATTAAGGAGGTGAAAATTTTAGATTAATAAAATATGATCTTTGCCAGCCAGTGCACTGAGTCATTGGTCTACTCTGCTATGAGTCACAGCTTTAAAGATCTGGACAAACTTTCATAATAGAGAGGGAATTCTTGATCATGTATGGTTTGGGCCAATTTTTGGATTCTATTAAAACTGTCTTGAGATCTTGGAGAATCTAAAAATTCAGGGGCAGCTAGGTGGTGCAGTGGATAGAGCACCAGCCCTGAATTCAGGAGGACCCGAGTTCAAATCTGGTCTCAGACACTTAACACTTCCTAGCTGTGTGACCCTGGGCAAGTCACTTAACCCCAGCCTCAGGGGGAAAAAAAAAGAATCTAAAAATTCTCTGGCTTTTCTAGAATGACAGTTAAGAGCAAATTGTGGGATTGTTCTCAAAGGGAGTGACAAGGATTTTGGAGGATGTAAGGAATATCCAGATCAGGCATCCTGGACCAGGGGACTGTCCACAGGAGGAGGAAAAGAGAAGGTGAGAAAGTGGCAGGAGAGAGGATGTACCCTGAACTTAGGCTGGCTTTCTTTGTTTTCCGTACTTTCTCTCTACTTCCACAATCACTGAAACATAGAGTCTCAGGGTTGGAAAACACCTCAGAGGTCATTTAATATACCTTCTCTACTTGTGGTTCCTTGCCATTGCCTCAGCGCCCTCCTGGGCATCTAGCTTCTTTCTTGAAGCTTTCCAGCAATGCCATTCATTCCTGATCTATGCATTCTTCTAATCTAGACTTAGGGGTAAAGGGAGCACACAGATGAGGAAAATCCTCTCAATGTAGATCAGGACCTGTTCAGGAATGTATTGTATTAGACAATTTCCCAGGGCACTGAGGGTCAAGTGCTTTGTCCAAGGGTCTGTAGTTTGAATCCTGGTACTTTTTACTCCAAGGTTATGTCTTTATCCATAATGCCACTCTGTCTCACTTCACTACTTCATTTTTAGAAGGCACTCTATTTTCCCCTTCCTTTCCCTTCCCTTCCCTTCAACCTTCTCTTCCCTTCATCTTTCCCTTCCCTTCCCTTCATTCTTCTCTTTCCTTGCCTTCTTCTTCCTTTCCTTCTTTTGTCTTCCTTTCCCTTCCCTTCCCTTCATCCTTCCCTTTCTTTGCCTTCTTCTTCCTTCCCTTCCTTTTTCTTCCCTTCCCCCTTCCCTTTCCTTATTTTCCCTTCCCCTTTCCTCTCTCTTTCCTTCCTTTCCATCTTTTTATTTTCTTTGCTTTTTTGAAGAATTTTTTCCTTAGACTAATTTCCGGATTTATTGCCCTTGGGTGATAATGTCACAGGAAATCAAAATTAGGTGACTATGAAAAGTTAGGTGGTGGATTACAGGAAGTCAGGAGACGTGGATTGGAATCTAAGTTCTGAAACATTCTGGTTTGTGACCACCAGCATGTCACTTAATACCTCTGATTCTATAAAATGGAACAGTAACATAAGCAGTATCTACCTAGAGAAAATACTTTGTACCCTATAAAATGCTATATAGAATTCTTATTGACTAACCCACCCCGCTCCAAGCCTACCTTTTTGTGTCCAGAGGCAGAAGAATGATCACAAAAACCACAAACCCCTCTCTCTGCCAAGAAGGATCCCCCTGAAGGTTCAATGCTGGAAAGGAACAGAGAGTCACATTCCATCTCTCCCAACACCGGGAAGCAGCTGACGTTCCTGCTTAGCCTAGATCTGGGCACTGGGAATGGATTCGGAAATACCATTGGGCTTTGGACTGATTACACAGATTAAAGGAATAACATCCATTCCATCGGGCTTTCTAGGAACTGGCCTGCAGCTGAAGCAATTCCTGTCCCCAGTCTCCTAGATCATGAGGCCAAATTGCTAGCAGAGTTGCAGAGGCCCAGGGTTTGGGGATGTGGGGAATGTTCAGACTAAAGCAGACTGAGATGCCAGGGGACCCTAGGAGGCCTTTATTCATGTTTTCCTTTTCTTGAAATGGAGTCTGGATTCTCCTCCCCCTGTGTCTGTTGGAGTCTGGTTTCTCAGCCTCGCTTCTCTCTCCCCCTTCTTATTGGAGAGTAAAAGTCAGTGGAGCTAAGATTCCAAACTGTGCCTGGGATGTTGGGTAACTTTAATGTGGAAAATCAACAATAGCAATAATAATATAGGAAGCTCCTGTTGAGTTTGATTCCAGATGCTGTAAATTTCAAATAAAAATGTCTTTATTTTGGGGACTTCCAATGTTCCATTCTTATGAGAGAAGCTCAATAAGCTTAACACAATATTCCTAAAGCAGCACATAGGTCTCTAATACTTCTGAAATTTTAAAAACTTGTCTCAGTTACTTAATAGCTAGATGATCTTGGGCTACTAAATAATTTAATTTCTCTGAGTTCCTATCCCTTCATGTGTAAAAACGCGAATAATAGCACCTAGTTGAGAGCCAGCCTTGAAGGTAAACAGACTAAGTTCTGGCCCTCACATATCCTGGCTGTGTGACTGAGCAAGTCATCTAATGTCACGGGAACTTTAAAATGATATAAGTTACATAGAAAGACATTGGTCAAGAAAATTCCCTACATCAATGAAATCATAGGAGCAGGTCTTATCTTAATCTCTAAGATACCACTTACTTTGCAGGTTTGTTGTTAGAATTGAGACCAAATAAGATGATTTTTATAAAGTACTTTGTAAATCATAAAATATTATATAAAAGTTGATTATTATTGTAGTTATCGTTATCATAATTTTTCTATTCCTTAAGAGATGGTCTTTGGAAGTTGCTATGCTTGAAAAATGTGCTTTTCTGAAGCTAGTCTGGGAGTGTATTCTATTAATTCATATAATTGATCACTTGTCTGGTACAGACAATTTTTTTTTTTTTTTTTTTTTTTTTTTTTTTTGCTGAGGCAATTGGGATTAAGTAACTTGCCAAAGGTCACACAGCTAGTAAGTATTAAGTATCTGTGGCTGGATTTGAATTCAGGTCCTCCTGCATTCAGGGCTGTGCTATCTAGCTGCCCCACATAGACAATTTTTTCAACTTGGTAGGACCAATGGAATTTGAATTCTATTGATAAAGCCTCTAAAAAACCCAGGTACCCTGATAAAGCAATGGAATAGGGGAGCTATAAAAATACTACATTGGCAGAGTGAGTATTTAATAAATACTTATTGAACAAATGTCAAAAGAATAAATGCATGCATGAATGAATGAATGAGAAACTATAAGCTCTTCAAGGATATTGAGTCTTCTTTATCCTTTACTTGCATACTCTAAGGATACTCTAGGATAGTGCCATAGCCCAGTGATAGCAAACTCAAATAGAAAGGAGAAAGAGACACTAATCCATACATAAAGCTTGCTGAGGACCACATAATGACTTAGAATATCACATATTAACATTGTTCTATTATATTTTAATTAATTTTAATAGTTCTTTTCTATTTTTATTAATTTTATTATGTTCTATTACACTCTATGTTCTATCATATTTTAAAATTAATTTTATTAAAATATTTCTCAATTATACTATAATCCAGCTCCCTAGCATTTGGGAATGGGTGTGGCCCACAATACAACCTGAAAATAGCATGTTTGATACTTCTCCTTTACTCATAGATGCTCAATAATTTTTTTCTTTTTTTGGTCTGAATATGGGAGTTTTTCAATGGAGAGAACTTTTGGTGTGGAAACTCCTTCCAGTAACATAGATCTGCAACTTCTCTTTAATTGACAGTCTTAGAGTTATGTGAAAAACTGAAAATTTAAGTAATCTGCTCACAGTGACACTATTAGTTTGTTAGAAGTAGGATTTTTTACCCATCTCCTTAATTTTCTCTACATGTTGTTCCATACTGCCCTTTATTCAATATTTATTTTTCATCTCATTGATTAATGATGAATAATCATCCTGTTAATAGAAATTCACCCCCAGTAGTAACTTTTTTCACATGTGATTGGTAAAATGGCATAAGAGTACAATCTCTAAACCACTAAAGCAATTAATTATATACCAAATATGGAATAATTGAAATGGAATCCTTAAAATCGTGGACAGTATAGAAATACAAGAAAAACTACATTATTGGAAATCCACTACCTGGAACTTCTGGACAATAGTGTAGCTTTAAAAGTTCCAACCAAGCCCTGAGAAATTTCCCAGCAAAGATGAAAAAGAGCTTCAGCTGAAGATGAGAAAAACCAAAGGAAACACCAAGGAGTTTCTCCACCTAGGGTGGTTTGAAGATAATTGGAGCCAGCTCTTTGTATGTGGATGTGCAAAGATATGGAGCAGCTGAGGCGTCCAGGGGCCTTGTAATAATTCTGAAGTAAATATCTATCTATCCAGTCTAGCTCTATCAAGGCAATACTAAATGACAAAGTAAATTACTGGTGGGTGACTGTGAAAGGAGAAAGAAACTAGACAAGAATGAACATGTGTTCTGGGCCCAGAAAACAGAGGTAAAACTTGATCTCCACCAAAGAAAGCATGGAGGAAGTCCTCAACCCATCCACAACTGTAGTAGAATAGTGGCAATGACATGTACACTACAATGGGGAATAGCATCTGGGTGTATTGACTCTATCCAAGACTGTGGGATGGAACACAGCCTGGCCCTGGCCCAATGCTCCAATATTAAAGAAATGAATAATTTAAAAAAAAAAAGCCAAACTAAACCAAACCTCTTCATACACTGAAGAAATACTGTAAATTAAGAAGAGCCCCAGAGGTATACACAGAAGAAAAGGATAAGATCACAGTAATCATAAGTAGAGCCTTAGGGAAAACAGGATGGCCAGAAAGACTCATATGGAAAAAGTGAAGAATAAAAGATGAAATTAGAGCATTTAAAGAAAATATTAGAGGACATAAGATAGTTTAGAACAAGAAATAAAAAAACCTCATCTAAATCTATACTCTGAAAAAAAATAAAAGGTAGACATATAAGGAAAAGAAGAAAAGGTAAGAACAAGTGAAGTAGGTCTGGATTGGGTGAAGAGAATGGTAGAGAAGTAGTATTAGATTACTCTAATTATAGATTCTTAGTGTTGATGCCATTCCCTTTCTTTCCCCATCTTTTTTTTTTTTTTTTAAAGGAATGAGATGGGGTTGGGGAACAAAGAAATTTATATATTATAATTATATATGATGGATAAAAAATATAATTAACAATCATAGCCATGAATATAAATGACATAACTTACCTATAATAGAGAAGAGAGAAGGCAAATGGTTAGAAAGTGAATTCCAACAATATGTTTTTATGAAGCACATTTGAAACATAAAAATTCATATAGATTTAAAACAAAGGGCTATAATATAATCCATTATGTCTCAGATATACCTTAAAAGCAGATATGGCAATCATGTTGGAGACAAAGCAATAGTTAAAAAAAATACAAACATATATATATATATATATATATATATATATATATATATGGAAAATAGTTATGCTTAGAGGAAATAATGATGATGATGATGATGATGATGATGGAAAGAGCTTACTATATAGGATCTACTATATGCCTTTACAACTGTGCTAAACCCTTTACAAATATTACCTCATTTGATTTTTACAATAGTCCTGTGAAGTAAATATTGTTATAATCCTCATTTTACAGTTATCAATACTAAATGTATATATGCACCAAATGGCATAGTATCTAAGTACTTAAAACCTAATCAAATCATAGGAAGAAATAGATAGCAAAATTACTATGGTTGGATATTTCAATGTACCTTTTCCTAAGTTTTTCCAACTTAGACAAATTTAAAAGAGACAGAGGAAAACAGAAACAGAAACAGAGAGAAAGAAAATAGAAAAGATGGAAGGAAGGAAGGAAGGAAGGAAGGAAGGAAGGAAGGAAGGAAGGAAGGAAGGAAGGAAGGAAGGAAGGAAGGAAGGAAGGAAAGGAAGAAAGGAAGGAAGGAAGAAAGGGAAGGAAGGAAGAAAGGAAGGAAGGAAGGAAGGAAAGAAGAAAGGAAGGAAGGAAGAAAGGAAAGGAAGGAAGGAAGGAAGGAAGGAAGGAAGGAAGGAAGGAAGGAAGGAAGGAAGGAAGGAAGGAAGGAAGGAAGGAAGGAAGGAAGGAAGGAAGGAAAGAAGAAAGAAAGGAAGGAAGGAAGGAAAGGAAGGAAGGAAGGAAGGAAGGAAGGAAGGAAGGAAGGAAGGAAGGAAGAAAGGAAAGAAGAAAGGAAGGAAGGAAGGAAGGAAAGGAAGGAAGGAAGGAAGGAAAGAAGGAAGGAAGGAAGAAGAAAAAAGCTAAGGACTCAAATATAATATTAAAAAATTAGATGAGATAGACTTATGGCAATTACTGAATGAGAGCAAAATAAAAATTTTATTTGCTAGGTTGTGTGACTTTTTTTTTATATACAAGGATCACTCTGTCCTAGGATATTAAAAACTCATTAACAAAGGTGCAAAAAACAGAACAAAAACAAAAAAACCCAAACAGAAATATTAAATATATACTTTTTCTGACCAAAGAGTAATACAAATTAAAATCAATAAGGTGATATTTGCAAAAGAGAAGAAAAGAAAAAGGATTCAGGGTTTTATGATAACTAAATATTACCATAAAAAATATGTAGGTAAAAGAACAAATCTTAGAAACTAGAAACAGCAAAAAGTCATTAGACCATGTATATCCTTTGATACATGATAATACTTCCAGGTATATATAAAGAGTTCAAAGACAATGGGAAGGAACAATAGGTACAAAAGCATTCTTTGTTATGTCAAAGAACTAGAAACAAAGTATATGTCTTTCAGTAGAAGAATGACTGAACATATTATAGACATAAGAATATAATGGAATATTGTCATCTCATAATAAATGACATGTATGATGGATTCAGAGAAACCTGGGAATACTCATGTGAACTTTTATGGAACGAAGAGCCAGGAAAATAATTTTTATGATAACTACAGTGATGTAAGAGAAAGCAACTTCGAAAGACTGTAGATCTCTGATCAATGGAGTGATCAATTGTGGTTTCTAGGATTAATAATTAAGCAAGTGTCTCATCTTTTGCCATAGAAACAATGTGCAAATGATACTAGAGGTGCAAAATGATACATATATTTTCAGACATATGCAATGAATTGATTTGTTTCACTTGACTATAATTATTCATTAAAGGGGACAGCTTCTTTTTTTTAATAAAGCCTTTTAATTTTCAAAAGATATCCATGGATAATTTTTCAAGGTTAACCCTCATAAAACCTTGTGTTCCAGTTTCCCCCCATTTCCTCCTTAGATAGCATGTAATCCAATATATGTTAAACATGGTAAAAAATATATGTTAAACCCAATATATGCATACATATTTATACAATTATTTTGCTGCACAAGAAAAATCAAATCAAAAAGGAAAAAAAATGAGAAAGAAAATAAAATGCAAGCAAATAATAACAAAAAGAGTGAAAATGCTATGTGGTAATCCACATTCAGTTCCCATAGTTCTCTGTCTGGGTATAGATGGCTCTCTTCATTAAAGACCATTGGAACTGGTCTGAATCATCTCATTGTTGAAAAGATCATCATACAATCTTGTTGTTGCCGTGTATAATGATCTCCTGGTTCTGCTCATTCCACTCAGCATCAGTTCATGTAAGTCTCTCCAGACCTCTCTGAAATCATCCTGCTGATAGTTTCTTATAGAACAATAATATTCTATAACATTCATATACTACAACTTAGCCATTCTCCAACTTTTGGGCATCTACTTAGTTTCCAGTTTCTTGCTAATACAAAAAAGGACTGCCCAAAACATTTTTGCACATATGGGTCCTTTTCCCTTTTTTATGATCTCTTTGGGATATAAGTCCAGTAGAGACACTGCTGGATCAAAGCATATGAACAGTTTGATAGTCCTTTGGGCATAGCTCCAAATTGCTCTCCAGAATGGTTGGATTGCTTCACAGCTCCACCAACAATGCATCAGTGTCCCAGTTTTCCCACATAAGGGGGCAGCTTCTATTTGTGTTGGAGAATTGAGTTGGTGGGGAATGACATTAGTGTAAAAAAAAAAAAAAAAAAAAAAAAGAAGAAGAAAAGAAAGAGAATATTGCTGCAATACAAAAAAAAAAAAAAAAAAAAAAACCTGAAGAAAGTTCAATAAACAACACAGACCAACACAGACAGATCTCATTATTTCTATGTTGAATTTAATATGTAATAAAATCATATAGTTTACAGTTTCATACTGTAGTTCATAGTAGTTCTCATTTATTCTTTGCATGTTGAATTGTTGATTATAATAAAGTTCATAATAAAAAAGAAAATAAAATTACTCTCTACCTTCTGAGATAATTTATTTCATTTCTAAAAGGAAGGAGTTGGATTACATGATCTTTAAGGTTCCTCCCTGACCCTTGGACTTCTGACAATTAGAAAGTTCATTATATTGAGATGAGCTCTGCATTGGTCCTAGTTCTTTCTTAGTTCTGATGAAAGATTATCAACCAACCAGCTATTTTATTAACCAAAAATGCTCAACCATTCCAAACAAATTAGAACTTACTGTAAAAATAATAATTCACACGATGGCTCTTATTTATAAAGTTCTTTAAGTTTTACAAAACATTTTCTTTGTAACAACCTTTTGAGGTAGCTGAGAGTATATATAACTTGTCCAAAGTTCCAACTAGTTAGGGATTTTTGCAGGATTCCCAAATACAAAAAGGGCTGGAGAAAGTTAAACTTCTATTTAAACAAGAGTCACAAGAGCATACACATTAGAGCCATTAGATCTACTCATTGGACTATAGGTACACACAGAGAATGTGACAGCACACCCTGAGAAGCATTGCTATTAAGTGGATAAAAAGGAAAGGACCAATGAAAATGATCCCTCAGGTGTGCAGGATTATTGCTTCATGTTTAATGCATATTTCTGCAAAGAGTTCATCCATTGGGCCTCCAAATCTGCAGAATCGTATAAACTTGGAGTTGTTTTTTTTTTATTAAACCCTTTTATTTTCAACACATATGCACAGTTTTTGACATTCACCCTTGCAAAACCTTGTATTCCAAAATTTTTTCCCTCCATTCCCCCCCCTCCCTTAAACAGCAAGTAATCCAATATATGTGAAATGTGCAATTCTTCTATACATATTTCCACATTTATCATGTTGCACAAGAAAAATCAAGTCAAAAAGAAAAAAAAAAGAGAAACAAAAACAAGCAAACAACAATAAAAAAAAATTCCTGAAAATATGTTGTGGTCCACACTCAGTCCCCATAGTCTGGGTGCAGATGGCTGTCTCCATCATAAGACCATTGGCTTGAATCACCTCACTCTTGAAAAGAGCTACACCTGTCAGAATTGATCATCATATAATCTTGTTGTTGCTGTTAAACTCAGAGTTTTAAGTGACTTCTAAAGGTCTTCTAGTCCAACCTGCTCCTGAATATTCAGGAATCTTCTCTACAATATATCTGACAAGTGGTCAAACAGCTTCTGCTTGAAGACAAACAGAAACTCATTAAATACCAAAACAACTCATACCACTTTCAGATTTAAACCCAGGGCTTCTGTGCCCTTATCCTGTATTATATTATGTTGCTACTCGAGTTAACTTTTTTAGGTTAAAAAAAAAATCTTCCTCAAAATTGGAGTTGACTAATGCAATAGGCATTAGTCAATTCTCCACCCCTGCTCTTAGCAGCCACAGCCAGTGAGAAGCAAGGGGCCCTCCAGTCTATATTTAAGCAGCTGCTAGTGAGCTAATAGGGCTGGGTTGGTCTCAATTCCTCAGAAGCTGCTTAAGCTGCAGGCCATGAGGTCTGCTTCCTATCATTTGTACCTAAAAAGCACAGCACTGGGACAAAGGTCAACCTCGTAGAATCATTGAAGAATCAAAGAACTAGAAGAGATCTCAAAGATTTTAAGATCATAGGATTTAGAATTGGAAGGGATCATTCAGATTATGCCAACTAGCCCTTTTGATAAGGAAACAGATTTAGTGACTTGCAAAAAGGTAATGTCATGTTGTAGTGGACTGGATTTGGAGACAAGAAGACTTGGATTTGAATATTACTTTAGCCACTTAATAACTGCAATCCTGCGTAAAGTACTTGACATTTCTGAGTTATTTATCTATAAACTGAGGATAATATTAATACCTATACCACAAGATCTATGTGAGGATCAAGAGATCATGTACTTAAAGCATTATGAAAATCACAGAAATATCAGCTAATTGCAGGAGTGTGCTGGAAGGAGAAAACTCAAAGCAAGAGTTAATTATTACATTTTCAGGGTGATCATTTATATCTTAGATACTAGGAAGCCTTGATTCGCTATTTTGTTGATTGTCTAAGTTTAAGGAATGGATGCAGAAAATGTTAGTAGTACAGATTAAATTTAAAAGTTGATTATGTCAAAAATCCCTTCTTTTTCCTTCCTCTTTGTGACAACCCTTTGAGGTAGCTGAGAGTATGTATAACTTGTCCAATCTAGTGGTTAAACTTTCATCAGCACACCCCTGGCCGTTGGTACTACTGTCACATTTGCCTGCCTAGAGGAAATATTTGAAACTAAACTCACAACTCCTGATTCCAGAAGTTCTGTTATACCAGCTTGCAGTGCAGAGAACTTCAGTTAATATGATGTATGAAAAAAGCCTGCATTTGGAGTCAAAAGAGTTAAGTTTGAATAACACTCCTATTTACTATAGGCATAGATTGTAGGAAATTTGCTTAACCTCTTCTGACCTCAGTTTCCTCATCTGTAAACTGAGTGGGTTGGGCCAGATGTTCGCTGAGATCTCTTCCAACTCTAAGCCTTGTAATTTTATGACTTTTCTGCTGGGGGCTATGTATACTCTGCAATACAAGTTATTGTCATCCATTTGACCATTACTGTTACAAATATTTGTGCCAGATAAAATTTAATTATAAACATAAAATAACAATAGTATCTAAAAAGAAAACAATTAATAGACAACATGGAACAGATTTGCCAGCATTTGTATAGCAATCTCATTATCATCTAGGACAGTAGAGATACCACATTTGGACTCCATGATTTGTTGTGTCATTTGAGGAAGTAGAAATAGTATTTAGAAAGGTGAAATCAGGAAGAAAAGCTAAACACAATTCAATTCAGCCTGAAGAAATATATGCTGGAGAAGATGCTAAATGCTTAAGTATATAAGGATAGATTTTCAAAGTATCTTGAATGAAAAAGATGTACTGGTGTTATTAAATAAAGATAGTCTTGAACACATGAGTAACTATCAAACTGTATGTCTATTTACAAATTTCTAAAAATATTCTATTAAAATGATCTATGCATGTATCCACGGTATCCTTAAGGAAAACATAAGAATGAAATAAAGGGGCTTCTGCAAATGATTTTCTACAACAGATTCACAGTTCTGAGAGAAATGATTATTAATATCCAGTGATTGGGGGAGATCCAGAATTCCTCCTTTTTGTCCTCATTTCAAAGCTCAACCTCTGAAGGACAGGACCTGATATCAGCAGATAGGATTAACATTTTCCTCCGTCTAGTTCGGACTCCCACCCAACCTTATAAGGACTAATCTAAGGGAAACTCTCCCCTCCTCCCCATTACGTTCCGCTCAGGCTTGTGTGGGGGAAATAAATTCTTTGATTAAATTGCTCAAGGCTGGGTAATTTAGAAGTAAATGACCTAATCACAGTTACCTCCTCCAGCCCCTCATTAGAATAGACCCACCTCTTATTGTAATATTCATTCTCATTAATTATTAACTAATCAGCGTTGATTGCCACTTCAGGAACACCCACTCTTCCAAGGCATATAAACTGTGAGCCCACTGCCATGATCCATCTTTGGCAATTGAGAGTGTCATTTACTAGTAAAAGGATTAATTGTTCAGAAATTATCTTTTACTTTTTAAACCCCACAGCTATGTGATTAATGAAGATGTAGAGAATATAATATTATTATGTATATTGTTATATTAAAGATGACAAAAAACACAATATTTTACAATCTTAGAGACCTACTGCCTTGTGTGACATGATCTCCAAGTTCCTCATGATCTTTTGGAGATATGGTCCAGATTGTCTTTGTCCTTCCCAGACCTGAACTGAACTGAAGGCAGTAGCCTTAATGTGGTCTGGATCTAGCAGAATACGGTGGAATTCTAATTTCCCTCACTCTGCACACTTTTAATGCATCTTAGGGAGTATTAGCTTTTTTGGCTGCCATGCCACACAGGTGGTATTTCCATCACTGCTGCCAGTTGAAGATGGGGGCCTCTGAAGGGAAAGACATGCGAGAAAACTGAACAGCTGGCTAAGAAGATGGAGTTAGCATCATAGCATGTCCACTGCACAGCCAGTACTATTCTTGTCCATGTCACACAATTAAAGCTGTTAGGCAAGCCCATGTCTACCCGGTGAACTGTATGGTTCCTTTCATGCTTCGTGGATAGCTGCGTAGCATTCCAACTGTCCATCTGTCTTCCTTCACTTTTACTACATGACTAGTCCACTTTGTTTTCTGTTATGTATTTTATGCCATTTCTTGAGTGCAATAACAATATTACCCATACATATAAAGAGAGCACTTAAAAGTTTACAAAGTACAATTCTGAGGAAGAGAAAAGAGGGAGAATTGTCTAAAGAGATGGACGCGTGTGCACAAAGAGCTCAAAAAAGACTTTTTAAAAATATGAACAAAATAGGAAAGATAGGCAGGGGAGCTTTAAACAGAGTGTCAGTAACATGACAGCTCACAATGAGCTGAGACAGGGTGCTAAGGAATGCTAAGATCAACAGAATAGGCTTCTCTTTAGCTTCTTCAATATTTCAGCAGCTTTGTGATCTTATTAATGAATATGGTCCCTGCAACAGTATAGATCGTAACTCATTATGTCTTCTCATTCTCTGCAACTCTTGTCCATGTCTTCCACTTAAAGAGAGGACCCAGGACAGCTATTCATTTCTCACCAACTATACTGTTTTTGTACATCTTTGTCCTTCTCCATCTTTCCATAATTTTTTCCATAATCTCATCTTTGGGGAATCTCATCATCGTGTAAGATGGAATCAGTCTTAGTACTGCACAGCTAATCATGACCCTCTGTCCCTCAGATTGGATCCTCTGAATAAAGAGTAGGGCCATGAATTGTCCTTTTATTTATGTTCTATCCCCTGTGTTTAGATCAGTGTTTCATATATAGTAGGTGCTTAATAAATGTTTATTAGCTATTGCTTATTGTGCTCTCATCATAGAGGGTTCTAGAGATCTTGCTTTACTCCAGGGAGGGAATCTTTTTTTTCTACTAAAGGCCATTTAGATATTTGTAACATCATTTGTGGGCCATACAAAATTACCAACTTAAAAACTTAAGCAATGATCTTTCTTCCTTCCTTCCTTCCTTCCTTCCTTCCTTCCTTCCTTCCTTC
Organism: Sminthopsis crassicaudata; assembly: GCF_048593235.1. Taxonomy (NCBI): domain Eukaryota; kingdom Metazoa; phylum Chordata; class Mammalia; order Dasyuromorphia; family Dasyuridae; genus Sminthopsis; species Sminthopsis crassicaudata. The sequence goes on from NC_133621.1 coordinate 193,367,732, forward strand.
CTTCCTTCCTTCCTTCCTTCCTTCCTTCCTTCCTTCCTTCCTTCCTTCCTTCCTTCCTTCCTTCCTTCCTTCCTTCCTTCCTTCCTTCCTTCCTTCCTTCCTTCCTTCCTTCCTTCCTTCCTTCCTTTCTTTCTTTCTTTCTTTCTTTCTTTCTTTCTTTCTTTCTTTCTTTCTTTCTTTCTTTCTTTCTTTCTTTCTTTCTTTCTTTCTTTTCTTTCTTTCTTTCTTTCTTTCTTTCTTTCTTTCTTTCTTTCTTTCTTTCTTTCTTTCTTCTTTCTCCAATTGAGTTTAAGTGACTTGCCCAGGGTCACACAGCTAGGAAGTGGTAAGTGTCTGAGGCAGGACCTCTCCCTTTCTATGTAGGAGGAGTCTGTCTAGACTTGACTAGACTTCTATGATTAAACTAGATGAGACTAGTTTGTGACTAGCTTTCCTCTTTAGTAATAAATCTTTTTTGACTACTTTTGACAACTTTTATCCTACTTTGTATAGCAATTTCCAGTTGGAAATATGTCTACTTGTATAACTCTCATATATATAACTCTCCATCACTCTTTAGGTGACTCACAATTTTGAATCTTCAGATTTTGCTGAAATCTCTTTCTCTGATAAACATCGTCTCAGAGCTTTCAACCAGTCGCAATACATTTCATCATATGATTTCATTCAATGGCTTGAATAACCATCCTTTCCACTTAGTTCATACCTTTGATTGATTTAATCAATAATTTAGGAATTTAGGAATTGTTCATGTTTGTACCTTTTATGAAAATACAAATTTAGTTTTATAACATTTTATAACATTATATTATATATAACATATATATCACAGTTAGGCAACATAGTATTTAATAATTTCTTTAATTTTTTCTTAATTTGTTGCGGATATTTAATATTTTTCCTAGTTTGGATTTTTTTTTCCTATCTTTTATAATCAGATTGGGGCAGCTAGGTGGTATGGTGGATAGAACATCTACCTTGGAGTCAGGAATATCTGAGTTCAAATTCAGCCTCAGACACTTACTAACTGTGTGACCCTTATTAACTTCAGTTCCTCATCTGTAACACTGGAGAATGAAATGGCAAACTACTACGGTATGTTTGCTAAGAAAATACCATAGAAAAAGTTTAGGGGCCATATAAGGTTGGACACAGCTGAATGACAACATAATCAAATTAACTAGTAGTTTGTTTTATTATTTTATTTAAAAATCTAGTTCCTATTTTTATCTATTAATTCAATGTCTTTTTTGTTTTTTTTCAATTTTCAATTCAGAATTTCTAGTTTGGTATTTAATTGTAGTTTTAAAATCTGTTGTTTTTCTAGTTTTTTTAGTTGCATGCTGAATTGATCTGTTTTTTCTTATGAATGTGTTTATAAAAATACATTTTAATCTAAAGACCATTTTGACTGCACCCCAAAAATTTCACTATGCTGTGCTAATATCTTCAAGGATATTATCTATTCTTTCTGTGGTTTATTTTTTGCCCCACCAGTTCTTTAGTTTTAAGTTATTTAGTTAAGTTATTTAGACTCCAATTAATTTTAAATTCTTTCTTCAACATCTCCTTATTGAATATAATTTCTATTGCAAAGAGGTCAATAAAGGTTGTGTTTAATATTTTCCCATTTGTTTTCAAGATTTTTATGTCCTAATACATAATCAACTTTTTAATGGTACCATGCATAGCTGAGACATGTACGTTCCCTTTTATTCCAATTGATTACTTGATAGGTTTAACATATCTAACTTTTCTGAAATTCTATTCAATTCCTTAATATCTTTCTTTTTTTTTTAAATTGTTAAATTTATCCATGTCTGGTAATTTATTTAGTAATGCAGTAATTTACTTAGCTTTTCCTTTAAGTACTTAGCTGCCATGCCTTTTGTGCATAGAAGTTAAGTATTAAAATCAATTTGGTGTCTATAGATCCTAATGTACTATGAAACATAATATATTTTTTACAATTTATCTTTTTAAATTATCTATTTTTGTTGCCTTAACTGAAAACACAACTAACTACTCTCACTGCTTTTTTTAGTTCCGTTGAAGCATAATAGATTTTGCTCTGGTTCCTTATTTCAACTTGTACATTTATGTTTTGAACATATTCTATGCTAAGGACTTAATGGATTATGTTTTCTAATTCATTTTGTTATCCTCTTCCAATTTATGGGTGAATTTAGTTCACCTTCAGTTATGATCATTCATTGTGTATTTTCTTTTTTACATTCTCATATCTTCTCCTCTCTTTACTCTTCATTCTCTTTACAAAAAACAGACAAGAAATGTGTTCCATATCATTCATTGCTCGAAATTTGATGAAAATTAGCTTCTGCTCCTCTTCTCTTCCCCTCACCCAGATAACAACCATAGGTTCTTACTCTTTCTTTCTTCTTAAATCCCACTTCATGATCCATCCACCAAGATTAGAATTTGTTTTGCTTAGAACTAATCCCTCTCTTAATCAGTCTTCCTCTTTTTCCTCCTTCTCCTTGTTCTTTTATCCTGTAGAGTTCATTGTATTTGTACTTCAAACCCTCTGTGTGTGTTCTACTCTTATTGGTTCAAATAAAAAAGATTCAGGTAAAGTTTGCTCCCCCAAGTTTTCCTCCTTTGTATGGGCTTCTCCTTGAATATCCCAATTATGTGAACAACAAAAATTTCTTCTCGGTCCTTTATCTTTCTAGTATGTACCTTCCCTCTCCTTTTTTTCATCCTTTAAGATCATCAAAACATAACAAAATTCCAAGATTTGTCCCAAGTTCTTTGTTTTATTGAACTTGTTTTATAATCTCTGCTGACATTAAGGGTTCAGAGGGACACTATTAGAATATTTTTATCCTTGGATACTTCCTTCAGATTGCTCAAACTTTTAAATTTTTCTCTTGGCTCTTGTATTTTTATTTCTCTTTTGTTATAATGTTAGTCAAATCTCTTGTGTTCCCTTCTTTCTGGCTAAATGTGGAATTATATTTTTAAAATCTGGATCCTTTGGATTTTGAAAATAATGTCCCTAGGAGTATTCATTTCTTTAAAGGAGATGATTGGTGGATTTTTCTTTTCCTATTTTTGCTTTGTGTTCTGGTTCTAAGTGATCTCCACTCCTTTAGAATGGAACTTCCATATTCTCTATGATTCTGATTGAGATTTCTCATTACTTAAACTTTTCCTAGCTGCTTGAAATATCTTCCCTTTGCTGTGAATGGAAGCTTTGGTTTTTGTTATAATGTTCTTGGAAGTTTTCATTCGAGGATTTCTTTCAGGAAGTGACAGATGGATTTCCCTCTCTATTTTTAGAAGTTTTCTGCTTCTAATGTAATTTTCATTTATGATTCCTTAAAAGATGATGTCCAGATTCTTTTTTTTTTAAATGCCTTTTAGATAGTCCAATAATTCTCAAAGTATCTCTCCTTGACTTGTTTTCCAGATCAGTTGTTGTTTTTAATAAAAAAAAATACATCCCCTACCCCAACTTTTCATTTTTTCCTTTAAAAATTTTTTTTGTTTGTTTTTTCATTGAGTCACTATTTTTTATTTATTACATTCTAGTTTTTAGGGCATTGTTTATTTGAATTAGTTTTTGTTTTATTTTTATTTTTTATTTTTTGATCTTTCATGCTAAGCCATTAATGCTAACACTAGTGTATTCTGGAGGAATTAATTTCTTTTCCAGTTTTTTCCTCTAGAGATATTATTTCCAACAAGGGAATTTTAAAACTCTTTTAAGAAAAAAAAAAAATTCTTGCTCCATTTCTTCCAGGAATTCTATATGACATTGTCCCAGCTGTTTTTCATCTTATAGATTTTGTAGAATTGTTTTCTTCTTCTGTGTTTTTGTCTTGAGTGTTGTTTGGCTGCATAAAAACTTCTTGAAATGGAACTTTGCCATAGGGCCAGACTCTACATTTCTGGAAGGAATACTGGGACCTTATGTGGTCTTGGCCTGGTTTTTCACTGTTGCTTTTTCGAGGAATTGAGTCCTCTTTGAATTTGAACTATCTCAAGAATGGCTCAGGTTAGAAGTTACAAACTTTCCATGAGTCCTACATGGTTTTGTGTAGAATGAAATCTGATCCCTTCCTTCTTGGTCTGAATTTTTGTAGTCACCGGGAAGATTCTACAGGGTCAGAATGAGAGAATTGGAGACTTGTTCTTGATCTGAAATCCCTGCCTCCTGAGCTTGGGTCTGTGGCACAACATAAAAAATGATGGATAAGGAGTCAAGAGCTTATCCAGTCTCAAACACTTTCTAATTGTATAATTTCAGGCAAATCATTTAACCTCTGTCTGCCTTATTTTTTTCAACTATAAAAAGGGAATAATAATTTTATAGGGTTGTTGTAAGGATCGAATGAAATTATATTTGTAAAATTTCTGGCACTTTGTGAGCACTTAATAACTATTTGTTTTCTTCCTTTCCTTGTTTTCTGGGCATATGATATGCTAAGATTGTATCATAGTGTCAGAGCACCAGAATGACCTTATACTGATACACAGCTCTACTCTCTAGCTACAGCCCTCTCTCAAAGGTCAGTGGGATACCACTTCTAGCCTGCTTCTGTTCTCAGTCAGTTCTCAGTCCACAACTCTGTGGCCTGGGACACAGCTAGAGATCCCAGCCTGTGATGCAAGACTTTGCATAAATCTTCCTGGATGGATTACCCCTATTCTCAGTACCCCTATCACCCTCTCTCTATGCCATGGATTCTTGAGACTTCAAGATCACTTGAGATGTGGAGAGATTTATGCTTTAGAATTCATACTTTTAGTTAGTTTTGCTTGTCTATGAACTGGCAAGGGAGAGGATTAAGAGTTATTTTCAAATGCAGCCTTTTCTCAGCATCCAAAACAATGTCTTTTTTTTTTTTTTTTTTTAATTATAAATTTATTTTATTTGGGGAAAAAAAAAGAGTAAGAAAAAAACAAACAAACAGAAAAGGAATATGAAACAAAATAAAGCAAAACAAAAGAGAACATTGTCATGTGCCCAGAACACCAGGGAGGATTCAAAATATATAACAAATGACCAGATCAAGAAAATATATATATTAGAAGAGATTATATTCATGAGCATCCATTTTTTCTTTACTTCTTTGTAAATTGTTTTGTTCTCTGTTATGCATCTTATTTATTCTTGCTTCCCCTTTTCATCCTCACCAGCCCCATGCAAGCTACAGTTAAGACAAGATAGATTTATGTATACATATGTAGATATATACATACATATATACACTCATACACTCCACATACACACACGTCTTTCTTATCTCTGCTGTCTCTTTAATTAAATTCTGCTCCATAACTTACCTTGCTATTATTTAATCTCCCCCCACCCAAGGACCTGTCCCTTGTCTTCTTCTTCCCTTCCCATCCATCCTTCCTACCTTATTTCTTTATAGATTTTATAGGGTGTACTTTCATGGTATATATGTACATTATAGGTAACACTACACAGACTCACACATACACACATACATGTGTGTGTGTGTGTATGTATAAAGTGTTATCTGTGTGTGTGTGTATATATATATATGTATATATATATGTATATATATATATACATATATATATATATACACATATTTATATATGTGGTGTTACCTGTTGAACCCATTCCTGATGTGAGTAGGTTTTCATAACTATGAGCACTCCCCCCATGACTCTATATCTATTCTTCCTCTGCACCTCAATTTGTATAACATGATTACTATTTTTACTTTAACTCTGCCAATCTTTCTTTTGAGCTACCCTATTATTGATGGGAATCTTAAACATAGTATAAATTTCTCATGTAAAAAAAAACATAAACAATTTATCCATATTGAGTTCCTTAAAACTGATCTTTGATATTAGTTCTTATATGGTAAATTTTCTCTTAAGTTTAGATTTGGTTGATAGGAACTTCTGAAAATCTGTGAGTTGTTGTAGGTCTATTTTTTCTTACTCAAAATCACAGATAATTTTGCTGTATATGATATTTTTGGTTGCAGGCTAGTTCTTTTGATTCCATAGATATGATTCCAGGACCTGCAGTCCTTTATTGTAGCTGCTGATTAGTCTTGTACAATTCTAATTGTAGCTCCAGTCAATTTGAATTGTTTTTTTCTTGTTTCTTACAAAATTTTCTTTTTGATCTGGGGGTTTTGAAATTCCTGTGTGTCTTCCAAAAGGATCTCTTTGAGGTGGTGATGGGTAGATTTTTTCTATTTCTACTTTTCCCTCATATTCTATCACTCTAGGACAATTTTCTTGGATTATTTCTAGCATGATTGTGTCAAGGTTCCCTTTTTTGTCACAACTCTCTGGCAGTCCAATTATTCTTTTATTTTCTCTTCTTGATCTGTTCTACAGATCTGTTGTTTTTCTTATGTTTCACATGGTATTCTATTTTCTCATTCTTTATAATCTCTTTTGTTATTTTTTAGTCTCTGATAGCTTCACTAACTTCCCCTTGTCGAATTTTAATTTTCAAAGAATTACTTTCATCTTTGAGACTCTGTTCCTAATTTTCTAGTTGATTAACTTTTTTTTTCATAATCTTGTTTTTCTTGGATAGTTTTTATTTTATTTTAGTTTTTTCTCAATGTCTCTCATTTGATTTTTAAATTCTTTTTTGAGTTCTCTAAATTCTCTCTGGGCAGGGAGCCATTTCTAGTTACTCTTTAGGACAGAAGCTTTTTTTTTTTTTTTTTTAAACTAAAGTAAACTCCCATGAAGATGAACCCCAGTCACCCCTGTTTCCATATGTTTCAATGGTGAGGTTCTTTCTTCTTTGCCAGTTCATTTTTTAAAATAAAGCACCTTTAATTGTGGGGTGTGGGAGGGATGATGCCTCAAGCTTATCTTCAACTCTTCACTCTGACAAAGAACCCCAAATCTCCACCCTCTTGCAAGTGCCCCTGCCTTGCTGCTTCTGCACTCACTGGATGTTGATTTTTTTCTCATCCAGGGTTCATCTCTGCATTACAGCTGGACCTAGTGTTCCCAATCAACCAAGGTTCACTCAAACCCTGACTTGGTCTGGAAGGTGAAAGTCTCTATGGTTCCTGCTAAGTGCAAATTTGTTCTATTTGTGGAAGAAATGGGGAGACCTTGAAATTTACCAACCTACTCTGCCATTGTCCCAGAATCTTCCCCCAGAACAGTATCTTTAACTCCAAACAGGACCTCCTCCCTGCCAATAGCTCAACATACACCAAAGTGATAATTTCTCCATCTTTGTCACTGATACCACTAATTATCCTATCTCCCAAGTTTGAAATCCTTGCTATTATTGACCCCTTTCTCTACCTTTTCCATTCAATTCATTGCCAATATCTATTAATTCTACTATTATGAGATCTTTGACTTATACCTTCTCCTTTTTCTTGTTGCCTCGAGGTTAGGCCTTCATTGCCATGTTCCTGTTCTGGAATACACTAGTCCACTAGTCCAGTAGATTTTCCTTCCTCCACATCTAGCATTTTCCTTCTGCCTGCTTCTGGATAATTTTTTTTTTTAATGTATATATAGAAAAAACTGTTCATTTAAACTTTTTTCCTCAAAATTTTTTAGTGGTATCCTGTTTTGTATTGAGAAAAATTCTAACTTTATTTCTGGCATTCAACCCTTTTCTTACCTTCTCCTCTTCATTCCCACTCATAATAAAAAATACCAACCAACATTTATATAATAGTTTATGGTTTGTAAAACATTTTACATCTCACTTGTTTCTTGCACAATCCTGGGAGGTAGAAGCTATTATTATCTCATTATATAAATGAGGAAACTGAAATGGAAAGGGGTTAAATGATTAGTCTACAGTCACACAGTAAGTGTTTGAGACAAGATTTGAATTCAGGTTTCTAGGATCCAAGTCCAATATTTTGTCTATTGAACAATATTACCTTCTCACATACAATTATTCCTCTATACATATTCTACTCCAGCCAAATTGGACAGCTCACCATCCCTAGCCTTGTATACCTTTCTGCTTTTCATAGGACAGTAAGGCCATAGATTTATAGCTGGGGGGTACCTTAGGGATCCAGTCCTTTCATTTTACAGAAGAGATTGAGATCCATAGTGGTTATATCACTTGCTCAGGGACAATCATGATGGCAGTGAGGTTTTGAACTGAAGTCATAAAATCCAGATCCATGATGCTTCTCCATGTTGACAATGTCCTTCTTTGACTATAGTGGTACTTCTTCCCTTTCCCTTCCTCTTTTTGAAGTTTTTCTTATTTTCATTTTCACCTTTCTCTTTTTATTTGTCATGTGATAGTTATTCCTTGGAATTACAAAGTCTGAGTTGGAAATCACTTTCTTGATCATCTATTTTTTTTTCCATCTATTGTAATTTACAGCTGAACAGGGTCTATTCTCTCTCTATAAGTATTATCCATGCACTTTGCTTACCACAAAGTATATTCTTAATAAATGACTATGAGTTGATTGATCAGATGGATTTTGGTCAGTGGTCATCTAGCCTAAACTTGAAAAACTCATGTAGTAAAAAATTTGCAATTCTAGGCAGTTTTCCGCAAACCAATCAGATCTCTGCCATTACTCTTTATCCTAACCCCTGTGACTAAGTCTAGTTCTTTCTCATTGTGAGAGTCCTTTAAATATTTGGAGATAGCTATAAGTTCTATAAGGGCAGGGACCATATTGTCACAAAGCTTTATATGTTGCTTCTCAGCACTAATAATATAATGTTCTTTATAGTAACCTGAAGATAATAGACATAGTTGTGACGTCACATTTGTTGAATTGAATTGAAAATGTCTCATATCCATGCCAGGTATGGAGAAGGCAGGATTTATATGCCCAAATTATAGAGGAAGAAACTGAGCCATAGTGTGACCTGATTTGGGTCACAATGTTTGGTCCAGGAATAGAACTTATGTCTTTGGCTTCCCAGACTCACACTGTACCCACTAGGAGCATCTGTTGCTAGCAACAATCTAAATATATAGTGTGTCATTGAAATGTTTTCTTTTGACAGCCTGCTAAACATTTTCTCCCATGGAGCTCATATTCCCCAAACTGGAAAATGAAATCTTTTACAGATTCCCAAGGGAAGCTAAAGACCCAAGATTCATTTTTCCCTAGAGAAAGAGTGTTCACCAGAAATTAGAGAAGGTAATTGGAGAAGCACAGAACTAGAAGGGAATTCCAGGGGTCATTTAGTCTATCCTCCTGCCTCCAGGCAGGCACGAATCTAAACCATTCCAGATGGGAATTTTTTCTCCTCTTCCAAAAAAGATTTCTTGGAATGACAATTTCCTAGATTCCGCTAACAATTTTTTCAACTGTCAGATTGTCCATAACGACCTACTTCTAATCTGAAGTTGCTGCTGACTTGTTTAGTAGTATTAGGCAAGTTAGATTACCTACCTTGACTGTCTGAGGAGATTATTCTAATTATAAACAGAAATATTAGATCCCAAAACTCCTTGCGTTTAGGAACAGAATATTGTGAGAAATGTATTATTGGACTTTTATCTGTTAGAGCTAGGTTACCTACAGAACCTTTCCCTCTTATGCACTAGGAAACACAATATTTTTCTTGCCACCTTCTTCCTAAAAACTCAAACCCAAACCAAAAAAAAAAAAAATCCCCAAACCCTATAATATAAAACATAGCTTTAAGAACCAATGAAATCCTCTAGGAAAAAAAAAATTAAGAAATGAACAAATCTATTAAAACAAAAACAATCACTATAGGTAACAACTAAGAAACCATTCTTAACATTCACCCTATCTGTTTGTTTACATAACTGAAGAGGAAGAAGATGCAAAGATCAGCACCTGAACTCCAATGAGGGTCAAGGTCACAAGATCTCAAAGTCACAAGCAAGATAAGAGTTTTGAACTCATTTGAAAATTTATCTTTTTTGGCTAACTGCCCAGATTCTCACTTCACAACCAATCTGTGGATCAGATTATATCGTGAGGGAAGCTGCATAAATCTTTCTGGGACAAATGAGCTGAGGTGGAGCTCTGCTCTAAGTGACAGACAGGAGAAAGTGTCTGCTTTGTCTATACTTGCCAAGGAGACAGGGTAACCAGAATACTGACTACCCAGCTGAACTTCTGGGCTACATCAGCAATCTGGAGCCCTGAGTTCAAATGATACTTCCAACACCTAACTAATTTTGGGACTCTGGAAATCAGGATCTTCTCTGAAAATGTTTTTTTTTTTTTTTTCATTTTAAATGAAGATAATAGTTATATGATTTACCTCGGGTTGTTGGGAGGCACTTTGTAAATCTTAAATGCTTAAATATTTCATTGGTATGGAGACTTTTACAAAACCAGCAACTCTTTTAGAACTTAGCTGTTGTAAATTTCTGTGGCTGAAAAATTTAATTTCCTGATTTAATTAACCATCTGATTAAAAGCAGACTTTACCTACCAGCACATATTAACTTTAAAAATGTTCTCATAGAAAAGAAGATATAAGGGATAATATAAAAGTAAACAGATATATTCTTATTCTTTTTGTGATCATCCTGATTTTTGGATGGAGTTCAGATAGAAATAATCTTGGCACAAATTTCTATATTTTCTTTCATTTTTGATGTTCTGTGAACTATTGCATAAGTGGCTAAAATAACTGCTTTTTGTAATTAATTAAAACACTGGGAGGATATGTGCCTGCTCTCACACAGTTTGGTTTCTCCCACAAGGTCTCTATATTTTTGAACCCTTTTCGTTCCATCTAGTTTGGAGATGAACATTGTTCTTGAATTTTTATGAATTAGTGTTATGTCTGGGCAACTGTGTACAACAGTTTGTTCTGTGATAAGATGACATTCAGTCTAGTTCCATTTAGTTGTTGAATTCTCAAGGATACTTTGAATCTGGATTTGCAAAGCAATTTGCTGGTTTACAAAGGATAAGGAATTTCTTGTACGTAATCCTGGCCACCTGATCATCTCTTTCTAGGATTTTGGAAGGTATTAAATTTTGGAAAACTGAAATGACATATTGTTCTGTTTTCAACATTTCCTTGTGTAAAAAAGGAAACATCCTCATATTTGCCCTTCCCAGTGGCTTATACAGAGCGTGGACAGCTATCCCCTACCTAGTTCCAATCCAAATGACTTAAAAGGAGCCTGTTTCTGGCTGTGCATAACTGAAGAGCTGGTACTGTGTAATGACAAAAGTCTTCTAATTGGCTGTGGAGCTAAAAGAACTGATGATTCAGAGGTTGCTGAACTAGAACTAAGTGGGTATGCAGAGAGGGCAGCCCTCCCTTATGTCCCATTTTTTTTTTCCTTTGCAGCTGCAAGGAGGCAGGATTTCTTTGGGTTACTTGAGTTGGGGGGTGGGATGGGGAAGGGCAGCTGCCATATATCCCCCAGACATGATGGCTATGTAAGCAAGTGGTTGCCTCCATCTTTTTCCGCCTTCCTCCCTCTTCCCAGTCTTACATGAACAAGTATTCTGGAATGGAAATATCTAGGCTACCTGATACAACCAAAAATCCAAAGGTCCCATCAGTAGTTGGAGGTGAATGACAGTAACAGCAATCAGTGCATGTTAGGGATGAGAACGGCATTCCCTGGAGCAGTAGTGGCAGACTGCCATGGAAACACCTGCTGTAAGTGTGAAATAGTCATCTGAGGATGGTGACACTTCAGAGTATATGACCTGTCATAGTGGAGAGAAGTGCTGCTATGGACTCTAAAAAGCCATAACCCCACAGAGAGCTACGCTTAAGGGGAACTTCATGAGGACTTCATTCATAAAGGGAAAAAAATTTCCTGTGCAAAGTTGTTAGGTATCCCTTTGCCACATGTATTCTCCATATTCTCTTAGACTTTTAAAAATGCGAAAATACTCTTAATAAAAGAAGCTATGACTAGCCGGCTACTTTCCTTCCCATTGTTTTCTGAACCCCAATTTGGAAAGGAAACTTCCCTCTCAGAGAGAAAGATCTAAGGGAATGTGTATATCTCATTACCAATAAACTCGAAATTAATGGTTACTTCCCTTTGTGTATACTTTTTAGAAATTATGGTCCAAGCTTTTTTTTTTTTTTTTCCATTAATAGCATTTTATTTTTTCCAATTACATGTAAAGATAGTTTTTAACATTTTAACATTTTTGTAAGATTTTGAGTTCCAAATTTTTCTCCCTTACTGCTTTCTCTCCCCCTCCCCAAGGCAGCAAGCAATCTAATATAGATTATATATGTACAATCATTTAAAACATTTCCATATTAGTCATGTTGTGAAAGAAAAAATGAGAACAAAAAACGAGAAAAACCATGAAAAAGAAAAAAAACAAAACAAAACAATTTAAATTAGTATGCTTTGATCTTCAATTCAGTCTCTCTAGTTCTTTCTTTGGATGAAAAAGACATTTTCTATCACAAGTATATTGGAATTTTCTTGGATCACTGTATTACTGAGAAGAGGTGAGTCTATCATAGTTAATCATCGCACAGTGTTGCTGTTACTGTGTAAAATGTTCTTCTGGTTCTGCCCACTTCACTCAACATCAGTTCAAATATGTCTTTCCAGGCTTTTTGGAACTCAACCTGCTTATCACTTCTTATAGAACAATAATATTACATAACATTCAAATACCATAACTTATCCAGCCATTTCCCAGTTGCGGGGCATTTGTTTAATTTCCAATTCCTTGCCACCACAAAAAGAGATGTTACAAATATTTTTGCATATGTGGTCTTTCCCCCTTTTTAATGATCTTTTTGGATACAGACCCAGTAATGTCTGCTCCAAATTTTGACAGAAATGTTTAATATAAAGTTGTAACTATACCATTTCAGTTAATATCTTTTCTAAAATCTCATTAAGCAGGGCTGAATCGTTGTTAATGGGATGAGCATTAATAGGGAATCAGGAGCTGAAATACTATAAGCAGAGCCTCTCAGAATTGCTGCTATAATGTAGAGAATAGTGGCTAAATAACTCTGGAGACCTTCAAGTGTGAATGGATCTTTGCTATAAAACTTGGGACCAGTAAAAGTGCTTTGTAATTTTTTGATAATAATTCCATTTTCCTACTTTTCAGCTCTAGACCTAGTTCACCATCCATCTATAGTATCTGTCTTAGATATATATTCTATTGTGAAGATTCTCTAGGCTCTCCATTCAGATACATATTGAAATTTGGGCTCTAGATATTTGTTATCTTTCCCTGTGTGAATAGGATAAGAGCCTTTCGTGATAAGAGGTCAATTCTCAGAGACTCTTCAATAATTTGATGCCATTGACAATGTCATCTATAAATAGGAGTATTTATTAGAAGGACTTCATCACCCAAGAGGCTGATATACTTGCAATCACAAAATCCAGGTTCTGTAAGGCTTGCTATAATTTCTAGTGGGAATGAACTGGCTCTGATTTGTTATCATAAACCTTTTCTTTTCTATACACAAATCTGCGTGACTCAGTCATTAGTTTGATACTTCTTTGTGATTATTAGTTGAGTTTATTAGAGAATCTTTGGATTCTATTCTTGTTTCATGGGCTCTTTCTCGACATCAAAAACTTTTGGTTACATTTGGTAAATCAGACAATGTATACCTATTGTTTACCTTTACTATTGCTCTGATAAGTGATGTCTGTTTGCACCAGAAGCCTGGTTCAGAAATATTATCTCAATGTTCCTCCAATGAATTTGGGACTCCAGAAGAGAAATGCCATCTCACACCACTTCTTGCATTTCATTCTGAAATAGGCTACTTCCCTCTAATTTCTTTTAAACTAGATTTAGAGTTCTCTAAAGCGCTACTCATCTGACTGCTAGAATGAATAATGCAGCTAGGATGAACAATTGTCAAGTTTTCTTTTATACAAAAAAGGGGGAAATGAATTGACAGCAATGAAAAAAATAGAACAAAGTGACAATGATTATTGGTTATGAAGCTTTCAGGCAGTGTTACTAATCTGAAAGCTTAAATCAATGTGACTTGCTTTTAAGTCCTTCCCTTTCCATGGGAAGGAGAGGGAAGCATCTCTCTGAGGCATTTAGTTGATGGCAGTGACTTCCTTCTCCAAAAGGACGGTAAGAGGAAAAGGAAATGTCCCTGGGGTTGGTGGTGGAGGAACTACGTGGATTAGCTCACTAGCCACTCTAATTAGTCTCTCCATCCTCATTCCATCCACATAGCACAGAATCACTACCATTGGCCCCAGCAGCAATAGTGGCAACACTGGTAGCTGGTCTCAGTCTCTCAGAAGAGCTAGGGAACAAGTACTGAGATACTTGGTGTCCTGTCCATATGATCCCAACTTCAAGACCTCTCAGAAATCTACTTTCTTTCCCTCTCTCTCCAGGCATTTCAATAAGCCACTGATTGAAGCTCTTCTAGCCATTCCTCTAAACCCCATCTCTGAACAATTCATAACAATACAGAATTTCCAGGTCCAAAATATCTCTAATCGATGGACTCTGGGATAGGATAGGTACCTGTTTGAACATCTCTATAGCTCATCTCTATAGCAATGCAGATGTGAGACATTTATTTAAAAGTTTACATTTTTACATTTACATTAGATTTAACTTATATTTTAACATGTTTAGTATATATTAGATTACTCGCCACCTAAAGGAGGAGGTAGGGGGAAGGAGGGGAAAATTTTGAACAGAAGGTTTTGCAGACATCAGAGTTGAAAAATTATCCATGTATATGTTTTGAAAATAAAAAAAAAAACTTTAATTAAAAAGTTTACATTTATATCATTTTAATAACATTTTGATATTTCTGGGGAAAGTTCTTATAAGATGGGGAAATATTTTATGTGCTTTTAGGTGAAGCCTGGACTTCATTCCAACCATGTATGTCATGTAATTTATATGAGGTTCTGGTGCAACTTTTTCTTTAAATTAGAAGCTAGAGTAGCTCCTATTCAAAAGAAATGATAATAGGTATAACTGTTTACAATGGGTTTCGACTATTTCCCTGAAAGTGCCATATTTTATATCAACTGTTCTTGACATTTTTATGTTGGTGACATATTTTAAAGAGAGAAGAGTTTTTCATGAGCATGGAATACTCTAGTGCTCTTGCTATAGTCAGATCTATTTTAAATATTTATTTTACATGGATAAATTAGGTGTGCAGAATTAAGTCAAATGCTTTCTGAGAATCAGTATAGACAGTGTATCACACCTTCCTCCTCTCTGTCCTTCCCCTATTGTATTTAATCTTATAAAAAAGAAACATTGATTCATCTGTAGGCAAGATGTCATCAGGTTCTGTCCATATTGTACCCTATCCACCTCTTCACTGTCATCTCTACCAAATTTCTACCTTTACCTCTATTTCCTTATGTATATTTAGGAAGAAGTCTCTTACTAGTCTATTGTTGCTTTTGTCATCTTTACATATTGCATTTATTCATTCCTCTTGAATTTCTATCATTTGATGTGGCTGAGAATCAAAAAATCTACTCAGTTATAGTTTTCTTTTAAAAACTATTTCAAAATCGAGCTTCCTGGCTGTTTGTCTTGGTTAGGGCAAAACTTTATAATTAAGATCTGGAGTCTCTATGGCACTGGAAAGAGGGAAGAAGGACTGGAATATAAATGGTCGGTTTTGTTGTAAACCTCTGTCATTTTCTTGGATTTACTAGTATAGCCTCATTAACAATAAGATGGGAGGTAGAAGGGGCATTAGGCTTAGGTTAGTGAGTGTTAGTTTATGCATTTTTTTAAAACCTCATTTTGGATTCTAGGACCATGGAGACAGTACAATTTGGTTTATCTTTGCTGTACAGTTTCTGTTTTGGAGAAGTTTGAGCCGTTATAGGGATTAGAGAAAATACCTAGTCCACCATCTTGTTGCTCATGAAGTAATATTTACTTCACATATAGTGTATATTTAATTATAAATATTCTAGTATTCCAAAAAGTCTTAAAAACTGTACTTTTGGGGAGACCATGCTGGACATGGTGTTCTCCCTTGACAGACTATAAACTCTTTGAAGAGAGAAACTACTTGTTTGTTTGTTCTCCTCGCATCCCCAGAACTTAGTAGTATAATGCCTGGCAGATGATTGTTTGAAGACATAAAACAGTTAGCAGTCAAGGAGATATATTTAAAGTTTCGAATATACTTCTAAAAGAAATGGTAACTAATGAGAAAAAAAATAAAAAGAACACCTCCCCTCCTTGACCTATTCCTATTTGTCACTTCATGGTCTCTTGAGTATTTCTGAGATTAGTTTGAGGGAAAAAATTCAGAATACAGAAACATGTTGATAACATTTTCTTTTTGTAACAA
This sequence comes from Sminthopsis crassicaudata, assembly GCF_048593235.1. Taxonomy (NCBI): domain Eukaryota; kingdom Metazoa; phylum Chordata; class Mammalia; order Dasyuromorphia; family Dasyuridae; genus Sminthopsis; species Sminthopsis crassicaudata. The sequence continues at coordinate 193,383,986 of NC_133621.1, forward strand.
GTTCACAACTGTTAACAGGAATTTCCCCCTGAATTATATAAGTACCCAAAACAACACTTCAGAGAATAAGCAAAGAGCATGCTCTGAGTAGAGGTAAGTAGTGACAAAAAGAGACCTTGAGCTCAAGGTCTTCACTAGGAAACTCTCCGCATAGGAAGGAGGAGCGGTGTGGGGAGAGCTCATTCTACTCTGCCATCTGAAAACTTCCTATTTTAAGTAATTGTACTTGTTAACTAAGTGTTAAAATATACTGTTCTTATGGTTCTAAAGCACTGCAAGTGCTATAAGGACCCTTCTAATTTACCTCTGGAACAAAAACCTTAGCTACCCCTCTCAAGTTATGGCTGTTGATACTTTTCAGTCTAAATGAGGACATTGGAAAGATTCCAGACGAAAAAAGTGTATTTGTAAATCAAGAATGGAATTGTCATTGGATTCATGGTTCAAAAGCTTTCAGTGGCTTCCACTGCCTAGAAGATGAAGTCCAGACTCCTTAGGCAGGCATTCAAGACTCTCAAGAATACAATCATCACTTACCTCTCCAGTCTAATTTTACACCATTCTCCTGCAACAACCCTTTATTTAGGTCACTGACTTTTAGAGCAAGAATGATTCCTAAAGGTTGGCCCAAAACATCTCCAAGTGCCTCCTAAAACAGATTAAAATGTAATTGGGAAATATTTAACAAAAAAAGTAAAAATATGATAGAATATAGATAATATATTGTTCTCTAAGTCAATATGCAACTAGTAGACATCTTGTAGCCCTGATTTCTATTTGAATTTGATACCACTGATCTAGTCAAATCATCTATTTTTACTATACACTTTGCCCTAGACTGGCCCTAGATTGTTATTCTAGGATTGTTGCAGGATTCTGAGAGCCCGTCTAGATTCATTCTATGGTTCATTCTATGTATTACTAGGGTAATTCATCTCTAAGCCCTGATGACTCCATCATCTAGGATCCCCTGCACTCTAGAATGCTGCCATCTTCTCACCTGAACTGACTTTTAAAGAAAGACAAGAGGTTCTGAGAGGTATAGATGTGGAGGTTACACATTCCAACTGAGGAAATAGCTTGTGTGAATGCTCCAAGGTGAGAAAATGAAAGGGTTGAGTTCAGAGACCAATGAGGAGTCCACATGAACTGAAATGTAGAATTTATGAAGGGGAGAATGAAATGAGATGGAAATATGGTTGGGAGCCAGATGGTGTATTTCATCCTGAAATACAATAGAGTTTTTAAGCACTAGAACAGTTAGAGTTTTACCTTTGGGAGATTACTATATGAAGGATAGATTAGAATGGGGAGAAACCAGGGAGACCAATTAGGAGGCAATTATGTCATTTCAGGAAAGAAGTGATGAGGGCCTGAATTAGGGTAGTGGATAAGTAAGGGAGAAGGGGACTGATATAAATGGCACAATGGATAGAGTGTTAGGCATGGAGTTAATAAGATCTGATTTCAAATCCAGCTTCAGATACTTAATAGCTATGTAACTTTGCCATTTAATTTCTATTTGCTTCACTTTTCTCATCTGTAAAATGGGTATAATTACAGCACCTGCCTCATCTTACTGTGTAGATCAAGTGAGATAATAATTGTAAAGCACTATGCTTAGTCTGGCACACAGTAGTGCTATATAAATATTATTATTTTCAAGAAATGCTGTAGAGTGACAAAATTTGTCATTTGATTAGAAAAGGGAGGGAATTATGGGATGGAAGGACCAAGGATGACCCTAGGATTAGGAATCTGGGTGATCAGAAAGGTGTCAGCATCTTCAGCAGAAATAGGAAAATTCTAATTTGCATGTGCTAAGTTTGGGTTGCCTACAGAACATCCAGGAAGAGGGATCTGGCATGCAATTGGTGATATAAGACATAAATTTGGGAGGAAGATCAGTATTGGATATATTGATTTGAGTGGCCTTTGAATAGAAATGATATTTAAATGCAAGGGATCTGATGTGATCAGCAAAAAACATGTTTATAACAATAAAAGAATAGAAGGCCTAGGATGATGTCCTGAGAAAAACCCACACTGACATATAGATGCAGGCCAAGGAATGTCCCTCTTAGAAGAGTATGAGGAGAATGAGACAAGGAGAATATTCAGGAAGAAGGAGGTGACATCATCAAAAGCAAATAATTTGGTCATTGGTAATATTGGAAAGGGCAGTTTTGTTAAAAGAAATTAAAAAATACATGACGGAAGAGGTAGTGTTTACAGCAGCATTACAACATTGGAGCTACAAGAGATCAGTGAAAAAGAGTATATAGTATAATAGTATAAGGGGATAACAGTGTTAAATGAAGGCTTTTTAAGAATGGAGTACACCAGAGCAGCGGGTATAGAGCTAATATAGTGGACAGTGCACCAGCCCTGAAGTCAGGAGGACCCGAGTTCAAATCTGGTCTTAGACACTTAACACTTCCTGGCAGTGTGAACCTAGGCAAGTCACTTAACCCCAATTGCCTCAGCAAAAAAAAAAAAAAAAAAAAATGGAGCATACCTGAGCATGTTCATAGGTAGAGAAAAACCAATAGATAAGGAAAGACTGAAAATAAGAAATAGAGAGAGGAAATGATCAATGAATGAGCTCTTGGAAAAGAAAGGGGGTGATAGAATCAAAGGAACAGGTCTGGCCTTGACAAGTACTGTAATCACCTCTTACTTAGGTAAAGGAGGAAGAGTGGATTAAAGTTTTGACAGTTATTAAAAGTTCACAAAACACTTTCCTCCCACCACCACTGTGAGGTAGCTATTAAGCAGGGAAAGGATTAAATATTTCTTAAAATAAGCCTCACATATGTAAAACAGAGTTGTAATTTAAGGTATTATTGTCATTGCATTTTTATTTGATTTATCCTTAAAATATATTGTGAAGCTGGAAAGGGAGAGGGATTATTCTTCCTATTTTATGGAAACCGAAGCCCAGGAATAAATAACGGAAGGGTCAGAATAATGTCTCCTGTCTCCTAAATGCCAACTTTCAGACTCTATTGAATTCTACTCAAGATTACCCATGAAAGTAGTATTTAAATTGGAAGTGAGAGAGTAGCAATTTGATATGAAGTCTAGTTTTCTAATTATTAATCTACTATTTCCTTGTAATGTATAGACTTGAAGAATAGGAAGCTCTGATGATTCAGGATATTCCAGTTGGGTCTGTGTCTGTGGCCGGGGGCAGGGGGTGGAGGTCAAAAAGAGTTTTAAGTATTTCTTAAAAGCTCTAAATTGGAATTAACCCACAATGTTGGTGCCAAGGCCTTTCCCCTTACTTGTTGTTGGAACCATGCATATTTTGGAAGGAGAATATCATCCAGCTGGTTGGGATTTGTAAACACATAAACTCCAAAGAGCATGCTGGAAGGGTTCTTGGATGACCACTTGGGTTCCTTTTTAAGAATTGACCTAATGCTCTTTTAGGGCAATTGTGTGACTCAGTAGATAGTGTGCTGAGCCTAGAGTCAACTTCCTGATTACAAATCTGGCTTCAGATGCTAGCTATGTGACTCTGAGCAAGTCACTTAACCATGTTTGCCTCAGTTTCCTCATCTGGCAAATGAGTTGGAGGTAAAAAAAGGCAAACTGCCAGTATCCCTAACAAGAAAACTTGTGAAAAGTTGGACATAACTGGAAAAAATCCCCAACAACACTGAATAATAATAATGCTCTTTTAGATTAATTGGAGGAAGCTACATGTCACCAACTGTCCCAGAGTACCAGGGTTAGATACACTAGCAAAAAGTATTAAGAGTTCTCAATAAAGAATAAGGAGATGGAAGAGTAAAAAATAGTCATGAATTTTAATGCAGAAAATGATGGTGTCTTCTATGAAAATAGGAAAATATGTGCAAGGTGTACTTTTAATAGGGGAGATAACAAACTTTATTCTGTATATGTTGTTTGAGATATCAGTGGGTTACCCAGGAAGAGAAATCTAATATATAATTGGTAAAACAGGAATGGAATTCACAACAATCTTTCAAGATAAGTGGTGCAAGAATTATGTTAGCCTAATTTTGTAGATGAAAAAAATTGAAGCCTGAGAAATTCAGCAATTTTAGGTGGACATAATTTTCTTTTAAAGCCCAGTTTGGGTTATTCTGCTATCTTCAGAAAAAAAGGGAACTTACAGTATTCTGTAGTTCAGATGACGTTTTTTTCTCTCAATTTCTCTGAAATAAACTCAAGTTCATGAAATATGTGTCTTTTGATCCCTAGCCAGCATGAAAAAAACATTTAAAAATTCAAATAAAAAATTAGAATTTACAACTTCAGTATAACTTAGATTTCCTTCTCTCTGAGATTTGTCTCCTTTACTTCCAATCATTTGTATTTAAATAAGTAGGACTGGCACAGAGTCAATAACTTTTTGATTCTGATGTGGTGTCAAATATACAGCAGGGTTTCTCTTTTCCTATACCCAACCCCAAATATCACTTAATAAAATGGCAGTTCCAAATGCTGGCTCCTCCTACATTTGCAGCCAAAAAAGAACTTGTATCTAATTTCTCCATTTTCTCTCAGGGAAGGTAAAATTAGAAATAGGGGAAATGGTATATAAATACAAATGCAAAAAGAATAGTCTGTATTCCCTAGGTGGACCCTAAGCCAATTTTACTATATAGTTTATTGTCATATTGGTGTCAGTTGGCTCTGGACTGTCCCTTTTCTGAATTGCAATGCCTTGTGTCTAGGACTCTCACCACAATCATGGAGGTAGGTGACTTGGATGATGCTAGAAAATTTTAGCATGAAAACCTTGGTAAATCCTGAATCATTGCCATTCTCTAATCCCTTAAAAAAAAAATCAAAGTTCTTCTTCCTTGCTAACAGGAGAGAATTTTTTCACTCTCACAAAACTAATGAAAGTTGGAAGGAAAATGCTAGCTCTCCATCCCCTATGGAGATGACCTCAACCAAACCTCTAAATCTCTATGGCCTTTTTAAGGAGTACTTCAACATAATAAAAACAGTGTATTAAATAATGTAAATAATTGTTGCACTGCATTCCCCATTGCACAATCATAGTAGCAGGGACATTTGAGGTCATCTCATTCAAAACCTTTATTTTAAAGTTGAGGAAATGGGTCCAAAGAAGTCAAGATTATTTGCCCAACATCACACGGTTATTAAATAGTATAATCAAAATTTGATCCCAGATCCTCTAAAAGAGAGAGATCCTATTTCTCTTTTTAAATGGATTATAATGTTTCCCAAAGACAAAGAGACAAACACAAAAGTGATAGGTGGCTTCTCTTGAAATGTTAAATTGGCCCAATTAGGATGTGCCATATACTTATGACCAGGGGTGGAAGAAATGTTATTGCCCCACCATTGACCAGAGGAATCTAGCAGGACCTGAGTTATTTTATCTGATTTTTTTCATCCATAGTGAGAAGGATGATGGGAGGTACAGCAGCACAGCAAAGTAGACTGGTATTTTAGGGGAAGGTGGAGTCGCCTCCTATAAATAATAGGGTTGTGACGTGTACTCTTGTCCTAATTATTGCCGGATGACTGGAGAAGAGGAGCATCAGCTCACCACTGGGGCATGCTACTACCATGCCCACCAGTTGGAAAGAGAAGAGACTTACTTGCAAGTCAAGTAGGAAGCAAGCCAGCCATTTGTTCCATTTTGCCTGTGGCTCGGCCAATTGTCCATGACTTGGTGATGGTACACTCCCACTAGTTGGAGCAAATTTCAATCTTACTTTTATTGACTTTGAATTCAACTTTATTTTCACTGTGAAAATAAAACAAAAACCTGATATATTTATGTAGGAGTTGACCTCAAAAATATCCAGTACTTTGTCCATTGCTTCATGCTGTCCTTCTCAGATTCTCATTCTACCCTATCGTCCACCAATGGAGCATATCCCACGACTTGCAAAACATTGCATTAAATCAAACTTCAACTTCTTATGCTTCCACTAAAAAGGAAACTATGCTAGCAAAAGGACAGTGCTTTGTGGAATTACTTCTCTTGATTGAGAATTGCTCCTGTAGGAGCAGCAATGTCTCTATAGATCTATCCAACCCTTCTCAATTAGTCCTATCTAGTAGGAGGAACATGCCTTATTTTACAGATAAGGGAAATTGAGCAATGTAGAGGGAAGGTAAATCATCGAAGGCATGGGCATGGTATAATAGTAAGAATGACCTGACGGTTATTTGTATTCCAACTACCAGGCTATACTGCTTTTCCAAGACTTATTAGATTCTTCAGTTCACAAGTATTTACTGTGCACCTACTGTGTGCAAGACCTAATGCAACTGGGAATATAAAGAAGTGCAAGGCATATAGTTGCTAGCAAAAAATCACAGTCTGCTGGAGGAAGATGTGATATAGACCCATGAAGAGTAACTAAGGATTCAGGATAATTTGTACTAAGTGTCCATGAGCTGGATACAGGCAAGCTCAGTTGAAAGGAGAGATTGAGATGAGTTGTCATCCTGCGTGCTGCGAGAAATTAACATTATATTTTTATGCCCTCAGGTTCCAAGTCAGTCATTCTGAGAGCCAGCACAAGTAGTCATTCTTAGAGCCATTACTAAAGGGGATGTGAGGGATGACAGTGTGGAGATGGCAGAGAAATTTGAAGATACTACAAAGAAGATACTACAGACTCTCCCAGTCATGTTGGCTCCTTGGGAGGGAAATGCATGCTTCTTCCTTTTATCTGCTCTAGGATATCCCCAGCTGAGTGTTCTTTCACTATAATGTCCCTTTCCTAGTGCCTGCACTGGTGTCACTATATCTTAGTAGTAAGACTTCATGCTGACTGCTCTTGGGAACCATGCTTCTGGTCACCCAAGATCAAAGGCAAAGACACTGCCTTCCAAAGAACATGCCTTCTAAGCTGACAACAATAGCATCAGCTTTGCAGTGCAGTGAAGGTCCTGTCCCTTTACTCCTCCCCAAGGACCAATCAACCACTTGCATTCAGCTTTTGCCCTTCCACTTAACTGAAACTTTCTTGTCCAATGTCACCTAAAGATCTCTTTATTGTTAAATTCAGTGGTCTTTTTTTCCCCCCTCCATCTTCATCTTTTGTTGATACTGTTAACCACTCTCTCCTTGGTATATTTTCTCTTTTCTGGGTTTTCATGAAACCGATTTCTCATGATTTGCTTCCTGCCTATAAACTCATTTTCAATATCCTTTGAAGATTCATCATCCTTGCCTCATCTCCTATGTTAGGGTGTCAGGACTTTAAAATGGGCCTTCTTTTCTTTTTCACACATTCTTACATTTTTTCTACACTTGATTAACTCCCATGGATTAAGCTATTTATTATCTGTCTCAGAAGAATTCCAAATCTTCATACCAAGCTCTGAGGTATAGAATAGCTATTGTCATAACATCACTCTTCTGATGTCATTCATCCTTTTTGTGAATGAAGAATGAAAAACCATCAGCGAGGAGTAATAGCTGCTCCTCCTCCCCTGCCCCTGGGACCCAAATGAACAGTTCCAGTGGGGCAGTGCTGCTATTTCCTCCTCCTCTTCCTCCTCCTCTTCTCCTTTTTCCTTTTCTTTCCCTCTGTCTGTGTGAGGAATCATAACCTTACATGTGAATTCCTTTGAACAGGAACATAAAGATACAAAAGTATCTTTGGGCTTGGGGGGGTTAGATTTTTTTTCTTTCCTACTTATTTATTCTTTGTTTTTTAAAAAATATTTGTCTCATGTAGTTTTTATTTAGGTTTTCTTGAAATATAGCTTTGGAAAGCTAGGCTTTGATAAAACCTAGGGATTTAAATGGAGCTACTTATTATGCCTTTAAAGCCAAAAAACTATCTCTTACTGATTGGTCAATGATGAGTGGTTCAGAGTGAGTGTAAATAGCAATTGTTTATGTTCTGGCTAAAAACTCTAAAGGTCTTCCCTCCCAGATTGATTCTTTTGTGAAAGCAAACTAGGCTTTTCCTTAATTTTAACCTAGCTTTTATTGCATTATTATATTGCTTATTATTGCATTGCCTCAGATAAACTGAAACCCGGAAGACCTTAGCTTAAAAAGACCAAGGTGGAAATTCTCCATTGCATCCTCCCACTGCATAGACCAAGACTCTCCCATGACTATCACCAGTCATCCAGACCTAAGTCTTACTTCGTGACTCGGGAGGGGAGAGAATGAGATAGATAACTTGCATAGCTGTGTCTCATTTAGATACAATTCACTTGCAAAATAAGGCATCATCCTCCTGACGTCTTTGTTCTCTTGGAGATTGAAGGATGGACAAGACAAAGATAGGCACGTGGAAAGATGGAATGATAAAAAACAAACAAACAAAACCCTATAATCAGATAAAAAGAATTTCAAAGTTTGAGGATCTTTCTCCCTTTCTCCTTCCTTAGCTCTCTCCCTCCCTTTCTCTCTCCCTCCCCCTACTCTTTCTCTTTCTCTGTCTCTGTCTCCATCTCTCTGTCTCTGGCACTCTCTCTCTCTCTCTCTCTCTCTCTCTCTCTCTCTCTCTCTCTCTCTCTCTCTCTCTCTCTCTCTCTCTCTCTGTCTCTCTTTCTGTGTGTGTGTGTGTGTGTGTGTGTGTGTGTGTGTGTGTGTGTGTGTGTCTCTGTCTCTCTGTGTCTCACTCTCTGTCTCTCTCTGTCTCTGGCACTCTGTCTCTTTCTCTCTCTTTCTCTCTCTCTCTCTCTGTGTCTCTCTTTCTCTGTGTGTATGTGTGTGTGTGTGTCTCTCTCTGTCTCTCTGTCTCTCTCTCTCTGTCTCTCTCGGTCTCTCTCTCTCTCTCTCTCTCTCTCTCTCTCTCTCTCTCTCTCTCTGTCTCTCTTTCTGTGTGTGTGTGTGTGTGTGTGTGTGTGTGTGTGTGTGTCTCTGTCTCTCTGTGTCTCACTCTCTGTCTCTCTCTGTCTCTGGCACTCTGTCTCTTTCTCTCTCTTTCTCTCTCTCTCTCTCTGTGTCTCTCTTTCTCTGTGTGTATGTGTGTGTGTGTGTCTCTCTCTGTCTCTCTGTCTCTCTCTCTCTGTCTCTCTCGGTCTCTCTCTCTCTCTCTCTCTCTCTCTCTCTCTCACACACACACACACACACACACACACACACACACACACACACACACACTTTTTTCCCACTGGTATGGCAACTGTGGAATCAGTTGAAGCAATAGGATCTTTGTCAGTTGAAAAGAAAACTAGTTATGGAAGAAGAACCTGGTTCTTTACACAGAATTACTCTTTGTCTTTCCCCTCCTATGTCACCCGATTTAAAACATGAATTAGGGAGAGGATTTCCCTCTCCTTTCCCTCTATTAGAAATAGCATCTTGTAGTGGAGCAATTCCTCTGGTAGGAGGTACTGAAACCAACAGAGAATAGGTCTGCACAGTTTAGCTTGGCAATTAAATTGAACTGTGAATCAAAATATGCCCTTGAGATTCAGGAGAGAACACTACTTCCAACAAAGAAACTTGTTACTCTTACTGGGAATAGTCTATGAAGAAATTAGGACCTAAAAGTACTGGAGATATGAGCTCCCTTATTCTACTATATTTGCTAAATGAGTGACATTATTAGTGTATTCAGAGTGGAAGAACTTTATAGAGGGCATTTAGCTATTGTTTTTATGATGTCATTTAAGAAAATGCTTTTATTAGGGAAAGGGACCCCCATGTGCAAAATGAATATTATGGAATATTATTGTTGTGTAAGAAATGACCAGCAGAAAGATTTCAGAAAGGCCTGGAGAGATTTACATGAACTGATGCTGAGTGAAAGGAGTAGGACCAGGAGATCATTATACACAGCAACAACAGTACTATATGAGGATGTATTCTGATGGAAGTGGCTCTTTTCAACAATGAGATGATCCAGGCCACTTCCAATGGTCTTGTGATGAATAGAGCTATCCACACTTAGAGAGAGGACTGTGGGAACTGAGTGTGGACCACTACATAGCGTTTTCACTTTTTTTGGTTTTGTTTGTTTGCATTTTGTTTTCTTTCTCATTTTTTCCCTTTTTGATCTGATTTTTCTTGTGCAGCAAGATAACTGTATAAATATATATGCATATATTGAATTTAACACATATTTTTACCATGTTATCATACAATGAATTACTTGCTATCTAGGGTAGGAGTGGGGGGAACTTCTCCACTCTGTCTCTGTCAGACTTGCAGCCAGGTCTTCTAAACATTCTAAACATTATGCCTGTCATCACAAAATACACAAGGATTTGCAAGCGTTAATGTTGAAAAATTATCCATGCATATCTTTTGAAAATTAAAAAGCTTTAAGAAAAAAAAGAAAAAAGCAAAGAAAATGCCTTTACTTTGAGGCAATTGTGTCATAAGCTGAATGTTAAAGGTAAATACATCAAGGGGGGCTTGAAAGCTATAGGGAGTATAACCCTGAGGTAGCTGTTCCCCAAAGGACTAATTTGATGAGTATGAATTAGCAGCATTATGTAGCACCAAAGGAAGTGCTATATCAGCGCCTCCTACAAAAACATTGTGTATTTTGTGATGACAAGCATAATGTTTAGATGCTTAGAAGACCTGGCTGCAAGTCTTGTCACTGACACTCTCTGGATGTGTGCCTGAGCAAATTAGCTAACTTCTTAGTGTACTAAGCAATTCTTTAGGATTCCAACTTTCAGAAAAGATGCTGACCTGAATTAGTACAGAGAGTTTTCTCACTAGAGAATTCCCCATGAAATTATAGGTCTAGTTCCAATTCCTAGCTTTTGTATAGTTTATTGTACTTACTTGAGAATATCTTGAATTCGCTTGCATTTTGTCTTCTTACTCATTTACTTTCTTTTTTTATCTGATTTTTCTTGTGCAGCAAGAGAAATGTATAAATATGTTTATACATATTGGATTTAACATATATTTTAACATATATTGGATTATTTGCCATCTAGGGGAGGAGATGGGGGGGAAGGAGGAGAAAATCTGGAACACAAGGCTATGCAAGGGTCAATGTTGTCAAATTATCTGTGCATATGTTTTGAAAATCAAAAGTTTTATAAAAATTTTTTAAAAAAATATTGAGAATATGTTGAATCCCACAGTAGAATATAAGCTCTTGAGGAAAGGGACTTTTTCAATTTTGCATTTATGTCTAAATCTATTCTAGCATCGTTCCTTGCAAACAATAGAAATGTAACAAATCCTTGTTAGTTTAGTGAAATTTTTTTGGTGAAATTGGGTACTGTGCTATAGAAAAACTTTTTGTGAACCTTTAAATACTATGTAAATGTATACTGTTATTAGCATAACTATCATTATTATTATATTTCTTAAGCTACCCCTCTAGTAACCTGTATACTTTGGACCTTCATTCATTCAACAAATTTTTTATTAAAACTGCTTGTAGTGTATATTTCTGGGGCTGAGAGAAAGCAGCAGTGGCCTGGAAGCTTAGGAATCTTTTTGCACTGCTTAGTAAAGAGCTTGAAATAGAAGAAATTCAAGAAAACCAAATCATCTTAAAGGCTGCAATGGCCTTTGAGAGAATTTGGCTCCAACCGTCACTGTCACCAGGACAGAAGTAATGGATTCATACCAACACACAGCATCCAATGTATCTCAGGGTATTTCCCCCCTTTGGAAATATTGTCCCTTGTGAGTAAAATTTGTATTTTTGTCCATTCAGGGCCCAAGGAAGATGGCCCAAGAATGTTCCCAATGGGGCAGCTAATGTGAGAGACAAGGGCTTTCAGCAAAGAGAATTCCCCAGAAAGGGAGTCAGATTTACAATCTTGTATCTTCAAATGAGAGAGAGACACACACATCCACACAAAGCAAGCAGGACTACAAAACACAACTTTGTAAAGTTTGTTTTCCACACAGACCCTTTATCTTGTGCCCAATATATCTCCTGGGAAAAGAAAACATTTCTCAGGGCAGTCCCTCAGGAGCATTTTTTTCTCCCTCACGTGATGTACACACAGAGGCTCTTGGGGTGGGGGGAGGTCTTGTCCACTGGGGTCCCACACTGGAAAGGCAAAGGGACTAAAGGTCTTGTGTGTGGGGGTGGGGGGTAAAGTAGCTGATAGTACGCCCTGGATTGGGACTGAGCTCTAAGCAAATGTGGGCAGAGCCTTTGCCAGCCCCTGAGGAAGGGATCCAAAATTCCTCTCAATTTTGCATCTTTTCCTTTGTCTCTATAGGCATCCACGCCATCATGTACCCTACCTATTCTATATAAAAGATGTCTTCTCTTGTAATATTTGTAGAGTATGGCTAAAGCATCTTGTTGGCTACAGTGTGTTAAAGAGGGAATGGCTGACCTTTGTATTCCAACATGAGGGTGGAGGGAAAAGGAGGGAGGAATGAGTTATTGTGGCCTGAGCTGTTGGAATTTCTGTCCAGTGGCCTAGCTTCATGGGAATTTGCCCTGCCTTTTGTGGTCTGACCCTGGGCATATATCCCCATTTCAAAACTTCAGAATATTGAATACCTTTGCCTAACAAATGAGCTTGCAAATGCATGGCATTTTGTGGTTATTTAGAAAATACAATAATAATGATAATTATGCTAATAATAGCATATATATACTATTTAATTTATATAGTATTTAAAGGTTTACAAAAAGCTTTCCTTTAGTATCCTTTAGAGGAAATTTCACCAAAAATATTTCACTAAATGCTTTACATATACAATATCATCTGGTCTTTACAATAAGGAGTCTGTGAAAGAGAGAGTATGAATATTATTATCCCTTTTTTATAGATGGAGAAACTGAGTCTCAGAGAGTAATTCACAGGTCATACTGCTAATGAGTAAAAAAGATATTACTAGAATTCCTATTCCAAATCCAGTACTGTATTCTACCATGCTTCTGCTCACAAAATAATGGGAATGTTCACATTCCATAATTTTATTATTTATTATAATGTATTTGGCAAACTTTTCAGTAAACATTTCTTATTTGTAATTATAGAAGTGCATAATTCCTTTTATTGAGGTGTCTACTTAGGGAATTAAAAATTGTTTTAAGGTCAACAAATATCTACTAACTATATTACTATATATATATATAAGTATATAACATAAAGTATACTATCTTTGTTCATCAAAGAAATTAAAATATAATTAAACTCTTAAAAGTTTAGTTTTAAGTTTAGTCAGTTTAGTTAGTTTTAAGTTAGTTTAAAAAGGGGCAGCTAGATGGCAGAATGGATAGAGCACCTTCCCTGAATTCGAATCTGACCTCAGACACTTAACACTTCCTAGCTGTGTGACTCTGGGAAAGTCACTTAATCCCAATTGCCTTAGAGGGGAAAAAAAAGTGAACAATTAAATTTTAATTAAAAATACAATATACTTTATGCCAAATATTTTGGAGGCATAGGTTATACCTGGGCATACTCAAATACAGGATTTATGAAGGGCATAATGATGAAAAATAAGGAGTGTAAAATGTAGAAGAGGGATTTTGATTTTAGTGGGAAATATGCTTGAGGCTATAGGAGGCAATATGGTTAAGAGCATAGGTTGAAAGGTTAGTTTTAAGAAGGAGAAAGAAGGAAAGGTAGAAATGATAGGTTAGAACAGAGATTTTTTTTTTAAAAAATCTTTTTTCTTTATTTTCTTTATTATTTTTGTATTCTTTTAGTTTTGATTACTTTTGTTTTTTCTTGTTACAATGTATTTATTTCAAACTTAAATGCAAAATAGAAAAAGAAAACATTTTCATATACTCATACACATCATATATATAATATACATAGGCACAAATATATATGCACACACATGCATACACTCAGACACACCATATATGTATATATACACATACAACACATACATACAAATAAATAAACACATGTACATATACATATATATCTAAAACAGTATTAATATGGCTGACAATGTAAATTTCTCTCTTAATCTTTTTAAAGTTTGATTTTGAGATTAATGATTAGTAAACCTACTTTTTTTTTTTCTAATAAATTCTACTCCTGATCATTGACACAGAGAAAAGTTTTAGATGGGGAGGATGGGAAGGGTTATGCTCACCTTGAATGGCCTCATTCTCTTGCATAATGTATACTAAATAAAATTACAAAGAAATTGTCCATTGTTTCCAAACCTCCTATTTACTCCCTCATTGCTTAGCAGTTCCTGAAAAAGAGGCAGCTAGAATGAGGAATGGACTTGGACTCAGAGACCTCAGTTTAAGTCCTGCCCCAGACATTTAACTAATTCTCTGACCCTGTGCAAATCTGCCTTGGTTACCTCATCTGAAAAATGCGCCTTGGGCACTGCATTTCATGGCTTCTGAGTGTGTTTCCATCTCCAAAGTTAAGAAAGAAGGCAAATTGAAGGGAGGAGTCTTACCCAATCCTGAGGTTTCTGGAACCCATTTTTGGTCTGAAGCCCATTGACTTGGTCTGAAATGAGATCTTCTGCACACCTTGGTTCCTGATTGGCTGCTCTGGATCTCAGGCTGCTCCATTTCTCTGTCCAGCATACCCAGTCGTTTGTTTGTTTTTTTTTTTAATTTTGTAATTATAATTTTTTTTGACAGTACATATGCATGGATATATATATATATATATATATATATATATATATATTTTTTTTTTTTTTTTTTACAACATTATCCCTTGTACTCACTTCTTTTCCGAATTTTCCCCTCCCTCCCTCTACTCCCTCCCCTAGAGGACAGGCAATCCCATATATGTTAAATGTGTTACCTTATATCCTAGATACAATACATGTGTGTAAAACCAATTTTCTTGTTGCATGCTAAGAATTGGATTCTGAAGGTAAAAGTAACCTGGGTAGATAGACAGTAGTGCTAATATTTTACATTCACTTCCCAGTGTTCCTTCTCTGGGTGTAGTTATTTCTGTCCATCATTGATCAGCTGGAAGTGTGTTGGATCTTCTCTATGTTGAAGATATCCACTTCCATCAGAATACATCCTCATATAATATCATTGTTGAAGTGTATAATGATCTCCTGGTTCTGCTTGTTTCACTCAGCATCAGTTCGTGTCTCTCCAAGCCCCTCAGTATTCCTCCTGCTGGTCATTTCTTACAGAGCAATAATATTCCATAACCTTCATATACCATAATTTACCCAACCAGTCTCCAATTGATGGGCATTGATTCATTTTCCAGTTTCCAGCTACAACAAAAAGGGCTGCCACAAACACTTTGGCACATACAGGTCCCTTTCCGCTCTTTAGTATTTCTTTGGGATATAAGGCCAGTGGTAGCACTGCTGGATCAAAGGGTACAGCATACCCTGTCTTTACAGTGGAAACTAGGTTTGGGAGTTGCACGCCCAACTGGGCTCCTGCAATTGAATAGTAGTTAGGAAGTCATTGTTTCATATTCCTAATTCCCAAAGCCATTTATAACTAATTCAGGTGGCAGTCAGATGCCCCCTTCACCTGGCAGCAGCCAAATGTGCCCGTGCCTACATGTAGCAAACAAGAATGTTCGAATCTCAAGAGGAAATGGGAAGGACTGAATTCAATTTGCTATACACACATCCCAACTGATCACTCCTTGCCCTTATACTCAGTGTACTTCTTCCCATGACTGCTTAGCTCCAGGAAGATGGTGATAGACATCAGCCAAGGGAGATGTAATATTCTCTTTAAGTTATCGTTATTTTCCCCTGGTCCCAGGGAGAAAACATAATAGTAATTCAAATAGGTGAGAAGTAAATTCATGAGGATGAGTTATATCTAATTAGCTAACATCCACTTGGACCCCAATTTTTAAAAATTCTAGCTATGTAATCAAATTCTGGGCAATGTTTAGCTCTTAACTGAATCTATGAAAGCATGAAACAGTTGAAACAAAAGCTGAGCTATTGTCAGTTATGCAAATCTGGACTTTGAACTTGGGCTGTACCCACATGAAATATGCCTCAAAGTTCTTAAGAAATGTTCAGTTGGTTAAATCTCAGTTATCTTCATTAACTTGGGAAGAATTGATCAATGACAGCCTCTAGATCTGTATCTATGCATTTTTGAATGAGTATTGGTGGTTAAATCAGTTTTAGACCGTTTTTATATTACTGCTAGAAAAATCTACTTCTTATAAAATTTTATAATGATAATATTTTACTATTATTAAAATAAAAAATATTTCTATAGTGTTTTAAGGTTTACTAAATGCTTTCATCACAAAGATCTCCAAAAATTGGTAGTACAAATAGGATGATTCTTTTCTCAAAGATGAGGAAATGGAATTTCTGAATTATTAAGTGACTTGTCCAAGCTTACACAACTAGTTAAGAGAAAAGACCCAGGCCCAAGTACTAAGAATTCAAGCCCAGCACTATTTTTGACCACACTGCTGTGCTATCAAAAAAAAATATTATGCCATGCACATGCATCAGCTTGTATGTGTGCATGTGTGAATGCTCACACACAACCCCCCAACTTCCTGATCTTGTGATCTACTAGTGAAAATAACACTATGTATATAAAAATGCTTTCTTATTCCTGTAAAGGTCTCATCTCTCCTTTTGATCCTTCCGCCTTCAATATTTAAAAATGTGCTATGGATTTTAAATAGTGAGGATAGAAGCATGAAAGGTTGAAGGTGGAAGATTTTCCTCCTTATAATATATAGTTGTTTCCTATATAAAGAACCATTCCAAAGTCATTAAATTCATTTTAAGACTTAATCAGGGGCAGCTAGGTGGCGCAGTGGATAGAGCACCAGCCCTGAATTCAGGAGGACCCGAGTTCAAATCTGGTCTCAGACACTTAACACTTCCTAGCTGTGTGACCCTGGGCAAGTCACTTAACCCCAGCCTGAGGGGAGAAAAAAAAAAAAAAGAAAGACTTCATCAAAATACAAATAATATCTATTAGAAAAGTGTTCAACACTCCCCTTGTCCAGAGCACAGAGACATTTTAAAAGTCTTAAAATACCATCAGCAATTCTTCTATCTCTGCTTTCTAGCTTGAAGCTTTATTTCCTGTATGTAAGATGGAACTAAAAGCTCTTCTCTCTCTTATGACCTTACTACTTCCCAGACTAATAAACAAATAACATATAGTGTTATTTGGGGCTCCTGGGAGTTTGGTGAGAACAATTAGAAAATGTAAATATTTAGACCATACAGCTTGTCTTCAACAATAGTGAGAGCTTCCCAAGTGCAATGTTTCAAAATGTAAGTTAAATATTTGCTCTGGCTCCCTGAACTTCCAACCATCCAGACTTCTCTCCCAGCTGGGCAGAGCATCCAGATGAGCATTCTTCCAATAGCCTCCCTACTTCCCATTCCACATGCTTTATAGACAAACAGTTTTTCCAGCTGACTGGCTCCTCAGTGTGGGGAAGAAAGACTGGCTCATTGGAAATATGGGTGGTATGACATCAACTATACATTATTCATATGTGGATTATCCTCAAGGGGGTCCTTGTTTCTCCCAGGTCAGTTTCCAGCCATATGATGTTGATGTGTATATGGATATGTAGATGCCCATGTGAGTGTATACAGAGTATAAAACTCTCTACACTTTGCCAAATAAGCCCCGATTAAATGAGATTTAGCATTAGAAAGATCTCCGATTACAGCCTTTACTGATGAAGAATGCTTTCTCATTTGGGCAAGTAGTGTTTTGAAGACTTTGAAGAACTCACTGCTTTCTGAAGAATTAATTTCATTTGGGGAGAGCTTTAATTGTTAAGGAAGTTTTTTCTTACATCAAGCTGAAATTTGCTTTCGGCTTTCACCCTTTGCTCCTACTTCTGCCTCCTGGGGCCATGCAGAGCACAACTGATTCCTTTTCTACAGCCAGCCCTTCACATACATAACTATCACTGCCTGGGATGGTAGCTCAGTGAATAGAGAACTAGCTATGAAGTTCACCGGATGTGTGATCCTAGGCATTAACCCCTTTGCCCTCTAGGCAATTCTCTTAAGACTTTAAGCTGTACAAAAGGTGCTAATTTAGAGAGAGAATTTCCTTGAAAGAACTTTTTTGGTTCTTTCATGCAATTAAGTTTCTAGCTTTCCTGGAACATGAAAATCTGAAAAGTAAGTCATTTGTACAGCTATCATTTATTTGTTATCATTTTTTATTATTTGTCATCAATTTATGCAGCTATTATTTATTAAAATATTAAATAACACTAAAATCCATAGAAATCTTTGGAGAAATCTCCTCAAAACCAGCTACTTATCAAGGTAAGAATGAACCATGAATAATTATTACTCTTTGAGTCTAACTTTTCAACCAGTTCCAATCCACCTAAGTATATTCTAGCTTATATACATATCTCATCTATATGTATGAAGCCCCTCTTTGCATAATCAATAAGGGAGTTTAACACAGGCTTGCAGTTAAGTCTAAGTCAGGTGGTTTCAGGTTTCATTTTGATCTTCCTTTCCTATCAAATGCTCAAAAGGCAACAATACCCAGCTTATTTCTTTTTGGAGACAAAAATCTCTTCTAATATTATAGACTATAAATAGACAATCTTTAAGTAGAGGGAGAAACTCCTGAGGCTAAAGCCAAATTTTGAGTCTTGATGCATGAAAAGGACTAACATCACCAAGCTCCACAGAAGCAACGAATCATGACTCCAAAAGACTGATGAGCAAACAAATTTTCAACCTGTTGTTAGGTATTTATGGACTAGATGATGATATCAAACTCAAACAGAACTGAATTCCTGTAGGCTGCAGAAATTGGATCCCTGTGGTCTACATATTAACATATAAAATTAAGAGTATCTATGTTGCATTGTATTTTTATTTTTAAAAAATATTTACTACTTACATTTTTTTTTTTTTTTTTTTTAAGGCTGGGGTAAAGTGACTTGCCCAGGCTCACACAGCTAGGAAGTGTTAAGTGTCTGAGACCAGATTTGAACTCGGGTCCTCCTGAATTCAAGGCTGGTGCTCTACCCACTGTGCCACCTAGCTGCCCCCTACCACTTACATTTTAATATGGTTTGTATTGTATGGGAAGCTTTTTAGTCTGCTTGAGGCCTTGAGTCTGACATTTCTGGATAAGAGTTACATATATTCTGGGACCAGAATATATGACCTCTGTATTGATTTATTTTACTTGACAATGAATATTTATTACAAGGGAGAGTTTCTACTGGTGAGTGCTGTGGATTAATGGATAGCAAAATAATTAAAGGGGAAAAGAGTATTAATAAAAATTTCTGCTAAATATGTAGGGAAAAATTTGATAAAAATATGTAAATAGATTTTGCTATTACCTTTTAAAAGTTAATATATATTTCTTTGAAAACAAAATTCTGTTTATAAAAAAAATTATACAATTCTCTTCCCACAAATGTTTGTGTTTCTGTTAAATTTCTATTAAATTCATAAAAAAGTGTATTTGCGTATTGTATCAAAAATTGTTTTTCTCTAGACCTTCTGTTCTCTAAGAATCTAAAGATCCTAGAATAACTCATCAATCACATTTGCCATTTACTTCAGAATTCTTGGATTTAGTTCATCTGAGCCTACACAGTTGAATTTACTGAAAGCAGCTAGGTGCTGTCTCAACATCTCCTCAGTTATCTTGGGTTTCTACACCTTTCATTGGTTGAGATGAAGTCAAATGAGACCTGAGTCTTTTTATTGTTGCCTCTTTTCATCATCCCATTCACTAATCTCATTTTCTTGACTTGCTCTCAACACAACTTAGAAAAAAAGTTTTCCTTTCTAGCATTGCCATTCTTAGGTTTAATAACGCAGGCAAAATTATTCTAAGAAGATGCCTCTGTTTTGCATTTATTTCCTCTTACTTGCCTTTGCTTTCATTTGCTACAATTAACAAATCTACCTGAACCTACAAGGGTTGCGATTCTGTGTCTTTCCCCTTACCTTTGAAGGCCCCTCTGTTCTAAATCCCGGCATGTGGTCTTTAGTGAGCCTGGATTCTAATGAGAGGGAATAGGTTCCCTTTTCTCACATTCTTTGGCTCATTAACCCTCATTTTGGCTCCCTGGAGACAAATTAAAACTTAGGTTTTGGCCCACTCCCAGGGTTTTCTCCCAAAATAAGAGAACAAAAATGTTACTCAATATACACTTATCCCTTCCACACTGTGATTTTTTCCCCCATCATGGTTTCAATATGTCCTGGGTTGCCATAAGAAATCACTGTAAATGGGAATTTAGAGGAGTTTTGTGGAAGCCACAGATGACATATGAAATGCATAAAATATGCCTATAACCAAATACTTAACCCAAATTTTACAATTAGGTATTGTAAACACCCCAGATTTCTCTGGTATGAAGGGAGGGCCAAAAAATTTTATGAGGATTTTCCAGATCATAAGAACATAACATCCCCAACCTTTGTGATGTAGAAGGCATAACTTTATAATATGAATCATAATATTGAAAAGATATCTAATTTAGTCCTATACTCAAAAAGAAAAACAAATATAAGAAAATCACAAGTCAACAACTTACTAAGCATCTGTTATGTGCCAAAGTAGTATGCTAAATGTGTATTTCATAAAAACAAACTTAAAACAGGGTTGCTGTTATAATTGTTTGGGAGACTGATACTTAACTTAACCATCATCCAAAACAGTTTGTAGCACTGTTAATTAGGCATTTTACAATTCACTTCAACTGTGTGGTTTCCAAGCCACATAGTTTTTTCTGAGGAAATGGTCAGATTTTAAACATTTTCTTGTTGGTGGTCAACATCTCCTAGAAAGCTGGGATAATTAATAGAGTATCTTTCTCTGTCACCATTCAGCTCTGAACCAGTGATGCTCAAGACCTCTCAGACTCACAAGGTCACCTTGAAAGCTAAGACATTTTAGGATAGATATTCCATCTACAATAAGGAGAGAAGATATATAAAAATGAACCCTTCTAATTTTTCTTAGCCAGGATAAATGCTTTAGATGCCACTTGCTCAGAGCTACATGAAGAGGGAATAGAACAAATATCCCTTCCCACATTGCCCTTTCTGAAAGCAACATGATCTGATTCAGAACCAAATCAAAGAGGCTAAGGCTTCTTCCATTTATAAATTCACTGAGTCATTATCTCTTCAAGCTCTGAAGCCAATAAGTGGTCCCTTCATCATCATCAGAGTGCAAGTTCATCCAGATTGAGAAATATGGGACCACCTCCTTGTAGTCTCCTAAAACCAGGAATGAAAACACTGATTGTGCTCTATGGAGTGGTTTGCTCTCCCTATATATGTCTTTCATAAATATAAGATTGTAGAGAAAATCCCTGATCATCTATAGCAGTTTCTTTAGACATTGCTATCTTTTTCCTCTTCAGAATAATTTGTGTTTGTATCATTAAAATTTCATTTTTAAAAGCTTTCCATCCCTTTTCAATTGACTTTCACTATAAAATATTGACATTGACTCCTAACTCTTCTTTCTCTAACCCCCTTGAAATATGCTTTCCCAAAAAAAAAAAAAAAAATCTAAGGCATATGTCAGATTATTCAGCTTTTCTCCTTCCTCTGTCATGAACTCAATGATGATGTGGTCATTTACCCCCAAGTTTTCTGTCATTTCTACTTCAAAACCAGTTCTTCCTAGCTGGGCAGAATTAGTTCCAGAATAACAGTTTCCTTATTGTTTCTCCTTACCTTTTGAAGGATGAAATTATCATTAAGCTAAGTCACAAGTTTATCAGCTGTTCTCCTTTTGGCAGGGAGGGAGAGAGTATGTCAGCTGATGTTTGTATAGTTGAAATTCCATATCACTCCAGTATTATGGCTCTGTACCAGGTATGTGATCTGTTTCTCAAACTCCTCCTCCTCTTGTCCATGTGATCTGTAGGGTATCCATGCAACAATATAATTCTGCATTCCTCCACGTTGATTACTCAAATGCTCGCCATCATGTTTCTGCCATTGGGATCTGAATTTCCTCACATGAATATACATTCTTAATATACAATACTACTCTACCCATCCCTCTTTATTTATTTTTCCTTTAAAAAAAAAAAAATATATATATATATATATATATATATATATATATATATATATATATCTCCTTCCTGAGTCCAATTGTATCCAAAAGATCCAATTCCACTTAGTTTTAGCAGTACCAATGACGTCAAGTTTACATGTTGGAACTGGGATTTCTAATTTTTTTATATTTGTATATAAATGACATTACCTAAGGGTCATCCCTTTTAACTAGTGGCTCTGATTTGGGGCTTTAGTTGATCCAAATTCACTGGTGAAGTGGCCTGACCTATTTAAAAAATAGGAAATTGTTCTTTCTCTCTCATTCTTAATGCTCTCATCCTTGAGTTTCAAGAAAAATATCTATAAAAAAATTTAGCTATAGCTCATGTCTAAAGGATCTCCTGAAAGCATTGAACAGAATCCTTTCTAGAAAAAGTATTCATTGAATAGTATGGAATAATCTTTTATTTTGTCCACCAGAAAAAGAATGTTTAAAACACAAAAGACTTGTAAGTGCATGTTAACAAATACTTAAAACATTAGACAACAACCTATAATGTTTATTATGCTCTTCTTAGAGGTAAGAACAACTTTGTGGGACTGCTGGACACATATTTTCTTTTCACTTTAGACTTTTGTTGTTCAGAAATCTGTCCAAATCTCCTGACTAGTTATGGCTCTTTCCTTGATTCTGGTCCAGGATGACTTTATTAGCTGCTATCTTCTTGGAGAAGCAATAGAGAGGCAGGAAGCACTTTAAAAAACAAACAAATAAATAAATAAAAGGTTTCTCTGCTGCTAATGTCAATTCAGGACTCGGGAATTTTTAAACTCACTGTTTAGCTCCTTAGGTTGGAAATGTCTTTTTTTTTTTTTTAGGCTTTTCATTTGATTGCTTATGCTTAGGGAAAGAAAAATATAGAAAACAAACAAACCCAGAGAAGAATCTGGGTCTTGTTTTAGGCTCATCTGACTAAAAACGTGTCATTATCATGTATTTGTATATACCATTATTGTAATAGTATTGTATTCTTCAGGGTAGTTTAATTTTTCAGAGTTGATTATTGTTAAAATATTGCTGTCACTGTGCACAAAGTTTTCCTAGTTCTGTTTGCCTCACTTTGCATAAACTTATATATCTTTCTAGGTTTCTCTAAATCAATTTTTCTGGTCATTTCTTATAGCACAATATTCCATCCTGGAGGGAGGGATGTCCTTTTTCTTTTTTTATTGCATTTTATTTTTCTAAATATATGAAAAGTTAGTTTTCAACATTCATTTTTTGTTAGATTTTGAGTTTCAAGCCTTTTTTTTTCCCTTACTTCCCCACTCCTTAATACAAAAGCAATCTGATAAGTTATAGAAGTACAAGACTTTTAAACATATGTCCATTTTTGTCTTATTGTGCAAGAAAAATCTAATCAAAAGGGGAAAAAATCATGAGAAAGAAAAAGCAAACAACAAAAAACAAGTGAAAGTACTATACTTGAATCCATATTGTTTTCATAGTTCTCTCTTTGGTTGCACATGGCATTTTCTATCTCACATCTATTGGAATTGTCTTGGATCACCATCTTGCTAAGAAGAGCTAGCTTCATCAACTCTGATCATCATATAATCTTGCTGTTACTGATGATGTTTAGAATTGGGGTAACTAAATGAAGTTAGGGTTAATTGAGGTCTAGTGGCAGGTTCAGGGTACAGAGAGTCAAATAGAGCTCCCCTGCAATTCCTTTGGATTCGACGCAGGATACAGAGTTAAATGAGGTCTAGTAGCAGTGCAAGAGTTCTCTGTAAAGGAATTTATTGACCTGAAAACCTAGATTGATAAAAAGAGGTTTATTTTAGGGTTTGGAAGTAAAGTTAAAGTCTAATTAGTAAAAGGTGAAGGTAGAGATAAAAGACCCCAGAATAGGATTCCAATGGACAGAGATCTTTGGCATGCCAGGTTAGGAACCTCTGCAAAGAGAGAGCTCCAGTTTGGCTCTTTTATAGCTAAGGGGCTTGTGGGTGGTATCCCAAGTTGGCTCAGATCCAGTGGGGGCTAGGACAGGCCCAGATCTCCTATTGGAATTCAAAAGGGTGCTTTGTACAGGATTTGTGAATCAAAGGTCCTAGCTTCTTGAATTGATAATGCATCATTGAGGAGGGGCTGGGAATCAGAAAGGAATAAATCCATCTGAAAGGATTAGTTTCTTTAAGGGAGCACAATCCACACCATTCCCTGAAAGGATTAGTTTCTTAAAGGGAGCACAACCCACATCATTACCATGTACAATGTTCTCCTGGTTTTGCTTACTTCACTCAGCATCAGTTCATCTAAGTCTTTCTAGGCTTTTCTGAAATCAATATGCTTATCATTTCTTATAGAACAATAAAATCCCATTACATTCATATACCATGTCTTATTTAGCCATTTCCCCAACAGATGAGCTTCCACTAAATTTCCAATTCCTTGCTACCATAAACCAAAACCAAAAACAAAAAAAAAAACAAACCCTAAATCTCCTACAAACATTTTTGCATTTTCCCCTCTTTTATGTGACACTGTTGAATCAAAGGGCATGAGCAGTTTTAAAGTTCAAATTGGACTCTAGAATAGTTGGATTATTTCACAACTCCACCAAAAATGCATTAAAGTCCCAATTTTCCCACCCCTCTCCAATATTTATCATTATCTTTTCCTGTCACCTTTCATCTTAGCCAGTCTGAGAGGTATGAAATGATAGAGTTATCTTATTTTATTTTTCTCTAATTAGTAGTGATTTAGACCATTTTTATATGCTAAGAAATGGCTTTAATATCCTCATCTAAAATTTGTCTGTTCAGATCTTTTGACCATTTATCAATTGATGAATGACTTGTATTCTTATAAATTTGATTCAGTTCTCTATATATTTGAGAGATGAGGTCTTTATTAGAAACACTAGAGGAAAAAAATTCCCCCCCAGTTTTCTGCTTTCCTTCTAATTTTGGTGGCATTTATTTTGTTTGTGCAAAACCTTTAAATTTAATGTAATCAAGTTTAATCATTTTGCATTTAATAATGTTCTACAATTCTTCTTTGATTATAAGATGGGAAAGGATGTCTTAATGGAAGTCAAAGGAATAGCTGGCAGAATGGCAAAGTGCTACATTCAAAAAAGAGAGAAGGCAGAGCGTTTTATGGCTCTTATTGTCTCCTGAGGAGTATGGCTACTCCATGAGAATCTATCCCCTCACATACTTAGTGACCAATCCTTTTTGAAAAACATATAGGAAAAGAAAAAATTGGTTGTGTCATACTAAGATACTGTGTATATCTCTTAGCAAAGTCTAGAGCACATCCCCAGCTTCATGGGAAATGCTCTAGCCCCATGATGGGGAACATAATGGTAGGTAGTTCCCTGATTACCCCAATTTCATAGATGTCTGAAATCTTTTTTCTGAACGCATAAAAATGGTAGGTGCTTAATAAATACTTGCTGAAATTTGAAATTTATTTTTGGATATTGTCTCATAAACTACTGATCCTCTTTTCTGCTATTGCCTCTCTTTTGGTTACCAACTACTCTAGATAGTTTCCAGATTGTGATATTTTGTGCATAGTTCTGCCTCCCTTTCCCTTTTCAGCTATTCTCTTGATTAAAATATTTTTTAGGCAATTTTTTTTTATAGCCTTTGTTAGGTATATTCCATCCTTTAAAGCCATGGTCAATTGTTTCCCTCACCAGAATCTGCCTGCCTTTTAAAGGTAGCACTTGTAGACTACAGGTTTTCAGTCTTTTGCCCCAAACTTCATAATCCTTAGTAATGCTTTCTAGATAGTGTCATTTTTCTCCAAATTAATCACTTTTTTAAAAAGTAATGACAGTCAGGTTTGCTTATTGTTAGAAAGAAGTACATCATATCCCCTCCCCATCCCTTCCTGGAAAAATAGCCACCTTAGGTGTTCATATTATATGAACAAATAAGCAGCTTTAATATACTTCAGCAGAGAGTTGGATCACCATTAACCTCTATGGCTCTTCTTTTCTTCTAACCATTATTGTATCATCTCTTATCTGGTGTCACATGTGATTCTACTTATGATTTCTGAAAACACAAGAAACCACTTCCATTAGACATAATTCAGACTCTCTCCCTCTCCAGGATCACCCTTCTATCTATTATAGAACTACCATTGTTGAGGAGACCTTCCCTTATTTCTCTGTATCAAATTTTTCCACCCATCAACTTCCTGACAAAGCTGAGAATTCCCTCAGATTTTGTTCTATTTTTTTCTTCTTTGTTTTTTCCTTAAAGAACATTTTCCATTCTTTTAAGGAACATTTCCTTCTAACCTGGAGAGTAGCATTATTTTTTTTCCCTACCCTTTTACATTTTCTCTTACGAAAGAGATTAACTTTTATTTTCACATACATTACAAATATAGCATATTTTCTTTGGGTCAAAACAAAATTGTCCCTGCTCCTTATACTTGAACAAAGTAATTCCCACAGTACTTTGTTATCTTTTTGTTAGTTATCTTGACAATTTTTTTATGTATAACTAATGAGGTAAATTGCCTTTCTAGTAGATTTGGCAATTGATTGAATATGGCAGAAAGAGTGAGCAGTAAAAAAAAAAAAAACCTGAAAATACATATACAAGATTCATCTACCATATTTCATCTTGCAACTGATTTTTCCTAATAATTCCCTTTTCTTTTTTTTGGATACCAGTCTCTTTAACCATGTTCAGGGGATAAGGATGAACTTATTTAGCCGATAGAAGTAGACAAAAAAGCAAGAATACAAAAAACAGATACCTGATGAAATCCAATTACCTAAATTGTGGGTTTTTGTGTGTTTTTTTTTTCCTCCTTCGTCATGAAGAATCTTTTGAACTTTCCCTTTATTTCCCTGGATGCTAATTTTTCTGGTTCCATTATAGGAATAGGTAGGAGAGGCTGAATCTATTTAACAGACAGAAAAAGGTACAACCTAAGACACAAAATGCAATATCCTTGTGTAATGAAATCTACACAACTCATTTGACCTTGTCACTCACTGCTCATGAGATTTTTCGTTCCCTTCCCCTTATGTCCTTGGAAGCATGGCTTTTTGAACTACACAAGGCTAATCCATTAGGACCACTGGCTCTGACTTAAGCTAAGCAGACTAAACAAAGTCTTATTCAAGTGGAAACTAGTTGTGCTTCCTTTCAAAGTAATTAAAGCAAAGTTCTTGAACACTGAATGTTTTCAGGACCCGCTACAGTGATTGTAGTTTTAGATTTAATAAGTTGGGTTTTCTGAAGTCAGAAAGAATTCAACATTTGCTCTCCTTCAAGTTCAGAGTTCAAATGACTCCTTATTTCTTATAGAAGATCAACGTCCTCTTTGGCATTCAAAGCTATCCATAATTTAGCAAAAATCCTGTCAATCCAATTTATCACCCTCTACTTCCCAACACACATACTTTGTTCCAGGCAGGACAATCTCTTTATGGTTCCTCAAACATACTACACGCAAAGTCATTGAGCATCCTGTTCTGCAATCCTAAAATGCCCTTTTCTCTACACTTTTCTCATCTAAATCCTTCTAAGTCTAGCTTGACTTCCATTTAATCAGTGATTCACTCATTCATTTAACAAGTGTTTGTTAACATCTAATATATATAGAGTGATGCATTACAAGAGCCTGCAAAGTCAAAAGGACAAACTTCCTCCATTCTTCAGGAAGCTCATAATCTGGGAGGATTTGGCCATGTGCATAGGGACGGCCTTTGCAGTTACATTAATACAGAAAGCTCAGTGCCCATAAGTAATTTACTTTACCAATGTGGATTGGGACTTAGATATTCCTGCACTAGAGCATGAGAGGTTAGGAGATTTGCCCAGGCTCACAAATCAGGATGTGTCAGGAAAAGAATTTGAACTCAGATCTTGTTGTCTCAAAGGTCTGCTGTCTATCCACTATGAATAGTAGCACCTCAGGGAATGTGCTTAATAATAATGTATTTGTATTTATGTAACACCTCAATGTGCCAGGATGTATGGGTGCCCAGAGAGGATTAGCATCTCTCTCTGAGGGTTGCTGTGCCCTTTTCATCTTTGGGATCCACTTTCATGCTGATGGTAATGTTTCAAAGTGTTTTTATGATGCCCTGAAGGATACTTATGGGTCAAAGACCTATGGTGCATCTCAATTACTCCATCCAGATAGTGTTATTAATTAGTGATTAGGATATGATCCTGGAAAGATGGGATGAATACTTCCATAATATTCAAAACAGATCATCACCAACCAATGCTGAAGTCACTGACTATATACTTCAGGTTGAAATCAATTGCTCTCTAGTCAAAATTCCAACTGAAATTGAGATTTTGAATGTCATTAGGCTCCTTTTCCATGGCAAAGCACCTAGCACCAATTCTGTACCAGCTAAGATTTATAAATCAGTCATCCAAGTGATAAGTATCAGAGGCAAAATTTGAAATAGGGTCACTTAACTCTTCTGGGCTTGAATTTTTTCATTTGAAAAATAGGTAAATGAATGATTTCATTACATATTTCAAAGAGTTTTTGAGACATAAATGTAATTTGCCATCAAATATTATTAATAACAATAAAATATCATTAAAATTACTGTGGAGGTTGGGAAAGGAACCCCAAAAGTTTGGAGTCACAGGCTGGTGTTGCGAGGGGTCTCAAAAGAATTTGCAGACTTGAACCCATTTCCTAGTCAAGGTAAAAAGTTTTATTGTAATTGTAATGCTTTACAAGCAGGCTAAGTTACAAAAGAAATTATCAGAGTGCTAAGAGAGGGGAGACCTCTTTATCCAGCTTTCTATCATGGACATGCTAATTCTATGACCCAGAGGAGTGATTCTCCAGAATTTGGATATCACTG
The DNA here is from genome assembly GCF_048593235.1 of Sminthopsis crassicaudata. NCBI lineage: Eukaryota > Metazoa > Chordata > Mammalia > Dasyuromorphia > Dasyuridae > Sminthopsis > Sminthopsis crassicaudata. Next base: position 193,412,738 of record NC_133621.1, read on the forward strand.
ACCAACAGATTATCTATCTGACAGCAATGAACTGAGGAATGGGCTGTTCACTTACTATTGTCTCAAGAGTTTGATCTTTGGGATTATCCTAAGGCCAGAAGCTATCTGACTGAAGAGCAGAATACTCAGAATCAGATAGATTCGATGTGGGAGGCAGACTCCAAAGTCAGAAGATTCAGGACTACCAACACACTTCTAGAACAGTAGCACCCCCCCACCCTTAGTTTGTTGTTCAGTCATTTCAGTCATGTACAACTCTCTGTGACTCCATTTTGGCATATTCTTGGTGAAGAATTGGAGTGATTTGCCATTTTCTCCAGTGAAGAACTCAGCTAAACAGAGTTAAGTGATTTGCCCAGAGTTATACAGTTAGTGTTTGAGGCCATATACGAACTCAGGAAGATGAGTTTTCACTCCACTCTAGTATCCACTCCAGGATCTTTGCCAAGAAAACCCCAAATGGGGTCACAAAGAGACAGACATTACCAAAACAATTGAAGAATAACAACATAGAAAGACAATTCTTTTACTATTCCCTAATTGACTCACTATTTTCTACAGTCTGTTCCAAGTTTTCTCTTTTCTCCTCAAGCCTCCCCAACAACCATCTTCTCTACATCTGAAAAACTCTTATATCAGTTCTTATTCTCTCCTTCCATTTCTGATAGTTGATCTTTCTCCCTAAAACCACCCAATGTTGAGTACTCTTCCCCCTCTTGGATATTCTCTTCTCTTTTTTTGTATAACACTCCTTTCTCTTTTTTCTTCTCTTATTTTTCTGAACAATCCTTCTAAGTCTTCTTCAGTGATAAATAATCTGTATATTCTTCCTATAGCTCACAGTCCAGCCACACTTGTCCACTTGGTGTCCCTCATACATGAAGCCATTTCCCACTCCAACCTAGTGTTTATGAAAGAGGAGAGGGGAATCTAGGAATACTCCAACTAGGGAATATTACTCTATTTTGGGAAAGATTTCAGAGTTAAGAGAAATGATAATTAGGATGCATGACCTGAAGTGATATAGGAGAGGTCAGCCTAGAAGAAATTGGAGATGATCAAGAATGGAATTCTGACATAAAAGGAAACTATTCCAATGGGGAGAAAAATAGGATGTCTGAAAAGAACAATCTGGTTGTACCCAACAAAGAAAATTACCAGTTTAGATTTTTAAAAGAAAAGGTCAGAAGATGGAAATAAGGCCAGATAATAGAGAAAAAAAATATGAGTGTGTTAGGGTAATATGAAATATCACCAAGAGCATAATGCTAAGAATGAATCCAGACTGGCAAGGGAAATTAAGAACAAGTAAAACTGTATTTTAAGCTAGAATTGGGAGAAAAAGAATCATTGTCTGAGGTGAATAGGAAAGTGAAAAGACATAGTTGTTCAACTTTGATTTTGTTTTTCTTTTTGTTTCTTTTACAAAGGCAAATGACTTTTACATTGGAATAGCCAGAACAAAAATGACAACTGGGAATTGATAACCAAGAAAAATAAGACAAGTAAGAAAATAGCAAGAGATCACTTAGCTACTAGTAATAAATTCAAGTCATTTAATTTTAGGTCCAGAAAGAATTTGCAGATGTGGTTGTTGAGCTACTGTCAGAAAGGTCAGGATATATACTATAAGATTAGAGAAGTTCAAATGTAGTCCTTATTTTCAAAAAAGGGAAGAGAATAATTTACAACCTCTAGACTAGTGAATTTGACTTTGATTGAAGTCTTAACTTGCAACTGAATTGGATTTAAGTGAGGAATAGCTATGCAAAGTTATCAGCCTCCAAAGTCACAGAAGTCCAATGGCAAGACAAAACTCAAGAGGACTGTCAATGACCTGAGATGAAATGGATGACCTTGACATCTTTGTCGTCTGACAAAGCTCTAAGTATTCCACAGTTGTGAAGATTTTCTCCATTGGAATAAGCAGATAAGAACAACTTATTCCAATGGCCATGTATGTGACTGAACATTTAGATAGGGAAATAGTAATTATAAAGACTAAGCAGAATTTCATCAAGAATATGTAATGTTACACAAACTTCTTTTCCTTTTCAGGCAAAGTTGTGAACTTATCATCAAAAAGAATGTTATGGATGCAGTTTACCTAGATCTTAGTAAAGCTTTTGATAAAAACCTATTTATTATTCTTAAGAAGAGACACAGATAGATAAAACAGTTTAAT